>NC_136264.1:199320929-199920929 GCF_964187855.1 Myxine glutinosa | reverse complement strand
CAGCTGTTTTACCACAAGAAAAGTGGCTTTGATCAGCTGTTTATCCACAAGAAAAGTGGATTTGATCAGCTGTTTTCCCACAAGAAAAGCGGATTTGATCAGCTGTTTATCCACAAGAAAAGCGGATTTGATCAGCTGTTTTACCACAAGAAAAGCGGCTTTGATCAGCTGTTTTCCCACAAGAAAAGTGGATTTGATCAGCTGTTTATCCACAAGAGAAACAGATTTGATCAACAGTTTATCCACAAGAGAAGCAGATTTGATCAGCAGTTTATCCACAAGAGAAGTAGATTTGATCAGCAGTTTATCCACAAGAGAAGCAGATTTGATCAGCAGTTTATCTACAAGAGAAGCAGATTTGATCAGCAGTTTAACCACAAGAGAAGCAGATTTGATCAGCTGTTTATCCACAAGAAAAGTGGCTTTGATCAGCTGTTTGTCCTCAAGAGAAGCAGATTTGATCAGCACTTTATCCACAAGAAAAGTGGCTTTGATCAGTTGTTTAACCACAAGAAAAGTGGATTTGATCAGCTGTTTATGAACAAGAAAAGTGGATTTGATCAGCTGTTTAACCACAAGAAAAGTGGATTTGATCGGCTGTTTAACCACAAGAAAAGTGGATTTGATCGGCTGTTTATCCACAAGAAAAGTGGATTTGATCGGCTGTTTTACCACAAGAAAAGTGGCTTTGATCAGCTGTTTTCCCACAAGAAAAGTGGCTTTGATCAGCTGTTTATCCTCAAGAAAAGTGGATTTGATCAGCTGTTTTACCACAAGAAAAGTGGCTTTGATCAGCTGTTTATCCACAAGGAAAGTGGATTTGATAAGCTGTTTATCCTCAAGAAAAGTGGATTTGATCAGCTGTTTATCCACAAGAAAAGTGGATTTGATCAGGTGTTTATCCACAAGAAAAGCGAATTTGATCGGCTGTTTAACCACAAGAAAAGCGGATTTGATCAGCTGTTTTCCCACAAGAAAAGTGGATTTGATCAGCTGTTTATCCACAAGAGAAGTGGATATGATCAGCTGTTTAACCACAAGAAAAGTGGATTTGATCAGCTGTTTATCCACAAGAAAAGCGGATTTGATCAGCTGTTTATCCACAAGAAAAGCGGCTTTGATCAGCTGTTTATCCACAAGAAAAGCGGATTTGATCAGCTGTTTATCCTCAAGAAAAATGGCTTTGATCAGCTGTTTATCCACAAGAAAAGTGGATTTGATCAGCTGTTTATCCACAAGAAAAGCGGCTTTGATCAGCTGTTTAACCACCAGAAAAGTGGCTTTGATCAGCTGTTTATCCACAAGAAAAGTGGATTTGATCAGCTGTTTATCCACAAGAGAAGTGGATATGATCAGCTGTTTAACCACAAGAAAAGTGGATTTGATCAGCTGTTTAACCACAAGAAAAGTGGATTTGATCAGCTGTTTATGAACAAGAAAAGTGGATTTGATCAGCTGTTTATGAACAAGAAAAGTGGATTTGATCAGCTGTTTATCCACAAGAAAAGCGGATTTGATCAGCTGTTTTACCACAAGAAAAGTGGATTTGATCAGCTGTTTATCCACAAGAAAAGTGGATTTGATCAGCTGTTTTACCACAAGAAAAGTGGATTTGATCAGCTGTTTAACCACAAGAAAAGTGGATTTGATCAGATGTTTATCCTCAAGAAAAACGGCTTTGATCAGCTGTTTTACCACAAGAAAAGTAGATTTGATCAGCTGTTTTACCACAAGAAAAGCGGCTTTGATGAGCTGTTTATCCACAAGAAAAGTGGATTTGATCAGCTGTTTTCCCACAAGAAAAGTGGATTTGATCAGCTGTTTAACCACAAGAAAAGTGGATTTGATCGGCTGTTTAACCACAAGAAAAGTGGATTTGATCAGCTGTTTATGAACAAGAAAAGTGGATTTGATCAGCTGTTTAACCACAAGAAAAGTGGATTTGATCAGCTGTTTATCCACAAGAAAAGTGGATTTGATAAGCTGTTTATCCTCAAGAAAAGTGGATTTGATCAGCTGTTTTACCACAAGAAAAGCGGCTTTGATCAGCTGTTTATCCACAAGAAAAGTGGATTTGATCAGCTGTTTATCCACAAGAAAAGCGGATTTGATCAGCTGTTTATCCACAAGAAAAGCGGATTTGATCAGCTGTTTTCCCACAAGAAAAGTGGATTTGATCAGCTGTTTATCCACAAGAGAAACAGATTTGATCAGCAGTTTATCCACAAAAGAAGTAGATTTGATCAGCTGTTTATCCACAAGAAAAGCGGATTTGATCAGCTGTTTATCCACAAGAGAAGCAGATTTGATCAGCAGTTTATCCACAAGAGAAGTAGATTTGATCAGCAGTTTATCCACAAGAGAAGCAGATTTGATCAGCAGTTTATCTACAAGAGAAGTAGATTTGATCAGCAGTTTATCCACAAGAGAAGCAGATTTGATCAGCAGTTTATCTACAAGAGAAGCAGATTTGATCAGCAGTTTATCCACAAGAGAAGCAGATTTGATCAGCAGTTTATCCACAAGAGAAGTAGATTTGATCAGCAGTTTATCCACAAGAGAAGCAGATTTGATCAGCAGTTTATCTACAAGAGAAGCAGATTTGATCAGCAGTTTATCCACAAGAGAAGTAGATTTGATCAGCAGTTTATCCACAAGAGAAGCAGATTTGATCAGCAGTTTATCTACAAGAGAAGCAGATTTGATCAGCAGTTTATCCACAAGAGAAGCAGATTTGATCAGCTGTTTATCCACAAGAAAAGTGGCTTTGATCAGCTGTTTGTCCTCAAGAGAAGCAGATTTGATCAGCACTTTATCCACAAGAAAAGTGGCTTTGATCAGTTGTTTAACCACAAGAAAAGTGGATTTGATCAGCTGTTTATCCACAAGAGAAGCGAATTTGATCAGTTGTTTAACCACAAGAAAAGTGGATTTGATCAGCTGTTTATGAACAAGAAAAGTGGATTTGATCAGCTGTTTAACCACAAGAAAAGTGGATTTGATCGGCTGTTTAACCACAAGAAAAGTGGATTTGATCGGCTGTTTATCCACAAGAAAAGTGGATTTGATCGGCTGTTTTACCACAAGAAAAGTGGCTTTGATCAGCTGTTTTCCCACAAGAAAAGTGGCTTTGATCAGCTGTTTATCCTCAAGAAAAGTGGATTTGATCAGCTGTTTTACCACAAGAAAAGTGGCTTTGATCAGCTGTTTATCCACAAGAAAAGTGGATTTGATAAGCTGTTTATCCTCAAGAAAAGTGGATTTGATCAGCTGTTTATCCACAAGAAAAGTGGATTTGATCAGGTGTTTGTCCACAAGAAAAGCGGATTTGATCAGCTGTTTGTCCACAAGAAAAGCGGATTTGATCAGCTGTTTTCCCACAAGAAAAGTGGATTTGATCAGCTGTTTTCCGACAAGAAAAGTGGATTTGATCAGCTGTTTAACCACAAGAAAAGCGGATTTGATCAGCTGTTTTCCCACAAGAAAAGTGGATTTGATCAGCTGTTTTCCCACAAGAAAAGTGGCTTTGATCAGCTGTTTAACCACAAGAAAAGTGGATTTGATAATCTGTTTAACCACAAGAAAGGTGGATGTGATCAGCTGTTTAACCACAAGAAAAGTGGCTTTGATCAGCTGTTTTCCCACAAGAAAAGTGGATTTGATAAGCTGTTTATCCTCAAGAAAAGTGGATTTGATCAGCTGTTTATGAACAAGAAAAGTGGATTTGATCAGCTGTTTATCCTCAAGAAAAGTGGATTTGATCAGCTGTTTATGAACAAGAAAAGTGGATTTGATCAGCTGTTTATCCACAAGAAAAGCGGCTTTGATCAGCTGTTTATCCACAAGAAAAGTGGATTTGATCAGCTGTTTATCCACAAGAAAAGCGGCTTTGATCAGCTGTTTATCCACAAGAAAAGTCGATTTGATCAGCTGTTTATCCACAAGAAAAGCGGCTTTGATCAGCTGTTTATCCACAAGAAAAGTGGATTTGATCAGCTGTTTATCCACAAGAAAAGTGGCTTTGATCAGCTGTTTAACCACAAGAAAAGTGGATTTGATCAGCTGTTTATGAACAAGAAAAGTGGATTTGATCAGCTGTTTAACCACAAGAAAAGTGGATTTGATCGGCTGTTTAACCACAAAAAAGTGGATTTGATCGGCTGTTTAACCACAAGAAAAGTGGATTTGATCGGCTGTTTATCCACAAGAAAAGTGGATTTGATCAGCTGTTTAACCACAAGAAAAGTGGATTTGATCAGCTGTTTATGAACAAGAAAAGTGGATTTGATCAGCTGTTTATCCACAAGAAAAGCGGATTTGATCAGCTGTTTTACCACAAGAAAAGTGGATTTGATCAGCTGTTTATCCACAAGAAAAGTGGATTTGATCAGCTGTTTTACCACAAGAAAAGTGGATTTGATCAGCTGTTTAACCACAAGAAAAGTGGATTTGATCAGATGTTTATCCTCAAGAAAAACGGCTTTGATCAGCTGTTTTACCACAAGAAAAGTAGATTTGATCAGCTGTTTTACCACAAGAAAAGCGGCTTTGATGAGCTGTTTATCCACAAGAAAAGTGGATTTGATCAGCTGTTTTCCCACAAGAGAAGCAGATTTGATCAGCTGTTTTACCACAAGAAAAGTAGATTTGATCAGCTGTTTATCCACAAGAAAAGCGGGTTTGATCAGCTGTTTATCCACAAGGAAATTGGATTTGATCAGCTGTTTATCCACAAGAAAAGTGGATTTGATCAGCTGTTTTCCCACAAGAGAAGCAGATTTGATCAGCAGTTTATCCACAAGAGAAGCGAATTTGATCGGCTGTTTAACCACAAGAAAAGTGGATTTGATCAGCTGTTTATGAACAAGAAAAGTGGATTTGATCAGCTGTTTAACCACAAGAAAAGTGGATTTGATCAGCTGTTTATCCACAAGAAAAGTGGATTTGATAAGCTGTTTATCCTCAAGAAAAGTGGATTTGATCAGCTGTTTTACCACAAGAAAAGTGGATTTGATCAGCTGTTTATGAACAAGAAAAGTGGATTTGATCAGCTGTTTAACCACAAGAAAAGTGGATTTGATCGGCTGTTTAACCACAAGAAAAGTGGATTTGATCGGCTGTTTATCCACAAGAAAAGTGGATTTGATCGGCTGTTTTACCACAAGAAAAGTGGCTTTGATCAGCTGTTTTCCCACAAGAAAAGTGGCTTTGATCAGCTGTTTATCCTCAAGAAAAGTGGCTTTGATCAGCTGTTTATCCACAAGAAAAGTGGATTTGATCAGCTGTTTTCCCACAAGAAAAGCGGATTTGATCAGCTGTTTATCCACAAGAAAAGCGGATTTGATCAGCTGTTTTACCACAAGAAAAGCGGCTTTGATCAGCTGTTTTCCGACAAGAAAAGTGGATTTGATCAGCTGTTTATCCACAAGAGAAACAGATTTGATCAACAGTTTATCCACAAGAGAAGCAGATTTGATCAGCACTTTATCCACAAGAAAAGTGGCTTTGATCAGTTGTTTAACCACAAGAAAAGTGGATTTGATCAGCTGTTTATGAACAAGAAAAGTGGATTTGATCAGCTGTTTAACCACAAGAAAAGTGGATTTGATCGGCTGTTTAACCACAAGAAAAGTGGATTTGATCGGCTGTTTATCCACAAGAAAAGTGGATTTGATCGGCTGTTTTACCACAAGAAAAGTGGCTTTGATCAGCTGTTTTCCCACAAGAAAAGTGGCTTTGATCAGCTGTTTATCCTCAAGAAAAGTGGATTTGATCAGCTGTTTTACCACAAGAAAAGTGGCTTTGATCAGCTGTTTATCCACAAGGAAAGTGGATTTGATAAGCTGTTTATCCTCAAGAAAAGTGGATTTGATCAGCTGTTTATCCACAAGAAAAGTGGATTTGATCAGGTGTTTATCCACAAGAAAAGCGAATTTGATCGGCTGTTTAACCACAAGAAAAGCGGATTTGATCAGCTGTTTTCCCACAAGAAAGGTGGATTTGATCAGCTGTTTATCCACAAGAGAAGTGGATATGATCAGCTGTTTAACCACAAGAAAAGTGGATTTGATCAGCTGTTTATCCACAAGAAAAGCGGATTTGATCAGCTGTTTATCCACAAGAAAAGCGGCTTTGATCAGCTGTTTATCCACAAGAAAAGCGGATTTGATCAGCTGTTTATCCTCAAGAAAAATGGCTTTGATCAGCTGTTTATCCACAAGAAAAGTGGATTTGATCAGCTGTTTATCCACAAGAAAAGCGGCTTTGATCAGCTGTTTAACCACCAGAAAAGTGGCTTTGATCAGCTGTTTATCCACAAGAAAAGTGGATTTGATCAGCTGTTTATCCACAAGAGAAGTGGATATGATCAGCTGTTTAACCACAAGAAAAGTGGATTTGATCAGCTGTTTAACCACAAGAAAAGTGGATTTGATCAGCTGTTTATGAACAAGAAAAGTGGATTTGATCAGCTGTTTATGAACAAGAAAAGTGGATTTGATCAGCTGTTTATCCACAAGAAAAGCGGATTTGATCAGCTGTTTTACCACAAGAAAAGTGGCTTTGATCAGCTGTTTATCCACAAGAAAAGTGGATTTGATCAGCTGTTTTACCACAAGAAAAGTGGATTTGATCAGCTGTTTAACCACAAGAAAAGTGGATTTGATCAGATGTTTATCCTCAAGAAAAACGGCTTTGATCAGCTGTTTTACCACAAGAAAAGTAGATTTGATCAGCTGTTTTACCACAAGAAAAGCGGCTTTGATGAGCTGTTTATCCACAAGAAAAGTGGATTTGATCAGCTGTTTTCCCACAAGAAAAGTGGATTTGATCAGCTGTTTAACCACAAGAAAAGTGGATTTGATCGGCTGTTTAACCACAAGAAAAGTGGATTTGATCAGCTGTTTATGAACAAGAAAAGTGGATTTGATCAGCTGTTTAACCACAAGAAAAGTGGATTTGATCAGCTGTTTATCCACAAGAAAAGCGGATTTGATCAGCTGTTTTCCCACAAGAAAAGTGGATTTGATCAGCTGTTTATCCACAAGAGAAACAGATTTGATCAGCAGTTTATCCACAAGAGAAGTAGATTTGATCAGCTGTTTATCCACAAGAAAAGCGGATTTGATCAGCTGTTTATCCACAAGAGAAGCAGATTTGATCAGCAGTTTATCCACAAGAGAAGTAGATTTGATCAGCAGTTTATCCACAAGAGAAGCAGATTTGATCAGCAGTTTATCTACAAGAGAAGTAGATTTGATCAGCAGTTTATCCACAAGAGAAGCAGATTTGATCAGCAGTTTATCTACAAGAGAAGCAGATTTGATCAGCAGTTTATCCACAAGAGAAGCAGATTTGATCAGCAGTTTATCCACAAGAGAAGTAGATTTGATCAGCAGTTTATCCACAAGAGAAGCAGATTTGATCAGCAGTTTATCTACAAGAGAAGCAGATTTGATCAGCAGTTTATCCACAAGAGAAGTAGATTTGATCAGCAGTTTATCCACAAGAGAAGCAGATTTGATCAGCAGTTTATCTACAAGAGAAGCAGATTTGATCAGCAGTTTATCCACAAGAGAAGCAGATTTGATCAGCTGTTTATCCACAAGAAAAGTGGCTTTGATCAGCTGTTTGTCCTCAAGAGAAGCAGATTTGATCAGCACTTTATCCACAAGAAAAGTGGCTTTGATCAGTTGTTTAACCACAAGAAAAGTGGATTTGATCAGCTGTTTATCCACAAGAGAAGCGAATTTGATCAGTTGTTTAACCACAAGAAAAGTGGATTTGATCAGCTGTTTATGAACAAGAAAAGTGGATTTGATCAGCTGTTTAACCACAAGAAAAGTGGATTTGATCGGCTGTTTAACCACAAGAAAAGTGGATTTGATCGGCTGTTTATCCACAAGAAAAGTGGATTTGATCGGCTGTTTTACCACAAGAAAAGTGGCTTTGATCAGCTGTTTTCCCACAAGAAAAGTGGCTTTGATCAGCTGTTTATCCTCAAGAAAAGTGGATTTGATCAGCTGTTTTACCACAAGAAAAGTGGCTTTGATCAGCTGTTTATCCACAAGAAAAGTGGATTTGATAAGCTGTTTATCCTCAAGAAAAGTGGATTTGATCAGCTGTTTATCCACAAGAAAAGTGGATTTGATCAGGTGTTTATCCACAAGAAAAGCGGATTTGATCAGCTGTTTTCCCACAAGAAAAGTGGATTTGATCAGCTGTTTTCCGACAAGAAAAGTGGATTTGATCAGCTGTTTAACCACAAGAAAAGCGGATTTGATCAGCTGTTTTCCCACAAGAAAAGTGGATTTGATCAGCTGTTTTCCCACAAGAAAAGTGGCTTTGATCAGCTGTTTAACCACAAGAAAAGTGGATTTGATAAGCTGTTTAACCACAAGAAAGGTGGATGTGATCAGCTGTTTAACCACAAGAAAGGTGGATGTGATCAGCTGTTTAACCACAAGAAAAGTGGCTTTGATCAGCTGTTTTCCCACAAGAAAAGTGGATTTGATCAGCTGTTTTCCGACAAGAAAAGTGGATTTGATCAGCTGTTTAACCACAAGAAAAGCGGATTTGATCAGCTGTTTTCCCACAAGAAAAGTGGATTTGATCAGCTGTTTTCCCACAAGAAAAGTGGCTTTGATCAGCTGTTTAACCACAAGAAAAGTGGATTTGATAAGCTGTTTAACCACAAGAAAGGTGGATGTGATCAGCTGTTTAACCACAAGAAAAGTGGCTTTGATCAGCTGTTTTCCCACAAGAAAAGTGGATTTGATAAGCTGTTTATCCTCAAGAAAAGTGGATTTGATCAGCTGTTTATGAACAAGAAAAGTGGATTTGATCAGCTGTTTATCCTCAAGAAAAGTGGATTTGATCAGCTGTTTATGAACAAGAAAAGTGGATTTGATCAGCTGTTTATCCACAAGAAAAGCGGCTTTGATCAGCTGTTTATCCACAAGAAAAGTGGATTTGATCAGCTGTTTATCCACAAGAAAAGCGGCTTTGATCAGCTGTTTATCCACAAGAAAAGTCGATTTGATCAGCTGTTTATCCACAAGAAAAGCGGCTTTGATCAGCTGTTTATCCACAAGAAAAGTGGATTTGATCAGCTGTTTATCCACAAGAAAAGTGGCTTTGATCAGCTGTTTAACCACAAGAAAAGCGGCTTTGATGAGCTGTTTATCCACAAGAAAAGTGGATTTGATCAGCTGTTTTCCCACAAGAAAAGTGGATTTGATCAGCTGTTTAACCACAAGAAAAGTGGATTTGATCGGCTGTTTAACCACAAGAAAAGTGGATTTGATCAGCTGTTTATGAACAAGAAAAGTGGATTTGATCAGCTGTTTAACCACAAGAAAAGTGGATTTGATCAGCTGTTTATCCACAAGAAAAGCGGATTTGATCAGCTGTTTTCCCACAAGAAAAGTGGATTTGATCAGCTGTTTATCCACAAGAGAAACAGATTTGATCAGCAGTTTATCCACAAGAGAAGTAGATTTGATCAGCTGTTTATCCACAAGAAAAGCGGATTTGATCAGCTGTTTATCCACAAGAGAAGCAGATTTGATCAGCAGTTTATCCACAAGAGAAGTAGATTTGATCAGCAGTTTATCCACAAGAGAAGCAGATTTGATCAGCAGTTTATCTACAAGAGAAGTAGATTTGATCAGCAGTTTATCCACAAGAGAAGCAGATTTGATCAGCAGTTTATCTACAAGAGAAGCAGATTTGATCAGCAGTTTATCCACAAGAGAAGCAGATTTGATCAGCAGTTTATCCACAAGAGAAGTAGATTTGATCAGCAGTTTATCCACAAGAGAAGCAGATTTGATCAGCAGTTTATCTACAAGAGAAGCAGATTTGATCAGCAGTTTATCCACAAGAGAAGTAGATTTGATCAGCAGTTTATCCACAAGAGAAGCAGATTTGATCAGCAGTTTATCTACAAGAGAAGCAGATTTGATCAGCAGTTTATCCACAAGAGAAGCAGATTTGATCAGCTGTTTATCCACAAGAAAAGTGGCTTTGATCAGCTGTTTGTCCTCAAGAGAAGCAGATTTGATCAGCACTTTATCCACAAGAAAAGTGGCTTTGATCAGTTGTTTAACCACAAGAAAAGTGGATTTGATCAGCTGTTTATCCACAAGAGAAGCGAATTTGATCAGTTGTTTAACCACAAGAAAAGTGGATTTGATCAGCTGTTTATGAACAAGAAAAGTGGATTTGATCAGCTGTTTAACCACAAGAAAAGTGGATTTGATCGGCTGTTTAACCACAAGAAAAGTGGATTTGATCGGCTGTTTATCCACAAGAAAAGTGGATTTGATCGGCTGTTTTACCACAAGAAAAGTGGCTTTGATCAGCTGTTTTCCCACAAGAAAAGTGGCTTTGATCAGCTGTTTATCCTCAAGAAAAGTGGATTTGATCAGCTGTTTTACCACAAGAAAAGTGGCTTTGATCAGCTGTTTATCCACAAGAAAAGTGGATTTGATAAGCTGTTTATCCTCAAGAAAAGTGGATTTGATCAGCTGTTTATCCACAAGAAAAGTGGATTTGATCAGGTGTTTATCCACAAGAAAAGCGGATTTGATCAGCTGTTTTCCCACAAGAAAAGTGGATTTGATCAGCTGTTTTCCGACAAGAAAAGTGGATTTGATCAGCTGTTTAACCACAAGAAAAGCGGATTTGATCAGCTGTTTTCCCACAAGAAAAGTGGATTTGATCAGCTGTTTTCCCACAAGAAAAGTGGCTTTGATCAGCTGTTTAACCACAAGAAAAGTGGATTTGATAAGCTGTTTAACCACAAGAAAGGTGGATGTGATCAGCTGTTTAACCACAAGAAAGGTGGATGTGATCAGCTGTTTAACCACAAGAAAAGTGGCTTTGATCAGCTGTTTTCCCACAAGAAAAGTGGATTTGATCAGCTGTTTTCCGACAAGAAAAGTGGATTTGATCAGCTGTTTAACCACAAGAAAAGCGGATTTGATCAGCTGTTTTCCCACAAGAAAAGTGGATTTGATCAGCTGTTTTCCCACAAGAAAAGTGGCTTTGATCAGCTGTTTAACCACAAGAAAAGTGGATTTGATAAGCTGTTTAACCACAAGAAAGGTGGATGTGATCAGCTGTTTAACCACAAGAAAAGTGGCTTTGATCAGCTGTTTTCCCACAAGAAAAGTGGATTTGATAAGCTGTTTATCCTCAAGAAAAGTGGATTTGATCAGCTGTTTATGAACAAGAAAAGTGGATTTGATCAGCTGTTTATCCTCAAGAAAAGTGGATTTGATCAGCTGTTTATGAACAAGAAAAGTGGATTTGATCAGCTGTTTATCCACAAGAAAAGCGGCTTTGATCAGCTGTTTATCCACAAGAAAAGTGGATTTGATCAGCTGTTTATCCACAAGAAAAGCGGCTTTGATCAGCTGTTTATCCACAAGAAAAGTCGATTTGATCAGCTGTTTATCCACAAGAAAAGCGGCTTTGATCAGCTGTTTATCCACAAGAAAAGTGGATTTGATCAGCTGTTTATCCACAAGAAAAGTGGCTTTGATCAGCTGTTTAACCACAAGAAAAGTGGATTTGATCAGCTGTTTATGAACAAGAAAAGTGGATTTGATCAGCTGTTTAACCACAAGAAAAGTGGATTTGATCGGCTGTTTAACCACAAAAAAAGTGGATTTGATCGGCTGTTTAACCACAAGAAAAGTGGATTTGATCGGCTGTTTATCCACAAGAAAAGTGGATTTGATCAGCTGTTTAACCACAAGAAAAGTGGATTTGATCAGCTGTTTATGAACAAGAAAAGTGGATTTGATCAGCTGTTTATCCACAAGAAAAGCGGATTTGATCAGCTGTTTTACCACAAGAAAAGTGGATTTGATCAGCTGTTTATCCACAAGAAAAGTGGATTTGATCAGCTGTTTTACCACAAGAAAAGTGGATTTGATCAGCTGTTTAACCACAAGAAAAGTGGATTTGATCAGATGTTTATCCTCAAGAAAAACGGCTTTGATCAGCTGTTTTACCACAAGAAAAGTAGATTTGATCAGCTGTTTTACCACAAGAAAAGCGGCTTTGATGAGCTGTTTATCCACAAGAAAAGTGGATTTGATCAGCTGTTTTCCCACAAGAGAAGCAGATTTGATCAGCTGTTTTACCACAAGAAAAGTAGATTTGATCAGCTGTTTATCCACAAGAAAAGCGGGTTTGATCAGCTGTTTATCCACAAGGAAATTGGATTTGATCAGCTGTTTATCCACAAGAAAAGTGGATTTGATCAGCTGTTTTCCCACAAGAGAAGCAGATTTGATCAGCAGTTTATCCACAAGAGAAGCGAATTTGATCGGCTGTTTAACCACAAGAAAAGTGGATTTGATCAGCTGTTTATGAACAAGAAAAGTGGATTTGATCAGCTGTTTAACCACAAGAAAAGTGGATTTGATCAGCTGTTTATCCACAAGAAAAGTGGATTTGATAAGCTGTTTATCCTCAAGAAAAGTGGATTTGATCAGCTGTTTTACCACAAGAAAAGTGGATTTGATCAGCTGTTTATGAACAAGAAAAGTGGATTTGATCAGCTGTTTAACCACAAGAAAAGTGGATTTGATCGGCTGTTTAACCACAAGAAAAGTGGATTTGATCGGCTGTTTATCCACAAGAAAAGTGGATTTGATCGGCTGTTTTACCACAAGAAAAGTGGCTTTGATCAGCTGTTTTCCCACAAGAAAAGTGGCTTTGATCAGCTGTTTATCCTCAAGAAAAGTGGCTTTGATCAGCTGTTTATCCACAAGAAAAGTGGATTTGATCAGCTGTTTTCCCACAAGAAAAGCGGATTTGATCAGCTGTTTATCCACAAGAAAAGCGGATTTGATCAGCTGTTTTACCACAAGAAAAGCGGCTTTGATCAGCTGTTTTCCGACAAGAAAAGTGGATTTGATCAGCTGTTTATCCACAAGAGAAACAGATTTGATCAACAGTTTATCCACAAGAGAAGCAGATTTGATCAGCACTTTATCCACAAGAAAAGTGGCTTTGATCAGTTGTTTAACCACAAGAAAAGTGGATTTGATCAGCTGTTTATGAACAAGAAAAGTGGATTTGATCAGCTGTTTAACCACAAGAAAAGTGGATTTGATCGGCTGTTTAACCACAAGAAAAGTGGATTTGATCGGCTGTTTATCCACAAGAAAAGTGGATTTGATCGGCTGTTTTACCACAAGAAAAGTGGCCTTGATCAGCTGTTTTCCCACAAGAAAAGTGGCTTTGATCAGCTGTTTATCCTCAAGAAAAGTGGATTTGATCAGCTGTTTTACCACAAGAAAAGTGGCTTTGATCAGCTGTTTATCCACAAGGAAAGTGGATTTGATAAGCTGTTTATCCTTAAGAAAAGTGGATTTGATCAGCTGTTTATCCACAAGAAAAGTGGATTTGATCAGGTGTTTATCCACAAGAAAAGCGAATTTGATCGGCTGTTTAACCACAAGAAAAGCGGATTTGATCAGCTGTTTTCCCACAAGAAAGGTGGATTTGATCAGCTGTTTATCCACAAGAGAAGTGGATATGATCAGCTGTTTAACCACAAGAAAAGTGGATTTGATCAGCTGTTTATCCACAAGAAAAGCGGATTTGATCAGCTGTTTATCCACAAGAAAAGCGGCTTTGATCAGCTGTTTATCCACAAGAAAAGCGGATTTGATCAGCTGTTTATCCTCAAGAAAAATGGCTTTGATCAGCTGTTTATCCACAAGAAAAGCGGATTTGATCAGCTGTTTATCCACAAGAAAAGCGGCTTTGATCAGCTGTTTAACCACCAGAAAAGTGGCTTTGATCAGCTGTTTATCCACAAGAAAAGTGGATTTGATCAGCTGTTTATCCACAAGAGAAGTGGATATGATCAGCTGTTTAACCACAAGAAAAGTGGATTTGATCAGCTGTTTAACCACAAGAAAAGTGGATTTGATCAGCTGTTTATGAACAAGAAAAGTGGATTTGATCAGCTGTTTATGAACAAGAAAAGTGGATTTGATCAGCTGTTTATCCACAAGAAAAGCGGATTTGATCAGCTGTTTTACCACAAGAAAAGTGGCTTTGATCAGCTGTTTATCCACAAGAAAAGTGGATTTGATCAGCTGTTTTACCACAAGAAAAGTGGATTTGATCAGCTGTTTAACCACAAGAAAAGTGGATTTGATCAGATGTTTATCCTCAAGAAAAACGGCTTTGATCAGCTGTTTTACCACAAGAAAAGTAGATTTGATCAGCTGTTTTACCACAAGAAAAGCGGCTTTGATGAGCTGTTTATCCACAAGAAAAGTGGATTTGATCAGCTGTTTTCCCACAAGAAAAGTGGATTTGATCAGCTGTTTAACCACAAGAAAAGTGGATTTGATCGGCTGTTTAACCACAAGAAAAGTGGATTTGATCAGCTGTTTATGAACAAGAAAAGTGGATTTGATCAGCTGTTTAACCACAAGAAAAGTGGATTTGATCAGCTGTTTATCCACAAGAAAAGCGGATTTGATCAGCTGTTTTCCCACAAGAAAAGTGGATTTGATCAGCTGTTTATCCACAAGAGAAACAGATTTGATCAGCAGTTTATCCACAAGAGAAGTAGATTTGATCAGCTGTTTATCCACAAGAAAAGCGGATTTGATCAGCTGTTTATCCACAAGAGAAGCAGATTTGATCAGCAGTTTATCCACAAGAGAAGTAGATTTGATCAGCAGTTTATCCACAAGAGAAGCAGATTTGATCAGCAGTTTATCTATAAGAGAAGTAGATTTGATCAGCAGTTTATCCACAAGAGAAGCAGATTTGATCAGCAGTTTATCTACAAGAGAAGCAGATTTGATCAGCAGTTTATCCACAAGAGAAGCAGATTTGATCAGCAGTTTATCCACAAGAGAAGTAGATTTGATCAGCAGTTTATCCACAAGAGAAGCAGATTTGATCAGCAGTTTATCTACAAGAGAAGCAGATTTGATCAGCAGTTTATCCACAAGAGAAGTAGATTTGATCAGCAGTTTATCCACAAGAGAAGCAGATTTGATCAGCAGTTTATCTACAAGAGAAGCAGATTTGATCAGCAGTTTATCCACAAGAGAAGCAGATTTGATCAGCTGTTTATCCACAAGAAAAGTGGCTTTGATCAGCTGTTTGTCCTCAAGAGAAGCAGATTTGATCAGCACTTTATCCACAAGAAAAGTGGCTTTGATCAGTTGTTTAACCACAAGAAAAGTGGATTTGATCAGCTGTTTATCCACAAGAGAAGCGAATTTGATCAGTTGTTTAACCACAAGAAAAGTGGATTTGATCAGCTGTTTATGAACAAGAAAAGTGGATTTGATCAGCTGTTTAACCACAAGAAAAGTGGATTTGATCGGCTGTTTAACCACAAGAAAAGTGGATTTGATCGGCTGTTTATCCACAAGAAAAGTGGATTTGATCGGCTGTTTTACCACAAGAAAAGTGGCTTTGATCAGCTGTTTTCCCACAAGAAAAGTGGCTTTGATCAGCTGTTTATCCTCAAGAAAAGTGGATTTGATCAGCTGTTTTACCACAAGAAAAGTGGCTTTGATCAGCTGTTTATCCACAAGAAAAGTGGATTTGATAAGCTGTTTATCCTCAAGAAAAGTGGATTTGATCAGCTGTTTATCCACAAGAAAAGTGGATTTGATCAGGTGTTTATCCACAAGAAAAGCGGATTTGATCAGCTGTTTTCCCACAAGAAAAGTGGATTTGATCAGCTGTTTTCCGACAAGAAAAGTGGATTTGATCAGCTGTTTAACCACAAGAAAAGCGGATTTGATCAGCTGTTTTCCCACAAGAAAAGTGGATTTGATCAGCTGTTTTCCCACAAGAAAAGTGGCTTTGATCAGCTGTTTAACCACAAGAAAAGTGGATTTGATAAGCTGTTTAACCACAAGAAAGGTGGATGTGATCAGCTGTTTAACCACAAGAAAGGTGGATGTGATCAGCTGTTTAACCACAAGAAAAGTGGCTTTGATCAGCTGTTTTCCCACAAGAAAAGTGGATTTGATAAGCTGTTTATCCTCAAGAAAAGTGGATTTGATCAGCTGTTTATGAACAAGAAAAGTGGATTTGATCAGCTGTTTATCCTCAAGAAAAGTGGATTTGATCAGCTGTTTGTGAACAAGAAAAGTTGATTTGATCAGCTGTTTATCCACAAGAAAAGCGGCTTTGATCAGCTGTTTATCCACAAGAAAAGTGGATTTGATCAGCTGTTTATCCACAAGAAAAGCGGCTTTGATCAGCTGTTTATCCACAAGAAAAGTGGATTTGATCAGCTGTTTATCCACAAGAAAAGCGGCTTTGATCAGCTGTTTATCTACAAGAGAAGCAGATTTGATCAGCAGTTTATCCACAAGAGAAGCAGATTTGATCAGCTGTTTATCCACAAGAAAAGTGGCTTTGATCAGCTGTTTGTCCTCAAGAGAAGCAGATTTGATCAGCACTTTATCCACAAGAAAAGTGGCTTTGATCAGTTGTTTAACCACAAGAAAAGTGGATTTGATCAGCTGTTTATCCACAAGAGAAGCGAATTTGATCAGTTGTTTAACCACAAGAAAAGTGGATTTGATCAGCTGTTTATGAACAAGAAAAGTGGATTTGATCAGCTGTTTAACCACAAGAAAAGTGGATTTGATCGGCTGTTTAACCACAAGAAAAGTGGATTTGATCGGCTGTTTATCCACAAGAAAAGTGGATTTGATCGGCTGTTTTACCACAAGAAAAGTGGCTTTGATCAGCTGTTTTCCCACAAGAAAAGTGGCTTTGATCAGCTGTTTATCCTCAAGAAAAGTGGATTTGATCAGCTGTTTTACCACAAGAAAAGTGGCTTTGATCAGCTGTTTATCCACAAGAAAAGTGGATTTGATAAGCTGTTTATCCTCAAGAAAAGTGGATTTGATCAGCTGTTTATCCACAAGAAAAGTGGATTTGATCAGGTGTTTATCCACAAGAAAAGCGGATTTGATCAGCTGTTTTCCCACAAGAAAAGTGGATTTGATCAGCTGTTTTCCGACAAGAAAAGTGGATTTGATCAGCTGTTTAACCACAAGAAAAGCGGATTTGATCAGCTGTTTTCCCACAAGAAAGGTGGATTTGATCAGCTGTTTATCCACAAGAGAAGTGGATATGATCAGCTGTTTAACCACAAGAAAAGTGGATTTGATCAGCTCTTTATCCACAAGAAAAGCGGATTTGATCAGCTGTTTATCCACAAGAAAAGCGGCTTTGATCAGCTGTTTATCCACAAGAAAAGCGGATTTGATCAGCTGTTTATCCTCAAGAAAAATGGCTTTGATCAGCTGTTTATCCACAAGAAAAGTGGATTTGATCAGCTGTTTATCCACAAGAGAAGTGGATATGATCAGCTGTTTATCCACAAGAGAAGTGGATATGATCAGCTGTTTAACCACAAGAAAAGTGGATTTGATCAGCTGTTTAACCACAAGAAAAGTGGATTTGATCAGCTGTTTATGAACAAGAAAAGTGGCTTTGATCAGCTGTTTATCCACAAGAAAAGTGGATTTGATCAGCTGTTTATCCACAAGAGAAGTGGATATGATCAGCTGTTTAACCACAAGAAAAGTGGATTTGATCAGCTGTTTAACCACAAGAAAAGTGGATTTGATCAGCTGTTTATGAACAAGAAAAGTGGATTTGATCAGCTGTTTATGAACAAGAAAAGTGGATTTGATCAGCTGTTTATCCACAAGAAAAGCGGATTTGATCAGCTGTTTTACCACAAGAAAAGTGGATTTGATCAGCTGTTTATCCACAAGAAAAGTGGATTTGATCAGCTGTTTTACCACAAGAAAAGTGGATTTGATCAGCTGTTTAACCACAAGAAAAGTGGATTTGATCAGATGTTTATCCTCAAGAAAAACGGCTTTGATCAACTGTTTTACCACAAGAAAAGTAGCTTTGATCAGCTGTTTTACCACAAGAAAAGCGGCTTTGATGAGCTGTTTATCCACAAGAAAAGTGGATTTGATCAGCTGTTTTCCCACAAGAAAAGTGGATTTGATCAGCTGTTTAACCACAAGAAAAGTGGATTTGATCGGCTGTTTAACCACAAGAAAAGTGGATTTGATCAGCTGTTTATGAACAAGAAAAGTGGATTTGATCAGCTGTTTAACCACAAGAAAAGTGGATTTGATCAGCTGTTTATCCACAAGAAAAGCGGATTTGATCAGCTGTTTTCCCACAAGAAAAGTGGATTTGATCAGCTGTTTATCCACAAGAGAAACAGATTTGATCAGCAGTTTATCCACAAGAGAAGTAGATTTGATCAGCTGTTTATCCACAAGAAAAGCGGATTTGATCAGCTGTTTATCCACAAGAGAAGCAGATTTGATCAGCAGTTTATCCACAAGAGAAGTAGATTTGATCAGCAGTTTATCCACAAGAGAAGCAGATTTGATCAGCAGTTTATCTACAAGAGAAGTAGATTTGATCAGCAGTTTATCCACAAGAGAAGCAGATTTGATCAGCAGTTTATCTACAAGAGAAGCAGATTTGATCAGCAGTTTATCCACAAGAGAAGCAGATTTGATCAGCAGTTTATCCACAAGAGAAGTAGATTTGATCAGCAGTTTATCCACAAGAGAAGCAGATTTGATCAGCAGTTTATCTACAAGAGAAGCAGATTTGATCAGCAGTTTATCCACAAGAGAAGTAGATTTGATCAGCAGTTTATCCACAAGAGAAGCAGATTTGATCAGCAGTTTATCCACAAGAAAAGCGGCTTTGATCAGCTGTTTATCCACAAGAAAAGTGGATTTGATCAGCTGTTTATCCACAAGAAAAGCGGCTTTGATCAGCTGTTTATCTACAAGAGAAGCAGATTTGATCAGCAGTTTATCCACAAGAGAAGCAGATTTGATCAGCTGTTTATCCACAAGAAAAGTGGCTTTGATCAGCTGTTTGTCCTCAAGAGAAGCAGATTTGATCAGCACTTTATCCACAAGAAAAGTGGCTTTGATCAGTTGTTTAACCACAAGAAAAGTGGATTTGATCAGCTGTTTATCCACAAGAGAAGCGAATTTGATCAGTTGTTTAACCACAAGAAAAGTGGATTTGATCAGCTGTTTATGAACAAGAAAAGTGGATTTGATCAGCTGTTTTACCACAAGAAAAGTAGATTTGATCAGCTGTTTTACCACAAGAAAAGCGGCTTTGATGAGCTGTTTATCCACAAGAAAAGTGGATTTGATCAGCTGTTTTCCCACAAGAAAAGTGGATTTGATCAGCTGTTTAACCACAAGAAAAGTGGATTTGATCGGCTGTTTAACCACAAGAAAAGTGGATTTGATCAGCTGTTTATGAACAAGAAAAGTGGATTTGATCAGCTGTTTAACCACAAGAAAAGTGGATTTGATCAGCTGTTTATCCACAAGAAAAGCGGATTTGATCAGCTGTTTTCCCACAAGAAAAGTGGATTTGATCAGCTGTTTATCCACAAGAGAAACAGATTTGATCAGCAGTTTATCCACAAGAGAAGTAGATTTGATCAGCTGTTTATCCACAAGAAAAACGGATTTGATCAGCTGTTTATCCACAAGAGAAGCAGATTTGATCAGCAGTTTATCCACAAGAGAAGTAGATTTGATCAGCAGTTTATCCACAAGAGAAGCAGATTTGATCAGCAGTTTATCTATAAGAGAAGTAGATTTGATCAGCAGTTTATCCACAAGAGAAGCAGATTTGATCAGCAGTTTATCTACAAGAGAAGCAGATTTGATCAGCAGTTTATCCACAAGAGAAGCAGATTTGATCAGCAGTTTATCCACAAGAGAAGTAGATTTGATCAGCAGTTTATCCACAAGAGAAGCAGATTTGATCAGCAGTTTATCTACAAGAGAAGCAGATTTGATCAGCAGTTTATCCACAAGAGAAGTAGATTTGATCAGCAGTTTATCCACAAGAGAAGCAGATTTGATCAGCAGTTTATCTACAAGAGAAGCAGATTTGATCAGCAGTTTATCCACAAGAGAAGCAGATTTGATCAGCTGTTTATCCACAAGAAAAGTGGCTTTGATCAGCTGTTTGTCCTCAAGAGAAGCAGATTTGATCAGCACTTTATCCACAAGAAAAGTGGCTTTGATCAGTTGTTTAACCACAAGAAAAGTGGATTTGATCAGCTGTTTATCCACAAGAGAAGCGAATTTGATCAGTTGTTTAACCACAAGAAAAGTGGATTTGATCAGCTGTTTATGAACAAGAAAAGTGGATTTGATCAGCTGTTTAACCACAAGAAAAGTGGATTTGATCGGCTGTTTAACCACAAGAAAAGTGGATTTGATCGGCTGTTTATCCACAAGAAAAGTGGATTTGATCGGCTGTTTTACCACAAGAAAAGTGGCTTTGATCAGCTGTTTTCCCACAAGAAAAGTGGCTTTGATCAGCTGTTTATCCTCAAGAAAAGTGGATTTGATCAGCTGTTTTACCACAAGAAAAGTGGCTTTGATCAGCTGTTTATCCACAAGAAAAGTGGATTTGATAAGCTGTTTATCCTCAAGAAAAGTGGATTTGATCAGCTGTTTATCCACAAGAAAAGTGGATTTGATCAGGTGTTTATCCACAAGAAAAGCGGATTTGATCAGCTGTTTTCCCACAAGAAAAGTGGATTTGATCAGCTGTTTTCCGACAAGAAAAGTGGATTTGATCAGCTGTTTAACCACAAGAAAAGCGGATTTGATCAGCTGTTTTCCCACAAGAAAAGTGGATTTGATCAGCTGTTTTCCCACAAGAAAAGTGGCTTTGATCAGCTGTTTAACCACAAGAAAAGTGGATTTGATAAGCTGTTTAACCACAAGAAAGGTGGATGTGATCAGCTGTTTAACCACAAGAAAGGTGGATGTGATCAGCTGTTTAACCACAAGAAAAGTGGCTTTGATCAGCTGTTTTCCCACAAGAAAAGTGGATTTGATAAGCTGTTTATCCTCAAGAAAAGTGGATTTGATCAGCTGTTTATGAACAAGAAAAGTGGATTTGATCAGCTGTTTATCCTCAAGAAAAGTGGATTTGATCAGCTGTTTGTGAACAAGAAAAGTTGATTTGATCAGCTGTTTATCCACAAGAAAAGCGGCTTTGATCAGCTGTTTATCCACAAGAAAAGTGGATTTGATCAGCTGTTTATCCACAAGAAAAGCGGCTTTGATCAGCTGTTTATCCACAAGAAAAGTGGATTTGATCAGCTGTTTATCCACAAGAAAAGCGGCTTTGATCAGCTGTTTATCTACAAGAGAAGCAGATTTGATCAGCAGTTTATCCACAAGAGAAGCAGATTTGATCAGCTGTTTATCCACAAGAAAAGTGGCTTTGATCAGCTGTTTGTCCTCAAGAGAAGCAGATTTTATCAGCACTTTATCCACAAGAAAAGTGGCTTTGATCAGTTGTTTAACCACAAGAAAAGTGGATTTGATCAGCTGTTTATCCACAAGAGAAGCGAATTTGATCAGTTGTTTAACCACAAGAAAAGTGGATTTGATCAGCTGTTTATGAACAAGAAAAGTGGATTTGATCAGCTGTTTAACCACAAGAAAAGTGGATTTGATCGGCTGTTTAACCACAAGAAAAGTGGATTTGATCGGCTGTTTATCCACAAGAAAAGTGGATTTGATCGGCTGTTTTACCACAAGAAAAGTGGCTTTGATCAGCTGTTTTCCCACAAGAAAAGTGGCTTTGATCAGCTGTTTATCCTCAAGAAAAGTGGATTTGATCAGCTGTTTTACCACAAGAAAAGTGGCTTTGATCAGCTGTTTATCCACAAGAAAAGTGGATTTGATAAGCTGTTTATCCTCAAGAAAAGTGGATTTGATCAGCTGTTTATCCACAAGAAAAGTGGATTTGATCAGGTGTTTATCCACAAGAAAAGCGGATTTGATCAGCTGTTTTCCCACAAGAAAAGTGGATTTGATCAGCTGTTTTCCGACAAGAAAAGTGGATTTGATCAGCTGTTTAACCACAAGAAAAGCGGATTTGATCAGCTGTTTTCCCACAAGAAAGGTGGATTTGATCAGCTGTTTATCCACAAGAGAAGTGGATATGATCAGCTGTTTAACCACAAGAAAAGTGGATTTGATCAGCTCTTTATCCACAAGAAAAGCGGATTTGATCAGCTGTTTATCCACAAGAAAAGCGGCTTTGATCAGCTGTTTATCCACAAGAAAAGCGGATTTGATCAGCTGTTTATCCTCAAGAAAAATGGCTTTGATCAGCTGTTTATCCACAAGAAAAGTGGATTTGATCAGATGTTTATCCACAAGAAAAGCGGCTTTGATCAGCTGTTTAACCACCAGAAAAGTGGCTTTGATCAGCTGTTTATCCACAAGAAAAGTGGATTTGATCAGCTGTTTATCCACAAGAGAAGTGGATATGATCAGCTGTTTAACCACAAGAAAAGTGGATTTGATCAGCTGTTTAACCACAAGAAAAGTGGATTTGATCAGCTGTTTATGAACAAGAAAAGTGGATTTGATCAGCTGTTTATGAACAACAAAAGTGGATTTGATCAGCTGTTTATCCACAAGAAAAGCGGATTTGATCAGCTGTTTTACCACAAGAAAAGTGGATTTGATCAGCTGTTTATCCACAAGAAAAGTGGATTTGATCAGCTGTTTTACCACAAGAAAAGTGGATTTGATCAGCTGTTTAACCACAAGAAAAGTGGATTTGATCAGATGTTTATCCTCAAGAAAAACGGCTTTGATCAGCTGTTTTACCACAAGAAAAGTAGCTTTGATCAGCTGTTTTACCACAAGAAAAGCGGCTTTGATGAGCTGTTTATCCACAAGAAAAGTGGATTTGATCAGCTGTTTTCCCACAAGAAAAGTGGATTTGATCAGCTGTTTAACCACAAGAAAAGTGGATTTGATCGGCTGTTTAACCACAAGAAAAGTGGATTTGATCAGCTGTTTATGAACAAGAAAAGTGGATTTGATCAGCTGTTTAACCACAAGAAAAGTGGATTTGATCAGCTGTTTATCCACAAGAAAAGCGGATTTGATCAGCTGTTTTCCCACAAGAAAAGTGGATTTGATCAGCTGTTTATCCACAAGAGAAACAGATTTGATCAGCAGTTTATCCACAAGAGAAGTAGATTTGATCAGCTGTTTATCCACAAGAAAAGCGGATTTGATCAGCTGTTTATCCACAAGAGAAGCAGATTTGATCAGCAGTTTATCCACAAGAGAAGTAGATTTGATCAGCAGTTTATCCACAAGAGAAGCAGATTTGATCAGCAGTTTATCTACAAGAGAAGTAGATTTGATCAGCAGTTTATCCACAAGAGAAGCAGATTTGATCAGCAGTTTATCTACAAGAGAAGCAGATTTGATCAGCAGTTTATCCACAAGAGAAGCAGATTTGATCAGCAGTTTATCCACAAGAGAAGTAGATTTGATCAGCAGTTTATCCACAAGAGAAGCAGATTTGATCAGCAGTTTATCTACAAGAGAAGCAGATTTGATCAGCAGTTTATCCACAAGAGAAGTAGATTTGATCAGCAGTTTATCCACAAGAGAAGCAGATTTGATCAGCAGTTTATCCACAAGAAAAGCGGCTTTGATCAGCTGTTTATCCACAAGAAAAGTGGATTTGATCAGCTGTTTATCCACAAGAAAAGCGGCTTTGATCAGCTGTTTATCTACAAGAGAAGCAGATTTGATCAGCAGTTTATCCACAAGAGAAGCAGATTTGATCAGCTGTTTATCCACAAGAAAAGTGGCTTTGATCAGCTGTTTGTCCTCAAGAGAAGCAGATTTGATCAGCACTTTATCCACAAGAAAAGTGGCTTTGATCAGTTGTTTAACCACAAGAAAAGTGGATTTGATCAGCTGTTTATCCACAAGAGAAGCGAATTTGATCAGTTGTTTAACCACAAGAAAAGTGGATTTGATCAGCTGTTTATGAACAAGAAAAGTGGATTTGATCAGCTGTTTAACCACAAGAAAAGTGGATTTGATCGGCTGTTTAACCACAAGAAAAGTGGATTTGATCGGCTGTTTATCCACAAGAAAAGTGGATTTGATCGGCTGTTTTACCACAAGAAAAGTGGCTTTGATCAGCTGTTTTCCCACAAGAAAAGTGGCTTTGATCAGCTGTTTATCCTCAAGAAAAGTGGATTTGATCAGCTGTTTTACCACAAGAAAAGTGGCTTTGATCAGCTGTTTATCCACAAGAAAAGTGGATTTGATAAGCTGTTTATCCTCAAGAAAAGTGGATTTGATCAGCTGTTTATCCACAAGAAAAGTGGATTTGATCAGGTGTTTATCCACAAGAAAAGCGGATTTGATCAGCTGTTTTCCCACAAGAAAAGTGGATTTGATCAGCTGTTTTCCGACAAGAAAAGTGGATTTGATCAGCTGTTTAACCACAAGAAAAGCGGATTTGATCAGCTGTTTTCCCACAAGAAAGGTGGATTTGATCAGCTGTTTATCCACAAGAGAAGTGGATATGATCAGCTGTTTAACCACAAGAAAAGTGGATTTGATCAGCTCTTTATCCACAAGAAAAGCGGATTTGATCAGCTGTTTATCCACAAGAAAAGCGGCTTTGATCAGCTGTTTATCCACAAGAAAAGCGGATTTGATCAGCTGTTTATCCTCAAGAAAAATGGCTTTGATCAGCTGTTTATCCACAAGAAAAGTGGATTTGATCAGCTGTTTATCCACAAGAAAAGCGGCTTTGATCAGCTGTTTAACCACCAGAAAAGTGGCTTTGATCAGCTGTTTATCCACAAGAAAAGTGGATTTGATCAGCTGTTTATCCACAAGAGAAGTGGATATGATCAGCTGTTTAACCACAAGAAAAGTGGATTTGATCAGCTGTTTAACCACAAGAAAAGTGGATTTGATCAGCTGTTTATGAACAAGAAAAGTGGATTTGATCAGCTGTTTATGAACAAGAAAAGTGGATTTGATCAGCTGTTTATCCACAAGAAAAGCGGATTTGATCAGCTGTTTTACCACAAGAAAAGTGGATTTGATCAGCTGTTTATCCACAAGAAAAGTGGATTTGATCAGCTGTTTTACCACAAGAAAAGTGGATTTGATCAGCTGTTTATCCACAAGAAAAGTGGATTTGATCAGCTGTTTATCCACAAGAAAAGCGGCTTTGATCAGCTGTTTATCTACAAGAGAAGCAGATTTGATCAGCAGTTTATCCACAAGAGAAGCAGATTTGATCAGCTGTTTATCCACAAGAAAAGTGGCTTTGATCAGCTGTTTGTCCTCAAGAGAAGCAGATTTGATCAGCACTTTATCCACAAGAAAAGTGGCTTTGATCAGTTGTTTAACCACAAGAAAAGTGGATTTGATCAGCTGTTTATCCACAAGAGAAGCGAATTTGATCAGTTGTTTAACCACAAGAAAAGTGGATTTGATCAGCTGTTTATGAACAAGAAAAGTGGATTTGATCAGCTGTTTAACCACAAGAAAAGTGGATTTGATCGGCTGTTTAACCACAAGAAAAGTGGATTTGATCGGCTGTTTATCCACAAGAAAAGTGGATTTGATCGGCTGTTTTACCACAAGAAAAGTGGCTTTGATCAGCTGTTTTCCCACAAGAAAAGTGGCTTTGATCAGCTGTTTATCCTCAAGAAAAGTGGATTTGATCAGCTGTTTTACCACAAGAAAAGTGGCTTTGATCAGCTGTTTATCCACAAGAAAAGTGGATTTGATAAGCTGTTTATCCTCAAGAAAAGTGGATTTGATCAGCTGTTTATCCACAAGAAAAGTGGATTTGATCAGGTGTTTATCCACAAGAAAAGCGGATTTGATCAGCTGTTTTCCCACAAGAAAAGTGGATTTGATCAGCTGTTTTCCGACAAGAAAAGTGGATTTGATCAGCTGTTTAACCACAAGAAAAGCGGATTTGATCAGCTGTTTTCCCACAAGAAAGGTGGATTTGATCAGCTGTTTATCCACAAGAGAAGTGGATATGATCAGCTGTTTAACCACAAGAAAAGTGGATTTGATCAGCTCTTTATCCACAAGAAAAGCGGATTTGATCAGCTGTTTATCCACAAGAAAAGCGGCTTTGATCAGCTGTTTATCCACAAGAAAAGCGGATTTGATCAGCTGTTTATCCTCAAGAAAAATGGCTTTGATCAGCTGTTTATCCACAAGAAAAGTGGATTTGATCAGCTGTTTATCCACAAGAAAAGCGGCTTTGATCAGCTGTTTAACCACCAGAAAAGTGGCTTTGATCAGCTGTTTATCCACAAGAAAAGTGGATTTGATCAGCTGTTTATCCACAAGAGAAGTGGATATGATCAGCTGTTTAACCACAAGAAAAGTGGATTTGATCAGCTGTTTAACCACAAGAAAAGTGGATTTGATCAGCTGTTTATGAACAAGAAAAGTGGATTTGATCAGCTGTTTATGAACAAGAAAAGTGGATTTGATCAGCTGTTTATCCACAAGAAAAGCGGATTTGATCAGCTGTTTTACCACAAGAAAAGTGGATTTGATCAGCTGTTTATCCACAAGAAAAGTGGATTTGATCAGCTGTTTTACCACAAGAAAAGTGGATTTGATCAGCTGTTTAACCACAAGAAAAGTGGATTTGATCAGATGTTTATCCTCAAGAAAAACGGCTTTGATCAACTGTTTTACCACAAGAAAAGTAGCTTTGATCAGCTGTTTTACCACAAGAAAAGCGGCTTTGATGAGCTGTTTATCCACAAGAAAAGTGGATTTGATCAGCTGTTTTCCCACAAGAAAAGTGGATTTGATCAGCTGTTTAACCACAAGAAAAGTGGATTTGATCGGCTGTTTAACCACAAGAAAAGTGGATTTGATCAGCTGTTTATGAACAAGAAAAGTGGATTTGATCAGCTGTTTAACCACAAGAAAAGTGGATTTGATCAGCTGTTTATCCACAAGAAAAGCGGATTTGATCAGCTGTTTTCCCACAAGAAAAGTGGATTTGATCAGCTGTTTATCCACAAGAGAAACAGATTTGATCAGCAGTTTATCCACAAGAGAAGTAGATTTGATCAGCTGTTTATCCACAAGAAAAGCGGATTTGATCAGCTGTTTATCCACAAGAGAAGCAGATTTGATCAGCAGTTTATCCACAAGAGAAGTAGATTTGATCAGCAGTTTATCCACAAGAGAAGCAGATTTGATCAGCAGTTTATCTACAAGAGAAGTAGATTTGATCAGCAGTTTATCCACAAGAGAAGCAGATTTGATCAGCAGTTTATCTACAAGAGAAGCAGATTTGATCAGCAGTTTATCCACAAGAGAAGCAGATTTGATCAGCAGTTTATCCACAAGAGAAGTAGATTTGATCAGCAGTTTATCCACAAGAGAAGCAGATTTGATCAGCAGTTTATCTACAAGAGAAGCAGATTTGATCAGCAGTTTATCCACAAGAGAAGTAGATTTGATCAGCAGTTTATCCACAAGAGAAGCAGATTTGATCAGCAGTTTATCCTCAAGAAAAGCGGCTTTGATCAGCTGTTTATCCACAAGAAAAGTGGATTTGATCAGCTGTTTATCCACAAGAAAAGCGGCTTTGATCAGCTGTTTATCTACAAGAGAAGCAGATTTGATCAGCAGTTTATCCACAAGAGAAGCAGATTTGATCAGCTGTTTATCCACAAGAAAAGTGGCTTTGATCAGCTGTTTGTCCTCAAGAGAAGCAGATTTGATCAGCACGTTATCCACAAGAAAAGTGGCTTTGATCAGTTGTTTAACCACAAGAAAAGTGGATTTGATCAGCTGTTTATCCACAAGAGAAGCGAATTTGATCAGTTGTTTAACCACAAGAAAAGTGGATTTGATCAGCTGTTTATGAACAAGAAAAGTGGATTTGATCAGCTGTTTAACCACAAGAAAAGTGGATTTGATCGGCTGTTTAACCACAAGAAAAGTGGATTTGATCGGCTGTTTATCCACAAGAAAAGTGGATTTGATCGGCTGTTTTACCACAAGAAAAGTGGCTTTGATCAGCTGTTTTCCCACAAGAAAAGTGGCTTTGATCAGCTGTTTATCCTCAAGAAAAGTGGATTTGATCAGCTGTTTTACCACAAGAAAAGTGGCTTTGATCAGCTGTTTATCCACAAGAAAAGTGGATTTGATAAGCTGTTTATCCTCAAGAAAAGTGGATTTGATCAGCTGTTTATCCACAAGAAAAGTGGATTTGATCAGGTGTTTATCCACAAGAAAAGCGGATTTGATCAGCTGTTTTCCCACAAGAAAAGTGGATTTGATCAGCTGTTTTCCGACAAGAAAAGTGGATTTGATCAGCTGTTTAACCACAAGAAAAGCGGATTTGATCAGCTGTTTTCCCACAAGAAAGGTGGATTTGATCAGCTGTTTATCCACAAGAGAAGTGGATATGATCAGCTGTTTAACCACAAGAAAAGTGGATTTGATCAGCTCTTTCTCCACAAGAAAAGCGGATTTGATCAGCTGTTTATCCACAAGAAAAGCGGCTTTGATCAGCTGTTTATCCACAAGAAAAGCGGATTTGATCAGCTGTTTATCCTCAAGCAAAATGGCTTTGATCAGCTGTTTATCCACAAGAAAAGTGGATTTGATCAGCTGTTTATCCACAAGAAAAGCGGCTTTGATCAGCTGTTTAACCACCAGAAAAGTGGCTTTGATCAGCTGTTTATCCACAAGAAAAGTGGATTTGATCAGCTGTTTATCCACAAGAGAAGTGGATATGATCAGCTGTTTAACCACAAGAAAAGTGGATTTGATCAGCTGTTTAACCACAAGAAAAGTGGATTTGATCAGCTGTTTATGAACAAGAAAAGTGGATTTGATCAGCTGTTTATGAACAAGAAAAGTGGATTTGATCAGCTGTTTATCCACAAGAAAAGCGGATTTGATCAGCTGTTTTACCACAAGAAAAGTGGATTTGATCAGCTGTTTATCCACAAGAAAAGTGGATTTGATCAGCTGTTTTACCACAAGAAAAGTGGATTTGATCAGCTGTTTAACCACAAGAAAAGTGGATTTGATCAGATGTTTATCCTCAAGAAAAACGGCTTTGATCAGCTGTTTTACCACAAGAAAAGTAGATTTGATCAGCTGTTTTACCACAAGAAAAGCGGCTTTGATGAGCTGTTTATCCACAAGAAAAGTGGATTTGATCAGCTGTTTTCCCACAAGAAAAGTGGATTTGATCAGCTGTTTAACCACAAGAAAAGTGGATTTGATCGGCTGTTTAACCACAAGAAAAGTGGATTTGATCAGCTGTTTATGAACAAGAAAAGTGGATTTGATCAGCTGTTTATGAACAAGAAAAGTGGATTTGATCAGCTGTTTATCCACAAGAAAAGTGGATTTGATCAGCTGTTTTCCCACAAGAAAAGTGGATTTGATCAGCTGTTTATCCACAAGAGAAACAGATTTGATCAGCAGTTTATCCACAAGAGAAGTAGATTTGATCAGCTGTTTATCCACAAGAAAAGCGGATTTGATCAGCTGTTTATCCACAAGAGAAGCAGATTTGATCAGCAGTTTATCCACAAGAGAAGTAGATTTGATCAGCAGTTTATCCACAAGAGAAGCAGATTTGATCAGCAGTTTATCTACAAGAGAAGTAGATTTGATCAGCAGTTTATCCACAAGAGAAGCAGATTTGATCAGCAGTTTATCTACAAGAGAAGCAGATTTGATCAGCAGTTTATCCACAAGAGAAGCAGATTTGATCAGCAGTTTATCCACAAGAGAAGTAGATTTGATCAGCAGTTTATCCACAAGAGAAGCAGATTTGATCAGCAGTTTATCTACAAGAGAAGCAGATTTGATCAGCAGTTTATCCACAAGAGAAGTAGATTTGATCAGCAGTTTATCCACAAGAGAAGCAGATTTGATCAGCAGTTTATCTACAAGAGAAGCAGATTTGATCAGCAGTTTATCCACAAGAGAAGCAGATTTGATCAGCTGTTTACCCACAAGAAAAGTGGCTTTGATCAGCTGTTTGTCCTCAAGAGAAGCAGATTTGATCAGCACTTTATCCACAAGAAAAGTGGCTTTGATCAGTTGTTTAACCACAAGAAAAGTGGATTTGATCAGCTGTTTATCCACAAGAGAAGCGAATTTGATCAGTTGTTTAACCACAAGAAAAGTGGATTTGATCAGCTGTTTATGAACAAGAAAAGTGGATTTGATCAGCTGTTTAACCACAAGAAAAGTGGATTTGATCGGCTGTTTAACCACAAGAAAAGTGGATTTGATCGGCTGTTTATCCACAAGAAAAGTGGATTTGATCGGCTGTTTTACCACAAGAAAAGTGGCTTTGATCAGCTGTTTTCCCACAAGAAAAGTGGCTTTGATCAGCTGTTTATCCTCAAGAAAAGTGGATTTGATCAGCTGTTTTACCACAAGAAAAGTGGCTTTGATCAGCTGTTTATCCACAAGAAAAGTGGATTTGATAAGCTGTTTATCCTCAAGAAAAGTGGATTTGATCAGCTGTTTATCCACAAGAAAAGTGGATTTGATCAGGTGTTTATCCACAAGAAAAGCGGATTTGATCAGCTGTTTTCCCACAAGAAAAGTGGCTTTGATCAGCTGTTTATCCACAAGAAAAGTGGATTTGATAAGCTGTTTATCCTCAAGAAAAGTGGATTTGATCAGCTGTTTATCCACAAGAAAAGTGGATTTGATCAGGTGTTTATCCACAAGAAAAGCGGATTTGATCAGCTGTTTTCCCACAAGAAAAGTGGATTTGATCAGCTGTTTTCCCACAAGAAAAGTGGCTTTGATCAGCTGTTTAACCACAAGAAAAGTGGATTTGATAAGCTGTTTAACCACAAGAAAGGTGGATGTGATCAGCTGTTTAACCACAAGAAAGGTGGATGTGATCAGCTGTTTAACCACAAGAAAAGTGGCTTTGATCAGCTGTTTTCCCACAAGAAAAGTGGATTTGGTAAGCTGTTTATCCTCAAGAAAAGTGGATTTGATCAGCTGTTTATGAACAAGAAAAGTGGATTTGATCAGCTGTTTATCCTCAAGAAAAGTGGATTTGATCAGCTGTTTATGAACAAGAAAAGTGGATTTGATCAGCTGTTTATCCACAAGAAAAGCGGCTTTGATCAGCTGTTTATCCACAAGAAAAGTGGATTTGATCAGCTGTTTATCCACAAGAAAAGCGGCTTTGATCAGCTGTTTATCCACAAGAAAAGTGGATTTGATCAGCTGTTTATCCACAAGAAAAGCGGCTTTGATCAGCTGTTTATCTACAAGAGAAGCAGATTTGATCAGCAGTTTATCCACAAGAGAAGCAGATTTGATCAGCTGTTTATCCACAAGAAAAGTGGCTTTGATCAGCTGTTTGTCCTCAAGAGAAGCAGATTTGATCAGCACTTTATCCACAAGAAAAGTGGCTTTGATCAGTTGTTTAACCACAAGAAAAGTGGATTTGATCAGCTGTTTATCCACAAGAGAAGCGAATTTGATCAGTTGTTTAACCACAAGAAAAGTGGATTTGATCAGCTGTTTATGAACAAGAAAAGTGGATTTGATCAGCTGTTTAACCACAAGAAAAGTGGATTTGATCGGCTGTTTAACCACAAGAAAAGTGGATTTGATCGGCTGTTTATCCACAAGAAAAGTGGATTTGATCGGCTGTTTTACCACAAGAAAAGTGGCTTTGATCAGCTGTTTTCCCACAAGAAAAGTGGCTTTGATCAGCTGTTTATCCTCAAGAAAAGTGGATTTGATCAGCTGTTTTACCACAAGAAAAGTGGCTTTGATCAGCTGTTTATCCACAAGAAAAGCGGATTTGATAAGCTGTTTATCCTCAAGAAAAGTGGATTTGATCAGCTGTTTATCCACAAGAAAAGTGGATTTGATCAGGTGTTTATCCACAAGAAAAGCGGATTTGATCAGCTGTTTTCCCACAAGAAAAGTGGATTTGATCAGCTGTTTTCCGACAAGAAAAGTGGATTTGATCAGCTGTTTAACCACAAGAAAAGCGGATTTGATCAGCTGTTTTCCCACAAGAAAAGTGGATTTGATCAGCTGTTTAACCACAAGAAAAGTGGATTTGATAAGCTGTTTAACCACAAGAAAGGTGGATGTGATCAGCTGTTTAACCACAAGAAAGGTGGATGTGATCAGCTGTTTAACCACAAGAAAAGTGGCTTTGATCAGCTGTTTTCCCACAAGAAAAGTGGATTTGATAAGCTGTTTATCCTCAAGAAAAGTGGATTTGATCAGCTGTTTATGAACAAGAAAAGTGGATTTGATCAGCTGTTTATCCTCAAGAAAAGTGGATTTGATCAGCTGTTTATGAACAAGAAAAGTGGATTTGATCAGCTGTTTATCCACAAGAAAAGCGGCTTTGATCAGCTGTTTATCCACAAGAAAAGTGGATTTGATCAGCTGTTTATCCACAAGAAAAGCGGCTTTGATCAGCTGTTTATCCACAAGAAAAGCGGCTTTGATCAGCTGTTTATCCACAAGAAAAGTGGATTTGATCAGCTGTTTATCCACAAGAAAAGTGGCTTTGATCAGCTGTTTAACCACAAGAAAAGTGGATTTGATCAGCTGTTTATGAACAAGAAAAGTGGATTTGATCAGCTGTTTAACCACAAGAAAAGTGGATTTGATCGGCTGTTTAACCACAAGAAAAGTGGATTTGATCGGCTGTTTAACCACAAGAAAAGTGGATTTGATCGGCTGTTTATCCACAAGAAAAGTGGATTTGATCAGCTGTTTAACCACAAGAAAAGTGGATTTGATCAGCTGTTTATGAACAAGAAAAGTGGATTTGATCAGCTGTTTATCCACAAGAAAAGCGGATTTGATCAGCTGTTTTACCACAAGAAAAGTGGATTTGATCAGCTGTTTATCCACAAGAAAAGTGGATTTGATCAGCTGTTTTACCACAAGAAAAGTGGATTTGATCAGCTGTTTAACCACAAGAAAAGTGAATTTGATCAGATGTTTATCCTCAAGAAAAACGGCTTTGATCAGCTGTTTTACCACAAGAAAAGTAGATTTGATCAGCTGTTTTACCACAAGAAAAGCGGCTTTGATGAGCTGTTTATCCACAAGAAAAGTGGATTTGATCAGCTGTTTTCCCACAAGAGAAGCAGATTTGATCAGCTGTTTTACCACAAGAAAAGTAGATTTGATCAGCTGTTTATCCACAAGAAAAGCGGGTTTGATCAGCTGTTTATCCACAAGGAAATTGGATTTGATCAGCTGTTTATCCACAAGAAAAGTGGATTTGATCAGCTGTTTTCCCACAAGAGAAGCAGATTTGATCAGCAGTTTATCCACAAGAGAAGCGAATTTGATCGGCTGTTTAACCACAAGAAAAGTGGATTTGATCAGCTGTTTATGAACAAGAAAAGTGGATTTGATCAGCTGTTTGACCACAAGAAAAGTGGATTTGATCAGCTGTTTTACCACAAGAAAAGTGGATTTGATCAGCTGTTTATCCACAAGAAAAGTGGATTTGATCAGCTGTTTTCCCACAAGAAAAGTGGATTTGATCAGCTGTTTTACCACAAGAAAAGTGGCTTTGATCAGCTGTTTATCCACAAGAAAAGTGGATTTGATCAGCTGTTTTCCCACAAGAAAAGCGGATTTGATCAGCTGTTTATCCACAAGAAAAGCGGATTTGATCAGCTGTTTTACCACAAGAAAAGCGGCTTTGATCAGCTGTTTTCCCACAAGAAAAGTGGATTTGATCAGCTGTTTATCCACAAGAGAAACAGATTTGATCAACAGTTTATCCACAAGAGAAGCAGATTTGATCAGCAGTTTATCCACAAGAGAAGTAGATTTGATCAGCAGTTTATCCACAAGAGAAGCAGATTTGATCAGCAGTTTATCTACAAGAGAAGCAGATTTGATCAGCAGTTTAACCACAAGAGAAGCAGATTTGATCAGCTGTTTATCCACAAGAAAAGTGGCTTTGATCAGCTGTTTGTCCTCAAGAGAAGCAGATTTGATCAGCACTTTATCCACAAGAAAAGTGGCTTTGATCAGTTGTTTAACCACAAGAAAAGTGGATTTGATCAGCTGTTTATGAACAAGAAAAGTGGATTTGATCAGCTGTTTAACCACAAGAAAAGTGGATTTGATCGGCTGTTTAACCACAAGAAAAGTGGATTTGATCGGCTGTTTATCCACAAGAAAAGTGGATTTGATCGGCTGTTTTACCACAAGAAAAGTGGCTTTGATCAGCTGTTTTCCCACAAGAAAAGTGGCTTTGATCAGCTGTTTATCCTCAAGAAAAGTGGATTTGATCAGCTGTTTTACCACAAGAAAAGTGGCTTTGATCAGCTGTTTATCCACAAGAAAAGTGGATTTGATAAGCTGTTTATCCTCAAGAAAAGTGGATTTGATCAGCTGTTTATCCACAAGAAAAGTTGATTTGATCAGGTGTTTATCCACAAGAAAAGCGAATTTGATCGGCTGTTTAACCACAAGAAAAGCGGATTTGATCAGCTGTTTTCCCACAAGAAAAGTTGATTTGATCAGCTGTTTATCCACAAGAGAAGCGAATTTGATCAGTTGTTTAACCACAAGAAAAGTGGATTTGATCAGCTGTTTATGAACAAGAAAAGTGGATTTGATCAGCTGTTTAACCACAAGAAAAGTGGATTTGATCGGCTGTTTAACCACAAGAAAAGTGGATTTGATCGGCTGTTTATCCACAAGAAAAGTGGATTTGATCGGCTGTTTTACCACAAGAAAAGTGGCTTTGATCAGCTGTTTTCCCACAAGAAAAGTGGCTTTGATCAGCTGTTTATCCTCAAGAAAAGTGGATTTGATCAGCTGTTTTACCACAAGAAAAGTGGCTTTGATCAGCTGTTTATCCACAAGAAAAGTGGATTTGATAAGCTGTTTATCCTCAAGAAAAGTGGATTTGATCAGCTGTTTATCCACAAGAAAAGTGGATTTGATCAGGTGTTTATCCACAAGAAAAGCGGATTTGATCAGCTGTTTTCCCACAAGAAAAGTGGATTTGATCAGCTGTTTTCTGACAAGAAAAGTGGATTTGATCAGCTGTTTAACCACAAGAAAAGCGGATTTGATCAGCTGTTTTCCCACAAGACAAGTGGATTTGATCAGCTGTTTTCCCACAAGAAAAGTGGCTTTGATCAGCTGTTTAACCACAAGAAAAGTGGATTTGATAAGCTGTTTAACCACAAGAAAAGTGGATTTGATCAGCTGTTTAACCACAAGAAAAGTGGATTTGATAAGCTGTTTAACCACAAGAAAAGTGGATGTGATCAGCTGTTTAACCACAAGAAAAGTGGATTTGATAAGCTGTTTATCCTCAAGAAAAGTGGATTTGATCAGCTGTTTATGAACAAGAAAAGTGGATTTGATCAGCTGTTTATCCTCAAGAAAAGTGGATTTGATCAGCTGTTTATGAACAAGAAAAGTGGATTTGATCAGCTGTTGTACCACAAGAAAAGTGGATTTGATCCGATGTTTATCCACAAGAAAAGTGGATTTGATCAGTTGTTTATCCACAAGAAAAGTGGATTTGATCAGCTGTTTATCCACAAGAAAAGTGGATTTGATCAGCTGTTTATCCACAAGAAAAGCGGCTTTGATCAGCTGTTTATCCACAAGAAAAGTGGATTTGATCAGCTGTTTATCCACAAGAAAAGTGGATTTGATCAGCTGTTTTCCCACAAGAAAAGTGGCTTTGATCAGCTGTTTATCCACAAGAAAAGTGGATTTGATAAGCTGTTTATCCTCAAGAAAAGTGGATTTGATCAGCTGTTTATCCACAAGAAAAGTGGATTTGATCAGGTGTTTATCCACAAGAAAAGCGGATTTGATCGGCTGTTTAACCACAAGAAAAGTGGATTTGATAAGCTGTTTATCCTCAAGAAAAGCGGATTTGATCAGCTGTTTTCCCACAAGAAAAGTGGATTTGATAAGCTGTTTATCCTCAAGAAAAGCGGATTTGATCAGCTGTTTTCCCACAAGAAAAGTGGATTTGATCAGCTGTTTTCCCACAAGAAAAGTGGGCTTTGATCAGCTGTTTAACCACAAGAAAAGTGGATTTGATAAGCTGTTTAACCACAAGAAAAGTGGATGCGATCAGCTGTTTAACCACAAGAAAAGTGGCTTTGATCAGCTGTTTATCCACAAGAAAAGTGGATTTGATCAGCTGTTTATCCACAAGAAAAGTGGCTTTGATCAGCTGTTTAACCACAAGAAAAGTGGATTTGATCAGCTGTTTATGAACAAGAAAAGTGGATTTGATCAGCTGTTTAACCACAAGAAAAGTGGATTTGATCGGCTGTTTAACCACAAGAAAAGTGGATTTGATCGGCTGTTTAACCACAAGAAAAGTGGATTTGATCGGCTGTTTATCCACAAGAAAAGTGGATTTGATCAGCTGTTTAACCACAAGAAAAGTGGATTTGATCAGCTGTTTATGAACAAGAAAAGTGGATTTGATCAGCTGTTTATCCACAAGAAAAGCGGATTTGATCAGCTGTTTTACCACAAGAAAAGTGGATTTGATCAGCTGTTTATCCACAAGAAAAGTGGATTTGATCAGCTGTTTTACCACAAGAAAAGTGGATTTGATCAGCTGTTTAACCACAAGAAAAGTGGATTTGATCAGATGTTTATCCTCAAGAAAAACGGCTTTGATCAGCTGTTTTACCACAAGAAAAGTAGATTTGATCAGCTGTTTTACCACAAGAAAAGCGGCTTTGATGAGCTGTTTATCCACAAGAAAAGTGGATTTGATCAGCTGTTTTCCCACAAGAGAAGCAGATTTGATCAGCTGTTTTACCACAAGAAAAGTAGATTTGATCAGCTGTTTATCCACAAGAAAAGCGGGTTTGATCAGCTGTTTATCCACAAGGAAATTGGATTTGATCAGCTGTTTATCCACAAGAAAAGTGGATTTGATCAGCTGTTTTCCCACAAGAGAAGCAGATTTGATCAGCAGTTTATCCACAAGAGAAGCGAATTTGATCGGCTGTTTAACCACAAGAAAAGTGGATTTGATCAGCTGTTTATGAACAAGAAAAGTGGATTTGATCAGCTGTTTAACCACAAGAAAAGTGGATTTGATCAGCTGTTTTACCACAAGAAAAGTGGATTTGATCAGCTGTTTATCCACAAGAAAAGTGGATTTGATCAGCTGTTTTCCCACAAGAAAAGTGGATTTGATCAGCTGTTTTACCACAAGAAAAGTGGCTTTGATCAGCTGTTTATCCACAAGAAAAGTGGATTTGATCAGCTGTTTTCCCACAAGAAAAGCGGATTTGATCAGCTGTTTATCCACAAGAAAAGCGGATTTGATCAGCTGTTTTACCACAAGAAAAGCGGCTTTGATCAGCTGTTTTCCCACAAGAAAAGTGGATTTGATCAGCTGTTTATCCACAAGAGAAAGTGGATTTGATTTGAAGAGAAACAGATTTGATCAACAGTTTATCCACAAGAGAAGCAGATTTGATCAGCAGTTTATCCACAAGAGAAGTAGATTTGATCAGCAGTTTATCCACAAGAGAAGCAGATTTGATCAGCAGTTTATCTACAAGAGAAGCAGATTTGATCAGCAGTTTAACCACAAGAGAAGCAGATTTGATCAGCTGTTTATCCACAAGAAAAGTGGCTTTGATCAGCTGTTTGTCCTCAAGAGAAGCAGATTTGATTAGCACTTTATCCACAAGAAAAGTGGCTTTGATCAGTTGTTTAACCACAAGAAAAGTGGATTTGATCAGCTGTTTATGAACAAGAAAAGTGGATTTGATCAGCTGTTTAACCACAAGAAAAGTGGATTTGATCGGCTGTTTAACCACAAGAAAAGTGGATTTGATCGGCTGTTTATCCACAAGAAAAGTGGATTTGATCGGCTGTTTTACCACAAGAAAAGTGGCTTTGATCAGCTGTTTTCCCACAAGAAAAGTGGCTTTGATCAGCTGTTTATCCTCAAGAAAAGTGGATTTGATCAGCTGTTTTACCACAAGAAAAGTGGCTTTGATCAGCTGTTTATCCACAAGAAAAGTGGATTTGATAAGCTGTTTATCCTCAAGAAAAGTGGATTTGATCAGCTGTTTATCCACAAGAAAAGTGGATTTGATCAGGTGTTTATCCACAAGAAAAGCGAATTTGATCGGCTGTTTAACCACAAGAAAAGCGGATTTGATCAGCTGTTTTCCCACAAGAAAAGTTGATTTGATCAGCTGTTTATCCACAAGAGAAGCGAATTTGATCAGTTGTTTAACCACAAGAAAAGTGGATTTGATCAGCTGTTTATGAACAAGAAAAGTGGATTTGATCAGCTGTTTAACCACAAGAAAAGTGGATTTGATCGGCTGTTTAACCACAAGAAAAGTGGATTTGATCGGCTGTTTATCCACAAGAAAAGTGGATTTGATCGGCTGTTTTACCACAAGAAAAGTGGCTTTGATCAGCTGTTTTCCCACAAGAAAAGTGGCTTTGATCAGCTGTTTATCCTCAAGAAAAGTGGATTTGATCAGCTGTTTTACCACAAGAAAAGTGGCTTTGATCAGCTGTTTATCCACAAGAAAAGTGGATTTGATAAGCTGTTTATCCTCAAGAAAAGTGGATTTGATCAGCTGTTTATCCACAAGAAAAGTGGATTTGATCAGGTGTTTATCCACAAGAAAAGCGGATTTGATCAGCTGTTTTCCCACAAGAAAAGTGGATTTGATCAGCTGTTTTCTGACAAGAAAAGTGGATTTGATCAGCTGTTTAACCACAAGAAAAGCGGATTTGATCAGCTGTTTTCCCACAAGACAAGTGGATTTGATCAGCTGTTTTCCCACAAGAAAAGTGGCTTTGATCAGCTGTTTAACCACAAGAAAAGTGGATTTGATAAGCTGTTTAACCACAAGAAAAGTGGATTTGATCAGCTGTTTAACCACAAGAAAAGTGGATTTGATAAGCTGTTTAACCACAAGAAAAGTGGATGTGATCAGCTGTTTAACCACAAGAAAAGTGGATTTGATAAGCTGTTTATCCTCAAGAAAAGTGGATTTGATCAGCTGTTTATGAACAAGAAAAGTGGATTTGATCAGCTGTTTATCCTCAAGAAAAGTGGATTTGATCAGCTGTTTATGAACAAGAAAAGTGGATTTGATCAGCTGTTGTACCACAAGAAAAGTGGATTTGATCCGATGTTTATCCACAAGAAAAGTGGATTTGATCAGTTGTTTATCCACAAGAAAAGTGGATTTGATCAGCTGTTTATCCACAAGAAAAGTGGATTTGATCAGCTGTTTATCCACAAGAAAAGCGGCTTTGATCAGCTGTTTATCCACAAGAAAAGTGGATTTGATCAGCTGTTTATCCACAAGAAAAGCGGCTTTGATCAGCTGTTTATCCACAAGAAAAGTGGATTTGATCAGTTGTTTATCCACAAGAAAAGCGGCTTTGATGAGCTGTTTATCCTCAAGAAAAGTGGATTTGATCAGCTGTTTTCCCACAAGAAAAGTGGCTTTGATCAGCTGTTTATCCACAAGAAAAGTGGATTTGATAAGCTGTTTATCCTCAAGAAAAGCGGATTTGATCAGCTGTTTTCCCACAAGAAAAGTGGATTTGATAAGCTGTTTATCCTCAAGAAAAGCGGATTTGATCAGCTGTTTTCCCACAAGAAAAGTGGATTTGATCAGCTGTTTTCCCACAAGAAAAGTGGGCTTTGATCAGCTGTTTAACCACAAGAAAAGTGGATTTGATAAGCTGTTTAACCACAAGAAAAGTGGATGCGATCAGCTGTTTAACCACAAGAAAAGTGGCTTTGATCAGCTGTTTATCCACAAGAAAAGTGGATTTGATCAGCTGTTTATCCACAAGAAAAGTGGCTTTGATCAGCTGTTTAACCACAAGAAAAGTGGATTTGATCAGCTGTTTATGAACAAGAAAAGTGGATTTGATCAGCTGTTTAACCACAAGAAAAGTGGATTTGATCGGCTGTTTAACCACAAGAAAAGTGGATTTGATCGGCTGTTTAACCACAAGAAAAGTGGATTTGATCGGCTGTTTATCCACAAGAAAAGTGGATTTGATCAGCTGTTTAACCACAAGAAAAGTGGATTTGATCAGCTGTTTATGAACAAGAAAAGTGGATTTGATCAGCTGTTTATCCACAAGAAAAGCGGATTTGATCAGCTGTTTTACCACAAGAAAAGTGGATTTGATCAGCTGTTTATCCACAAGAAAAGTGGATTTGATCAGCTGTTTTACCACAAGAAAAGTGGATTTGATCAGCTGTTTAACCACAAGAAAAGTGGATTTGATCAGATGTTTATCCTCAAGAAAAACGGCTTTGATCAGCTGTTTTACCACAAGAAAAGTAGATTTGATCAGCTGTTTTACCACAAGAAAAGCGGCTTTGATGAGCTGTTTATCCACAAGAAAAGTGGATTTGATCAGCTGTTTTCCCACAAGAGAAGCAGATTTGATCAGCTGTTTTACCACAAGAAAAGTAGATTTGATCAGCTGTTTATCCACAAGAAAAGCGGGTTTGATCAGCTGTTTATCCACAAGGAAATTGGATTTGATCAGCTGTTTATCCACAAGAAAAGTGGATTTGATCAGCTGTTTTCCCACAAGAGAAGCAGATTTGATCAGCAGTTTATCCACAAGAGAAGCGAATTTGATCGGCTGTTTAACCACAAGAAAAGTGGATTTGATCAGCTGTTTATGAACAAGAAAAGTGGATTTGATCAGCTGTTTAACCACAAGAAAAGTGGATTTGATCAGCTGTTTTACCACAAGAAAAGTGGATTTGATCAGCTGTTTATCCACAAGAAAAGTGGATTTGATCAGCTGTTTTCCCACAAGAAAAGTGGATTTGATCAGCTGTTTTACCACAAGAAAAGTGGCTTTGATCAGCTGTTTATCCACAAGAAAAGTGGATTTGATCAGCTGTTTTCCCACAAGAAAAGCGGATTTGATCAGCTGTTTATCCACAAGAAAAGCGGATTTGATCAGCTGTTTTACCACAAGAAAAGCGGCTTTGATCAGCTGTTTTCCCACAAGAAAAGTGGATTTGATCAGCTGTTTATCCACAAGAGAAAGTGGATTTGATTTGAAGAGAAACAGATTTGATCAACAGTTTATCCACAAGAGAAGCAGATTTGATCAGCAGTTTATCCACAAGAGAAGTAGATTTGATCAGCAGTTTATCCACAAGAGAAGCAGATTTGATCAGCAGTTTATCTACAAGAGAAGCAGATTTGATCAGCAGTTTAACCACAAGAGAAGCAGATTTGATCAGCTGTTTATCCACAAGAAAAGTGGCTTTGATCAGCTGTTTGTCCTCAAGAGAAGCAGATTTGATCAGCACTTTATCCACAAGAAAAGTGGCTTTGATCAGTTGTTTAACCACAAGAAAAGTGGATTTGATCAGCTGTTTATGAACAAGAAAAGTGGATTTGATCAGCTGTTTAACCACAAGAAAAGTGGATTTGATCGGCTGTTTAACCACAAGAAAAGTGGATTTGATCGGCTGTTTATCCACAAGAAAAGTGGATTTGATCGGCTGTTTTACCACAAGAAAAGTGGCTTTGATCAGCTGTTTTCCCACAAGAAAAGTGGCGTTGATCAGCTGTTTATCCTCAAGAAAAGTGGATTTGATCAGCTGTTTTACCACAAGAAAAGTGGCTTTGATCAGCTGTTTATCCACAAGAAAAGTGGATTTGATAAGCTGTTTATCCTCAAGAAAAGTGGATTTGATCAGCTGTTTATCCACAAGAAAAGTGGATTTGATCAGGTGTTTATCCACAAGAAAAGCGAATTTGATCGGCTGTTTAACCACAAGAAAAGCGGATTTGATCAGCTGTTTTCCCACAAGAAAAGTTGATTTGATCAGCTGTTTATCCACAAGAGAAGCGAATTTGATCAGTTGTTTAACCACAAGAAAAGTGGATTTGATCAGCTGTTTATGAACAAGAAAAGTGGATTTGATCAGCTGTTTAACCACAAGAAAAGTGGATTTGATCGGCTGTTTAACCACAAGAAAAGTGGATTTGATCGGCTGTTTATCCACAAGAAAAGTGGATTTGATCGGCTGTTTTACCACAAGAAAAGTGGCTTTGATCAGCTGTTTTCCCACAAGAAAAGTGGCTTTGATCAGCTGTTTATCCTCAAGAAAAGTGGATTTGATCAGCTGTTTTACCACAAGAAAAGTGGCTTTGATCAGCTGTTTATCCACAAGAAAAGTGGATTTGATAAGCTGTTTATCCTCAAGAAAAGTGGATTTGATCAGCTGTTTATCCACAAGAAAAGTGGATTTGATCAGGTGTTTATCCACAAGAAAAGCGGATTTGATCAGCTGTTTTCCCACAAGAAAAGTGGATTTGATCAGCTGTTTTCTGACAAGAAAAGTGGATTTGATCAGCTGTTTAACCACAAGAAAAGCGGATTTGATCAGCTGTTTTCCCACAAGACAAGTGGATTTGATCAGCTGTTTTCCCACAAGAAAAGTGGCTTTGATCAGCTGTTTAACCACAAGAAAAGTGGATTTGATAAGCTGTTTAACCACAAGAAAAGTGGATTTGATCAGCTGTTTAACCACAAGAAAAGTGGATTTGATAAGCTGTTTAACCACAAGAAAAGTGGATGTGATCAGCTGTTTAACCACAAGAAAAGTGGATTTGATAAGCTGTTTATCCTCAAGAAAAGTGGATTTGATCAGCTGTTTATGAACAAGAAAAGTGGATTTGATCAGCTGTTTATCCTCAAGAAAAGTGGATTTGATCAGCTGTTTATGAACAAGAAAAGTGGATTTGATCAGCTGTTGTACCACAAGAAAAGTGGATTTGATCCGATGTTTATCCACAAGAAAAGTGGATTTGATCAGTTGTTTATCCACAAGAAAAGTGGATTTGATCAGCTGTTTATCCACAAGAAAAGTGGATTTGATCAGCTGTTTATCCACAAGAAAAGCGGCTTTGATCAGCTGTTTATCCACAAGAAAAGTGGATTTGATCAGCTGTTTATCCACAAGAAAAGCGGCTTTGATCAGCTGTTTATCCACAAGAAAAGTGGATTTGATCAGTTGTTTATCCACAAGAAAAGCGGCTTTGATGAGCTGTTTATCCTCAAGAAAAGTGGATTTGATCAGCTGTTTTCCCACAAGAAAAGTGGATTTGATAAGCTGTTTATCCTCAAGAAAAGCGGATTTGATCAGCTGTTTTCCCACAAGAAAAGTGGATTTGATCAGCTGTTTTCCCACAAGAAAAGTGGGCTTTGATCAGCTGTTTAACCACAAGAAAAGTGGATTTGATAAGCTGTTTAACCACAAGAAAAGTGGATGCGATCAGCTGTTTAACCACAAGAAAAGTGGCTTTGATCAGCTGTTTTCCCACAAGAAAAGTGGATTTGATAAGCTGTTTATCCTCAAGAAAAGTGGATTTGATCAGCTGTTTATGAACAAGAAAAGTGGATTTGATCAGCTGTTTAACCACAAGAAAAGTGGATTTGATCAGCTGTTTTCCCACAAGAAAAGTGGATTTGATAAGCTGTTTATCCTCAAGAAAAGTGGATTTGATCAGCTGTTTATGAACAAGAAAAGTGGATTTGATCAGCTGTTTATCCTCAAGAAAAGTGGATTTGATCAGCTGTTTATGAACAAGAAAAGTGGATTTGATCAGCTGTTTAACCACAAGAAAAGTGGATTTGATCAGCTGTTTATCCACATGAAAAGTGGATTTGATCAGTTGTTTATCCACAAGAAAAGTGGATTTGATCAGCTGTTTATCCACAAGAAAAGTGGATTTGATCAGCTGTTTATCCACAAGAAAAGCGGCTTTGATGAGCTGTTTATCCACAAGAAAAGTGGATTTGATCAGCTGTTTATCCACAAGAAAAGTGGATTTGATCAGCTGTTTATCCACAAGAAAAGTGGATTTGATCAGTTGTTTATCCACAAGAAAAGTGGATTTGATCAGCTGTTTATCCACAAGAAAAGTGGATTTGATCAGCTGTTTATCCACAAGAAAAGTGGATTTGATCAGTTGTTTATCCACAAGAAAAGTGGATTTGATCAGCTGTTTATCCACAAGAAAAGTGGATTTGATCAGTTGTTTTTCCACAAGAAAAGTGGCTTTGATGAGCTGTTTATCCACAAGGAAATTGGATTTGATCAGCTGTTTTACCACAAGAAAAGTGGATTTGATCAGCTGTTTATCCACAAGAAAAGCGGCTTTGATGAGCTGTTTATCCACAAGAAAAGTGGATTTGATCAGCTGTTTTCCCACAAGAGAAGCAGATTTGATCAGCAGTTTATCCACAAGAGAAGCGAATTTGATCAGTTGTTTAACCACAAGAAAAGTGGATTTGATCAGCTGTTTATGAACAAGAAAAGTGGATTTGATCGGCTGTTTATCCACAAGAAAAGTGGATTTGATCAGCTGTTTATCCTCAAGAAAAGTGGCTTTGATCAGCTGTTTAACCACAAGAAAAGTGGATTTGATCAGCTGTTTATGAACAAGAAAAGTGGATTTGATCAGCTGTTTAACCACAAGAAAAGTGGATTTGATCGGCTGGTTAACCACAAGAAAAGTGGATTTGATCGGCTGTTTATCCACAAGAAAAGTGGATTTGTTCGGCTGTTTTCCCACAAGAAAAGTGGCTTTGATCAGCTGTTTATGCTCAAGAAAAGTGGATTTGATCAGCTGTTTTACCACAAGAAAAGTGGATTTGATCAGTTGTTTATCCACAAGAAAAGTGGATTTGATCAGCTGTTTTACCACAAGAAAAGTGGCTTTGATCAGCTGTTTATCCACAAGAAAAGTGGATTTGATAAGCTGTTTATCCTCAAGAAAAGTGGATTTGATCAGCTGTTTTACCACAAGAAAAGTGGCTTTGATCAGCTGTTTATCCACAAGAAAAGTGGATTTGATAAGCTGTTTATCCTCAAGAAAAGTGGATTTGATCAGCTGTTTATCCACAAGAAAAGTGGATTTGATCAGGTGTTTATCCACAAGAAAAGCGGATTTGATCAGCTGTTTTCCCACAAGAAAAGTGGATTTGATCAGCTGTTTTCCGACAAGATAAGTGGATTTGATCAGCTGTTTAACCACAAGAAAAGCGGATTTGATCAGCTGTTTTCCCACAAGAAAAGTGGATTTGATCAGCTGTTTTCCCACAAGAAAAGTGGCTTTGATCAGCTGTTTAACCACAAGAAAAGTGGATTTGATAAGCTGTTTAACCACAAGAAAAGTGGATGTGATCAGCTGTTTAACCACAAGAAAAGTGGCTTTGATCAGCTGTTTTCCCACAAGAAAAGTGGCTTTGATCAGCTGTTTTACCACAAGAAAAGTGGCTTTGATCAGCTGTTTATCCTCAAGAAAAGTGGATTTGATCAGCTGTTTATGAACAAGAAAAGTGGATTTGATCAGCTGTTTTACCACAAGAAAAGTGGATTTGATCAGCTGTTTATCCACAAGAAAAGTGGATTTGATCAGCTGTTTATGAACAAGAAAAGTGGATTTGATCAGCTGTTTTACCACAAGAAAAGTGGATTTGATCCGATGTTTATCCACAAGAAAAGTGGATTTGATCAGTTGTTTTACCACAAGAAAAGTGGCTTTGATCAGCTGTTTTACCACAAGAAAAGTGGCTTTGATCAGCTGTTTATCCTCAAGAAAAGTGGATTTGATCAGCTGTTTATGAACAAGAAAAGTGGATTTGATCAGCTGTTTTACCACAAGAAAAGTGGATTTGATCCGATGTTTATCCACAAGAAAAGCGGATTTGATCAGCTGTTTAACCACAAGAAAAGTGGATTTGATAAGCTGTTTATCCTCAAGAAAAGTGGATTTGATCAGCTGTTTATGAACAAGAAAAGTGGATTTGATCAGCTGTTTTACCACAAGAAAAGTGGATTTGATCCGATGTTTATCCACAAGAAAAGTGGATTTGATCAGCTGTTTATCCACAAGAAAAGTGGATTTGATCAGCTGTTTATCCACAAGAAAAGCGGCTTTGATCAGCTGTTTATCCACAAGAAAAGCGGGTTTGATCAGCTGTTTATCCACAAGGAAATTGGATTTGATCAGCTGTTTATCCACAAGAAAAGTGGATTTGATCAGCTGTTTATCCACAAGAAAAGTGGATTTGATCAGCTGTTTATCCACAAGAAAAGCGGCTTTGATCAGCTGTTTATCCACAAGAAAAGCGGGTTTGATCAGCTGTTTATCCACAAGGAAATTGGATTTGATCAGCTGTTTATCCACAAGAAAAGCGGGTTTGATCAGCTGTTTATCCACAAGAAAAGTGGATTTGATCAGCTGTTTAACCACAAGAAAAGTGGATTTGATCGGCTGGTTAACCACAAGAAAAGTGGATTTGATCGGCTGTTTATCCACAAGAAAAGTGGATTTGTTCGGCTGTTTTCCCACAAGAAAAGTGGCTTTGATCAGCTGTTTATCCTCAAGAAAAGTGGATTTGATCAGCTGTTTTACCACAAGAAAAGTGGATTTGATCAGTTGTTTATCCACAAGAAAAGTGGATTTGATCAGCTGTTTTACCACAAGAAAAGTGGCTTTGATCAGCTGTTTATCCACAAGAAAAGTGGATTTGATAAGCTGTTTATCCTCAAGAAAAGTGGATTTGATCAGCTGTTTTACCACAAGAAAAGTGGCTTTGATCAGCTGTTTATCCACAAGAAAAGTGGATTTGATAAGCTGTTTATCCTCAAGAAAAGTGGATTTGATCAGCTGTTTATCCACAAGAAAAGTGGATTTGATCAGGTGTTTATCCACAAGAAAAGCGGATTTGATCAGCTGTTTTCCCACAAGAAAAGTGGATTTGATCAGCTGTTTTCCGACAAGAAAAGTGGATTTGATCAGCTGTTTAACCACAAGAAAAGCGGATTTGATCAGCTGTTTTCCCACAAGAAAAGTGGATTTGATCAGCTGTTTTCCCACAAGAAAAGTGGCTTTGATCAGCTGTTTAACCACAAGAAAAGTGGATTTGATAAGCTGTTTAACCACAAGAAAAGTGGATGTGATCAGCTGTTTAACCACAAGAAAAGTGGCTTTGATCAGCTGTTTTCCCACAAGAAAAGTGGCTTTGATCAGCTGTTTTACCACAAGAAAAGTGGCTTTGATCAGCTGTTTATCCTCAAGAAAAGTGGATTTGATCAGCTGTTTATGAACAAGAAAAGTGGATTTGATCAGCTGTTTTACCACAAGAAAAGTGGATTTGATCAGCTGTTTATCCACAAGAAAAGTGGATTTGATCAGCTGTTTATGAACAAGAAAAGTGGATTTGATCAGCTGTTTTACCACAAGAAAAGTGGATTTGATCCGATGTTTATCCACAAGAAAAGTGGATTTGATCAGTTGTTTTACCACAAGAAAAGTGGCTTTGATCAGCTGTTTTACCACAAGAAAAGTGGCTTTGATCAGCTGTTTATCCTCAAGAAAAGTGGATTTGATCAGCTGTTTATGAACAAGAAAAGTGGATTTGATCAGCTGTTTTACCACAAGAAAAGTGGCTTTGATCAGCTGTTTAACCACAAGAAAAGTGGATTTGATAAGCTGTTTATCCTCAAGAAAAGTGGATTTGATCAGCTGTTTATGAACAAGAAAAGTGGATTTGATCAGCTGTTTTACCACAAGAAAAGTGGATTTGATCCGATGTTTATCCACAAGAAAAGTGGATTTGATCAGTTGTTTATCCACAAGAAAAGTGGATTTGATCAGCTGTTTATCCACAAGAAAAGTGGATTTGATCAGCTGTTTATCCACAAGAAAAGCGGCTTTGATCAGCTGTTTATCCACAAGAAAAGCGGGTTTGATCAGCTGTTTATCCACAAGGAAATTGGATTTGATCAGCTGTTTATCCACAAGAAAAGTGGATTTGATCAGCTGTTTTCCCACAAGAGAAGCAGATTTGATCAGCAGTTTATCCACAAGAGAAGCGAATTTGATCGGCTGTTTAACCACAAGAAAAGTGGATTTGATCGGCTGTTTAACCACAAGAAAAGTGGATTTGATCAGCTGTTTATGAACAAGAAAAGTGGATTTGATCAGCTGTTTAACCACAAGAAAAGTGGATTTGATCAGCTGTTTATCCACAAGAAAAGTGGATTTGATAAGCTGTTTATCCTCAAGAAAAGTGGATTTGATCAGCTGTTTTACCACAAGAAAAGTGGATTTGATCAGCTGTTTTCCCACAAGAAAAGTGGATTTGATCAGCTGTTTTACCACAAGAAAAGTGGCTTTGATCAGCTGTTTATCCACAAGAAAAGTGGATTTGATCAGCTGTTTTCCCACAAGAAAAGCGGATTTGATCAGCTGTTTATCCACAAGAAAAGCGGATTTGATCAGCTGTTTTACCACAAGAAAAGCGGCTTTGATCAGCTGTTTTCCCACAAGAAAAGTGGATTTGATCAGCTGTTTATCCACAAGAGAAACAGATTTGATCAACAGTTTATCCACAAGAGAAGCAGATTTGATCAGCAGTTTATCCACAAGAGAAGTAGATTTGATCAGCAGTTTATCCACAAGAGAAGCAGATTTGATCAGCAGTTTATCTACAAGAGAAGCAGATTTGATCAGCAGTTTAACCACAAGAGAAGCAGATTTGATCAGCTGTTTATCCACAAGAAAAGTGGCTTTGATCAGCTGTTTGTCCTCAAGAGAAGCAGATTTGATCAGCACTTTATCCACAAGAAAAGTGGCTTTGATCAGTTGTTTAACCACAAGAAAAGTGGATTTGATCAGCTGTTTATGAACAAGAAAAGTGGATTTGATCAGCTGTTTTACCACAAGAAAAGTGGATTTGATCCGATGTTTATCCACAAGAAAAGCGGATTTGATCAGCTGTTTAACCACAAGAAAAGTGGATTTGATAAGCTGTTTATCCTCAAGAAAAGTGGATTTGATCAGCTGTTTATGAACAAGAAAAGTGGATTTGATCAGCTGTTTTACCACAAGAAAAGTGGATTTGATCCGATGTTTATCCACAAGAAAAGTGGATTTGATCAGTTGTTTATCCACAAGAAAAGTGGATTTGATCAGCTGTTTATCCACAAGAAAAGTGGATTTGATCAGCTGTTTATCCACAAGAAAAGCGGCTTTGATCAGCTGTTTATCCACAAGAAAAGCGGGTTTGATCAGCTGTTTATCCACAAGGAAATTGGATTTGATCAGCTGTTTATCCACAAGAAAAGTGGATTTGATCAGCTGTTTTCCCACAAGAGAAGCAGATTTGATCAGCAGTTTATCCACAAGAGAAGCGAATTTGATCGGCTGTTTAACCACAAGAAAAGTGGATTTGATCGGCTGTTTAACCACAAGAAAAGTGGATTTGATCAGCTGTTTATGAACAAGAAAAGTGGATTTGATCAGCTGTTTAACCACAAGAAAAGTGGATTTGATCAGCTGTTTATCCACAAGAAAAGTGGATTTGATAAGCTGTTTATCCTCAAGAAAAGTGGATTTGATCAGCTGTTTTACCACAAGAAAAGTGGATTTGATCAGCTGTTTATACACAAGAAAAGTGGATTTGATCAGCTGTTTTCCCACAAGAAAAGTGGATTTGATCAGCTGTTTTACCACAAGAAAAGTGGCTTTGATCAGCTGTTTATCCACAAGAAAAGTGGATTTGATCAGCTGTTTTCCCACAAGAAAAGCGGATTTGATCAGCTGTTTATCCACAAGAAAAGCGGATTTGATCAGCTGTTTTACCACAAGAAAAGCGGCTTTGATCAGCTGTTTTCCCACAAGAAAAGTGGATTTGATCAGCTGTTTATCCACAAGAGAAACAGATTTGATCAACAGTTTATCCACAAGAGAAGCAGATTTGATCAGCAGTTTATCCACAAGAGAAGTAGATTTGATCAGCAGTTTATCCACAAGAGAAGCAGATTTGATCAGCAGTTTATCTACAAGAGAAGCAGATTTGATCAGCAGTTTAACCACAAGAGAAGCAGATTTGATCAGCTGTTTATCCACAAGAAAAGTGGCTTTGATCAGCTGTTTGTCCTCAAGAGAAGCAGATTTGATCAGCACTTTATGCACAAGAAAAGTGGCTTTGATCAGTTGTTTAACCACAAGAAAAGTGGATTTGATCAGCTGTTTATGAACAAGAAAAGTGGATTTGATCAGCTGTTTAACCACAAGAAAAGTGGATTTGATCGGCTGTTTAACCACAAGAAAAGTGGATTTGATCGGCTGTTTATCCACAAGAAAAGTGGATTTGACCGGCTGTTTTACCACAAGAAAAGTGGCTTTGATCAGCTGTTTTCCCACAAGAAAAGTGGCTTTGATCAGCTGTTTATCCTCAAGAAAAGTGGATTTGATCAGCTGTTTTACCACAAGAAAAGTGGCTTTGATCAGCTGTTTATCCACAAGAAAAGTGGATTTGATAAGCTGTTTATCCTCAAGAAAAGTGGATTTGATCAGCTGTTTATCCACAAGAAAAGTGGATTTGATCAGGTGTTTATCCACAAGAAAAGCGAATTTGATCGGCTGTTTAACCACAAGAAAAGCGGATTTGATCAGCTGTTTTCCCACAAGAAAAGTGGATTTGATCAGCTGTTTATCCACAAGAGAAGCGAATTTGATCAGTTGTTTAACCACAAGAAAAGTGGATTTGATCAGCTGTTTATGAACAAGAAAAGTGGATTTGATCAGCTGTTTAACCACAAGAAAAGTGGATTTGATCGGCTGTTTAACCACAAGAAAAGTGGATTTGATCGGCTGTTTATCCACAAGAAAAGTGGATTTGATCGGCTGTTTTACCACAAGAAAAGTGGCTTTGATCAGCTGTTTTCCCACAAGAAAAGTGGCTTTGATCAGCTGTTTATCCTCAAGAAAAGTGGATTTGATCAGCTGTTTTACCACAAGAAAAGTGGCTTTGATCAGCTGTTTATCCACAAGAAAAGTGGATTTGATAAGCTGTTTATCCTCAAGAAAAGTGGATTTGATCAGCTGTTTATCCACAAGAAAAGTGGATTTGATCAGGTGTTTATCCACAAGAAAAGCGGATTTGATCAGCTGTTTTCCCACAAGAAAAGTGGATTTGATCAGCTGTTTTCCGACAAGAAAAGTGGATTTGATCAGCTGTTTAACCACAAGAAAAGCGGATTTGATCAGCTGTTTTCCCACAAGAAAAGTGGCTTTGATCAGCTGTTTAACCACAAGAAAAGTGGATTTGATAAGCTGTTTAACCACAAGAAAAGTGGATTTGATCAGCTGTTTAACCACAAGAAAAGTGGATTTGATAAGCTGTTTAACCACAAGAAAAGTGGATGTGATCAGCTGTTTAACCACAAGAAAAGTGGATTTGATAAGCTGTTTATCCTCAAGAATAGTGGATTTGATCAGCTGTTTATGAACAAGAAAAGTGGATTTGATCAGCTGTTTATCCTCAAGAAAAGTGGATTTGATCAGCTGTTTATGAACAAGAAAAGTGGATTTGATCAGCTGTTGTACCACAAGAAAAGTGGATTTGATCTGATGTTTATCCACAAGAAAAGTGGATTTGATCAGTTGTTTATCCACAAGAAAAGTGGATTTGATCAGCTGTTTATCCACAAGAAAAGTGGATTTGATCAGCTGTTTATCCACAAGAAAAGCGGCTTTGATCAGCTGTTTATCCACAAGAAAAGTGGATTTGATCAGCTGTTTATCCACAAGAAAAGCGGCTTTGATCAGCTGTTTATCCACAAGAAAAGTGGATTTGATCAGCTGTTTATCCACAAGAAAAGCGGCTTTGATGAGCTGTTTATCCTCAAGAAAAGTGGATTTGATCAGCTGTTTTACCACAAGAAAAGTGGCTTTGATCAGCTGTTTATCCACAAGAAAAGTGGATTTGATAAGCTGTTTATCCTCAAGAAAAGTGGATTTGATCAGCTGTTTATCCACAAGAAAAGTGGATTTGATCAGGTGTTTATCCACAAGAAAAGCGGATTTGATCGGCTGTTTAACCACAAGAAAAGTGGATTTGATAAGCTGTTTATCCTCAAGAAAAGCGGATTTGATCAGCTGTTTTCCCACAAGAAAAGTGGATTTGATAAGCTGTTTATCCTCAAGAAAAGCGGATTTGATCAGCTGTTTTCCCACAAGAAAAGTGGATTTGATCAGCTGTTTTCCCACAAGAAAAGTGGCTTTGATCAGCTGTTTAACCACAAGAAAAGTGGATTTGATAAGCTGTTTAACCACAAGAAAAGTGGATGTGATCAGCTGTTTAACCACAAGAAAAGTGGATTTGATAAGCTGTTTATCCTCAAGAAAAGTGGATTTGATCAGCTGTTTATGAACAAGAAAAGTGGATTTGATCAGCTGTTTATCCTCAAGAAAAGTGGATTTGATCAGCTGTTTATGAACAAGAAAAGTGGATTTGATCAGCTGTTGTACCACAAGAAAAGTGGATTTGATCCGATGTTTATCCACAAGAAAAGTGGATTTGATCAGTTGTTTATCCACAAGAAAAGTGGATTTGATCAGCTGTTTATCCACAAGAAAAGTGGATTTGATCAGCTGTTTATCCACAAGAAAAGCGGCTTTGATCAGCTGTTTATCCACAAGAAAAGTGGATTTGATCAGCTGTTTATCCACAAGAAAAGCGGCTTTGAACAGCTGTTTATCCACAAGAAAAGTGGATTTGATCAGCTGTTTATCCACAAGAAAAGCGGCTTTGATGAGCTGTTTATCCTCAAGAAAAGTGGATTTGATAAGCTGTTTATCCTCAAGAAAAGTGGATTTGATCAGCTGTTTATCCACAAGAAAAGCGGCTTTGATCAGCTGTTTATCCACAAGAAAAGTGGATTTGATCAGCTGTTTATCCACAAGAAAAGCGGCTTTGATCAGCTGTTTATCCACAAGAAAAGTGGATTTGATCAGCTGTTTTACCACAAGAAAAGTGGCTTTGATCAGCTGTTTATCCACAAGAAAAGTGGATTTGATAAGCTGTTTATCCTCAAGAAAAGTGGATTTGATCAGCTGTTTATCCACAAGAAAAGTGGATTTGATCGGCTGTTTAACCACAAGAAAAGTGGATTTGATAAGCTGTTTATCCTCAAGAAAAGCGGATTTGATCAGCTGTTTTCCCACAAGAAAAGTGGATTTGATCAGCTGTTTTCCCACAAGAAAAGTGGCTTTGATCAGCTGTTTAACCACAAGAAAAGTGGATTTGATCAACTGTTTATCCACAAGAAAAGTGGATTTGATCGGCTGTTTAACCACAAGAAAAGTGGATTTGATAAGCTGTTTATCCACAAGAAAAGCGGATTTGATCGGCTGTTTAACCACAAGAAAAGTGGATTTGATAAGCTGTTTATCCTCAAGAAAAGCGGATTTGATCAGCTGTTTTCCCACAAGAAAAGTGGATTTGATAAGCTGTTTATCCTCAAGAAAAGCGGATTTGATCAGCTGTTTTCCCACAAGAAAAGTGGATTTGATCAGCTGTTTTCCCACAAGAAAAGTGGCTTTGATCAGCTGTTTAACCACAAGAAAAGTGGATTTGATAAGCTGTTTAACCACAAGAAAAGTGGATGTGATCAGCTGTTTAACCACAAGAAAAGTGGCTTTGATCAGCTGTTTTCCCACAAGAAAAGTGGATTTGATAAGCTGTTTATCCTCAAGAAAAGTGGATTTGATCAGCTGTTTATGAACAAGAAAAGTGGATTTGATCAGCTGTTTAACCACAAGAAAAGTGGATTTGATCAGCTGTTTTCCCACAAGAAAAGTGGATTTGATAAGCTGTTTATCCTCAAGAAAAGTGGATTTGATCAGCTGTTTATGAACAAGAAAAGTGGATTTGATCAGCTGTTTATCCTCATGAAAAGTGGATTTGATCAGCTGTTTATGAACAAGAAAAGTGGATTTGATCAGCTGTTTAACCACAAGAAAAGTGGATTTGATCAGCTGTTTATCCACAAGAAAAGTGGATTTGATCAGTTGTTTATCCACAAGAAAAGTGGATTTGATCAGCTGTTTATCCACAAGAAAAGTGGATTTGATCAGCTGTTTATCCACAAGAAAAGCGGCTTTGATGAGCTGTTTATCCACAAGAAAAGTGGATTTGATCAGCTGTTTATCCACAAGAAAAGTGGATTTGATCAGCTGTTTATCCACAAAAAAAGTGGATTTGATCAGTTGTTTATCCACAAGAAAAGTGGATTTGATCAGCTGTTTATCCACAAGAAAAGTGGATTTGATCAGCTGTTTATCCACAAGAAAAGTGGATTTGATCAGTTGTTTATCCACAAGAAAAGTGGATTTGATCAGCTGTTTATCCACAAGAAAAGTGGATTTGATCAGTTGTTTATCCACAAGAAAAGTGGCTTTGATGAGCTGTTTATCCACAAGGAAATTGGATTTGATCAGCTGTTTTACCACAAGAAAAGTGGATTTGATCAGCTGTTTATCCACAAGAAAAGCGGCTTTGATGAGCTGTTTATCCACAAGAAAAGTGGATTTGATCAGCTGTTTTCCCACAAGAGAAGCAGATTTGATCAGCAGTTTATCCACAAGAGAAGCGAATTTGATCAGTTGTTTAACCACAAGAAAAGTGGATTTGATCAGCTGTTTATGAACAAGAAAAGTGGATTTGATTGGCTGTTTATCCACAAGAAAAGTGGATTTGATCGGCTGTTTTCCCACAAGAAAAGTGGCTTTGATCAGCTGTTTATCCTCAAGAAAAGTGGATTTGATCAGCTGTTTATCCTCAAGAAAAGTGGCTTTGATCAGCTGTTTAACCACAAGAAAAGTGGATTTGATCAGCTGTTTATGAACAAGAAAAGTGGATTTGATCAGCTGTTTAACCACAAGAAAAGTGGATTTGATCGGCTGGTTAACCACAAGAAAAGTGGATTTGATCGGCTGTTTATCCACAAGCAAAGTGGATTTGTTCGGCTGTTTTCCCACAAGAAAAGTGGCTTTGATCAGCTGTTTATCCTCAAGGAAAGTGGATTTGATCAGCTGTTTTACCACAAGAAAAGTGGATTTGATCAGTTGTTTATCCACAAGAAAAGTGGATTTGATCAGCTGTTTTACCACAAGAAAAGTGGCTTTGATCAGCTGTTTATCCACAAGAAAAGTGGATTTGATAAGCTGTTTATCCTCAAGAAAAGTGGATTTGATCAGCTGTTTTACCACAAGAAAAGTGGCTTTGATCAGCTGTTTATCCACAAGAAAAGTGGATTTGATAAGCTGTTTATCCTCAAGAAAAGTGGATTTGATCAGCTGTTTATCCACAAGAAAAGTGGATTTGATCAGCTGTTTAACCACAAGAAAAGCGGATTTGATCAGCTGTTTTCCCACAAGAAAAGTGGATTTGATCAGCTGTTTTCCCACAAGAAAAGTGGCTTTGATCAGCTGTTTAACCACAAGAAAAGTGGATTTGATAAACTGTTTAACCACAAGAAAAGTGGATGTGATCAGCTGTTTAACCACAAGAAAAGTGGCTTTGATCAGCTGTTTTCCCACAAGAAAAGTGGCTTTGATCAGCTGTTTTACCACAAGAAAAGTGGCTTTGATCAGCTGTTTATCCTCAAGAAAAGTGGATTTGATCAGCTGTTTATGAACAAGAAAAGTGGATTTGATCAGCTGTTTTACCACAAGAAAAGTGGATTTGATCCGATGTTTATCCACAAGAAAAGCGGATTTGATCAGCTGTTTTACCACAAGAAAAGTGGATTTGATCAGCTGATTATCCACAAGAAAAGTGGATTTGATCAGCTGTTTAACCACAAGAAAAGTGGATTTGATAAGCTGTTTAACCACAAGAAAAGTGGATGTGATCAGCTGTTTAACCACAAGAAAAGTGGCTTTGATCAGCTGTTTTACCACAAGAAAAGTGGCTTTGATCAGCTGTTTTCCCACAAGAAAAGTGGCTTTGATCAGCTGTTTAACCACAAGAAAAGTGGATTTGATCAGCTGTTTAACCACAAGAAAAGTGGATTTGATAAGCTGTTTAACCACAAGAAAAGTGGATGTGATCAGCTGTTTAACCACAAGAAAAGTGGCTTTGATCAGCTGTTTTACCACAAGAAAAGTGGCTTTGATCAGCTGTTTATCCTCAAGAAAAGTGGATTTGATCAGCTGTTTATGAACAAGAAAAGTGGATTTGATCAGCTGTTTTACCACAAGAAAAGTGGATTTGATCCGATGTTTATCCACAAGAAAAGCGGATTTGATCAGCTGTTTTACCACAAGAAAAGTGGATTTGATCAGCTGTTTTCCCACAAGAAAAGTGGCTTTGATCAGCTGTTTAACCACAAGAAAAGTGGATTTGATAAGCTGTTTAACCACAAGAAAAGTGGATGTGATCAGCTGTTTAACCACAAGAAAAGTGGCTTTGATCAGCTGTTTTCCCACAAGAAAAGTGGATTTGATAAGCTGTTTATCCTCAAGAAAAGTGGATTTGATCAGCTGTTTATGAACAAGAAAAGTGGATTTGATCAGCTGTTTAACCACAAGAAAAGTGGATTTGATCAGCTGTTTTCCCACAAGAAAAGTGGATTTGATAAGCTGTTTATCCTCAAGAAAAGTGGATTTGATCAGCTGTTTATGAACAAGAAAAGTGGATTTGATCAGCTGTTTATCCTCAAGAAAAGTGGATTTGATCAGCTGTTTATGAACAAGAAAAGTGGATTTGATCAGCTGTTTAACCACAAGAAAAGTGGATTTGATCAGCTGTTTATCCACAAGAAAAGTGGATTTGATCAGTTGTTTATCCACAAGAAAAGTGGATTTGATCAGCTGTTTATCCACAAGAAAAGTGGATTTGATCAGCTGTTTATCCACAAGAAAAGCGGCTTTGATGAGCTGTTTATCCACAAGAAAAGTGGATTTGATCAGCTGTTTATCCACAAGAAAAGTGGATTTGATCAGCTGTTTATCCACAAGAAAAGTGGATTTGATCAGCTGTTTATCCACAAGAAAAGTGGATTTGATCAGCTGTTTATCCACAAGAAAAGTGGATTTGATCAGTTGTTTATCCACAAGAAAAGTGGATTTGATCAGCTGTTTATCCACAAGAAAAGTGGATTTGATCAGTTGTTTATCCACAAGAAAAGTGGCTTTGATGAGCTGTTTATCCACAAGGAAATTGGATTTGATCAGCTGTTTTACCACAAGAAAAGTGGATTTGATCCGATGTTTATCCACAAGAAAAGCGGATTTGATCAGCTGTTTAACCACAAGAAAAGTGGCTTTGATCAGCTGTTTTACCACAAGAAAAGTGGCTTTGATCAGCTGTTTATCCTCAAGAAAAGTGGATTTGATCAGCTGTTTATGAACAAGAAAAGTGGTTTTGATCAGCTGTTTTACCACAAGAAAAGTGGATTTGATCCGATGTTTATCCACAAGAAAAGCGGATTTGATCAGCTGTTTAACCACAAGAAAAGTGGATTTGATAAGCTGTTTATCCTCAAGAAAAGTGGATTTGATCAGCTGTTTATGAACAAGAAAAGTGGATTTGATCAGCTGTTTTACCACAAGAAAAGTGGATTTGATCCGATGTTTATCCACAAGAAAAGTGGATTTGATCAGTTGTTTATCCACAAGAAAAGTGGATTTGATCAGCTGTTTATCCACAAGAAAAGTGGATTTGATCAGCTGTTTATCCACAAGAAAAGCGGCTTTGATCAGCTGTTTATCCACAAGAAAAGCGGATTTGATCAGCTGTTTATCCTCAAGAAAAATGGCTTTGATCAACTGTTTATCCACAAGAAAAGTGGATTTGATCAGCTGTTTATCCACAAGAAAAGCGGCTTTGATCAGCTGTTTAACCACCAGAAAAGTGGCTTTGATCAGCTGTTTATCCACAAGAAAAGTGGATTTGATCAGCTGTTTATCCACAAGAGAAGTGGATTTGATCAGCTGTTTATGAACAAGAAAAGTGGATTTGATCAGCTGTTTAACCACAAGAAAAGTGGATTTGATCAGCTGTTTATGAACAAGAAAAGTGGATTTGATCAGCTGTTTAACCACAAGAAAAGTGGATTTGATCAGCTGTTTATGAACAAGAAAAGTGGATTTGATCAGCTGTTTAACCACAAGAAAAGTGGATTTAATCAGCTGTTTAACCACAAGAAAAGTGGATTTGATCAGCTGTTTATGAACAAGAAAAGTGGATTTGATCAGCTGTTTATGAACAAGAAAAGTGGATTTGATCAGCTGTTTATCCACAAGAAAAGCGGATTTGATCAGCTGTTTTACCACAAGAAAAGTGGATTTGATCAGCTGTTTATCCACAAGAAAAGTGGATTTGATCAGCTGTTTTACCACAAGAAAAGTGGATTTGATCAGCTGTTTAACCACAAGAAAAGTGGATTTGATCAGATGTTTATCCTCAAGAAAAACGGCTTTGATCAGCTGTTTTACCACAAGAAAAGTAGATTTGATCAGCTGTTTTACCACAAGAAAAGCGGCTTTGATGAGCTGTTTATCCACAAGAAAAGTGGATTTGATCAGCTGTTTTCCCACAAGAAAAGTGGATTTGATCAGCTGTTTAACCACAAGAAAAGTGGATTTGATCGGCTGTTTAACCACAAGAAAAGTGGATTTGATCAGCTGTTTATGAACAAGAAAAGTGGATTTGATCAGCTGTTTAACCACAAGAAAAGTGGATTTGATCAGCTGTTTATCCACAAGAAAAGTGGATTTGATAAGCTGTTTATCCTCAAGAAAAGTGGATTTGATCAGCTGTTTTACCACAAGAAAAGCGGCTTTGATCAGCTGTTTATCCACAAGAGAAGTGGATATGATCAGCTGTTTAACCACAAGAAAAGTGGATTTGATCAGCTGTTTATCCACAAGAAAAGCGGATTTGATCAGCTGTTTATCCACAAGAAAAGCGGCTTTGATCAGCTGTTTATCCACAAGAAAAGCGGATTTGATCAGCTGTTTATCCTCAAGAAAAATGGCTTTGATCAGCTGTTTATCCACAAGAAAAGTGGATTTGATCAGCTGTTTATCCACAAGAAAAGCGGCTTTGATCAGCTGTTTAACCACCAGAAAAGTGGCTTTGATCAGCTGTTTATCCACAAGAAAAGTGGATTTGATCAGCTGTTTATCCACAAGAGAAGTGGATATGATCAGCTGTTTAACCACAAGAAAAGTGGATTTGATCAGCTGTTTAACCACAAGAAAAGTGGATTTGATCAGCTGTTTATGAACAAGAAAAGTGGATTTGATCAGCTGTTTATGAACAAGAAATGTGGATTTGATCAGCTGTTTATCCACAAGAAAAGCGGATTTGATCAGCTGTTTTACCACAAGAAAAGTGGATTTGATCAGCTGTTTATCCACAAGAAAAGTGGATTTGATCAGCTGTTTTACCACAAGAAAAGTGGATTTGATCAGCTGTTTAACCACAAGAAAAGTGGATTTGATCAGATGTTTATCCTCAAGAAAAACGGCTTTGATCAGCTGTTTTACCACAAGAAAAGCGGCTTTGATGAGCTGTTTATCCACAAGAAAAGTGGATTTGATCAGCTGTTTTCCCACAAGAAAAGTGGATTTGATCAGCTGTTTAACCACAAGAAAAGTGGATTTGATCGGCTGTTTAACCACAAGAAAAGTGGATTTGATCAGCTGTTTATGAACAAGAAAAGTGGATTTGATCAGCTGTTTAACCACAAGAAAAGTGGATTTGATCAGCTGTTTATCCACAAGAAAAGTGGATTTGATAAGCTGTTTATCCTCAAGAAAAGTGGATTTGATCAGCTGTTTTACCACAAGAAAAGCGGCTTTGATCAGCTGTTTATCCACAAGAAAAGTGGATTTGATCAGCTGTTTTCCCACAAGAAAAGCGGATTTGATCAGCTGTTTATCCACAAGAAAAGCGGATTTGATCAGCTGTTTTCCCACAAGAAAAGTGGATTTGATCAGCTGTTTATCCACAAGAGAAACAGATTTGATCAGCAGTTTATCCACAAGAGAAGTAGATTTGATCAGCTGTTTATCCACAAGAAAAGCGGATTTGATCAGCTGTTTTCCCACAAGAAAAGTGGATTTGATCAGCTGTTTATCCACAAGAGAAGCAGATTTGATCAGCAGTTTATCCACAAGAGAAGTAGATTTGATCAGCAGTTTATCCACAAGAGAAGCAGATTTGATCAGCAGTTTATCTACAAGAGAAGCAGATTTGATCATCAGTTTATCCACAAGAGAAGCAGATTTGATCAGTTGTTTATCCACAAGAAAAGTGGCTTTGATCAGCTGTTTATCCACAAGAGAAGCAGATTTGATCAGCAGTTTATCCACAAGAGAAGTAGATTTGATCAGCAGTTTATCCACAAGAGAAGCAGATTTGATCAGCAGTTTATCTACAAGAGAAGCAGATTTGATCAGCAGTTTATCCACAAGAGAAGCAGATTTGATCAGCTGTTTATCCACAAGAAAAGTGGATTTGATCAGTTGTTTATCCACAAGAAAAGTGGATTTGATCAGCTGTTTATCCACAAGAAAAGTGGATTTGATCAGCTGTTTATCCACAAGAAAAGCGGCTTTGATCAGCTGTTTATCCACAAGAAAAGTGGATTTGATCAGCTGTTTATCCACAAGAAAAGCGGCTTTGATCAGCTGTTTATCCACAAGAAAAGTGGATTTGATCAGCTGTTTATCCACAAGAAAAGCGGCTTTGATGAGCTGTTTATCCTCAAGAAAAGTGGATTTGATCAGCTGTTTTACCACAAGAAAAGTGGCTTTGATCAGCTGTTTATCCACAAGAAAAGTGGATTTGATAAGCTGTTTATCCTCAAGAAAAGTGGATTTGATCAGCTGTTTATCCACAAGAAAAGTGGATTTGATTGGCTGTTTAACCACAAGAAAAGTGGATTTGATAAGCTGTTTATCCTCAAGAAAAGCGGATTTGATCAGCTGTTTTCCCACAAGAAAAGTGGATTTGATCAGCTGTTTTCCCACAAGAAAAGTGGCTTTGATCAGCTGTTTAACCACAAGAAAAGTGGATTTGATCAGCTGTTTATCCACAAGAAAAGTGGATTTGATCGGCTGTTTAACCACAAGAAAAGTGGATTTGATAAGCTGTTTATCCACAAGAAAAGCGGATTTGATCGGCTGTTTAACCACAAGAAAAGTGGATTTGATAAGCTGTTTATCCTCAAGAAAAGCGGATTTGATCAGCTGTTTTCCCACAAGAAAAGTGGATTTGATAAGCTGTTTATCCTCAAGAAAAGCGGATTTGATCAGCTGTTTTCCCACAAGAAAAGTGGATTTGATCAGCTGTTTTCCCACAAGAAAAGTGGCTTTGATCAGCTGTTTAACCACAAGAAAAGTGGATTTGATAAGCTGTTTAACCACAAGAAAAGTGGATGTGATCAGCTGTTTAACCACAAGAAAAGTGGCTTTGATCAGCTGTTTTCCCACAAGAAAAGTGGATTTGATAAGCTGTTTATCCTCAAGAAAAGTGGATTTGATCAGCTGTTTATGAACAAGAAAAGTGGATTTGATCAGCTGTTTAACCACAAGAAAAGTGGATTTGATCAGCTGTTTTCCCACAAGAAAAGTGGATTTGATAAGCTGTTTATCCTCAAGAAAAGTGGATTTGATCAGCTGTTTATGAACAAGAAAAGTGGATTTGATCAGCTGTTTATCCTCAAGAAAAGTGGATTTGATCAGCTCTTGATGAACAAGAAAAGTGGATTTGATCAGCTGTTTAACCACAAGAAAAGTGGATTTGATCAGCTGTTTATCCACAAGAAAAGTGGATTTGATCAGTTGTTTATCCACAAGAAAAGTGGATTTGATCAGCTGTTTATCCACAAGAAAAGTGGATTTGATCAGCTGTTTATCCACAAGAAAAGCGGCTTTGATGAGCTGTTTATCCACAAGAAAAGTGGATTTGATCAGCTGTTTATCCACAAGAAAAGTGGATTTGATCAGCTGTTTATCCACAAGAAAAGTGGATTTGATCAGTTGTTCATCCACAAGAAAAGTGGATTTGATCAGCTGTTTATCCACAAGAAAAGTGGATTTGATCAGCTGTTTATCCACAAGAAAAGTGGATTTGATCAGTTGTTTATCCACAAGAAAAGTGGATTTGATCAGCTGTTTATCCACAAGAAAAGTGTATTTGATCAGTTGTTTATCCACAAGAAAAGTGGCTTTGATGAGCTGTTTATCCACAAGGAAATTGGATTTGATCAGCTGTTTTACCACAAGAAAAGTGGATTTGATCAGCTGTTTATCCACAAGAAAAGCGGCTTTGATGAGCTGTTTATCCACAAGAAAAGTGGATTTGATCAGCTGTTTTCCCACAAGAGAAGCAGATTTGATCAGCAGTTTATCCACAAGAGAAGCGAATTTGATCAGTTGTTTAACCACAAGAAAAGTGGATTTGATCAGCTGTTTATGAACAAGAAAAGTGGATTTGATCGGCTGTTTATCCACAAGAAAAGTGGATTTGATCGGCTGTTTTCCCACAAGAAAAGTGGCTTTGATCAGCTGTTTATCCTCAAGAAAAGTGGATTTGATCAGCTGTTTATCCTCAAGAAAAGTGGCTTTGATCAGCTGTTTAACCACAAGAAAAGTGAATTTGATCAGCTGTTTATGAACAAGAAAAGTGGATTTGATCAGCTGTTTAACCACAAGAAAAGTGGATATGATCGGCTGGTTAACCACAAGAAAAGTGGATTTGATCGGCTGTTTATCCACAAGCAAAGTGGATTTGTTCGGCTGTTTTCCCACAAGAAAAGTGGCTTTGATCAGCTGTTTATCCTCAAGGAAAGTGGATTTGATCAGCTGTTTTACCACAAGAAAAGTGGATTTGATCAGTTGTTTATCCACAAGAAAAGTGGATTTGATCAGCTGTTTTACCACAAGAAAAGTGGCTTTGATCAGCTGTTTATCCACAAGAAAAGTGGATTTGATAAGCTGTTTATCCTCAAGAAAAGTGGATTTGATCAGCTGTTTTACCACAAGAAAAGTGGCTTTGATCAGCTGTTTATCCACAAGAAAAGTGGATTTGATAAGCTGTTTATCCTCAAGAAAAGTGGATTTGATCAGCTGTTTATCCACAAGAAAAGTGGATTTGATCAGCTGTTTAACCACAAGAAAAGCGGATTTGATCAGCTGTTTTCCCACAAGAAAAGTGGATTTGATCAGCTGTTTTCCCACAAGAAAAGTGGATTTGATCAGCTGTTTAACCACAAGAAAAGTGGATTTGATAAACTGTTTAACCACAAGAAAAGTGGATGTGATCAGCTGTTTAACCACAAGAAAAGTGGCTTTGATCAGCTGTTTTCCCACAAGAAAAGTGGCTTTGATCAGCTGTTTTACCACAAGAAAAGTGGCTTTGATCAGCTGTTTATCCTCAAGAAAAGTGGATTTGATCAGCTGTTTATGAACAAGAAAAGTGGATTTGATCAGCTGTTTTACCACAAGAAAAGTGGATTTGATCCGATGTTTATGCACAAGAAAAGCGGATTTGATCAGCTGTTTTACCACAAGAAAAGTGGATTTGATCAGCTGATTATCCACAAGAAAAGTGGATTTGATCAGCTGTTTATGAACAAGAAAAGTGGATTTGATCAGCTGTTTTACCACAAGAAAAGTGGATTTGATCCGATGTTTATCCACAAGAAAAGTGGATTTGATCAGTTGTTTTACCACAAGAAAAGTGGCTTTGATCAGCTGTTTTACCACAAGAAAAGTGGCTTTGATCAGCTGTTTATCCTCAAGAAAAGTGGATTTGATCAGCTGTTTATGAACAAGAAAAGTGGATTTGATCAGCTGTTTTACCACAAGAAAAGTGGATTTGATCCGATGTTTATCCACAAGAAAAGCGGATTTGATCAGCTGTTTAACCACAAGAAAAGTGGATTTGATAAGCTGTTTATCCTCAAGAAAAGTGGATTTGATCAGCTGTTTATGAACAAGAAAAGTGGATTTGATCAGCTGTTTTACCACAAGAAAAGTGGATTTGATCCGATGTTTATCCACAAGAAAAGTGGATTTGATCAGTTGTTTATCCACAAGAAAAGTGGATTTGATCAGCTGTTTATCCACAAGAAAAGTGGATTTGATCAGCTGTTTATCCACAAGAAAAGCAGCTTTGATCAGCTGTTTATCCACAAGAAAAGCGGATTTGATCAGCTGTTTATCCTCAAGAAAAATGGCTTTGATCAGCTGTTTATCCACAAGAAAAGTGGATTTGATCAGCTGTTTATCCACAAGAAAAGCGGCTTTGATCAGCTGTTTAACCACCAGAAAAGTGGCTTTGATCAGCTGTTTATCCACAAGAAAAGTGGATTTGATCAGCTGTTTATCCACAAGAGAAGTGGATTTGATCAGCTGTTTATGAACAAGAAAAGTGGATTTGATCAGCTGTTTAACCACAAGAAAAGTGGATTTGATCAGCTGTTTATGAACAAGAAAAGTGGATTTGATCAGCTGTTTAACCACAAGAAAAGTGGATTTGATCAGCTGTTTATGAACAAGAAAAGTGGATTTGATCAGCTGTTTAACCACAAGAAAAGTGGATTTGATCAGCTGTTTAACCACAAGAAAAGTGGATTTGATCAGCTGTTTATGAACAAGAAAAGTGGATTTGATCAGCTGTTTATGAACAAGAAAAGTGGATTTGATCAGCTGTTTATCCACAAGAAAAGCGGATTTGATCAGCTGTTTTACCACAAGAAAAGTGGATTTGATCAGCTGTTTATCCACAAGAAAAGTGGATTTGATCAGCTGTTTTACCACAAGAAAAGTGGATTTGATCAGCTGTTTAACCACAAGAAAAGTGGATTTGATCAGATGTTTATCCTCAAGAAAAACGGCTTTGATCAGCTGTTTTACCACAAGAAAAGTAGATTTGATCAGCTGTTTTACCACAAGAAAAGCGGCTTTGATGAGCTGTTTATCCACAAGAAAAGTGGATTTGATCAGCTGTTTTCCCACAAGAAAAGTGGATTTGATCAGCTGTTTAACCACAAGAAAAGTGGATTTGATCGGCTGTTTAACCACAAGAAAAGTGGATTTGATCAGCTGTTTATGAACAAGAAAAGTGGATTTGATCAGCTGTTTAACCACAAGAAAAGTGGATTTGATCAGCTGTTTATCCACAAGAAAAGTGGATTTGATAAGCTGTTTATCCTCAAGAAAAGTGGATTTGATCAGCTGTTTTACCACAAGAAAAGCGGCTTTGATCAGCTGTTTATCCACAAGAGAAGTGGATATGATCAGCTGTTTAACCACAAGAAAAGTGATTTGATCAGCTGTTTATCCACAAGAAAAGCGGATTTGATCAGCTGTTTATCCACAAGAAAAGCGGCTTTGATCAGCTGTTTATCCACAAGAAAAGCGGATTTGATCAGCTGTTTATCCTCAAGAAAAATGGCTTTGATCAGCTGTTTATCCACAAGAAATGTGGATTTGATCAGCTGTTTATCCACAAGAAAAGCGGCTTTGATCAGCTGTTTAACCACCAGAAAAGTGGCTTTGATCAGCTGTTTATCCACAAGAAAAGTGGATTTGATCAGCTGTTTATCCACAAGAGAAGTGGATATGATCAGCTGTTTAACCACAAGAAAAGTGGATTTGATCAGCTGTTTAACCACAAGAAAAGTGGATTTGATCAGCTGTTTATGAACAAGAAAAGTGGATTTGATCAGCTGTTTATGAACAAGAAATGTGGATTTGATCAGCTGTTTATCCACAAGAAAAGCGGATTTGATCAGCTGTTTTACCACAAGAAAAGTGGATTTGATCAGCTGTTTATCCACAAGAAAAGTGGATTTGATCAGCTGTTTTACCACAAGAAAAGTGGATTTGATCAGCTGTTTAACCACAAGAAAAGTGGATTTGATCAGATGTTTATCCTCAAGAAAAACGGCTTTGATCAGCTGTTTTACCACAAGAAAAGTAGATTTGATCAGCTGTTTTACCACAAGAAAAGCGGCTTTGATGAGCTGTTTATCCACAAGAAAAGTGGATTTGATCAGCTGTTTTCCCACAAGAAAAGTGGATTTGATCAGCTGTTTAACCACAAGAAAAGTGGATTTGATCGGCTGTTTAACCACAAGAAAAGTGGATTTGATCAGCTGTTTATGAACAAGAAAAGTGGATTTGATAAGCTGTTTATCCTCAAGAAAAGTGGATTTGATCAGCTGTTTTACCACAAGAAAAGCGGCTTTGATCAGCTGTTTATCCACAAGAAAAGTGGATTTGATCAGCTGTTTTCCCACAAGAAAAGCGGATTTGATCAGCTGTTTATCCACAAGAAAAGCGGATTTGATCAGCTGTTTTCCCACAAGAAAAGTGGATTTGATCAGCTGTTTATCCACAAGAGAAACAGATTTGATCAGCAGTTTATCCACAAGAGAAGTAGATTTGATCAACTGTTTATCCACAAGAAAAGCGGATTTGATCAGCTGTTTTCCCACAAGAAAAGTGGATTTGATCAGCTGTTTATCCACAAGAGAAGCAGATTTGATCAGCAGTTTATCCACAAGAGAAGTAGATTTGATCAGCAGTTTATCCACAAGAGAAGCAGATTTGATCAGCAGTTTATCTACAAGAGAAGCAGATTTGATCAGCAGTTTATCCACAAGAGAAGCAGATTTGATCAGCTGTTTATCCACAAGAAAAGTGGCTTTGATCAGCTGTTTATCCACAAGAGAAGCAGATTTGATCAGCAGTTTATCCACAAGAGAAGTAGATTTGATCAGCAGTTTATCCACAAGAGAAGCAGATTTGATCAGCAGTTTATCTACAAGAGAAGCAGATTTGATCAGCAGTTTATCCACAAGAGAAGCAGATTTGATCAGCTGTTTATCCACAAGAAAAGTGGCTTTGATCAGCAGTTTATCTACAAGAGAAGCAGATTTGATCAGCAGTTTATCCACAAGAGAAGTAGATTTGATCAGCACTTTATCCACAAGAAAAGTGGCTTTGATCAGTTGTTTAACCACAAGAAAAGTGGATTTGATCAGCTGTTTATCCACAAGAGAAGCGAATTTGATCAGTTGTTTAACCACAAGAAAAGTGGATTTGATCAGCTGTTTATGAACAAGAAAAGTGGATTTGATCAGCTGTTTAACCACAAGAAAAGTGGATTTGATCGGCTGTTTAACCACAAGAAAAGTGGATTTGATCGGCTGTTTATCCACAAGAAAAGTGGATTTGATCGGCTGTTTTACCACAAGAAAAGTGGCTTTGATCAGCTGTTTTCCCACAAGAAAAGCGGCTTTGATGAGCTGTTTATCCACAAGAAAAGTGGATTTGATCAGCTGTTTTCCCACAAGAAAAGTGGATTTGATCAGCTGTTTAACCACAAGAAAAGTGGATTTGATCGGCTGTTTAACCACAAGAAAAGTGGATTTGATCAGCTGTTTATGAACAAGAAAAGTGGATTTGATCAGCTGTTTAACCACAAGAAAAGTGGATTTGATCAGCTGTTTATCCACAAGAAAAGTGGATTTGATAAGCTGTTTATCCTCAAGAAAAGTGGATTTGATCAGCTGTTTTACCACAAGAAAAGCGGCTTTGATCAGCTGTTTATCCACAAGAGAAGTGGATATGATCAGCTGTTTAACCACAAGAAAAGTGGATTTGATCAGCTGTTTATCCACAAGAAAAGCGGATTTGATCAGCTGTTTATCCACAAGAAAAGCGGCTTTGATCAGCTGTTTATCCACAAGAAAAGCGGATTTGATCAGCTGTTTATCCTCAAGAAAAATGGCTTTGATCAGCTGTTTATCCACAAGAAAAGTGGATTTGATCAGCTGTTTATCCACAAGAAAAGCGGCTTTGATCAGCTGTTTAACCACCAGAAAAGTGGCTTTGATCAGCTGTTTATCCACAAGAAAAGTGGATTTGATCAGCTGTTTATCCACAAGAGAAGTGGATATGATCAGCTGTTTAACCACAAGAAAAGTGGATTTGATCAGCTGTTTAACCACAAGAAAAGTGGATTTGATCAGCTGTTTATGAACAAGAAAAGTGGATTTGATCAGCTGTTTATGAACAAGAAATGTGGATTTGATCAGCTGTTTATCCACAAGAAAAGCGGATTTGATCAGCTGTTTTACCACAAGAAAAGTGGATTTGATCAGCTGTTTATCCACAAGAAAAGTGGATTTGATCAGCTGTTTTACCACAAGAAAAGTGGATTTGATCAGCTGTTTAACCACAAGAAAAGTGGATTTGATCAGATGTTTATCCTCAAGAAAAACGGCTTTGATCAGCTGTTTTACCACAAGAAAAGTAGATTTGATCAGCTGTTTTACCACAAGAAAAGCGGCTTTGATCGGCTGTTTAACCACAAGAAAAGTGGATTTGATCAGCTGTTTATGAACAAGAAAAGTGGATTTGATCAGCTGTTTAACCACAAGAAAAGTGGATTTGATCAGCTGTTTATCCACAAGAAAAGTGGATTTGATAAGCTGTTTATCCTCAAGAAAAGTGGATTTGATCAGCTGTTTTACCACAAGAAAAGCGGCTTTGATCAGCTGTTTATCCACAAGAAAAGTGGATTTGATCAGCTGTTTTCCCACAAGAAAAGCGGATTTGATCAGCTGTTTATCCACAAGAAAAGTGGATTTGATCAGCTGTTTTCCCACAAGAAAAGTGGATTTGATCAGCTGTTTATCCACAAGAGAAACAGATTTGATCAGCAGTTTATCCACAAGAGAAGTAGATTTGATCAGCTGTTTATCCACAAGAAAAGCGGATTTGATCAGCTGTTTTCCCACAAGAAAAGTGGATTTGATCAGCTGTTTATCCACAAGAGAAGCAGATTTGATCAGCAGTTTATCCACAAGAGAAGTAGATTTGATCAGCAGTTTATCCACAAGAGAAGCAGATTTGATCAGCAGTTTATCTACAAGAGAAGCAGATTTGATCAGCAGTTTATCCACAAGAGAAGCAGATTTGATCAGCTGTTTATCCACAAGAAAAGTGGCTTTGATCAGCTGTTTGTCCTCAAGAGAAGCAGATTTGATCAGCACTTTATCCACAAGAAAAGTGGCTTTGATCAGTTGTTTAACCACAAGAAAAGTGGATTTGATCAGCTGTTTATCCACAAGAGAAGCGAATTTGATCAGTTGTTTAACCACAAGAAAAGTGGATTTGATCAGCTGTTTATGAACAAGAAAAGTGGATTTGATCAGCTGTTTAACCACAAGAAAAGTGGATTTGATCGGCTGTTTAACCACAAGAAAAGTGGATTTGATCGGCTGTTTATCCACAAGAAAAGTGGATTTGATCGGCTGTTTTACCACAAGAAAAGTGGCTTTGATCAGCTGTTTTCCCACAAGAAAAGCGGCTTTGATGAGCTGTTTATCCACAAGAAAAGTGGATTTGATCAGCTGTTTTCCCACAAGAAAAGTGGATTTGATCAGCTGTTTAACCACAAGAAAAGTGGATTTGATCGGCTGTTTAACCACAAGAAAAGTGGATTTGATCAGCTGTTTATGAACAAGAAAAGTGGATTTGATCAGCTGTTTAACCACAAGAAAAGTGGATTTGATCAGCTGTTTATCCACAAGAAAAGTGGATTTGATAAGCTGTTTATCCTCAAGAAAAGTGGATTTGATCAGCTGTTTTACCACAAGAAAAGCGGCTTTGATCAGCTGTTTATCCACAAGAAAAGTGGATTTGATCAGCTGTTTTCCCACAAGAAAAGCGGATTTGATCAGCTGTTTATCCACAAGAAAAGCGGATTTGATCAGCTGTTTTCCCACAAGAAAAGTGGATTTGATCAGCTGTTTATCCACAAGAGAAACAGATTTGATCAGCAGTTTATCCACAAGAGAAGTAGATTTGATCAGCTGTTTATCCACAAGAAAAGCGGATTTGATCAGCTGTTTTCCCACAAGAAAAGTGGATTTGATCAGCTGTTTATCCACAAGAGAAGCAGATTTGATCAGCAGTTTATCCACAAGAGAAGTAGATTTGATCAGCAGTTTATCTACAAGAGAAGCAGATTTGATCAGCAGTTTATCCACAAGAAAAGTGGCTTTGATCAGCTGTTTGTCCTCAAGAGAAGCAGATTTGATCAGCACTTTATCCACAAGAAAAGTGGCTTTGATCAGTTGTTTAACCACAAGAAAAGTGGATTTGATCAGCTGTTTATCCACAAGAGAAGCGAATTTGATCAGTTGTTTAACCACAAGAAAAGTGGATTTGATCAGCTGTTTATGAACAAGAAAAGTGGATTTGATCAGCTGTTTAACCACAAGAAAAGTGGATTTGATCGGCTGTTTAACCACAAGAAAAGTGGATTTGATCGGCTGTTTATCCACAAGAAAAGTGGATTTGATCGGCTGTTTTACCACAAGAAAAGTGGATTTGATCAGCTGTTTATCCACAAGAGAAGCAGATTTGATCAGCAGTTTATCCACAAGAGAAGTAGATTTGATCAGCAGTTTATCTACAAGAGAAGCAGATTTGATCAGCAGTTTATCCACAAGAGAAGCAGATTTGATCAGCTGTTTATCCACAAGAAAAGTGGCTTTGATCAGCTGTTTGTCCTCAAGAGAAGCAGATTTGATCAGCACTTTATCCACAAGAAAAGTGGCTTTGATCAGTTGTTTAACCACAAGAAAAGTGGATTTGATCAGCTGTTTATCCACAAGAGAAGCGAATTTGATCAGTTGTTTAACCACAAGAAAAGTGGATTTGATCAGCTGTTTATGAACAAGAAAAGTGGATTTGATCAGCTGTTTAACCACAAGAAAAGTGGATTTGATCGGCTGTTTAACCACAAGAAAAGTGGATTTGATCGGCTGTTTATCCACAAGAAAAGTGGATTTGATCGGCTGTTTTACCACAAGAAAAGTGGCTTTGATCAGCTGTTTATCCACAAGAAAAGTGGATTTGATCAGCTGTTTATCCACAAGAAAAGCGGCTTTGATCAGCTGTTTAACCACCAGAAAAGTGGCTTTGATCAGCTGTTTATCCACAAGAAAAGTGGATTTGATCAGCTGTTTATCCACAAGAGAAGTGGATATGATCAGCTGTTTAACCACAAGAAAAGTGGATTTGATCAGCTGTTTAACCACAAGAAAAGTGGATTTGATCAGCTGTTTATGAACAAGAAAAGTGGATTTGATCAGCTGTTTATGAACAAGAAATGTGGATTTGATCAGCTGTTTATCCACAAGAAAAGCGGATTTGATCAGCTGTTTTACCACAAGAAAAGTGGATTTGATCAGCTGTTTATCCACAAGAAAAGTGGATTTGATCAGCTGTTTTACCACAAGAAAAGTGGATTTGATCAGCTGTTTAACCACAAGAAAAGTGGATTTGATCAGATGTTTATCCTCAAGAAAAACGGCTTTGATCAGCTGTTTTACCACAAGAAAAGTAGATTTGATCAGCTGTTTTACCACAAGAAAAGCGGCTTTGATCGGCTGTTTAACCACAAGAAAAGTGGATTTGATCAGCTGTTTATGAACAAGAAAAGTGGATTTGATCAGCTGTTTAACCACAAGAAAAGTGGATTTGATCAGCTGTTTATCCACAAGAAAAGTGGATTTGATAAGCTGTTTATCCTCAAGAAAAGTGGATTTGATCAGCTGTTTTACCACAAGAAAAGCGGCTTTGATCAGCTGTTTATCCACAAGAAAAGTGGATTTGATCAGCTGTTTTCCCACAAGAAAAGCGGATTTGATCAGCTGTTTATCCACAAGAAAAGTGGATTTGATCAGCTGTTTTCCCACAAGAAAAGTGGATTTGATCAGCTGTTTATCCACAAGAGAAACAGATTTGATCAGCAGTTTATCCACAAGAGAAGTAGATTTGATCAGCTGTTTATCCACAAGAGAAGCGGATTTGATCAGCTGTTTTCCCACAAGAAAAGTGGATTTGATCAGCTGTTTATCCACAAGAGAAGCAGATTTGATCAGCAGTTTATCCACAAGAGAAGTAGATTTGATCAGCAGTTTATCCACAAGAGAAGCAGATTTGATCAGCAGTTTATCTACAAGAGAAGCAGATTTGATCAGCAGTTTATCCACAAGAGAAGCAGATTTGATCAGCTGTTTATCCACAAGAAAAGTGGCTTTGATCAGCTGTTTGTCCTCAAGAGAAGCAGATTTGATCAGCACTTTATCCACAAGAAAAGTGGCTTTGATCAGTTGTTTAACCACAAGAAAAGTGGATTTGATCAGCTGTTTATCCACAAGAGAAGCGAATTTGATCAGTTGTTTAACCACAAGAAAAGTGGATTTGATCAGCTGTTTATGAACAAGAAAAGTGGATTTGATCAGCTGTTTAACCACAAGAAAAGTGGATTTGATCGGCTGTTTAACCACAAGAAAAGTGGATTTGATCGGCTGTTTATCCACAAGAAAAGTGGATTTGATCGGCTGTTTTACCACAAGAAAAGTGGCTTTGATCAGCTGTTTTCCCACAAGAAAAGCGGCTTTGATGAGCTGTTTATCCACAAGAAAAGTGGATTTGATCAGCTGTTTTCCCACAAGAAAAGTGGATTTGATCAGCTGTTTAACCACAAGAAAAGTGGATTTGATCGGCTGTTTAACCACAAGAAAAGTGGATTTGATCAGCTGTTTATCCACAAGAAAAGTGGATTTGATCAGCTGTTTTCCCACAAGAAAAGCGGATTTGATCAGCTGTTTATCCACAAGAAAAGCGGATTTGATCAGCTGTTTTCCCACAAGAAAAGTGGATTTGATCAGCTGTTTATCCACAAGAGAAACAGATTTGTTCAGCAGTTTATCCACAAGAGAAGTAGATTTGATCAGCTGTTTATCCACAAGAAAAGCGGATTTGATCAGCTGTTTTCCCACAAGAAAAGTGGATTTGATCAGCTGTTTATCCACAAGAGAAGCAGATTTGATCAGCAGTTTATCCACAAGAGAAGTAGATTTGATCAGCAGTTTATCTACAAGAGAAGCAGATTTGATCAGCAGTTTATCCACAAGAAAAGTGGCTTTGATCAGCTGTTTGTCCTCAAGAGAAGCAGATTTGATCAGCACTTTATCCACAAGAAAAGTGGCTTTGATCAGTTGTTTAACCACAAGAAAAGTGGATTTGATCAGCTGTTTATCCACAAGAGAAGCGAATTTGATCAGTTGTTTAACCACAAGAAAAGTGGATTTGATCAGCTGTTTATGAACAAGAAAAGTGGATTTGATCAGCTGTTTAACCACAAGAAAAGTGGATTTGATCGGCTGTTTAACCACAAGAAAAGTGGATTTGATCGGCTGTTTATCCACAAGAAAAGTGGATTTGATCGGCTGTTTTACCACAAGAAAAGTGGATTTGATCAGCTGTTTATCCACAAGAGAAGCAGATTTGATCAGCAGTTTATCCACAAGAGAAGTAGATTTGATCAGCAGTTTATCTACAAGAGAAGCAGATTTGATCAGCAGTTTATCCACAAGAGAAGCAGATTTGATCAGCTGTTTATCCACAAGAAAAGTGGCTTTGATCAGCTGTTTGTCCTCAAGAGAAGCAGATTTGATCAGCACTTTATCCACAAGAAAAGTGGCTTTGATCAGTTGTTTAACCACAAGAAAAGTGGATTTGATCAGCTGTTTATCCACAAGAGAAGCGAATTTGATCAGTTGTTTAACCACAAGAAAAGTGGATTTGATCAGCTGTTTATGAACAAGAAAAGTGGATTTGATCAGCTGTTTAACCACAAGAAAAGTGGATTTGATCGGCTGTTTAACCACAAGAAAAGTGGATTTGATCGGCTGTTTATCCACAAGAAAAGTGGATTTGATCGGCTGTTTTACCACAAGAAAAGTGGCTTTGATCAGCTGTTTTCCCACAAGAAAAGTGGCTTTGATCAGCTGTTTTACCACAAGAAAAGTGGCTTTGATCAGCTGTTTATCCACAAGAAAAGTGGATTTGATAAGCTGTTTATCCTCAAGAAAAGTGGATTTGATCAGCTGTTTATCCACAAGAAAAGTGGATTTGATCAGGTGTTTATCCACAAGAAAAGCGGATTTGATCAGCTGTTTTCCCACAAGAAAAGTGGATTTGATCAGCTGTTTTCCGACAAGAAAAGTGGATTTGATCAGCTGTTTAACCACAAGAAAAGCGGATTTGATCAGCTGTTTTCCCACAAGAAAAGTGGATTTGATCAGCTGTTTTCCCACAAGAAAAGTGGCTTTGATCAACTGTTTAACCACAAGAAAAGTGGATTTGATAAGCTGTTTAACCACAAGAAAAGTGGATGTGATCAGCTGTTTAACCACAAGAAAAGTGGCTTTGATCAGCTGTTTTCCCACAAGAAAAGTGGATTTGATAAGCTGTTTATCCTCAAGAAAAGTGGATTTGATCAGCTGTTTATGAACAAGAAAAGTGGATTTGATCAGCTGTTTATCCTCAAGAAAAGTGGATTTGATCAGCTGTTTATGAACAAGAAAAGTGGATTTGATCAGCTGTTTATCCACAAGAAAAGCGGCTTTGATCAGCTGTTTATCCACAAGAAAAGTGGATTTGATCAGCTCTTTATCCACAAGAAAAGCGGCTTTGATCAGCTGTTTATCCACAAGAAAAGTGGATTTGATCAGCTGTTTATCCACAAGAAAAGCGGCTTTGATCAGCTGTTTATCCACAAGAAAAGCGGCTTTGATCAGTTGTTTATCCACAAGAAAAGTGGATTTGATCAGCTGTTTATCCACAAGAAAAGCGGCTTTGATCAGCTGTTTATCCACAAGAAAAGTGGATTTGATCAGCTGTTTATCCTCAAGAAAAGTGGATTTGATCAGCTGTTTATGAACAAGAAAAGTGGATTTGATCAGCTGTTTATCCACAAGGAAATTGGATTTGATCAGCTGTTTTACCACAAGAAAAGTGGATTTGATCAGCAGTTTATCCACAAGAAAAGCGGCTTTGATCAGCTGTTTATGAACAAGAAAAGTGGATTTGATCAGCTGTTTATCCACAAGAAAAGCGGATTTGATCAGCTGTTTTACCACAAGAAAAGTGGATTTGATCAGCTGTTTATCCACAAGAAAAGCGGATTTGATCAGCTGTTTTACCACAAGAAAAGCGGCTTTGATGAGCTGTTTATCCCCTAGAAAAGTGGATTTGATCAGCTGTTTTCCCACAAGAGAAGCAGATTTGATCAGCTGTTTTACCACAAGAAAAGTAGATTTGATCAGCTGTTTATCCACAAGAAAAGCGGGTTTGATCATCTGTTTATCCACAAGGAAATTGGATTTGATCAGCTGTTTATCCACAAGAAAAGTGGATTTGATCAGCTGTTTTCCCACAAGAGAAACAGATTTGATCAGCAGTTTATCCACAAGAGAAGCGAATTTGATCGGCTGTTTAACCACAAGAAAAGTGGATTTGATCGGCTGTTTAACCACAAGAAAAGTGGATTTGATCAGCTGTTTATGAACAAGAAAAGTGGATTTGATCAGCTGTTTAACCACAAGAAAAGTGGATTTGATCAGCTGTTTATCCACAAGAAAAGTGGATTTGATAAGCTGTTTATCCTCAAGAAAAGTGGATTTGATCAGCTGTTTTACCACAAGAAAAGCGGCTTTGATCAGCTGTTTATCCACAAGAAAAGTGGATTTGATCAGCTGTTTTCCCACAAGAAAAGCGGCTTTGATCAGCTGTTTTACCACAAGAAAAGCGGCTTTGATCAGCTGTTTTCCCACAAGAAAAGTGGATTTGATCAGCTGTTTATCCACAAGAGAAGCAGATTTAATCAGCAGTTTATCCACAAGAGAAGTAGATTTGATCAGCAGTTTATCCACAAGAGAAGCAGATTTGATCAGCAGTTTATCTACAAGAGAAGCAGATTTGATCAGCAGTTTATCCACAAGAGAAGCAGATTTGATCAGCTGTTTATCCACAAGAAAAGTGGCTTTGATCAGCTGTTTGTCCTCAAGAGAAGCAGATTTGATCAGCACTTTATCCACAAGAAAAGTGGCTTTGATCAGTTGTTTAACCACAAGAAAAGTGGATTTGATCAGCTGTTTATCCACAAGAGAAGCGAATTTGATCAGTTGTTTAACCACAAGAAAAGTGGATTTGATCAGCTGTTTATGAACAAGAAAAGTGGATTTGATCGGCTGTTTATCCACAAGAAAAGTGGATTTGATCGGCTGTTTTACCACAAGAAAAGTGGCTTTGATCAGCTGTTTTCCCACAAGAAAAGTGGCTTTGATCAGCTGTTTATCCTCAAGAAAAGTGGATTTGATCAGCTGTTTAACCACAAGAAAAGTGGATTTGATCGGCTGTTTATCCACAAGAAAAGTGGATTTGATCGGCTGTTTAACCACAAGAAAAGTGGATTTGATCGGGTGTTTAACCACAAGAAAAGTGGATTTGATCGGCTGTTTATCCACAAGAAAAGTGGATTTGATCGGCTGTTTTACCACAAGAAAAGTGGCTTTGATCAGCTGTTTTCCCACAAGAAAAGTGGCTTTGATCAGCTGTTTATCCTCAAGAAAAGTGGATTTGATCAGCTGTTTTACCACAAGAAAAGTGGCTTTGATCAGCTGTTTTCCCACAAGAAAAGTGGCTTTGATCAGCTGTTTATCCTCAAGAAAAGTGGATTTGATCAGCTGTTTTACCACAAGAAAAGTGGCTTTGATCAGCTGTTTATCCACAAGAAAAGTGGATTTGATAAGCTGTTTATCCTCAAGAAAAGTGGATTTGATCAGCTGTTTATCCACAAGAAAAGTGGATTTGATCAGGTGTTTATCCACAAGAAAAGCGGATTTGATCAGCTGTTTTCCCACAAGAAAAGTGGATTTGATCAGCTGTTTTCCGACAAGAAAAGTGGATTTGATCAGCTGTTTAACCACAAGAAAAGCGGATTTGATCAGCTGTTTTCCCACAAGAAAAGTGGATTTGATCAGCTGTTTTCCCACAAGAAAAGTGGCTTTGATCAGCTGTTTAACCACAAGAAAAGTGGATTTGATAAGCTGTTTAACCACAAGAAAAGTGGATGTGATCAGCTGTTTAACCACAAGAAAAGTGGCTTTGATCAGCTGTTTTCCCACAAGAAAAGTGGATTTGATAAGCTGTTTATCCTCAAGAAAAGTGGATTTGATCAGCTGTTTATGAACAAGAAAAGTGGATTTGATCAGCTGTTTATCCTCAAGAAAAGTGGATTTGATCAGCTGTTTATGAACAAGAAAAGTGGATTTGATCAGCTGTTTTACCACAAGAAAAGTGGATTTGATCCGATGTTTATCCACAAGAAAAGTGGATTTGATCAGTTGTTTATCCACAAGAAAAGTGGATTTGATCAGCTGTTTATCCACAAGAAAAGTGGATTTGATCAGCTGTTTATCCACAAGAAAAGCGGCTTTGATCAGCTGTTTATCCACAAGAAAAGTGGATTTGATCAGCTGTTTATCCACAAGAAAAGCGGCTTTGATGAGCTGTTTATCCACAAGGAAATTGGATTTGATCAGCTGTTTATCCACAAGAAAAGTGGATTTGATCAGCTGTTTATCCACAAGAAAAGCGGCTTTGATGAGCTGTTTATCCTCAAGAAAAGTGGATTTGATCAGCTGTTTTACCACAAGAAAAGTGGATTTGATCAGCTGTTTATGAACAAGAAATGTGGATTTGATCAGCTGTTTATCCACAAGAAAAGCGGATTTGATCAGCTGTTTTACCACAAGAAAAGTGGATTTGATCAGCTGTTTATCCACAAGAAAAGTGGATTTGATCAGCTGTTTTACCACAAGAAAAGTGGATTTGATCAGCTGTTTAACCACAAGAAAAGTGGATTTGATCAGATGTTTATCCTCAAGAAAAACGGCTTTGATCAGCTGTTTTACCACAAGAAAAGTAGATTTGATCAGCTGTTTTACCACAAGAAAAGCGGCTTTGATCGGCTGTTTAACCACAAGAAAAGTGGATTTGATCAGCTGTTTATGAACAAGAAAAGTGGATTTGATCAGCTGTTTAACCACAAGAAAAGTGGATTTGATCAGCTGTTTATCCACAAGAAAAGTGGATTTGATAAGCTGTTTATCCTCAAGAAAAGTGGATTTGATCAGCTGTTTTACCACAAGAAAAGCGGCTTTGATCAGCTGTTTATCCACAAGAAAAGTGGATTTGATCAGCTGTTTTCCCACAAGAAAAGCGGATTTGATCAGCTGTTTATCCACAAGAAAAGTGGATTTGATCAGCTGTTTTCCCACAAGAAAAGTGGATTTGATCAGCTGTTTATCCACAAGAGAAACAGATTTGATCAGCAGTTTATCCACAAGAGAAGTAGATTTGATCAGCTGTTTATCCACAAGAAAAGCGGATTTGATCAGCTGTTTTCCCACAAGAAAAGTGGATTTGATCAGCTGTTTATCCACAAGAGAAGCAGATTTGATCAGCAGTTTATCCACAAGAGAAGTAGATTTGATCAGCAGTTTATCCACAAGAGAAGCAGATTTGATCAGCAGTTTATCTACAAGAGAAGCAGATTTGATCAGCAGTTTATCCACAAGAGAAGCAGATTTGATCAGCTGTTTATCCACAAGAAAAGTGGCTTTGATCAGCTGTTTGTCCTCAAGAGAAGCAGATTTGATCAGCACTTTATCCACAAGAAAAGTGGCTTTGATCAGTTGTTTAACCACAAGAAAAGTGGATTTGATCAGCTGTTTATCCACAAGAGAAGCGAATTTGATCAGTTGTTTAACCACAAGAAAAGTGGATTTGATCAGCTGTTTATGAACAAGAAAAGTGGATTTGATCAGCTGTTTAACCACAAGAAAAGTGGATTTGATCGGCTGTTTAACCACAAGAAAAGTGGATTTGATCGGCTGTTTATCCACAAGAAAAGTGGATTTGATCGGCTGTTTTACCACAAGAAAAGTGGCTTTGATCAGCTGTTTTCCCACAAGAAAAGCGGCTTTGATGAGCTGTTTATCCACAAGAAAAGTGGATTTGATCAGCTGTTTTCCCACAAGAAAAGTGGATTTGATCAGCTGTTTAACCACAAGAAAAGTGGATTTGATCGGCTGTTTAACCACAAGAAAAGTGGATTTGATCAGCTGTTTATGAACAAGAAAAGTGGATTTGATCAGCTGTTTAACCACAAGAAAAGTGGATTTGATCAGCTGTTTATCCACAAGAAAAGTGGATTTGATAAGCTGTTTATCCTCAAGAAAAGTGGATTTGATCAGCTGTTTTACCACAAGAAAAGCGGCTTTGATCAGCTGTTTATCCACAAGAAAAGTGGATTTGATCAGCTGTTTTCCCACAAGAAAAGCGGATTTGATCAGCTGTTTATCCACAAGAAAAGCGGATTTGATCAGCTGTTTTCCCACAAGAAAAGTGGATTTGATCAGCTGTTTATCCACAAGAGAAACAGATTTGTTCAGCAGTTTATCCACAAGAGAAGTAGATTTGATCAGCTGTTTATCCACAAGAAAAGCGGATTTGATCAGCTGTTTTCCCACAAGAAAAGTGGATTTGATCAGCTGTTTATCCACAAGAGAAGCAGATTTGATCAGCAGTTTATCCACAAGAGAAGTAGATTTGATCAGCAGTTTATCTACAAGAGAAGCAGATTTGATCAGCAGTTTATCCACAAGAAAAGTGGCTTTGATCAGCTGTTTGTCCTCAAGAGAAGCAGATTTGATCAGCACTTTATCCACAAGAAAAGTGGCTTTGATCAGTTGTTTAACCACAAGAAAAGTGGATTTGATCAGCTGTTTATCCACAAGAGAAGCGAATTTGATCAGTTGTTTAACCACAAGAAAAGTGGATTTGATCAGCTGTTTATGAACAAGAAAAGTGGATTTGATCAGCTGTTTAACCACAAGAAAAGTGGATTTGATCGGCTGTTTAACCACAAGAAAAGTGGATTTGATCGGCTGTTTATCCACAAGAAAAGTGGATTTGATCGGCTGTTTTACCACAAGAAAAGTGGATTTGATCAGCTGTTTATCCACAAGAGAAGCAGATTTGATCAGCAGTTTATCCACAAGAGAAGTAGATTTGATCAGCAGTTTATCTACAAGAGAAGCAGATTTGATCAGCAGTTTATCCACAAGAGAAGCAGATTTGATCAGCTGTTTATCCACAAGAAAAGTGGCTTTGATCAGCTGTTTGTCCTCAAGAGAAGCAGATTTGATCAGCACTTTATCCACAAGAAAAGTGGCTTTGATCAGTTGTTTAACCACAAGAAAAGTGGATTTGATCAGCTGTTTATCCACAAGAGAAGCGAATTTGATCAGTTGTTTAACCACAAGAAAAGTGGATTTGATCAGCTGTTTATGAACAAGAAAAGTGGATTTGATCAGCTGTTTAACCACAAGAAAAGTGGATTTGATCGGCTGTTTAACCACAAGAAAAGTGGATTTGATCGGCTGTTTATCCACAAGAAAAGTGGATTTGATCGGCTGTTTTACCACAAGAAAAGTGGCTTTGATCAGCTGTTTTCCCACAAGAAAAGTGGCTTTGATCAGCTGTTTTACCACAAGAAAAGTGGCTTTGATCAGCTGTTTATCCACAAGAAAAGTGGATTTGATAAGCTGTTTATCCTCAAGAAAAGTGGATTTGATCAGCTGTTTATCCACAAGAAAAGTGGATTTGATCAGGTGTTTATCCACAAGAAAAGCGGATTTGATCAGCTGTTTTCCCACAAGAAAAGTGGATTTGATCAGCTGTTTTCCGACAAGAAAAGTGGATTTGATCAGCTGTTTAACCACAAGAAAAGCGGATTTGATCAGCTGTTTTCCCACAAGAAAAGTGGATTTGATCAGCTGTTTTCCCACAAGAAAAGTGGCTTTGATCAACTGTTTAACCACAAGAAAAGTGGATTTGATAAGCTGTTTAACCACAAGAAAAGTGGATGTGATCAGCTGTTTAACCACAAGAAAAGTGGCTTTGATCAGCTGTTTTCCCACAAGAAAAGTGGATTTGATAAGCTGTTTATCCTCAAGAAAAGTGGATTTGATCAGCTGTTTATGAACAAGAAAAGTGGATTTGATCAGCTGTTTATCCTCAAGAAAAGTGGATTTGATCAGCTGTTTATGAACAAGAAAAGTGGATTTGATCAGCTGTTTATCCACAAGAAAAGCGGCTTTGATCAGCTGTTTATCCACAAGAAAAGTGGATTTGATCAGCTCTTTATCCACAAGAAAAGCGGCTTTGATCAGCTGTTTATCCACAAGAAAAGTGGATTTGATCAGCTGTTTATCCACAAGAAAAGCGGCTTTGATCAGCTGTTTATCCACAAGAAAAGCGGCTTTGATCAGTTGTTTATCCACAAGAAAAGTGGATTTGATCAGCTGTTTATCCACAAGAAAAGCGGCTTTGATCAGCTGTTTATCCACAAGAAAAGTGGATTTGATCAGCTGTTTATCCTCAAGAAAAGTGGATTTGATCAGCTGTTTATGAACAAGAAAAGTGGATTTGATCAGCTGTTTATCCACAAGGAAATTGGATTTGATCAGCTGTTTTACCACAAGAAAAGTGGATTTGATCAGCAGTTTATCCACAAGAAAAGCGGCTTTGATCAGCTGTTTATGAACAAGAAAAGTGGATTTGATCAGCTGTTTATCCACAAGAAAAGCGGATTTGATCAGCTGTTTTACCACAAGAAAAGTGGATTTGATCAGCTGTTTATCCACAAGAAAAGCGGATTTGATCAGCTGTTTTACCACAAGAAAAGCGGCTTTGATGAGCTGTTTATCCCCTAGAAAAGTGGATTTGATCAGCTGTTTTCCCACAAGAGAAGCAGATTTGATCAGCTGTTTTACCACAAGAAAAGTAGATTTGATCAGCTGTTTATCCACAAGAAAAGCGGGTTTGATCATCTGTTTATCCACAAGGAAATTGGATTTGATCAGCTGTTTATCCACAAGAAAAGTGGATTTGATCAGCTGTTTTCCCACAAGAGAAACAGATTTGATCAGCAGTTTATCCACAAGAGAAGCGAATTTGATCGGCTGTTTAACCACAAGAAAAGTGGATTTGATCGGCTGTTTAACCACAAGAAAAGTGGATTTGATCAGCTGTTTATGAACAAGAAAAGTGGATTTGATCAGCTGTTTAACCACAAGAAAAGTGGATTTGATCAGCTGTTTATCCACAAGAAAAGTGGATTTGATAAGCTGTTTATCCTCAAGAAAAGTGGATTTGATCAGCTGTTTTACCACAAGAAAAGCGGCTTTGATCAGCTGTTTATCCACAAGAAAAGTGGATTTGATCAGCTGTTTTCCCACAAGAAAAGCGGCTTTGATCAGCTGTTTTACCACAAGAAAAGCGGCTTTGATCAGCTGTTTTCCCACAAGAAAAGTGGATTTGATCAGCTGTTTATCCACAAGAGAAGCAGATTTAATCAGCAGTTTATCCACAAGAGAAGTAGATTTGATCAGCAGTTTATCCACAAGAGAAGCAGATTTGATCAGCAGTTTATCTACAAGAGAAGCAGATTTGATCAGCAGTTTATCCACAAGAGAAGCAGATTTGATCAGCTGTTTATCCACAAGAAAAGTGGCTTTGATCAGCTGTTTGTCCTCAAGAGAAGCAGATTTGATCAGCACTTTATCCACAAGAAAAGTGGCTTTGATCAGTTGTTTAACCACAAGAAAAGTGGATTTGATCAGCTGTTTATCCACAAGAGAAGCGAATTTGATCAGTTGTTTAACCACAAGAAAAGTGGATTTGATCAGCTGTTTATGAACAAGAAAAGTGGATTTGATCGGCTGTTTATCCACAAGAAAAGTGGATTTGATCGGCTGTTTTACCACAAGAAAAGTGGCTTTGATCAGCTGTTTTCCCACAAGAAAAGTGGCTTTGATCAGCTGTTTATCCTCAAGAAAAGTGGATTTGATCAGCTGTTTAACCACAAGAAAAGTGGATTTGATCGGCTGTTTATCCACAAGAAAAGTGGATTTGATCGGCTGTTTAACCACAAGAAAAGTGGATTTGATCGGCTGTTTAACCACAAGAAAAGTGGATTTGATCGGCTGTTTATCCACAAGAAAAGTGGATTTGATCGGCTGTTTTACCACAAGAAAAGTGGCTTTGATCAGCTGTTTTCCCACAAGAAAAGTGGCTTTGATCAGCTGTTTATCCTCAAGAAAAGTGGATTTGATCAGCTGTTTTACCACAAGAAAAGTGGCTTTGATCAGCTGTTTTCCCACAAGAAAAGTGGCTTTGATCAGCTGTTTATCCTCAAGAAAAGTGGATTTGATCAGCTGTTTTACCACAAGAAAAGTGGCTTTGATCAGCTGTTTATCCACAAGAAAAGTGGATTTGATAAGCTGTTTATCCTCAAGAAAAGTGGATTTGATCAGCTGTTTATCCACAAGAAAAGTGGATTTGATCAGGTGTTTATCCACAAGAAAAGCGGATTTGATCAGCTGTTTTCCCACAAGAAAAGTGGATTTGATCAGCTGTTTTCCGACAAGAAAAGTGGATTTGATCAGCTGTTTAACCACAAGAAAAGCGGATTTGATCAGCTGTTTTCCCACAAGAAAAGTGGATTTGATCAGCTGTTTTCCCACAAGAAAAGTGGCTTTGATCAGCTGTTTAACCACAAGAAAAGTGGATTTGATAAGCTGTTTAACCACAAGAAAAGTGGATGTGATCAGCTGTTTAACCACAAGAAAAGTGGCTTTGATCAGCTGTTTTCCCACAAGAAAAGTGGATTTGATAAGCTGTTTATCCTCAAGAAAAGTGGATTTGATCAGCTGTTTATGAACAAGAAAAGTGGATTTGATCAGCTGTTTATCCTCAAGAAAAGTGGATTTGATCAGCTGTTTATGAACAAGAAAAGTGGATTTGATCAGCTGTTTTACCACAAGAAAAGTGGATTTGATCCGATGTTTATCCACAAGAAAAGTGGATTTGATCAGTTGTTTATCCACAAGAAAAGTGGATTTGATCAGCTGTTTATCCACAAGAAAAGTGGATTTGATCAGCTGTTTATCCACAAGAAAAGCGGCTTTGATCAGCTGTTTATCCACAAGAAAAGTGGATTTGATCAGCTGTTTATCCACAAGAAAAGCGGCTTTGATGAGCTGTTTATCCACAAGGAAATTGGATTTGATCAGCTGTTTATCCACAAGAAAAGTGGATTTGATCAGCTGTTTATCCACAAGAAAAGCGGCTTTGATGAGCTGTTTATCCTCAAGAAAAGTGGATTTGATCAGCTGTTTTACCACAAGAAAAGTGGCTTTGATCAGCTGTTTATCCACAAGAAAAGTGGATTTGATAAGCTGTTTATCCTCAAGAAAAGTGGATTTGATCAGCTGTATATCCACAAGAAAAGTGGATTTGATCAGGTGTTTATCCACAAGAAAAGCGGATTTGATCAGCTGTTTTCCCACAAGAAAAGTGGCTTTGATCAGCTGTTTATCCTCAAGAAAAGTGGATTTGATCAGCTGTTTTACCACAAGAAAAGTGGCTTTGATCAGCTGTTTATCCACAAGAAAAGTGGATTTGATAAGCTGTTTATCCTCAAGAAACATGGATTTGATCAGCTGTTTATCCACAAGAAAAGTGGATTTGATCAGGTGTTTATCCACAAGAAAAGCGGATTTGATCAGCTGTTTTCCCACAAGAAAAGTGGATTTGATCAGCTGTTTTCCGACAAGAAAAGTGGATTTGATCAGCTGTTTAACCACAAGAAAAGCGGATTTGATCAGCTGTTTTCCCACAAGAAAAGTGGATTTGATCAGCTGTTTATCCACAAGAGAAGCGAATTTGATCAGTTGTTTAACCACAAGAAAAGTGGATTTGATCAGCTGTTTATGAACAAGAAAAGTGGATTTGATCAGCTGTTTAACCACAAGAAAAGTGGATTTGATCGGCTGTTTAACCACAAGAAAAGTGGATTTGATCGGCTGTTTATCCACAAGAAAAGTGGATTTGATCGGCTGTTTTACCACAAGAAAAGTGGCTTTGATCAGCTGTTTTCCCACAAGAAAAGTGGCTTTGATCAGCTGTTTATCCTCAAGAAAAGTGGATTTGATCAGCTGTTTTACCACAAGAAAAGTGGCTTTGATCAGCTGTTTATCCACAAGAAAAGTGGATTTGATAAGCTGTTTATCCTCAAGAAAAGTGGATTTGATCAGCTGTTTATCCACAAGAAAAGTGGATTTGATCAGGTGTTTATCCACAAGAAAAGCGGATTTGATCAGCTGTTTTCCCACAAGAAAAATGGATTTGATCAGCTGTTTTCCGACAAGAAAAGTGGATTTGATCAGCTGTTTAACCACAAGAAAAGCAGATTTGATCAGCTGTTTTCCCACAAGAAAAGTGGATTTGATCAGCTGTTTTCCCACAAGATAAGTGGCTTTGATCAGCTGTTTAACCACAAGAAAAGTGGATTTGATAAGCTGTTTAACCACAAGAAAAGTGGATGTGATTAGCTGTTTAACCACAAGAAAAGTGGCTTTGATCAGCTGTTTTCCCACAAGAAAAGTGGATTTGATAAGCTGTTTATCCTCAAGAAAAGTGGATTTGATCAGCTGTTTATGAACAAGAAAAGTGGATTTGATCAGCTGTTTATCCTCAAGAAAAGTGGATTTGATCAGCTGTTTATGAACAAGAAAAGTGGATTTGATCAGCTGTTTTACCACAAGAAAAGTGGATTTGATCCGATGTTTATCCACAAGAAAAGTGGATTTGATCAGTTGTTTATCCACAAGAAAAGTGGATTTGATCAGCTGTTTATCCACAAGAAAAGCGGCTTTGATCAGCTGTTTATCCACAAGAAAAGTGGATTTGATCAGCTGTTTATCCACAAGAAAAGTGGCTTTGATGAGCTGTTTATCCACAAGGAAATTGGATTTGATGAGCTGTTTATCCTCAAGAAAAGTGGATTTGATCAGCTGTTTTACCACAAGAAAAGTGGCTTTGATCAGCTGTTTATCCACAAGAAAAGTGGATTTGATAAGCTGTTTATCCTCAAGAAAAGTGGATTTGATCAGCTGTATATCCACAAGAAAAGTGGATTTGATCAGGTGTTTATCCACAAGAAAAGCGGATTTGATCAGCTGTTTTCCGACAAGAAAAGTGGATTTGATCAGCTGTTTAACAACAAGAAAAGCGGATTTGATCAGCTGTTTTCCCACAAGAAAAGTGGATTTGATCAGCTGTTTTCCCACAAGAAAAGTGGCTTTGATCAGCTGTTTAACCACAAGAAAAGTGGATTTGATAAGCTGTTTAATCACAAGAAAAGTGGATGTGATCAGCTGTTTAACCACAAGAAAAGTGGCTTTGATCAGCTGTTTATCCTCAAGAAAAGTGGATTTGATCAGCTGTTTATGAACAAGAAAAGTGGATTTGATCAGCTGTTTATCCTCAAGAAAAGTGGATTTGATCAGCTGTTTATGAACAAGAAAAGTGGATTTGATCAGCTGTTTTACCACAAGAAAAGTGGATTTGATCCGATGTTTATCCACAAGAAAAGTGGATTTGATCAGTTGTTTATCCACAAGAAAAGTGGATTTGATCAGCTGTTTATCCACAAGAAAAGTGGATTTGATCAGCTGTTTATCCACAAGAAAAGCGGCTTTGATCAGCTGTTTATCCACAAGAAAAGTGGATTTGATCAGCTGTTTATCCACAAGAAAAGTGGCTTTGATGAGCTGTTTATCCACAAGGAAATTGGATTTGATGAGCTGTTTATCCTCAAGAAAAGTGGATTTGATCAGCTGTTTTACCACAAGAAAAGTGGCTTTGATCAGCTGTTTATCCACAAGAAAAGGGGATTTGATAAGCTGTTTATCCTCAAGAAAAGGGGATTTGATCAGCTGTATATCCACAAGAAAAGTGGATTTGATCAGGTGTTTATCCACAAGAAAAGCGGGTTTGATCAGCTGTTTTCCAACAAGAAAAGTGGATTTGATCAGCTGTTTAACAACAAGAAAAGCGGATTTGATCAGCTGTTTTCCCACAAGAAAAGTGGATTTGATCAGCTGTTTTCCCACAAGAAAAGTGGCTTTGATCAGCTGTTTAACCACAAGAAAAGTGGATTTGATAAGCTGTTTAACCACAAGAAAAGTGGATGTGATCATCTGTTTAACCACAAGAAAAGTGGCTTTGATCAGCTGTTTTCCCACAAGAAAAGTGGATTTGATAAGCTGTTTATCCTCAAGAAAAGTGGATTTGATCAGCTGTTTATGAACAAGAAAAGTGGATTTGATCAGCTGTTTAACCACAAGAAAAGTGGATTTGATCAGCTGTTTTCCCACAAGAAAAGTGGATTTGATAAGCTGTTTATCCTCAAGAAAAGTGGATTTGATCAGCTGTTTCTGAACAAGAAAAGTGGATTTGATCAGCTGTTTATCCTCAAGAAAAGTGGATTTGATCAGCTGTTTATGAACAAGAAAAGTGGATTTGATCAGCTGTTTTACCACAAGAAAAGTGGATTTGATCCGATGTTTATCCACAAGAAAAGTGGATTTGATCAGTTGTTTATCCACAAGAAAAGTGGATTTGATCAGCTGTTTATCCACAAGAAAAGTGGATTTGATCAGCTGTTTATCCACAAGAAAAGCGGCTTTGATCAGCTGTTTATCCACAAGAAAAGTGGATTTGATCAGCTGTTTATCCACAAGAAAAGCGGCTTTGATGAGCTGTTTATCCACAAGGAAATTGGATTTGATCAGCTGTTTTACCACATTAAAAGTGGATTTGATCAGCTGTTTATCCACAAGAAAAGCGGCTTTGATGAGCTGTTTATCCACAAGAAAAGTGGATTTGATCAGCTGTTTTCCCACAAGAGAATGAGATTTGATCAGCTGTTTATGAACAAGAAAAGTGGATTTGATCAGCTGTTTAACCACAAGAAAAGTGGATTTGATCGGCTGTTTAACCACAAGAAAAGTGGATTTGATCGGCTGTTTATCCACAAGAAAAGTGGATTTGATAAGCTGTTTTCCCACAAGAAAAGTGGCTTTGATCAGCTGTTTATCCTCAAGAAAAGTGGATTTGATCAGCTGTTTTACCACAAGAAAATCGGCTTTGATCAGCTGTTTATCCACAAGAAAAGTGGATTTGATCAGCTGTTTATCCACAAGAAAAGCGGATTTGATCAGCTGTTTTCCCACAAGAAAAGTGGATTTGATCAGCTGTTTATCCACAAGAGAAACAGATTTGATCAACAGTTTATCCACAAGAGAAGCAGATTTGATCAGCAGTTTATCCACAAGAGAAGTAGATTTGATCAGCAGTTTATCCACAAGAGAAGCAGATTTGATCAGCAGTTTATCTACAAGAGAAACAGATTTGATCAGCAGTTTATCCACAAGAGAAGCAGATTTGATCAGCAGTTTATCCACAAGAGAAGCAGATTTGATCAGCAGTTTATCCACAAGAGAAGTAGATTTGATCAGCAGTTTATCCACAAGAGAAGTAGATTTGATCAGCAGTTTATCCACAAGAGAAGCAGATTTGATCAGCAGTTTATCCACAAGAGAAGCAGATTTGATCAGCAGTTTATCCACAAGAGAAGTAGATTTGATCAGCAGTTTATCCACAAGAGAAGCAGATTTGATCAGCAGTTTATCTACAAGAGAAGCAGATTTGATCAGCAGTTTATCCACAAGAGAAGCAGATTTGATCAGCTGTTAATCCACAAGAAAAGTGGCTTTGATCAGCTGTTTGTCCTCAAGAGAAGCAGATTTGATCAGCACTTTATCCACAAGAAAAGTGGCTTTGATCAGTTGTTTTCCCACAAGAAAAGTGGCTTTGATCAGCTGTTTATCCTCAAGAAAAGTGGATTTGATCAGCTGTTTTACCACAAGAAAAGCGGCTTTGATCAGCTGTTTAACCACAAGAAAAGTGGATTTGATCGGCTGTTTAACCACAAGAAAAGTGGATTTGATCGGCTGTTTATCCACAAGAAAAGTGGATTTGATAAGCTGTTTTCCCACAAGAAAAGTGGCTTTGATCAGCTGTTTATCCTCAAGAAAAGTGGATTTGATCAGCTGTTTTACCACAAGAAAAGTGGCTTTGATCAGCTGTTTATCCACAAGAAAAGTGGATTTGATAAGCTGTTTATCCTCAAGAAAAGTGGATTTGATCAGCTGTTTTACCACAAGAAAAGCGGCTTTGATCAGCTGTTTATCCACAAGAAAAGTGGATTTGATCAGCTGTTTTCCCACAAGAAAAGCGGATTTGATCAGCTGTTTATCCACAAGAAAAGCGGATTTGATCAGCTGTTTTCCCACAAGAAAAGCGGAATTGATCAGCTGTTTATCCACAAGAAAAGTGGATTTGATCAGCTGTTTAACCACAATAAAAGCGGCTTTGATCAGCTGTTTATGCACAAGAAAAGTGGATTTGATCAGCTGTTTATCCACAAGAAAAGTGGATTTGATCAGCTGTTTAACCACAAGAAAAGCGGCTTTGATCAGCTGTTTTCCCACAAGAAAAGTGGTTTTGATCAGCTGTTTATCCACAAGAAAAGCGGCTTTGATCAGCTGTTTAACCACAAGAAAAGCGGCTTTGATCAGCTGTTTTCCCACAAGAAAAGTGGATTTGATCAGCTGTTTATCCACAAGAAAAGTGGCTTTGATCAGCTGTTTTCCCACAAGAAAAGTGGATTTGATAAGCTGTTTAACCACAAGAAAAGTGGATGTGATCAGCTGTTTAACCACAAGAAAAGTGGCTTTGATCAGCTGTTTTCCCACAAGAAAAGTGGCTTTGATCAGCTGTTTAACCACAAGAAAAGTGGATTTGATAAGCTGTTTAACCACAAGAAAAGTGGATGTGATCAGCTGTTTAACCACAAGAAAAGTGGCTTTGATCAGCTGTTTTCCCACAAGAAAAGTGGCTTTGATCAGCTGTTTAACCACAAGAAAAGTGGATTTGATAAGCTGTTTATCCTCAAGAAAAGTGGATTTGATCAGCTGTTTATGAACAAGAAAAGTGGATTTGATCAGCTGTTTTACCACAAGAAAAGTGGATTTGATCCGATGTTTATCCACAAGAAAAGTGGATTTGATCAGTTGTTTATCCACAAGAAAAGTGGATTTGATCAGCTGTTTATCCACAAGAAAAGTGGATTTGATCAGCTGTTTATCCACAAGAAAAGTGGATTTGATCAGTTGTTTATCCACAAGAAAAGTGGATTTGATCAGCTGTTTATCCACAAGAAAAGTGGATGTGATCAGCTGTTTTCCCACAAGAAAAGTGGCTTTGATCAGCTGTTTAACCACAAGAAAAGTGGATTTGATAAGCTGTTTATCCTCAAGAAAAGTGGATTTGATCAGCTGTTTATGAACAAGAAAAGTGGATTTGATCAGCTGTTTTACCACAAGAAAAGTGGATTTGATCCGATGTTTAACCACAAGAAAAGTGGATTTGATCAGCTGTTTATGAACAAGAAAAGTGGATTTGATCAGCTGTTTATGAACAAGAAAAGTGGATTTGATCAGCTGTTTATGAACAAGAAAAGTGGATTTGATCAGCTGTTTTCCCACAAGAAAAGTGGATTTGATCAGCTGTTTAACCACAAGAAAAGTGGATTTGATCAGAAGAAAAGCGGATTTGATCAGCTGTTTTCCCACAAGAAAAGTGGATTTGATCAGCTGTTTTACCACAAGAAAAGTGGATTTGATCAGCTGTTTATGAACAAGAAAAGTGGATTTGATCAGCTGTTTAACCACAAGAAAAGTGGATTTGATCAGCTGTTTATCCACAAGAAAAGTGGATTTGATAAGCTGTTTATCCTCAAGAAAAGTGGATTTGATCAGCTGTTTTACCACAAGAAAAGCGGCTTTGATCAGCTGTTTATCCACAAGAAAAGTGGATTTGATCAGCTGTTTTCCCACAAGAAAAGTGGATTTGATCAGCTGTTTATCCACAAGAAAAGCGGATTTGATCAGCTGTTTTCCCACAAGAAAAGTGGATTTGATCAGCTGTTTATCCACAAGAGAAGCAGATTTGATCAGCAGTTTATCTACAAGAGAAGCAGATTTGATCAGCTGTTTATCCACAAGAGAAGCAGATTTGATCAGCAGTTTATCCACAAGAGAAGCAGATTTGATCAGCAGTTTATCCACAAGAGAAGCAGATTTGATCAGCAGTTTATCCACAAGAGAAGTAGATTTGATCAGCAGTTTATCCACAAGAGAAGTAGATTTGATCAGCAGTTTATCCACAAGAGAAGCAGATTTGATCAGCAGTTTATCTACAAGAGAAGCAGATTTGATCAGCAGTTTATCCACAAGAGAAGCAGATTTGATCAGGAGTTTATCCACAAGAGAAGCAGATTTGATCAGCAGTTTATCCACAAGAGAAGCAGATTTGATCAGCAGTTTATCCACAAGATAAGTAGATTTGATCAGCAGTTTATCCACAAGAGAAGCAGATTTGATCAGCAGTTTATCTACAAGAGAAGCAGATTTGATCAGCAGTTTATCCACAAGAGAAGCAGATTTGATCAGCTGTTAATCCACAAGAAAAGTGGCTTTGATCAGCTGTTTGTCCTCAAGAGAAGCAGATTTGATCAGCACTTTATCCACAAGAAAAGTGGCTTTGATCAGTTGTTTTCCCACAAGAAAAGTGGCTTTGATCAGCTGTTTATCCTCAAGAAAAGTGGATTTGATCAGCTGTTTTACCACAAGAAAAGCGGCTTTGATCAGCTGTTTAACCACAAGAAAAGTGGATTTGATCGGCTGTTTAACCACAAGAAAAGTGGATTTGATCGGCTGTTTATCCACAAGAAAAGTGGATTTGATAAGCTGTTTTCCCACAAGAAAAGTGGCTTTGATCAGCTGTTTATCCTCAAGAAAAGTGGATTTGATCAGCTGTTTTACCACAAGAAAAGTGGCTTTGATCAGCTGTTTATCCACAAGAAAAGTGGATTTGATAAGCTGTTTATCCTCAAGAAAAGTGGATTTGATCAGCTGTTTTACCACAAGAAAAGCGGCTTTGATCAGCTGTTTATCCACAAGAAAAGTGGATTTGATCAGCTGTTTTCCCACAAGAAAAGCGGATTTGATCAGCTGTTTATCCACAAGAAAAGCGGATTTGATCAGCTGTTTTCCCACAAGAAAAGCGGAATTGATCAGCTGTTTATCCACAAGAAAAGTGGATTTGATCAGCTGTTTAACCACAAGAAAAGCGGCTTTGATCAGCTGTTTATGCACAAGAAAAGTGGATTTGATCAGCTGTTTATCCACAAGAAAAGTGGATTTGATCAGCTGTTTAACCACAAGAAAAGCGGCTTTGATCAGCTGTTTTCCCACAAGAAAAGTGGTTTTGATCAGCTGTTTATCCACAAGAAAAGCGGCTTTGATCAGCTGTTTAACCACAAGAAAAGCGGCTTTGATCAGCTGTTTTCCCACAAGAAAAGTGGATTTGATCAGCTGTTTATCCACAAGAAAAGTGGCTTTGATCAGCTGTTTTCCCACAAGAAAAGTGGATTTGATAAGCTGTTTAACCACAAGAAAAGTGGATGTGATCAGCTGTTTAACCACAAGAAAAGTGGCTTTGATCAGCTGTTTTCCCACAAGAAAAGTGGCTTTGATCAGCTGTTTAACCACAAGAAAAGTGGATTTGATAAGCTGTTTAACCACAAGAAAAGTGGATGTGATCAGCTGTTTAACCACAAGAAAAGTGGCTTTGATCAGCTGTTTTCCCACAAGAAAAGTGGCTTTGATCAGCTGTTTAACCACAAGAAAAGTGGATTTGATAAGCTGTTTATCCTCAAGAAAAGTGGATTTGATCAGCTGTTTATGAACAAGAAAAGTGGATTTGATCAGCTGTTTTACCACAAGAAAAGTGGATTTGATCCGATGTTTATCCACAAGAAAAGTGGATTTGATCAGTTGTTTATCCACAAGAAAAGTGGATTTGATCAGCTGTTTATCCACAAGAAAAGTGGATGTGATCAGCTGTTTTCCCACAAGAAAAGTGGCGTTGATCAGCTGTTTAACCACAAGAAAAGTGGATTTGATAAGCTGTTTATCCTCAAGAAAAGTGGATTTGATCAGCTGTTTATGAACAAGAAAAGTGGATTTGATCAGCTGTTTTACCACAAGAAAAGTGGATTTGATCCGATGTTTAACCACAAGAAAAGTGGATTTGATCAGCTGTTTATGAACAAGAAAAGTGGATTTGATCAGCTGTTTATGAACAAGAAAAGTGGATTTGATCAGCTGTTTTCCCACAAGAAAAGTGGATTTGATCAGCTGTTTAACCACAAGAAAAGTGGATTTGATCAGCTGTTTAACCACAAGAAAAGCGGATTTGATCAGCTGTTTTCCCACAAGAAAAGTGGATTTGATCAGCTGTTTTACCACAAGAAAAGTGGATTTGATCAGCTGTTTATGAACAAGAAAAGTGGATTTGATCAGCTGTTTAACCACAAGAAAAGTGGATTTGATCAGCTGTTTATCCACAAGAAAAGTGGATTTGATAAGCTGTTTATCTTCAAGAAAAGTGGATTTGATCAGCTGTTTTACCACAAGAAAAGCGGCTTTGATCAGCTGTTTATCCACAAGAAAAGTGGATTTGATCAGCTGTTTTCCCACAAGAAAAGTGGATTTGATCAGCTGTTTTTCCACAAGAAAAGCGGATTTGATCAGCTGTTTTCCCACAAGAAAAGTGGATTTGATCAGCTGTTTATCCACAAGAGAAGCAGATTTGATCAGCAGTTTATCTACAAGAGAAGCAGATTTGATCAGCTGTTTATCCACAAGAGAAGCAGATTTGATCAGCAGTTTATCCACAAGAGAAGCAGATTTGATCAGCAGTTTATCCACAAGAGAAGCAGATTTGATCAGCACTTTATCCACAAGAGAAGTAGATTTGATCAGCAGTTTATCCACAAGAGAAGCAGATTTGATCAGCAGTTTATCTACAAGAGAAGCAGATTTGATCAGCAGTTTATCCACAAGAGAAGCAGATTTGATCAGCTGTTAATCCACAAGAAAAGTGGCTTTGATCAGCTGTTTGTCCTCAAGAGAAGCAGATTTGATCAGCACTTTATCCACAAGAAAAGTGGCTTTGATCAGTTGTTTTCCCACAAGAAAAGTGGCTTTGATCAGCTGTTTATCCTCAAGAAAAGTGGATTTGATCAGCTGTTTTACCACAAGAAAAGCGGCTTTGATCAGCTGTTTAACCACAAGAAAAGTGGATTTGATCGGCTGTTTAACCACAAGAAAAGTGGATTTGATCGGCTGTTTATCCACAAGAAAAGTGGATTTGATAAGCTGTTTTCCCACAAGAAAAGTGGCTTTGATCAGCTGTTTATCCTCAAGAAAAGTGGATTTGATCAGCTGTTTTACCACAAGAAAAGTGGCTTTGATCAGCTGTTTATCCACAAGAAAAGTGGATTTGATAAGCTGTTTATCCTCAAGAAAAGTGGATTTGATCAGCTGTTTTACCACAAGAAAAGCGGCTTTGATCAGCTGTTTATCCACAAGAAAAGTGGATTTGATCAGCTGTTTTCCCACAAAAAAAGCGGATTTGATCAGCTGTTTATCCACAAGAAAAGCGGATTTGATCAGCTGTTTTCCCACAAGAAAAGCGGAATTGATCAGCTGTTTATCCACAAGAAAAGTGGATTTGATCAGCTGTTTAACCACAAGAAAAGCGGCTTTGATCAGCTGTTTATGCACAAGAAAAGTGGATTTGATCAGCTGTTTATCCACAAGAAAAGTGGATTTGATCAGCTGTTTAACCACAAGAAAAGCGGCTTTGATCAGCTGTTTTCCCACAAGAAAAGTGGTTTTGATCAGCTGTTTATCCACAAGAAAAGCGGCGTTGATCAGCTGTTTAACCACAAGAAAAGCGGCTTTGATCAGCTGTTTTCCCACAAGAAAAGTGGATTTGATCAGCTGTTTATCCACAAGAAAAGTGGCTTTGATCAGCTGTTTTCCCACAAGAAAAGTGGATTTGATCAGCTGTTTTCCCACAAGAAAAGTGGCTTTGATCAGCTGTTTATCCACAAGAAAAGTGGATGTGATCAGCTGTTTAACCATAAGAAAAGTGGCTTTGATCAGCTGTTTTCCCACAAGAAAAGTGGCTTTGATCAGCTGTTTAACCACAAGAAAAGTGGATTTGATAAGCTGTTTATCCTCAAGAAAAGTGGATTTGATCAGCTGTTTATGAACAAGAAAAGTGGATTTGATCAGCTGTTTTACCACAAGAAAAGTGGATTTGATCCGATGTTTATCCACAAGAAAAGTGGATTTGATCAGTTGTTTATCCACAAGAAAAGTGGATTTGATCAGCTGTTTATCCACAAGAAAAGTGGATTTGATCAGCTGTTTATCCACAAGAAAAGTGGATTTGATCAGTTGTTTATCCACAAGAAAAGTGGATTTGATCAGCTGTTTATCCACAAGAAAAGTGGATGTGATCAGCTGTTTTCCCACAAGAAAAGTGGATTTGATAAGCTGTTTATCCTCAAGAAAAGTGGATTTGATCAGCTGTTTATGAACAAGAAAAGTGGATTTGATCAGCTGTTTTACCACAAGAAAAGTGGATTTGATCCGATGTTTAACCACAAGAAAAGTGGATTTGATCAGCTGTTTATGAACAAGAAAAGTGGATTTGATCAGCTGTTTATGAACAAGAAAAGTGGATTTGATCAGCTGTTTTCCCACAAGAAAAGTGGATTTGATCAGCTGTTTAACCACAAGAAAAGTGGATTTGATCAGCTGTTTATGAACAAGAAAAGTGGATTTGATCAGCTGTTTAACCACAAGAAAAGTGGATTTGATCAGCTGTTTATCCACAAGAAAAGTGGATTTGATAAGCTGTTTATCCTCAAGAAAAGTGGATTTGATCAGCTGTTTTACCACAAGAAAAGCGGCTTTGATCAGCTGTTTATCCACAAGAAAAGTGGATTTGATCAGCTGTTTATCCACAAGAAAAGCGGATTTGATCACCTGTTTTCCCACAAGAAAAGTGGATTTGATCAGCTGTTTATCCACAAGAGAAACAGATTTGATCAGCAGTTTATCCACAAGAGAAGTAGATTTGATCAGCTGTTTATCCACAAGAAAAGCGGATTTGATCAGCTGTTTTCCCACAAGAAAAGTGGATTTGATCAGCTGTTTATCCACAAGAGAAGCAGATTTGATCAGCAGTTTATCCACAAGAGAAGTAGATTTGATCAGCAGTTTATCCACAAGAGAAGCAGATTTGATCAGCAGTTTATCTACAAGAGAAGCAGATTTGATCAGCAGTTTATCCACAAGAGAAGCAGATTTGATCAGCTGTTTATCCACAAGAAAAGTGGATTTGATCAGCTGTTTGTCCTCAAGAGAAGCAGATTTGATCAGCACTTTATCCACAAGAAAAGTGGCTTTGATCAGTTGTTTAACCACAAGAAAAGTGGATTTGATCAGCTGTTTATGAACAAGAAAAGTGGATTTGATCAGCTGTTTAACCACAAGAAAAGTGGATTTGATCGGCTGTTTAACCACAAGAAAAGTGGATTTGATCGGCTGTTTATCCACAAGAAAAGTGGATTTGATCGGCTGTTTTACCACAAGAAAATGGCTTTGATCAGCTGTTTTCCCACAAGAAAAGTGGCTTTGATCAGCTGTTTATCCTCAAGAAAAGTGGATTTGATCAGCTGTTTTACCACAAGAAAAGTGGCTTTGACCAGCTGTTTATCCACAAGAAAAGTGGATTTGATAAGCTGTTTATCCTCAAGAAAAGTGGATTTGATCAGCTGTTTATCCACAAGAAAAGCGGATTTGATCAGCTGTTTTACCACAAGAAAAGTAGATTTGATCAGCTGTTTATCCACAAGAAAAGCGGGTTTGATCAGCTGTTTTATCCACAAGGAAATTGGATTTGATCAGCTGTTTATCCACAAGAAAAGTGGATTTGATCAGCTGTTTTCCCACAAGAGAAGCAGATTTGATCAGCAGTTTATCCACAAGAGAAGCGAATTTGATCGGCTGTTTAACCACAAGAAAAGTGGATTTGATCGGCTGTTTAACCACAAGAAAAGTGGATTTGATCAGCTGTTTATGAACAAGAAAAGTGGATTTGATCAGCTGTTTAACCACAAGAAAAGTGGATTTGATCAGCTGTTTATCCACAAGAAAAGTGGATTTGATAAGCTGTTTATCCTCAAGAAAAGTGGATTTGATCAGCTGTTTTACCACAAGAAAAGCGGCTTTGATCAGCTGTTTATCCACAAGAAAAGTGGATTTGATCAGCTGTTTTCCCACAAGAAAAGCGGATTTGATCAGCTGTTTATCCACAAGAAAAGCGGATTTGATCAGCTGTTTTCCCACAAGAAAAGTGGATTTGATCAACTGTTTATCCACATGAGAAACAGATTTGATCAACAGTTTATCCACAAGAGAAGCAGATTTGATCAGCAGTTTATCCACAAGAGAAGTAGATTTGATCAGCAGTTTATCCACAAGAGAAGCAGATTTGATCAGCAGTTTATCTACAAGAGAAGCAGATTTGATCAGCAGTTTATCCACAAGAGAAGCAGATTTGATCAGCTGTTTATCCACAAGAAAAGTGGCTTTGATCAGCTGTTTGTCCTCAAGAGAAGCAGATTTGATCAGCACTTTATCCACAAGAAAAGTGGCTTTGATCAGTTGTTTAACCACAAGAAAAGTGGATTTGATCAGCTGTTTATCCACAAGAAAAGTGGATTTGATCCGATGTTTATCCACAAGAAAAGTGGATTTGATCAGCTGTTTTACCACAAGAAAAGTGGATTTGATCCGATGTTTATCCACAAGAAAAGTGGATTTGATCAGTTGTTTATCCACAAGAAAAGTGGATTTGATCAGCTGTTTATCCACAAGAAAAGTGGATTTGATCAGCTATTTATCCACAAGAAAAGTGGATTTGATCAGTTGTTTATCCACAAGAAAAGTGGATTTGATCAGCTGTTTATCCACAAGAAAAGTGGATGTGATCAGCTGTTTTCCCACAAGAAAAGTGGATTTGATAAGCTGTTTATCCTCAAGAAAAGTGGATTTGATCAGCTGTTTATGAACAAGAAAAGTGGATTTGATCAGCTGTTTTACCACAAGAAAAGTGGATTTGATCCGATGTTTAACCACAAGAAAAGTGGATTTGATCAGCTGTTTATGAACAAGAAAAGTGGATTTGATCAGCTGTTTATGAACAAGAAAAGTGGATTTGATCAGCTGTTTTCCCACAAGAAAAGTGGATTTGATCAGCTGTTTAACCACAAGAAAAGTGGATTTGATCAGCTGTTTATGAACAAGAAAAGTGGATTTGATCAGCTGTTTAACCACAAGAAAAGTGGATTTGATCAGCTGTTTATCCACAAGAAAAGTGGATTTGATAAGCTGTTTATCCTCAAGAAAAGTGGATTTGATCAGCTGTTTTACCACAAGAAAAGCGGCTTTGATCAGCTGTTTATCCACAAGAAAAGTGGATTTGATCAGCTGTTTATCCACAAGAAAAGCGGATTTGATCAGCTGTTTTCCCACAAGAAAAGTGGATTTGATCAGCTGTTTATCCACAAGAGAAACAGATTTGATCAGCAGTTTATCCACAAGAGAAGTAGATTTGATCAGCTGTTTATCCACAAGAAAAGCGGATTTGATCAGCTGTTTTCCCACAAGAAAAGTGGATTTGATCAGCTGTTTATCCACAAGAGAAGCAGATTTGATCAGCAGTTTATCCACAAGAGAAGTAGATTTGATCAGCAGTTTATCCACAAGAGAAGCAGATTTGATCAGCAGTTTATCTACAAGAGAAGCAGATTTGATCAGCAGTTTATCCACAAGAGAAGCAGATTTGATCAGCTGTTTATCCACAAGAAAAGTGGATTTGATCAGCTGTTTGTCCTCAAGAGAAGCAGATTTGATCAGCACTTTATCCACAAGAAAAGTGGCTTTGATCAGTTGTTTAACCACAAGAAAAGTGGATTTGATCAGCTGTTTATGAACAAGAAAAGTGGATTTGATCAGCTGTTTAACCACAAGAAAAGTGGATTTGATCGGCTGTTTAACCACAAGAAAAGTGGATTTGATCGGCTGTTTATCCACAAGAAAAGTGGATTTGATCGGCTGTTTTACCACAAGAAAATGGCTTTGATCAGCTGTTTTCCCACAAGAAAAGTGGCTTTGATCAGCTGTTTATCCTCAAGAAAAGTGGATTTGATCAGCTGTTTTACCACAAGAAAAGTGGCTTTGACCAGCTGTTTATCCACAAGAAAAGTGGATTTGATAAGCTGTTTATCCTCAAGAAAAGTGGATTTGATCAGCTGTTTATCCACAAGAAAAGCGGATTTGATCAGCTGTTTTACCACAAGAAAAGTAGATTTGATCAGCTGTTTATCCACAAGAAAAGCGGGTTTGATCAGCTGTTTTATCCACAAGGAAATTGGATTTGATCAGCTGTTTATCCACAAGAAAAGTGGATTTGATCAGCTGTTTTCCCACAAGAGAAGCAGATTTGATCAGCAGTTTATCCACAAGAGAAGCGAATTTGATCGGCTGTTTAACCACAAGAAAAGTGGATTTGATCGGCTGTTTAACCACAAGAAAAGTGGATTTGATCAGCTGTTTATGAACAAGAAAAGTGGATTTGATCAGCTGTTTAACCACAAGAAAAGTGGATTTGATCAGCTGTTTATCCACAAGAAAAGTGGATTTGATAAGCTGTTTATCCTCAAGAAAAGTGGATTTGATCAGCTGTTTTACCACAAGAAAAGCGGCTTTGATCAGCTGTTTATCCACAAGAAAAGTGGATTTGATCAGCTGTTTTCCCACAAGAAAAGCGGATTTGATCAGCTGTTTATCCACAAGAAAAGCGGATGTGATCAGCTGTTTTCCCACAAGAAAAGTGGATTTGATCAGCTGTTTATCCACATGAGAAACAGATTTGATCAACAGTTTATCCACAAGAGAAGCAGATTTGATCAGCAGTTTATCCACAAGAGAAGTAGATTTGATCAGCAATTTATCCACAAGAGAAGCAGATTTGATCAGCAGTTTATCTACAAGAGAAGCAGATTTGATCAGCAGTTTATCCACAAGAGAAGCAGATTTGATCAGCTGTTTATCCACAAGAAAAGTGGCTTTGATCAGCTGTTTGTCCTCAAGAGAAGCAGATTTGATCAGCACTTTATCCACAAGAAAAGTGGCTTTGATCAGTTGTTTAACCACAAGAAAAGTGGATTTGATCAGCTGTTTATCCACAAGAGAAGCGAATTTGATCAGCACTTTATCCACAAGAAAAGTGGCTTTGATCAGTTGTTTAACCACAAGAAAAGTGGATTTGATCAGCTGTTTATGAACAAGAAAAGTGGATTTGATCAGCTGTTTTACCACAAGAAAAGTGGATTTGATCGGCTGTTTAACCACAAGAAAAGTGGATTTGATCGGCTGTTTATCCACAAGAAAAGTGGATTTGAGAAAGTGGTTTTACCACAAGAAAAGTGGCTTTGATCAGCTGTTTTCCCACAAGAAAAGTGGCTTTGATCAGCTGTTTATCCTCAAGAAAAGTGGATTTGATCAGCTGTTTTACCACAAGAAAAGTGGCTTTGATCAGCTGTTTATCCACAAGAAAAGTGGATTTGATAAGCTGTTTATCCTCAAGAAAAGTGGATTTGATCAGCTGTTTATCCACAAGAAAAGTGGATTTGATCAGCTGTTTATCCACAAGGAAAGTGGATTTGATAAGCTGTTTATCCTCAAGAAAAGTGGATTTGATCAGCTGTTTATCCACAAGAAAAGCGGATTTGATCAGCTGTTTTTCCACAAGAAAAGTGGATTTGATCAGCTGTTTATGAACAAGAAAAGTGGATTTGATCAGCTGTTTAACCACAAGAAAAGTGGATTTGATCGGCTGTTTATCCACAAGAAAAGTGGATTTGATCGGCTGTTTTACCACAAGAAAAGTGGCTTTGATCAGCTTTTTCCCACAAGAAAAGTGGCTTTGATCAGCTGTTTATCCTCAAGAAAAGTGGATTTGATCAGCTGTTTTACCACAAGAAAAGTGGCTTTGATCAGCTGTTTATCCACAAGAAAAGTGGATTTGATAAGCTGTTTATCCTCAAGAAAAGTGGATTTGATCAGCTGTTTATCCACAAGAAAAGTGGATTTGATCAGGTGTTTATCCACAAGAAAAGCGGATTTGATCAGCTGTTTTCCCACAAGAAAAGTGGATTTGATCAGCTGTTTTCCGACAAGAAAAGTGGATTTGATCAGCTGTTTAACCACAAGAAAAGCGGATTTGATCAGCTGTTTTCCCACAAGAAAAGTGGATTTGATCAGCTGTTTTCCCACAAGAAAAGTGGCTTTGATCAGCTGTTTAACCACAAGAAAAGTGGATTTGATAAGCTGTTTAACCACAAGAAAAGTGGATGTGATCAGCTGTTTAACCACAAGAAAAGTGGCTTTGATCAGCTGTTTTCCCACAAGAAAAGTGGATTTGATAAGCTGTTTATCCTCAAGAAAAGTGGATTTGATCAGCTGTTTATGAACAAGAAAAGTGGATTTGATCAGCTGTTTATCCTCAAGAAAAGTGGATTTGATCAGCTGTTTATGAACAAGAAAAGTGGATTTGATCAGCTGTTTTACCACAAGAAAAGTGGATTTGATCCGATGTTTATCCACAAGAAAAGTGGATTTGATCAGTTGTTTATCCACAAGAAAAGTGGATTTGATCAGCTGTTTATCCACAAGAAAAGTGGATTTGATCAGCTGTTTATCCACAAGAAAAGCGGCTTTGATCAGCTGTTTATCCACAAGAAAAGTGGATTTGATCAGCTGTTTATCCACAAGAAAAGCGGCTTTGATGAGCTGTTTATCCACAAGGAAATTGGATTTGATCAGCTGTTTATCCACAAGAAAAGCGGCTTTGATGAGCTGTTTAGCCTCAAGAAAAGTGGATTTGATCAGCTGTTTATCCACAAGAAAAGCGGCTTTGATGAGCTGTTTATCCTCAAGAAAAGTGGATTTGATCAGCTGTTTTACCACAAGAAAAGTGGCTTTGATCAGCTGTTTATCCACAAGAAAAGTGGATTTGATAAGCTGTTTATCCTCAAGAAAAGTGGATTTGATCAGGTGTTTATCCACAAGAAAAGCGGATTTGATCAGCTGTTTTCTCACAAGAAAAGTGGATTTGATCAGCTGTTTATCCACAAGAAAAGTGGATTTGATCAGCTGTTTATCCACAAGAAAAGCGGCTTTGATGAGCTGTTTATCCACAAGAAAAGTGGATTTGATCAGCTGTTTATCCACAAGAAAAGCGGCTTTGATGAGCTGTTTATCCTCAAGAAAAGTGGATTTGATCAGCTGTTTTACCACAAGAAAAGTGGCTTTGATCAGCTGTTTATCCACAAGAAAAGTGGATTTGATAAGCTGTTTATCCTCAAGAAAAGTGGATTTGATCAGGTGTTTATCCACAAGAAAAGCGGATTTGATCAGCTGTTTTCCCACAAGAAAAGTGGATTTGATCAGCTGTTTTCCGACAAGAAAAGTGGATTTGATCAGCTGTTTAACAACAAGAAAAGCGGATTTGATCAGCTGTTTTCCCACAAGAAAAGTGGATTTGATCAGCTGTTTCCCCACAAGAAAAGTGGCTTTGATCAGCTGTTTAACCACAAGAAAAGTGGATTTGATAAGCTGTTTAACCACAAGAAAAGTGGATGTGATCAGCTGTTTAACCACAAGAAAAGTGGCTTTGATCAGCTGTTTTCCCACAAGAAAAGTGGATTTGATAAGCTGTTTATCCTCAAGAAAAGTGGATTTGATCAGCTGTTTATGAACAAGAAAAGTGGATTTGATCAGCTGTTTAACCACAAGAAAAGTGGATTTGATCAGCTGTTTTCCCACAAGAAAAGTGGATTTGATAAGCTGTTTATCCTCAAGAAAAGTGGATTTGATCAGCTGTTTATGAACAAGAAAAGTGGATTTGACCAGCTGTTTATCCTCAAGAAAAGTGGATTTGATCAGCTGTTTATGAACAAGAAAAGTGGATTTGATCAGCTGTTTTACCACAAGAAAAGTGGATTTGATCCGATGTTTATCCACAAGAAAAGTGGATTTGATCAGTTGTTTATCCACAAGAAAAGTGGATTTGATCAGCTGTTTATCCACAAGAAAAGTGGATTTGATCAGCTGTTTATCCACAAGAAAAGCAGCTTTGATCAGCTGTTTATCCACAAGAAAAGTGGATTTGATCAGCTGTTTATCCACAAGAAAAGCGGCTTTGATGAGCTGTTTATCCACAAGGAAATTGGATTTGATCAGCTGTTTTACCACAAGAAAAGTGGATTTGATCAGCAGTTTATCCACAAGAAAAGTGGCTTTGATGAGCTGTTTATCCACAAGAAAAGTGGATTTGATCAGCTGTTTTCCCACAAGAGAAGCAGATTTGATCAGCAGTTTATCCACAAGAGAAGCGAATTTGATCAGTTGTTTAACCACAAGAAAAGTGGATTTGATCAGCTGTTTATGAACAAGAAAAGTGGATTTGATCAGCTGTTTAACCACAAGAAAAGTGGATTTGATCGGCTGTTTAACCACAAGAAAATTGGATTTGATCGGCTGTTTATCCACAAGAAAAGTGGATTTGATAAGCTGTTTTCCCACAAGAAAAGTGGCTTTGATCAGCTGTTTATCCTCAAGAAAAGTGGATTTGATCAGCTGTTTTACCACAAGAAAATCGGCTTTGATCAGCTGTTTATCCACAAGAAAAGTGGATTTGATAAGCTGTTTATCCTCAAGAAAAGTGGATTTGATCAGCTGTTTTACCACAAGAAAAGCGGCTTTGATCAGCTGTTTATCCACAAGAAAAGTGGATTTGATCAGCTGTTTATCCACAAGAAAAGCGGATTTGATCAGCTGTTTTCCCACAAGAAAAGTGGATTTGATCAGCTGTTTATCCACAAGAGAAACAGATTTGATCAACAGTTTATCCACAAGAGAAGCAGATTTGATCAGCAGTTTATCCACAAGAGAAGTAGATTTGATCAGCAGTTTATCTACAAGAGAAGCAGATTTGATCAGCAGTTTATCCACAAGAGAAGCAGATTTGATCAGCTGTTAATCCACAAGAAAAGTGGCTTTGATCAGCTGTTTAACCACAAGAAAAGTGGATTTGATCGGCTGTTTAACCACAAGAAAAGTGGATTTGATCGGCTGTTTATCCACAAGAAAAGTGGATTTGATCGGCTGTTTTACCACAAGAAAATGGCTTTGATCAGCTGTTTTCCCACAAGAAAAGTGTCTTTGATCAGCTGTTTATCCTCAAGAAAAGTGGATTTGATCAGCTGTTTTACCACAAGAAAAGTGGCTTTGATCAGCTGTTTATCCACAAGAAAAGTGGATTTGATAAGCTGTTTATCCTCAAGAAAAGTGGATTTGATCAGCTGTTTATCCACAAGAAAAGCGGATTTGATCAGCTGTTTTACCACAAGAAAAGTAGATTTGATCAGCTGTTTATCCACAAGAAAAGCGGGTTTGATCAGCTGTTTTATCCACAAGGAAATTGGATTTGATCAGCTGTTTATCCACAAGAAAAGTGGATTTGATCAGCTGTTTTCCCACAAGAGAAGCAGATTTGATCAGCAGTTTATCCACAAGAGAAGCGAATTTGATTGGCTGTTTAACCACAAGAAAAGTGGATTTGATCGGCTGTTTAACCACAAGAAAAGTGGATTTGATCAGCTGTTTATGAACAAGAAAAGTGGATTTGATCAGCTGTTTAACCACAAGAAAAGTGGATTTGATCAGCTGTTTATCCACAAGAAAAGTGGATTTGATAAGCTGTTTTACCACAAGAAAAGCGGCTTTGATCAGCTGTTTAACCACAAGAAAAGTGGATTTGATCAGCTGTTTATCCTCAATAAAAGTGGATTTGATCAGCTGTTTTACCACAAGAAAAGCGGCTTTGATCAGCTGTTTATCCACAAGAAAAGTGGATTTGATCAGCTGTTTTCCCACAAGAAAAGCGGATTTGATCAGCTGTTTATCCACAAGAAAAGCGGATTTGATCAGCTGTTTTCCCACAAGAAAAGTGGATTTGATCAGCTGTTTGTCCTCAAGAGAAGCAGATTTGATCAGCACTTTATCCACAAGAAAAGTGGCTTTGATCAGTTGTTTAACCACAAGAAAAGTGGATTTGATCAGCTGTTTATCCACGAGAGAAGCGAATTTGATCAGCACTTTATCCACAAGAAAAGTGGATTTGATCAGCTGTTTATGAACAAGAAAAGTGGATTTGATCAGCTGTTTAACCACAAGAAAAGTGGATTTGATCGGCTGTTTAACCACAAGAAAAGTGGTTTTGATCAGTTGTTTAACCACAAGAAAAGTGGATTTGATCAGCTGTTTATGAACAAGAAAAGTGGATTTGATCAGCTGTTTAACCACAAGAAAAGTGGATTTGATCGGCTGTTTAACCACAAGAAAAGTGGATTTGATCGGCTGTTTATCCACAAGAAAAGTGGATTTGATCGGCTGTTTTACCACAAGAAAAGTGGCTTTGATCAGCTGTTTTCCCACAAGAAAAGTGGCTTTGATCAGCTGTTTATCCTCAAGAAAAGTGGATTTGATCAGCTGTTTTTCCACAAGAAAAGTGGCTTTGATCAGCTGTTTATCCACAAGAAAAGTGGATTTGATAAGCTGTTTATCCTCAAGAAAAGTGGATTTGATCAGCTGTTTATCCACAAGAAAAGTGGATTTGATCAGCTGTTTATCCACAAGGAAAGTGGATTTGATAAGCTGTTTATCCTCAAGAAAAGTGGATTTGATCAGCTGTTTATCCACAAGAAAAGCGGATTTGATCAGCTGTTTTCCCACAAGAAAAGTGGATTTGATCAGCTGTTTATGAACAAGAAAAGTGGATTTGATCAGCTGTTTAACCACAAGAAAAGTGGATTTGATCGGCTGTTTAACCACAAGAAAAGTGGATTTGATCGGCTGTTTATCCACAAGAAAAGTGGATTTGATCGGCTGTTTTACCACAAGAAAAGTGGCTTTGATCAGCTGTTTTCCCACAAGAAAAGTGGCTTTGATCAGCTGTTTATCCTCAAGAAAAGTGGATTTGATCAGCTGTTTTACCACAAGAAAAGTGGCTTTGATCAGCTGTTTATCCACAAGAAAAGTGGATTTGATAAGCTGTTTTCCCACAAGAAAAGTGGATTTGATCAGCTGTTTTCCGACAAGAAAAGTGGATTTGATCAGCTGTTTAACCACAAGAAAAGCGGATTTGATCAGCTGTTTTCCCACAAGAAAAGTGGATTTGATCAGCTGTTTTCCCACAAGAAAAGTGGCTTTGATCAGCTGTTTAACCACAAGAAAAGTGGATTTGATAAGCTGTTTAACCACAAGAAAAGTGGATGTGATCAGCTGTTTAACCACAAGAAAAGTGGCTTTGATCAGCTGTTTTCCCACAAGAAAAGTGGATTTGATAAGCTGTTTATCCTCAAGAAAAGTGGATTTGATCAGCTGTTTATGAACAAGAAAAGTGGATTTGATCAGATGTTTATCCTCAAGAAAAGTGGATTTGATCAGCTGTTTATGAACAAGAAAAGTGGATTTGATCAGCTGTTTTACCACAAGAAAAGTGGATTTGATCTGATGTTTATCCACAAGAAAAGTGGATTTGATCAGTTGTTTATCCACAAGAAAAGTGGATTTGATCAGCTGTTTTTCCACAAGAAAAGTGGATTTGATCAGCTGTTTATCCACAAGAAAAGCGGCTTCGATCAGCTGTTTATCCACAAGAAAAGTGGATTTGATCAGCTGTTTATCCACAAGAAAAGCGGCTTTGATGAGCTGTTTATCCACAAGGAAATTGGATTTGATCAGCTGTTTATCCACAAGAAAAGTGGATTTGATCAGCTGTTTATCCACAAGAAAAGCGGCTTTGATGAGCTGTTTATCCTCCAGAAAAGTGGATTTGATCAGCTGTTTTACCACAAGAAAAGTGGCTTTGATCAGCTGTTTATCCACAAGAAAAGTGGATTTGATAAGCTGTTTATCCTCAAGAAAAGTGGATTTGATCAGGTGTTTATCCACAAGAAAAGCGGATTTGATCAGCTGTTTTCCCACAAGAAAAGTGGATTTGATCAGCTGTTTTCCGACAAGAAAAGTGGATTTGATCAGCTGTTTAACAACAAGAAAAGCGGATTTGATCAGCTGTTTTCCCACAAGAAAAGTGGATTTGATCAGCTGTTTCCCCACAAGAAAAGTGGCTTTGATCAGCTGTTTAACCACAAGAAAAGTGGATTTGATAAGCTGTTTAACCACAAGAAAAGTGAATGTGATCAGCTGTTTAACCACAAGAAAAGTGGCTTTGATCAGCTGTTTTCCCACAAGAAAAGTGGATTTGATAAGCTGTTTATCCTCAGGAAAAGTGGATTTGATCAGCTGTTTATGAACAAGAAAAGTAGATTTGATCAGCTGTTTAACCACAAGAAAAGTGGATTTGATCAGCTGTTTTCCCACAAGAAAAGTGGATTTGATAAGCTGTTTATCCTCAAGAAAAGTGGATTTGATCAGCTGTTTATGAACAAGAAAAGTGGATTTGACCAGCTGTTTATCCTCAAGAAAAGTGGATTTGATCAGCTGTTTATGAACAAGAAAAGTGGATTTGATCAGCTGTTTTACCACAAGAAAAGTGGATTTGATCCGATGTTTATCCACAAGAAAAGTGGATTTGATCAGTTGTTTATCCACAAGAAAAGTGGATTTGATCAGCTGTTTATCCACAAGAAAAGTGGATTTGATAAGCTGTTTATCCACAAGAAAAGCGGCTTTGATCAGCTGTTTATCCACAAGAAAAGTGGATTTGATCAGCTGTTTATCCACAAGAAAAGCGGCTTTGATGAGCTGTTTATCCACAAGGAAATTGGATTTGATCAGCTGTTTTACCACAAGAAAAGTGGATTTGATCAGCAGTTTATCCACAAGAAAAGCGGCTTTGATGAGCTGTTTATCCACAAGAAAAGTGGATTTGATCAGCTGTTTTCCCACAAGAGAAGCAGATTTGATCAGCAGTTTATCCACAAGAGAAGCGAATTTGATCAGTTGTTTAACCACAAGAAAAGTGGATTTGATCAGCTGTTTATGAACAAGAAAAGTGGATTTGATAAGCTGTTTATCCTCAAGAAAAGTGGATTTGATCAGGTGTTTATCCACAAGAAAAGCGGATTTGATCAGCTGTTTTCCCACAAGAAAAGTGGATTTGATCAGCTGTTTGTCCTCAAGAGAAGCAGATTTGATCAGCACTTTATCCACAAGAAAAGTGGCTTTGATCAGCAGTTTATCCACAAGAGAAGTAGATTTGATCAGCAGTTTATCCACAAGAGAAGCAGATTTGATCAGCAGTTTATCTACAAGAGAAGCAGATTTGATCAGCAGTTTATCCACAAGAGAAGCAGATTTGATCAGCTGTTTATCCACAAGAAAAGTGGCTTTGATCAGCTGTTTGTCCTCAAGAGAAGCAGATTTGATCAGCACTTTATCCACAAGAAAAGTGGCTTTGATCAGTTGTTTAACCACAAGAAAAGTGGATTTGATCAGCTGTTTATCCACAAGAGAAGCTAATTTGATCAGCACTTTATCCACAAGAAAAGTGGCTTTGATCAGTTGTTTTACCACAAGAAAAGTGGATTTGATCAGCTGTTTATGAACAAGAAAAGTGGATTTGATCAGCTGTTTTACCACAAGAAAAGTGGATTTGATCGGCTGTTTAACCACAAGAAAAGTGGATTTGATCAGCTGTTTATCCACAAGAAAAGTGGATTTGAGAAAGTGGTTTTACCACAAGAAAAGTGGCTTTGATCAGCTGTTTTCCCACAAGAAAAGTGGCTTTGATCAGCTGTTTATCCTCAAGAAAAGTGGATTTGATCAGCTGTTTTACCACAAGAAAAGTGGCTTTGATCAGCTGTTTATCCACAAGAAAAGTGGATTTGATAAGCTGTTTATCCTCAAGAAAAGTGGATTTGATCAGCTGTTTATCCACAAGAAAAGTGGATTTGATCAGCTGTTTATCCACAAGGAAAGTGGATTTGATAAGCTGTTTATCCTCAAGAAAAGTGGATTTGATCAGCTGTTTATCCACAAGAAAAGCGGATTTGATCAGCTGTTTTTCCACAAGAAAAGTGGATTTGATCAGCTGTTTATGAACAAGAAAAGTGGATTTGATCAGCTGTTTAACCACAAGAAAAGTGGATTTGATCGGCTGTTTATCCACAAGAAAAGTGGATTTGATCGGCTGTTTTACCACAAGAAAAGTGGCTTTGATCAGCTGTTTTCCCACAAGAAAAGTGGCTTTGATCAGCTGTTTATCCTCAAGAAAAGTGGATTTGATCAGCTGTTTTACCACAAGAAAAGTGGCTTTGATCAGCTGTTTATCCACAAGAAAAGTGGATTTGATAAGCTGTTTATCCTCAAGAAAAGTGGATTTGATCAGCTGTTTATCCACAAGAAAAGTGGATTTGATCAGGTGTTTATCCACAAGAAAAGCGGATTTGATCAGCTGTTTTCCCACAAGAAAAGTGGATTTGATCAGCTGTTTTCCGACAAGAAAAGTGGATTTGATCAGCTGTTTAACCACAAGAAAAGCGGATTTGATCAGCTGTTTTCCCACAAGAAAAGTGGATTTGATCAGCTGTTTTCCCACAAGAAAAGTGGCTTTGATCAGCTGTTTAACCACAAGAAAAGTGGATTTGATAAGCTGTTTAACCACAAGAAAAGTGGATGTGATCAGCTGTTTAACCACAAGAAAAGTGGCTTTGATCAGCTGTTTTCCCACAAGAAAAGTGGATTTGATAAGCTGTTTATCCTCAAGAAAAGTGGATTTGATCAGCTGTTTATGAACAAGAAAAGTGGATTTGATCAGCTGTTTATCCTCAAGAAAAGTGGATTTGATCAGCTGTTTATGAACAAGAAAAGTGGATTTGATCAGCTGTTTTACCACAAGAAAAGTGGATTTGATCCGATGTTTATCCACAAGAAAAGTGGATTTGATCAGCTGTTTATCCACAAGAAAAGCGGCTTTGATCAGCTGTTTATCCACAAGAAAAGTGGATTTGATCAGCTGTTTCCCCACAAGAAAAGTGGCTTTGATCAGCTGTTTAACCACAAGAAAAGTGGATTTGATCAGCTGTTTCCCCACAAGAAAAGTGGCTTTGATCAGCTGTTTAACCACAAGAAAAGTGGATTTGATAAGCTGTTTAACCACAAGAAAAGTGGATGTGATCAGCTGTTTAACCACAAGAAAAGTGGCTTTGATCAGCTGTTTTCCCACAAGAAAAGTGGATTTGATAAGCTGTTTATCCTCAAGAAAAGTGGATTTGATCAGCTGTTTATGAACAAGAAAAGTGGATTTGATCAGCTGTTTAACCACAAGAAAAGTGGATTTGATCAGCTGTTTTCCCACAAGAAAAGTGGATTTGATAAGCTGTTTATCCTCAAGAAAAGTGGATTTGATCAGCTGTTTATGAACAAGAAAAGTGGATTTGACCAGCTGTTTATCCTCAAGAAAAGTGGATTTGATCAGCTGTTTATGAACAAGAAAAGTGGATTTGATCAGCTGTTTTACCACAAGAAAAGTGGATTTGATCCGATGTTTATCCACAAGAAAAGTGGATTTGATCAGTTGTTTATCCACAAGAAAAGTGGATTTGATCAGCTGTTTATCCACAAGAAAAGTGGATTTGATCAGCTGTTTATCCACAAGAAAAGCAGCTTTGATCAGCTGTTTATCCACAAGAAAAGTGGATTTGATCAGCTGTTTATCCACAAGAAAAGCGGCTTTGATGAGCTGTTTATCCACAAGGAAATTGGATTTGATCAGCTGTTTTACCACAAGAAAAGTGGATTTGATCAGCAGTTTATCCACAAGAAAAGTGGCTTTGATGAGCTGTTTATCCACAAGAAAAGTGGATTTGATCAGCTGTTTTCCCACAAGAGAAGCAGATTTGATCAGCAGTTTATCCACAGGAGAAGCGAATTTGATCAGTTGTTTAACCACAAGAAAAGTGGATTTGATCAGCTGTTTATGAACAAGAAAAGTGGATTTGATCAGCTGTTTAACCACAAGAAAAGTGGATTTGATCGGCTGTTTAACCACAAGAAAATTGGATTTGATCGGCTGTTTATCCACAAGAAAAGTGGATTTGATAAGCTGTTTTCCCACAAGAAAAGTGGCTTTGATCAGCTGTTTATCCTCAAGAAAAGTGGATTTGATCAGCTGTTTTACCACAAGAAAATCGGCTTTGATCAGCTGTTTATCCACAAGAAAAGTGGATTTGATAAGCTGTTTATCCTCAAGAAAAGTGGATTTGATCAGCTGTTTTACCACAAGAAAAGCGGCTTTGATCAGCTGTTTATCCACAAGAAAAGTGGATTTGATCAGCTGTTTATCCACAAGAAAAGCGGATTTGATCAGCTGTTTTCCCACAAGAAAAGTGGATTTGATCAGCTGTTTATCCACAAGAGAAACAGATTTGATCAACAGTTTATCCACAAGAGAAGCAGATTTGATCAGCAGTTTATCCACAAGAGAGGTAGATTTGATCAGCAGTTTATCTACAAGAGAAGCAGATTTGATCAGCAGTTTATCCACAAGAGAAGCAGATTTGATCAGCTGTTAATCCACAAGAAAAGTGGCTTTGATCAGCTGTTTAACCACAAGAAAAGTGGATTTGATCGGCTGTTTAACCACAAGAAAAGTGGATTTGATCGGCTGTTTATCCACAAGAAAAGTGGATTTGATCGGCTGTTTTACCACAAGAAAATGGCTTTGATCAGCTGTTTTCCCACAAGAAAAGTGTCTTTGATCAGCTGTTTATCCTCAAGAAAAGTGGATTTGATCAGCTGTTTTACCACAAGAAAAGTGGCTTTGATCAGCTGTTTATCCACAAGAAAAGTGGATTTGATAAGCTGTTTATCCTCAAGAAAAGTGGATTTGATCAGCTGTTTATCCACAAGAAAAGCGGATTTGATCAGCTGTTTTACCACAAGAAAAGTAGATTTGATCAGCTGTTTATCCACAAGAAAAGCGGGTTTGATCAGCTGTTTTATCCACAAGGAAATTGGATTTGATCAGCTGTTTATCCACAAGAAAAGTGGATTTGATCAGCTGTTTTCCCACAAGAGAAGCAGATTTGATCAGCAGTTTATCCACAAGAGAAGCGAATTTGATTGGCTGTTTAACCACAAGAAAAGTGGATTTGATCGGCTGTTTAACCACAAGAAAAGTGGATTTGATCAGCTGTTTATGAACAAGAAAAGTGGATTTGATCAGCTGTTTAACCACAAGAAAAGTGGATTTGATCAGCTGTTTATCCACAAGAAAAGTGGATTTGATAAGCTGTTTTACCACAAGAAAAGCGGCTTTGATCAGCTGTTTAACCACAAGAAAAGTGGATTTGATCAGCTGTTTATCCTCAATAAAAGTGGATTTGATCAGCTGTTTTACCACAAGAAAAGCGGCTTTGATCAGCTGTTTATCCACAAGAAAAGTGGATTTGATCAGCTGTTTTCCCACAAGAAAAGCGGATTTGATCAGCTGTTTATCCACAAGAAAAGCGGATTTGATCAGCTGTTTTCCCACAAGAAAAGTGGATTTGATCAGCTGTTTGTCCTCAAGAGAAGCAGATTTGATCAGCACTTTATCCACAAGAAAAGTGGCTTTGATCAGTTGTTTAACCACAAGAAAAGTGGATTTGATCAGCTGTTTATCCACAAGAAAAGCGGATTTGATCAGCTGTTTTCCCACAAGAAAAGTGGATTTGATCAGCTGTTTATCCACAAGAGAAACAGATTTGATCAACAGTTTATCCACAAGAGAAGCAGATTTGATCAGCAGTTTATCCACAAGAGAGGTAGATTTGATCAGCAGTTTATCTACAAGAGAAGCAGATTTGATCAGCAGTTTATCCACAAGAGAAGCAGATTTGATCAGCTGTTAATCCACAAGAAAAGTGGCTTTGATCAGCTGTTTAACCACAAGAAAAGTGGATTTGATCGGCTGTTTAACCACAAGAAAAGTGGATTTGATCGGCTGTTTATCCACAAGAAAAGTGGATTTGATCGGCTGTTTTACCACAAGAAAATGGCTTTGATCAGCTGTTTTCCCACAAGAAAAGTGTCTTTGATCAGCTGTTTATCCTCAAGAAAAGTGGATTTGATCAGCTGTTTTACCACAAGAAAAGTGGCTTTGATCAGCTGTTTATCCACAAGAAAAGTGGATTTGATAAGCTGTTTATCCTCAAGAAAAGTGGATTTGATCAGCTGTTTATCCACAAGAAAAGCGGATTTGATCAGCTGTTTTACCACAAGAAAAGTAGATTTGATCAGCTGTTTATCCACAAGAAAAGCGGGTTTGATCAGCTGTTTTATCCACAAGGAAATTGGATTTGATCAGCTGTTTATCCACAAGAAAAGTGGATTTGATCAGCTGTTTTCCCACAAGAGAAGCAGATTTGATCAGCAGTTTATCCACAAGAGAAGCGAATTTGATTGGCTGTTTAACCACAAGAAAAGTGGATTTGATCGGCTGTTTAACCACAAGAAAAGTGGATTTGATCAGCTGTTTATGAACAAGAAAAGTGGATTTGATCAGCTGTTTAACCACAAGAAAAGTGGATTTGATCAGCTGTTTATCCACAAGAAAAGTGGATTTGATAAGCTGTTTTACCACAAGAAAAGCGGCTTTGATCAGCTGTTTAACCACAAGAAAAGTGGATTTGATCAGCTGTTTATCCTCAATAAAAGTGGATTTGATCAGCTGTTTTACCACAAGAAAAGCGGCTTTGATCAGCTGTTTATCCACAAGAAAAGTGGATTTGATCAGCTGTTTTCCCACAAGAAAAGCGGATTTGATCAGCTGTTTATCCACAAGAAAAGCGGATTTGATCAGCTGTTTTCCCACAAGAAAAGTGGATTTGATCAGCTGTTTGTCCTCAAGAGAAGCAGATTTGATCAGCACTTTATCCACAAGAAAAGTGGCTTTGATCAGTTGTTTAACCACAAGAAAAGTGGATTTGATCAGCTGTTTATCCACGAGAGAAGCGAATTTGATCAGCACTTTATCCACAAGAAAAGTGGATTTGATCAGCTGTTTATGAACAAGAAAAGTGGATTTGATCAGCTGTTTAACCACAAGAAAAGTGGATTTGATCGGCTGTTTAACCACAAGAAAAGTGGTTTTGATCAGTTGTTTAACCACAAGAAAAGTGGATTTGATCAGCTGTTTATGAACAAGAAAAGTGGATTTGATCAGCTGTTTAACCACAAGAAAAGTGGATTTGATCGGCTGTTTATCCACAAGAAAAGTGGATTTGATCGGCTGTTTTACCACAAGAAAAGTGGCTTTGATCAGCTGTTTTCCCACAAGAAAAGTGGCTTTGATCAGCTGTTTATCCTCAAGAAAAGTGGATTTGATCAGCTGTTTTACCACAAGAAAAGTGGCTTTGATCAGCTGTTTATCCACAAGAAAAGTGGATTTGATAAGCTGTTTATCCTCAAGAAAAGTGGATTTGATCAGCTGTTTATCCACAAGAAAAGTGGATTTGATCAGCTGTTTATCCACAAGGAAAGTGGATTTGATAAGCTGTTTATCCTCAAGAAAAGTGGATTTGATCAGCTGTTTATCCACAAGAAAAGCGGATTTGATCAGCTGTTTTCCCACAAGAAAAGTGGATTTGATCAGCTGTTTATGAACAAGAAAAGTGGATTTGATCAGCTGTTTAACCACAAGAAAAGTGGATTTGATCGGCTGTTTAACCACAAGAAAAGTGGATTTGATCGGCTGTTTATCCACAAGAAAAGTGGATTTGATCGGCTGTTTTACCACAAGAAAAGTGGCTTTGATCAGCTGTTTTCCCACAAGAAAAGTGGCTTTGATCAGCTGTTTATCCTCAAGAAAAGTGGATTTGATCAGCTGTTTTACCACAAGAAAAGTGGCTTTGATCAGCTGTTTATCCACAAGAAAAGTGGATTTGATAAGCTGTTTTCCCACAAGAAAAGTGGATTTGATCAGCTGTTTTCCGACAAGAAAAGTGGATTTGATCAGCTGTTTAACCACAAGAAAAGCGGATTTGATCAGCTGTTTTCCCACAAGAAAAGTGGATTTGATCAGCTGTTTTCCCACAAGAAAAGTGGCTTTGATCAGCTGTTTAACCACAAGAAAAGTGGATTTGATAAGCTGTTTAACCACAAGAAAAGTGGATGTGATCAGCTGTTTAACCACAAGAAAAGTGGCTTTGATCAGCTGTTTTCCCACAAGAAAAGTGGATTTGATAAGCTGTTTATCCTCAAGAAAAGTGGATTTGATCAGCTGTTTATGAACAAGAAAAGTGGATTTGATCAGCTGTTTATCCTCAAGAAAAGTGGATTTGATCAGCTGTTTATGAACAAGAAAAGTGGATTTGATCAGCTGTTTTACCACAAGAAAAGTGGATTTGATCTGATGTTTATCCACAAGAAAAGTGGATTTGATCAGTTGTTTATCCACAAGAAAAGTGGATTTGATCAGCTGTTTATCCACAAGAAAAGTGGATTTGATCAGCTGTTTATCCACAAGAAAAGCGGCTTTGATCAGCTGTTTATCCACAAGAAAAGTGGATTTGATCAGCTGTTTATCCACAAGAAAAGCGGCTTTGATGAGCTGTTTATCCACAAGGAAATTGGATTTGATCAGCTGTTTATCCACAAGAAAAGTGGATTTGATCAGCTGTTTATCCACAAGAAAAGCGGCTTTGATGAGCTGTTTATCCTCAAGAAAAGTGGATTTGATCAGCTGTTTTACCACAAGAAAAGTGGCTTTGATCAGCTGTTTATCCACAAGAAAAGTGGATTTGATAAGCTGTTTATCCTCAAGAAAAGTGGATTTGATCAGGTGTTTATCCACAAGAAAAGCGGATTTGATCAGCTGTTTTCCCACAAGAAAAGTGGATTTGATCAGCTGTTTTCCGACAAGAAAAGTGGATTTGATCAGCTGTTTAACAACAAGAAAAGCGGATTTGATCAGCTGTTTTCCCACAAGAAAAGTGGATTTGATCAGCTGTTTCCCCACAAGAAAAGTGGCTTTGATCAGCTGTTTAACCACAAGAAAAGTGGATTTGATAAGCTGTTTAACCACAAGAAAAGTGAATGTGATCAGCTGTTTAACCACAAGAAAAGTGGCTTTGATCAGCTGTTTTCCCACAAGAAAAGTGGATTTGATAAGCTGTTTATCCTCAGGAAAAGTGGATTTGATCAGCTGTTTATGAACAAGAAAAGTGGATTTGATCAGCTGTTTCACCACAAGAAAAGTGGATTTGATCAGCTGTTTTCCCACAAGAAAAGTGGATTTGATAAGCTGTTTATCCTCAAGGAAAGTGGATTTGATCAGCTGTTTATGAACAAGAAAAGTGGATTTGACCAGCTGTTTATCCTCAAGAAAAGTGGATTTGATCAGCTGTTTATGAACAAGAAAAGTGGATTTGATCAGCTGTTTTACCACAAGAAAAGTGGATTTGATCCGATGTTTATCCACAAGAAAAGTGGATTTGATCAGTTGTTTATCCACAAGAAAAGTGGATTTGATCAGCTGTTTATCCACAAGAAAAGTGGATTTGATCAGCTGTTTATCCACAAGAAAAGCGGCTTTGATCAGCTGTTTATCCACAAGAAAAGTGGATTTGATCAGCTGTTTATCCACAAGAAAAGCGGCTTTGATGAGCTGTTTATCCACAAGGAAATTGGATTTGATCAGCTGTTTTACCACAAGAAAAGTGGATTTGATCAGCAGTTTATCCACAAGAAAAGCGGCTTTGATGAGCTGTTTATCCACAAGAAAAGTGGATTTGATCAGCTGTTTTCCCACAAGAGAAGCAGATTTGATCAGCAGTTTATCCACAAGAGAAGCGAATTTGATCAGTTGTTTAACCACAAGAAAAGTGGATTTGATCAGCTGTTTATGAACAAGAAAAGTGGATTTGATAAGCTGTTTATCCTCAAGAAAAGTGGATTTGATCAGGTGTTTATCCACAAGAAAAGCGGATTTGATCAGCTGTTTTCCCACAAGAAAAGTGGATTTGATCAGCTGTTTGTCCTCAAGAGAAGCAGATTTGATCAGCACTTTATCCACAAGAAAAGTGGCTTTGATCAGCAGTTTATCCACAAGAGAAGTAGATTTGATCAGCAGTTTATCCACAAGAGAAGCAGATTTGATCAGCAGTTTATCTACAAGAGAAGCAGATTTGATCAGCAGTTTATCCACAAGAGAAGCAGATTTGATCAGCTGTTTATCCACAAGAAAAGTGGCTTTGATCAGCTGTTTGTCCTCAAGAGAAGCAGATTTGATCAGCACTTTATCCACAAGAAAAGTGGCTTTGATCAGTTGTTTAACCACAAGAAAAGTGGATTTGATCAGCTGTTTATCCACAAGAGAAGCGAATTTGATCAGCACTTTATCCACAAGAAAAGTGGCTTTGATCAGTTGTTTAACCACAAGAAAAGTGGATTTGATCAGCTGTTTATGAACAAGAAAAGTGGATTTGATCAGCTGTTTTACCACAAGAAAAGTGGATTTGATCGGCTGTTTAACCACAAGAAAAGTGGATTTGATCGGCTGTTTATCCACAAGAAAAGTGGATTTGAGAAAGTGGTTTTACCACAAGAAAAGTGGCTTTGATCAGCTGTTTTCCCACAAGAAAAGTGGCTTTGATCAGCTGTTTATCCTCAAGAAAAGTGGATTTGATCAGCTGTTTTACCACAAGAAAAGTGGCTTTGATCAGCTGTTTATCCACAAGAAAAGTGGATTTGATAAGCTGTTTATCCTCAAGAAAAGTGGATTTGATCAGCTGTTTATCCACAAGAAAAGTGGATTTGATCAGCTGTTTATCCACAAGGAAAGTGGATTTGATAAGCTGTTTATCCTCAAGAAAAGTGGATTTGATCAGCTGTTTATCCACAAGAAAAGCGGATTTGATCAGCTGTTTTTCCACAAGAAAAGTGGATTTGATCAGCTGTTTATGAACAAGAAAAGTGGATTTGATCAGCTGTTTAACCACAAGAAAAGTGGATTTGATCGGCTGTTTATCCACAAGAAAAGTGGATTTGATCGGCTGTTTTACCACAAGAAAAGTGGCTTTGATCAGCTGTTTTCCCACAAGAAAAGTGGCTTTGATCAGCTGTTTATCCTCAAGAAAAGTGGATTTGATCAGCTGTTTTACCACAAGAAAAGTGGCTTTGATCAGCTGTTTATCCACAAGAAAAGTGGATTTGATAAGCTGTTTATCCTCAAGAAAAGTGGATTTGATCAGCTGTTTATCCACAAGAAAAGTGGATTTGATCAGGTGTTTATCCACAAGAAAAGCGGATTTGATCAGCTGTTTTCCCACAAGAAAAGTGGATTTGATCAGCTGTTTTCCGACAAGAAAAGTGGATTTGATCAACTGTTTAACCACAAGAAAAGCGGATTTGATCAGCTGTTTTCCCACAAGAAAAGTGGATTTGATCAGCTGTTTTCCCACAAGAAAAGTGGCTTTGATCAGCTGTTTAACCACAAGAAAAGTGGATTTGATAAGCTGTTTAACCACAAGAAAAGTGGATGTGATCAGCTGTTTAACCACAAGAAAAGTGGCTTTGATCAGCTGTTTTCCCACAAGAAAAGTGGATTTGATAAGCTGTTTATCCTCAAGAAAAGTGGATTTGATCAGCTGTTTATGAACAAGAAAAGTGGATTTGATCAGCTGTTTATCCTCAAGAAAAGTGGATTTGATCAGCTGTTTATGAACAAGAAAAGTGGATTTGATCAGCTGTTTTACCACAAGAAAAGTGGATTTGATCCGATGTTTATCCACAAGAAAAGTGGATTTGATCAGCTGTTTATCCACAAGAAAAGCGGCTTTGATCAGCTGTTTATCCACAAGAAAAGTGGCTTTGATCAGCTGTTTTCCCACAAGAAAAGTGGCTTTGATCAGCTGTTTATCCTCAAGAAAAGTGGATTTGATCAGCTGTTTTACCACAAGAAAAGTGGCTTTGATCAGCTGTTTATCCACAAGAAAAGTGGATTTGATAAGCTGTTTATCCTCAAGAAAAGTGAATTTGATCAGCTGTTTATCCACAAGAAAAGTGGATTTGATCAGGTGTTTATCCACAAGAAAAGCGGATTTGATCAGCTGTTTTCCCACAAGAAAAGTGGATTTGATCAGCTGTTTTCCGACAAGAAAAGTGGATTTGATCAGCTGTTTAACCACAAGAAAAGCGGATTTGATCAGCTGTTTTCCCACAAGAAAAGTGGATTTGATCAGCTGTTTTCCCACAAGAAAAGTGGCTTTGATCAGCTGTTTAACCACAAGAAAAGTGGATTTGATAAGCTGTTTAACCACAAGAAAAGTGGATGTGATCAGCTGTTTAACCACAAGAAAAGTGGCTTTGATCAGCTGTTTTCCCACAAGAAAAGTGGATTTGATAAGCTGTTTATCCTCAAGAAAAGTGGATTTGATCAGCTGTTTATGAACAAGAAAAGTGGATTTGATCAGCTGTTTATCCTCAAGAAAAGTGGATTTGATCAGCTGTTTATGAACAAGAAAAGTGGATTTGATCAGCTGTTTTACCACAAGAAAAGTGGATTTGATCCGATGTTTATCCACAAGAAAAGTGGATTTGATCAGCTGTTTATCCACAAGAAAAGCGGCTTTGATCAGCTGTTTATCCACAAGAAAAGTGGATTTGATCAGCTGTTTCCCCACAAGAAAAGTGGCTTTGATCAGCTGTTTAACCACAAGAAAAGTGGATTTGATCAGCTGTTTCCCCACAAGAAAAGTGGCTTTGATCAGCTGTTTAACCACAAGAAAAGTGGATTTGATAAGCTGTTTAACCACAAGAAAAGTGGATGTGATCAGCTGTTTAACCACAAGAAAAGTGGCTTTGATCAGCTGTTTTCCCACAAGAAAAGTGGATTTGATAAGCTGTTTATCCTCAAGAAAAGTGGATTTGATCAGCTGTTTATGAACAAGAAAAGTGGATTTGATCAGCTGTTTAACCACAAGAAAAGTGGATTTGATCAGCTGTTTTCCCACAAGAAAAGTGGATTTGATAAGCTGTTTATCCTCAAGAAAAGTGGATTTGATCAGCTGTTTATGAACAAGAAAAGTGGATTTGACCAGCTGTTTATCCTCAAGAAAAGTGGATTTGATCAGCTGTTTATGAACAAGAAAAGTGGATTTGATCAGCTGTTTTACCACAAGAAAAGTGGATTTGATCCGATGTTTATCCACAAGAAAAGTGGATTTGATCAGTTGTTTATCCACAAGAAAAGTGGATTTGATCAGCTGTTTATCCACAAGAAAAGTGGATTTGATCAGCTGTTTATCCACAAGAAAAGCAGCTTTGATCAGCTGTTTATCCACAAGAAAAGTGGATTTGATCAGCTGTTTATCCACAAGAAAAGCGGCTTTGATGAGCTGTTTATCCACAAGGAAATTGGATTTGATCAGCTGTTTTACCACAAGAAAAGTGGATTTGATCAGCAGTTTATCCACAAGAAAAGTGGCTTTGATGAGCTGTTTATCCACAAGAAAAGTGGATTTGATCAGCTGTTTTCCCACAAGAGAAGCAGATTTGATCAGCAGTTTATCCACAGGAGAAGCGAATTTGATCAGTTGTTTAACCACAAGCAAAGTGGATTTGATCAGCTGTTTATGAACAAGAAAAGTGGATTTGATCAGCTGTTTAACCACAAGAAAAGTGGATTTGATCGGCTGTTTAACCACAAGAAAATTGGATTTGATCGGCTGTTTATCCACAAGAAAAGTGGATTTGATAAGCTGTTTTCCCACAAGAAAAGTGGCTTTGATCAGCTGTTTATCCTCAAGAAAAGTGGATTTGATCAGCTGTTTTACCACAAGAAAATCGGCTTTGATCAGCTGTTTATCCACAAGAAAAGTGGATTTGATAAGCTGTTTATCCTCAAGAAAAGTGGATTTGATCAGCTGTTTTACCACAAGAAAAGCGGCTTTGATCAGCTGTTTATCCACAAGAAAAGTGGATTTGATCAGCTGTTTATCCACAAGAAAAGCGGATTTGATCAGCTGTTTTCCCACAAGAAAAGTGGATTTGATCAGCTGTTTATCCACAAGAGAAACAGATTTGATCAACAGTTTATCCACAAGAGAAGCAGATTTGATCAGCAGTTTATCCACAAGAGAGGTAGATTTGATCAGCAGTTTATCTACAAGAGAAGCAGATTTGATCAGCAGTTTATCCACAAGAGAAGCAGATTTGATCAGCTGTTAATCCACAAGAAAAGTGGCTTTGATCAGCTGTTTAACCACAAGAAAAGTGGATTTGATCGGCTGTTTAACCACAAGAAAAGTGGATTTGATCGGCTGTTTATCCACAAGAAAAGTGGATTTGATCGGCTGTTTTACCACAAGAAAATGGCTTTGATCAGCTGTTTTCCCACAAGAAAAGTGTCTTTGATCAGCTGTTTATCCTCAAGAAAAGTGGATTTGATCAGCTGTTTTACCACAAGAAAAGTGGCTTTGATCAGCTGTATATCCACAAGAAAAGTGGATTTGATAAGCTGTTTATCCTCAAGAAAAGTGGATTTGATCAGCTGTTTATCCACAAGAAAAGCGGATTTGATCAGCTGTTTTACCACAAGAAAAGTAGATTTGATCAGCTGTTTATCCACAAGAAAAGCGGGTTTGATCAGCTGTTTTATCCACAAGGAAATTGGATTTGATCAGCTGTTTATCCACAAGAAAAGTGGATTTGATCAGCTGTTTTTCCACAAGAGAAGCAGATTTGATCAGCAGTTTATCCACAAGAGAAGCGAATTTGATTGGCTGTTTAACCACAAGAAAAGTGGATTTGATCGGCTGTTTAACCACAAGAAAAGTGGATTTGATCAGCTGTTTATGAACAAGAAAAGTGGATTTGATCAGCTGTTTAACCACAAGAAAAGTGGATTTGATCAGCTGTTTATCCACAAGAAAAGTGGATTTGATAAGCTGTTTTACCACAAGAAAAGCGGCTTTGATCAGCTGTTTAACCACAAGAAAAGTGGATTTGATCAGCTGTTTATCCTCAATAAAAGTGGATTTGATCAGCTGTTTTACCACAAGAAAAGCGGCTTTGATCAGCTGTTTATCCACAAGAAAAGTGGATTTGATCAGCTGTTTTCCCACAAGAAAAGCGGATTTGATCAGCTGTTTATCCACAAGAAAAGCGGATTTGATCAGCTGTTTTCCCACAAGAAAAGTGGATTTGATCAGCTGTTTGTCCTCAAGAGAAGCAGATTTGATCAGCACTTTATCCACAAGAAAAGTGGCTTTGATCAGTTGTTTAACCACAAGAAAAGTGGATTTGATCAGCTGTTTATCCACGAGAGAAGCGAATTTGATCAGCACTTTATCCACAAGAAAAGTGGATTTGATCAGCTGTTTATGAACAAGAAAAGTGGATTTGATCAGCTGTTTAACCACAAGAAAAGTGGATTTGATCGGCTGTTTAACCACAAGAAAAGTGGTTTTGATCAGTTGTTTAACCACAAGAAAAGTGGATTTGATCAGCTGTTTATGAACAAGAAAAGTGGATTTGATCAGCTGTTTAACCACAAGAAAAGTGGATTTGATCGGCTGTTTATCCACAAGAAAAGTGGATTTGATCGGCTGTTTTACCACAAGAAAAGTGGCTTTGATCAGCTGTTTTCCCACAAGAAAAGTGGCTTTGATCAGCTGTTTATCCTCAAGAAAAGTGGATTTGATCAGCTGTTTTACCACAAGAAAAGTGGCTTTGATCAGCTGTTTATCCACAAGAAAAGTGGATTTGATAAGCTGTTTATCCTCAAGAAAAGTGGATTTGATCAGCTGTTTATCCACAAGAAAAGTGGATTTGATCAGCTGTTTATCCACAAGGAAAGTGGATTTGATAAGCTGTTTATCCTCAAGAAAAGTGGATTTGATCAGCTGTTTATCCACAAGAAAAGCGGATTTGATCAGCTGTTTTCCCACAAGAAAAGTGGATTTGATCAGCTGTTTATGAACAAGAAAAGTGGATTTGATCAGCTGTTTAACCACAAGAAAAGTGGATTTGATCGGCTGTTTAACCACAAGAAAAGTGGATTTGATCGGCTGTTTATCCACAAGAAAAGTGGATTTGATCGGCTGTTTTACCACAAGAAAAGTGGCTTTGATCAGCTGTTTTCCCACAAGAAAAGTGGCTTTGATCAGCTGTTTATCCTCAAGAAAAGTGGATTTGATCAGCTGTTTTACCACAAGAAAAGTGGCTTTGATCAGCTGTTTATCCACAAGAAAAGTGGATTTGATAAGCTGTTTTCCCACAAGAAAAGTGGATTTGATCAGCTGTTTTCCGACAAGAAAAGTGGATTTGATCAGCTGTTTAACCACAAGAAAAGCGGATTTGATCAGCTGTTTTCCCACAAGAAAAGTGGATTTGATCAGCTGTTTTCCCACAAGAAAAGTGGCTTTGATCAGCTGTTTAACCACAAGAAAAGTGGATTTGATAAGCTGTTTAACCACAAGAAAAGTGGATGTGATCAGCTGTTTAACCACAAGAAAAGTGGCTTTGATCAGCTGTTTTCCCACAAGAAAAGTGGATTTGATAAGCTGTTTATCCTCAAGAAAAGTGGATTTGATCAGCTGTTTATGAACAAGAAAAGTGGATTTGATCAGCTGTTTATCCTCAAGAAAAGTGGATTTGATCAGCTGTTTATGAACAAGAAAAGTGGATTTGATCAGCTGTTTTACCACAAGAAAAGTGGATTTGATCTGATGTTTATCCACAAGAAAAGTGGATTTGATCAGTTGTTTATCCACAAGAAAAGTGGATTTGATCAGCTGTTTATCCACAAGAAAAGTGGATTTGATCAGCTGTTTATCCACAAGAAAAGCGGCTTTGATCAGCTGTTTATCCACAAGAAAAGTGGATTTGATCAGCTGTTTATCCACAAGAAAAGCGGCTTTGATGAGCTGTTTATCCACAAGGAAATTGGATTTGATCAGCTGTTTATCCACAAGAAAAGTGGATTTGATCAGCTGTTTATCCACAAGAAAAGCGGCTTTGATGAGCTGTTTATCCTCAAGAAAAGTGGATTTGATCAGCTGTTTTACCACAAGAAAAGTGGCTTTGATCAGCTGTTTATCCACAAGAAAAGTGGATTTGATAAGCTGTTTATCCTCAAGAAAAGTGGATTTGATCAGGTGTTTATCCACAAGAAAAGCGGATTTGATCAGCTGTTTTCCCACAAGAAAAGTGGATTTGATCAGCTGTTTTCCGACAAGAAAAGTGGATTTGATCAGCTGTTTAACAACAAGAAAAGCGGATTTGATCAGCTGTTTTCCCACAAGAAAAGTGGATTTGATCAGCTGTTTCCCCACAAGAAAAGTGGCTTTGATCAGCTGTTTAACCACAAGAAAAGTGGATTTGATAAGCTGTTTAACCACAAGAAAAGTGAATGTGATCAGCTGTTTAACCACAAGAAAAGTGGCTTTGATCAGCTGTTTTCCCACAAGAAAAGTGGATTTGATAAGCTGTTTATCCTCAGGAAAAGTGGATTTGATCAGCTGTTTATGAACAAGAAAAGTGGATTTGATCAGCTGTTTAACCACAAGAAAAGTGGATTTGATCAGCTGTTTTCCCACAAGAAAAGTGGATTTGATAAGCTGTTTATCCTCAAGGAAAGTGGATTTGATCAGCTGTTTATGAACAAGAAAAGTGGATTTGACCAGCTGTTTATCCTCAAGAAAAGTGGATTTGATCAGCTGTTTATGAACAAGAAAAGTGGATTTGATCAGCTGTTTTACCACAAGAAAAGTGGATTTGATCCGATGTTTATCCACAAGAAAAGTGGATTTGATCAGTTGTTTATCCACAAGAAAAGTGGATTTGATCAGCTGTTTATCCACAAGAAAAGTGGATTTGATCAGCTGTTTATCCACAAGAAAAGCGGCTTTGATCAGCTGTTTATCCACAAGAAAAGTGGATTTGATCAGCTGTTTATCCACAAGAAAAGCGGCTTTGATGAGCTGTTTATCCACAAGGAAATTGGATTTGATCAGCTGTTTTACCACAAGAAAAGTGGATTTGATCAGCAGTTTATCCACAAGAAAAGCGGCTTTGATGAGCTGTTTATCCACAAGAAAAGTGGATTTGATCAGCTGTTTTCCCACAAGAGAAGCAGATTTGATCAGCAGTTTATCCACAAGAGAAGCGAATTTGATCAGTTGTTTAACCACAAGAAAAGTGGATTTGATCAGCTGTTTATGAACAAGAAAAGTGGATTTGATAAGCTGTTTATCCTCAAGAAAAGTGGATTTGATCAGGTGTTTATCCACAAGAAAAGCGGATTTGATCAGCTGTTTTCCCACAAGAAAAGTGGATTTGATCAGCTGTTTGTCCTCAAGAGAAGCAGATTTGATCAGCACTTTATCCACAAGAAAAGTGGCTTTGATCAGCAGTTTATCCACAAGAGAAGTAGATTTGATCAGCAGTTTATCCACAAGAGAAGCAGATTTGATCAGCAGTTTATCTACAAGAGAAGCAGATTTGATCAGCAGTTTATCCACAAGAGAAGCAGATTTGATCAGCTGTTTATCCACAAGAAAAGTGGCTTTGATCAGCTGTTTGTCCTCAAGAGAAGCAGATTTGATCAGCACTTTATCCACAAGAAAAGTGGCTTTGATCAGTTGTTTAACCACAAGAAAAGTGGATTTGATCAGCTGTTTATCCACAAGAGAAGCGAATTTGATCAGCACTTTATCCACAAGAAAAGTGGCTTTGATCAGTTGTTTAACCACAAGAAAAGTGGATTTGATCAGCTGTTTATGAACAAGAAAAGTGGATTTGATCAGCTGTTTTACCACAAGAAAAGTGGATTTGATCGGCTGTTTAACCACAAGAAAAGTGGATTTGATCGGCTGTTTATCCACAAGAAAAGTGGATTTGAGAAAGTGGTTTTACCACAAGAAAAGTGGCTTTGATCAGCTGTTTTCCCACAAGAAAAGTGGCTTTGATCAGCTGTTTATCCTCAAGAAAAGTGGATTTGATCAGCTGTTTTACCACAAGAAAAGTGGCTTTGATCAGCTGTTTATCCACAAGAAAAGTGGATTTGATAAGCTGTTTATCCTCAAGAAAAGTGGATTTGATCAGCTGTTTATCCACAAGAAAAGTGGATTTGATCAGCTGTTTATCCACAAGGAAAGTGGATTTGATAAGCTGTTTATCCTCAAGAAAAGTGGATTTGATCAGCTGTTTATCCACAAGAAAAGCGGATTTGATCAGCTGTTTTTCCACAAGAAAAGTGGATTTGATCAGCTGTTTATCCTCAAGAAAAGTGGATTTGATCAGCTGTTTATCCTCAAGAAAAGTGGATTTGATCAGCTGTTTATCCTCAAGAAAAGTGGCTTTGATCAGCTGTTTATCCTCAAGAAAAGTGGATTTGATCAGCTGTTTATCCACAAGGAAAGTGGATTTGATAAGCTGTTTATCCTCAAGAAAAGTGGCTTTGATCAGCTGTTTATCCTCAAGAAAAGTGGATTTGATCAGCTGTTTATCCACAAGGAAAGTGGATTTGATAAGCTGTTTATCCTCAAGAAAAGTGGATTTGATCAGCTGTTTATGAACAAGAAAAGTGGATTTGATCAGCTGTTTAACCACAAGAAAAGTGGATTTGATCGGCTGTTTATCCACAAGAAAAGTGGATTTGATCGGCTGTTTTACCACAAGAAAAGTGGCTTTGATCAGCTGTTTTCCCACAAGAAAAGTGGCTTTGATCAGCTGTTTATCCTCAAGAAAAGTGGATTTGATCAGCTGTTTTACCACAAGAAAAGTGGCTTTGATCAGCTGTTTATCCACAAGAAAAGTGGATTTGATAAGCTGTTTATCCTCAAGAAAAGTGGATTTGATCAGCTGTTTATCCACAAGAAAAGTGGATTTGATCAGGTGTTTATCCACAAGAAAAGCGGATTTGATCAGCTGTTTTCCCACAAGAAAAGTGGATTTGATCAGCTGTTTTCCGACAAGAAAAGTGGATTTGATCAGCTGTTTAACCACAAGAAAAGCGGATTTGATCAGCTGTTTTCCCACAAGAAAAGTGGATTTGATCAGCTGTTTTCCCACAAGAAAAGTGGCTTTGATCAGCTGTTTAACCACAAGAAAAGTGGATTTGATAAGCTGTTTAACCACAAGAAAAGTGGATGTGATCAGCTGTTTAACCACAAGAAAAGTGGCTTTGATCAGCTGTTTTCCCACAAGAAAAGTGGATTTGATAAGCTGTTTATCCTCAAGAAAAGTGGATTTGATCAGCTGTTTATGAACAAGAAAAGTGGATTTGATCAGCTGTTTATCCTCAAGAAAAGTGGATTTGATCAGCTGTTTATGAACAAGAAAAGTGGATTTGATCAGCTGTTTTACCACAAGAAAAGTGGATTTGATCCGATGTTTATCCACAAGAAAAGTGGATTTGATCAGCTGTTTATCCACAAGAAAAGCGGCTTTGATCAGCTGTTTATCCACAAGAAAAGTGGATTTGATCAGCTGTTTCCCCACAAGAAAAGTGGCTTTGATCAGCTGTTTAACCACAAGAAAAGTGGATTTGATCAGCTGTTTCCCCACAAGAAAAGTGGCTTTGATCAGCTGTTTAACCACAAGAAAAGTGGATTTGATAAGCTGTTTAACCACAAGAAAAGTGGATGTGATCAGCTGTTTAACCACAAGAAAAGTGGCTTTGATCAGCTGTTTTCCCACAAGAAAAGTGGATTTGATAAGCTGTTTATCCTCAAGAAAAGTGGATTTGATCAGCTGTTTATGAACAAGAAAAGTGGATTTGATCAGCTGTTTAACCACAAGAAAAGTGGATTTGATCAGCTGTTTTCCCACAAGAAAAGTGGATTTGATAAGCTGTTTATCCTCAAGAAAAGTGGATTTGATCAGCTGTTTATGAACAAGAAAAGTGGATTTGACCAGCTGTTTATGAACAAGAAAAGTGGATTTGATCAGCTGTTTTACCACAAGAAAAGTGGATTTGATCGGCTGTTTAACCACAAGAAAAGTGGATTTGATAAGCTGTTTAACCACAAGAAAAGTGGATGTGATCAGCTGTTTAACCACAAGAAAAGTGGCTTTGATCAGCTGTTTTCCCACAAGAAAAGTGGATTTGATAAGCTGTTTATCCTCAAGAAAAGTGGATTTGATCAGCTGTTTATGAACAAGAAAAGTGGATTTGATCAGCTGTTTAACCACAAGAAAAGTGGATTTGATCAGCTGTTTATCCACAAGAGAAGCGAATTTGATCAGCACTTTATCCACAAGAAAAGTGGCTTTGATCAGTTGTTTAACCACAAGAAAAGTGGATTTGATCAGCTGTTTATGAACAAGAAAAGTGGATTTGATCAGCTGTTTTACCACAAGAAAAGTGGATTTGATCGGCTGTTTAACCACAAGAAAAGTGGATTTGATCGGCTGTTTATCCACAAGAAAAGTGGATTTGAGAAAGTGGTTTTACCACAAGAAAAGTGGCTTTGATCAGCTGTTTTCCCACAAGAAAAGTGGCTTTGATCAGCTGTTTATCCTCAAGAAAAGTGGATTTGATCAGCTGTTTTACCACAAGAAAAGTGGCTTTGATCAGCTGTTTATCCACAAGAAAAGTGGATTTGATAAGCTGTTTATCCTCAAGAAAAGTGGATTTGATCAGCTGTTTATCCACAAGAAAAGTGGATTTGATCAGCTGTTTATCCACAAGGAAAGTGGATTTGATAAGCTGTTTATCCTCAAGAAAAGTGGATTTGATCAGCTGTTTATCCACAAGAAAAGCGGATTTGATCAGCTGTTTTTCCACAAGAAAAGTGGATTTGATCAGCTGTTTATGAACAAGAAAAGTGGATTTGATCAGCTGTTTAACCACAAGAAAAGTGGATTTGATCGGCTGTTTATCCACAAGAAAAGTGGATTTGATCGGCTGTTTTACCACAAGAAAAGTGGCTTTGATCAGCTGTTTTCCCACAAGAAAAGTGGCTTTGATCAGCTGTTTATCCTCAAGAAAAGTGGATTTGATCAGCTGTTTTACCACAAGAAAAGTGGCTTTGATCAGCTGTTTATCCACAAGAAAAGTGGATTTGATAAGCTGTTTATCCTCAAGAAAAGTGGATTTGATCAGCTGTTTATCCACAAGAAAAGTGGATTTGATCAGGTGTTTATCCACAAGAAAAGCGGATTTGATCAGCTGTTTTCCCACAAGAAAAGTGGATTTGATCAGCTGTTTTCCGACAAGAAAAGTGGATTTGATCAGCTGTTTAACCACAAGAAAAGCGGATTTGATCAGCTGTTTTCCCACAAGAAAAGTGGATTTGATCAGCTGTTTTCCCACAAGAAAAGTGGCTTTGATCAGCTGTTTAACCACAAGAAAAGTGGATTTGATAAGCTGTTTAACCACAAGAAAAGTGGATGTGATCAGCTGTTTAACCACAAGAAAAGTGGCTTTGATCAGCTGTTTTCCCACAAGAAAAGTGGATTTGATAAGCTGTTTATCCTCAAGAAAAGTGGATTTGATCAGCTGTTTATGAACAAGAAAAGTGGATTTGATCAGCTGTTTATCCTCAAGAAAAGTGGATTTGATCAGCTGTTTATGAACAAGAAAAGTGGATTTGATCAGCTGTTTTACCACAAGAAAAGTGGATTTGATCCGATGTTTATCCACAAGAAAAGTGGATTTGATCAGCTGTTTATCCACAAGAAAAGCGGCTTTGATCAGCTGTTTATCCACAAGAAAAGTGGATTTGATCAGCTGTTTCCCCACAAGAAAAGTGGCTTTGATCAGCTGTTTAACCACAAGAAAAGTGGATTTGATCAGCTGTTTCCCCACAAGAAAAGTGGCTTTGATCAGCTGTTTAACCACAAGAAAAGTGGATTTGATAAGCTGTTTAACCACAAGAAAAGTGGATGTGATCAGCTGTTTAACCACAAGAAAAGTGGCTTTGATCAGCTGTTTTCCCACAAGAAAAGTGGATTTGATAAGCTGTTTATCCTCAAGAAAAGTGGATTTGATCAGCTGTTTATGAACAAGAAAAGTGGATTTGATCAGCTGTTTAACCACAAGAAAAGTGGATTTGATCAGCTGTTTTCCCACAAGAAAAGTGGATTTGATAAGCTGTTTATCCTCAAGAAAAGTGGATTTGATCAGCTGTTTATGAACAAGAAAAGTGGATTTGACCAGCTGTTTATCCTCAAGAAAAGTGGATTTGATCAGCTGTTTATGAACAAGAAAAGTGGATTTGATCAGCTGTTTTACCACAAGAAAAGTGGATTTGATCCGATGTTTATCCACAAGAAAAGTGGATTTGATCAGTTGTTTATCCACAAGAAAAGTGGATTTGATCAGCTGTTTATCCACAAGAAAAGTGGATTTGATCAGCTGTTTATCCACAAGAAAAGCAGCTTTGATCAGCTGTTTATCCACAAGAAAAGTGGATTTGATCAGCTGTTTATCCACAAGAAAAGCGGCTTTGATGAGCTGTTTATCCACAAGGAAATTGGATTTGATCAGCTGTTTTACCACAAGAAAAGTGGATTTGATCAGCAGTTTATCCACAAGAAAAGTGGCTTTGATGAGCTGTTTATCCACAAGAAAAGTGGATTTGATCAGCTGTTTTCCCACAAGAGAAGCAGATTTGATCAGCAGTTTATCCACAAGAGAAGCGAATTTGATCAGTTGTTTAACCACAAGAAAAGTGGATTTGATCAGCTGTTTATGAACAAGAAAAGTGGATTTGATCAGCTGTTTAACCACAAGAAAAGTGGATTTGATCGGCTGTTTAACCACAAGAAAATTGGATTTGATCAGCTGTTTATCCACAAGAAAAGTGGATTTGATAAGCTGTTTTCCCACAAGAAAAGTGGCTTTGATCAGCTGTTTATCCTCAAGAAAAGTGGATTTGATCAGCTGTTTTACCACAAGAAAATCGGCTTTGATCAGCTGTTTATCCACAAGAAAAGTGGATTTGATAAGCTGTTTATCCTCAAGAAAAGTGGATTTGATCAGCTGTTTTACCACAAGAAAAGCGGCTTTGATCAGCTGTTTATCCACAAGAAAAGTGGATTTGATCAGCTGTTTATCCACAAGAAAAGCGGATTTGATCAGCTGTTTTCCCACAAGAAAAGTGGATTTGATCAGCTGTTTATCCACAAGAGAAACAGATTTGATCAACAGTTTATCCACAAGAGAAGCAGATTTGATCAGCAGTTTATCCACAAGAGAGGTAGATTTGATCAGCAGTTTATCTACAAGAGAAGCAGATTTGATCAGCAGTTTATCCACAAGAGAAGCAGATTTGATCAGCTGTTAATCCACAAGAAAAGTGGATTTGATCGGCTGTTTAACCACAAGAAAAGTGGATTTGATCGGCTGTTTATCCACAAGAAAAGTGGATTTGATCGGCTGTTTTACCACAAGAAAATGGCTTTGATCAGCTGTTTTCCCACAAGAAAAGTGTCTTTGATCAGCTGTTTATCCTCAAGAAAAGTGGATTTGATCAGCTGTTTTACCACAAGAAAAGTGGCTTTGATCAGCTGTTTATCCACAAGAAAAGTGGATTTGATAAGCTGTTTATCCTCAAGAAAAGTGGATTTGATCAGCTGTTTATCCACAAGAAAAGCGGATTTGATCAGCTGTTTTACCACAAGAAAAGTAGATTTGATCAGCTGTTTATCCACAAGAAAAGCGGGTTTGATCAGCTGTTTTATCCACAAGGAAATTGGATTTGATCAGCTGTTTATCCACAAGAAAAGTGGATTTGATCAGCTGTTTTCCCACAAGAGAAGCAGATTTGATCAGCAGTTTATCCACAAGAGAAGCGAATTTGATTGGCTGTTTAACCACAAGAAAAGTGGATTTGATCGGCTGTTTAACCACAAGAAAAGTGGATTTGATCAGCTGTTTATGAACAAGAAAAGTGGATTTGATCAGCTGTTTAACCACAAGAAAAGTGGATTTGATCAGCTGTTTATCCACAAGAAAAGTGGATTTGATAAGCTGTTTTACCACAAGAAAAGCGGCTTTGATCAGCTGTTTAACCACAAGAAAAGTGGATTTGATCAGCTGTTTATCCTCAATAAAAGTGGATTTGATCAGCTGTTTTACCACAAGAAAAGCGGCTTTGATCAGCTGTTTATCCACAAGAAAAGTGGATTTGATCAGCTGTTTTCCCACAAGAAAAGCGGATTTGATCAGCTGTTTATCCACAAGAAAAGCGGATTTGATCAGCTGTTTTCCCACAAGAAAAGTGGATTTGATCAGCTGTTTGTCCTCAAGAGAAGCAGATTTGATCAGCACTTTATCCACAAGAAAAGTGGCTTTGATCAGTTGTTTAACCACAAGAAAAGTGGATTTGATCAGCTGTTTATCCACGAGAGAAGCGAATTTGATCAGCACTTTATCCACAAGAAAAGTGGATTTGATCAGCTGTTTATGAACAAGAAAAGTGGATTTGATCAGCTGTTTAACCACAAGAAAAGTGGATTTGATCGGCTGTTTAACCACAAGAAAAGTGGTTTTGATCAGTTGTTTAACCACAAGAAAAGTGGATTTGATCAGCTGTTTATGAACAAGAAAAGTGGATTTGATCAGCTGTTTAACCACAAGAAAAGTGGATTTGATCGGCTGTTTAACCACAAGAAAAGTGGATTTGATCGGCTGTTTATCCACAAGAAAAGTGGATTTGATCGGCTGTTTTACCACAAGAAAAGTGGCTTTGATCAGCTGTTTTCCCACAAGAAAAGTGGCTTTGATCAGCTGTTTATCCTCAAGAAAAGTGGATTTGATCAGCTGTTTTACCACAAGAAAAGTGGCTTTGATCAGCTGTTTATCCACAAGAAAAGTGGATTTGATAAGCTGTTTATCCTCAAGAAAAGTGGATTTGATCAGCTGTTTATCCACAAGAAAAGTGGATTTGATCAGCTGTTTATCCACAAGGAAAGTGGATTTGATAAGCTGTTTATCCTCAAGAAAAGTGGATTTGATCAGCTGTTTATCCACAAGAAAAGCGGATTTGATCAGCTGTTTTCCCACAAGAAAAGTGGATTTGATCAGCTGTTTATGAACAAGAAAAGTGGATTTGATCAGCTGTTTAACCACAAGAAAAGTGGATTTGATCGGCTGTTTAACCACAAGAAAAGTGGATTTGATCGGCTGTTTATCCACAAGAAAAGTGGATTTGATCGGCTGTTTTACCACAAGAAAAGTGGCTTTGATCAGCTGTTTTCCCACAAGAAAAGTGGCTTTGATCAGCTGTTTATCCTCAAGAAAAGTGGATTTGATCAGCTGTTTTACCACAAGAAAAGTGGCTTTGATCAGCTGTTTATCCACAAGAAAAGTGGATTTGATAAGCTGTTTTCCCACAAGAAAAGTGGATTTGATCAGCTGTTTTCCGACAAGAAAAGTGGATTTGATCAGCTGTTTAACCACAAGAAAAGCGGATTTGATCAGCTGTTTTCCCACAAGAAAAGTGGATTTGATCAGCTGTTTTCCCACAAGAAAAGTGGCTTTGATCAGCTGTTTAACCACAAGAAAAGTGGATTTGATAAGCTGTTTAACCACAAGAAAAGTGGATGTGATCAGCTGTTTAACCACAAGAAAAGTGGCTTTGATCAGCTGTTTTCCCACAAGAAAAGTGGATTTGATAAGCTGTTTATCCTCAAGAAAAGTGGATTTGATCAGCTGTTTATGAACAAGAAAAGTGGATTTGATCAGCTGTTTATCCTCAAGAAAAGTGGATTTGATCAGCTGTTTATGAACAAGAAAAGTGGATTTGATCAGCTGTTTTACCACAAGAAAAGTGGATTTGATCTGATGTTTATCCACAAGAAAAGTGGATTTGATCAGTTGTTTATCCACAAGAAAAGTGGATTTGATCAGCTGTTTATCCACAAGAAAAGTGGATTTGATCAGCTGTTTATCCACAAGAAAAGCGGCTTTGATCAGCTGTTTATCCACAAGAAAAGTGGATTTGATCAGCTGTTTATCCACAAGAAAAGCGGCTTTGATGAGCTGTTTATCCACAAGGAAATTGGATTTGATCAGCTGTTTATCCACAAGAAAAGTGGATTTGATCAGCTGTTTATCCACAAGAAAAGCGGCTTTGATGAGCTGTTTATCCTCAAGAAAAGTGGATTTGATCAGCTGTTTTACCACAAGAAAAGTGGCTTTGATCAGCTGTTTATCCACAAGAAAAGTGGATTTGATAAGCTGTTTATCCTCAAGAAAAGTGGATTTGATCAGGTGTTTATCCACAAGAAAAGCGGATTTGATCAGCTGTTTTCCCACAAGAAAAGTGGATTTGATCAGCTGTTTTCCGACAAGAAAAGTGGATTTGATCAGCTGTTTAACAACAAGAAAAGCGGATTTGATCAGCTGTTTTCCCACAAGAAAAGTGGATTTGATCAGCTGTTTCCCCACAAGAAAAGTGGCTTTGATCAGCTGTTTAACCACAAGAAAAGTGGATTTGATAAGCTGTTTAACCACAAGAAAAGTGAATGTGATCAGCTGTTTAACCACAAGAAAAGTGGCTTTGATCAGCTGTTTTCCCACAAGAAAAGTGGATTTGATAAGCTGTTTATCCTCAGGAAAAGTGGATTTGATCAGCTGTTTATGAACAAGAAAAGTGGATTTGATCAGCTGTTTAACCACAAGAAAAGTGGATTTGATCAGCTGTTTTTCCACAAGAAAAGTGGATTTGATAAGCTGTTTATCCTCAAGAAAAGTGGATTTGATCAGCTGTTTATGAACAAGAAAAGTGGATTTGACCAGCTGTTTATCCTCAAGAAAAGTGGATTTGATCAGCTGTTTATGAACAAGAAAAGTGGATTTGATCAGCTGTTTTACCACAAGAAAAGTGGATTTGATCCGATGTTTATCCACAAGAAAAGTGGATTTGATCAGTTGTTTATCCACAAGAAAAGTGGATTTGATAAGCTGTTTATCCACAAGAAAAGCGGCTTTGATCAGCTGTTTATCCACAAGAAAAGTGGATTTGATCAGCTGTTTATCCACAAGAAAAGCGGCTTTGATGAGCTGTTTATCCACAAGGAAATTGGATTTGATCAGCTGTTTTACCACAAGAAAAGTGGATTTGATCAGCAGTTTATCCACAAGAAAAGCGGCTTTGATGAGCTGTTTATCCACAAGAAAAGTGGATTTGATCAGCTGTTTTCCCACAAGAGAAGCAGATTTGATCAGCAGTTTATCCACAAGAGAAGCGAATTTGATCAGTTGTTTAACCACAAGAAAAGTGGATTTGATCAGCTGTTTATGAACAAGAAAAGTGGATTTGATAAGCTGTTTATCCTCAAGAAAAGTGGATTTGATCAGGTGTTTATCCACAAGAAAAGCGGATTTGATCAGCTGTTTTCCCACAAGAAAAGTGGATTTGATCAGCTGTTTTCCGACAAGAAAAGTGGATTTGATCAGGTGTTTAACAACAAGAAAAGCGGATTTGATCAGCTGTTTTCCCACAAGAAAAGTGGATTTGATCAGCTGTTTAACCACAAGAAAAGTGGATTTGATAAGCTGTTTAACCACAAGAAAAGTGGATGTGATCAGCTGTTTAACCACAAGAAAAGTGGCTTTGATCAGCTGTTTTCCCACAAGAAAAGTGGATTTGATAAGCTGTTTATCCTCAAGAAAAGTGGATTTGATCAGCTGTTTATGAACAAGAAAAGTGGATTTGATCAGCTGTTTAACCACAAGAAAAGTGGATTTGATCAGCTGTTTTCCCACAAGAAAAGTGGATTTGATAAGCTGTTTATCCTCAAGAAAAGTGGATTTGATCAGCTGTTTATGAACAAGAAAAGTGGATTTGACCAGCTGTTTATCCTCAAGAAAAGTGGATTTGATCAGCTGTTTATGAACAAGAAAAGTGGATTTGATCAGCTGTTTTACCACAAGAAAAGTGGATTTGATCCGATGTTTATCCACAAGAAAAGTGGATTTGATCAGTTGTTTATCCACAAGAAAAGTGGATTTGATCAGCTGTTTATCCACAAGAAAAGTGGATTTGATCAGCTGTTTATCCACAAGAAAAGCGGCTTTGATCAGCTGTTTATCCACAAGAAAAGTGGATTTGATCAGCTGTTTATCCACAAGAAAAGCGGCTTTGATGAGCTGTTTATCCACAAGGAAATTGGATTTGATCAGCTGTTTATCCACAAGAAAAGTGGATTTGATCAGCTGTTTATCCACAAGAAAAGCGGCTTTGATGAGTTGTTTATCCTCAAGAAAAGTGGATTTGATCAGCTGTTTTACCACAAGAAAAGTGGCTTTGATCAGCTGTTTATCCACAAGAAAAGTGGATTTGATAAGCTGTTTATCCTCAAGAAAAGTGGATTTGATCAGGTGTTTATCCACAAGAAAAGCGGATTTGATCAGCTGTTTTCCCACAAGAAAAGTGGATTTGATCAGCTGTTTTCCGACAAGAAAAGTGGATTTGATCAGCTGTTTAACAACAAGAAAAGCGGATTTGATCAGCTGTTTTCCCACAAGAAAAGTGGATTTGATCAGCTGTTTCCCCACAAGAAAAGTGGCTTTGATCAGCTGTTTAACCACAAGAAAAGTGGATTTGATAAGCTGTTTAACCACAAGAAAAGTGAATGTGATCAGCTGTTTAACCACAAGAAAAGTGGCTTTGATCAGCTGTTTTCCCACAAGAAAAGTGGATTTGATAAGCTGTTTATCCTCAGGAAAAGTGGATTTGATCAGCTGTTTATGAACAAGAAAAGTGGATTTGATCAGCTGTTTAACCACAAGAAAAGTGGATTTGATCAGCTGTTTTTCCACAAGAAAAGTGGATTTGATAAGCTGTTTATCCTCAAGAAAAGTGGATTTGATCAGCTGTTTATGAACAAGAAAAGTGGATTTGACCAGCTGTTTATCCTCAAGAAAAGTGGATTTGATCAGCTGTTTATGAACAAGAAAAGTGGATTTGATCAGCTGTTTTACCACAAGAAAAGTGGATTTGATCCGATGTTTATCCACAAGAAAAGTGGATTTGATCAGTTGTTTATCCACAAGAAAAGTGGATTTGATAAGCTGTTTATCCACAAGAAAAGCGGCTTTGATCAGCTGTTTATCCACAAGAAAAGTGGATTTGATCAGCTGTTTATCCACAAGAAAAGCGGCTTTGATGAGCTGTTTATCCACAAGGAAATTGGATTTGATCAGCTGTTTTACCACAAGAAAAGTGGATTTGATCAGCAGTTTATCCACAAGAAAAGCGGCTTTGATGAGCTGTTTATCCACAAGAAAAGTGGATTTGATCAGCTGTTTTCCCACAAGAGAAGCAGATTTGATCAGCAGTTTATCCACAAGAGAAGCGAATTTGATCAGTTGTTTAACCACAAGAAAAGTGGATTTGATCAGCTGTTTATGAACAAGAAAAGTGGATTTGATAAGCTGTTTATCCTCAAGAAAAGTGGATTTGATCAGGTGTTTATCCACAAGAAAAGCGGATTTGATCAGCTGTTTTCCCACAAGAAAAGTGGATTTGATCAGCTGTTTTCCGACAAGAAAAGTGGATTTGATCAGCTGTTTAACAACAAGAAAAGCGGATTTGATCAGCTGTTTTCCCACAAGAAAAGTGGATTTGATCAGCTGTTTAACCACAAGAAAAGTGGATTTGATAAGCTGTTTAACCACAAGAAAAGTGGATGTGATCAGCTGTTTAACCACAAGAAAAGTGGCTTTGATCAGCTGTTTTCCCACAAGAAAAGTGGATTTGATAAGCTGTTTATCCTCAAGAAAAGTGGATTTGATCAGCTGTTTTCCCACAAGAGAAGCAGATTTGATCAGCAGTTTATCCACAAGAGAAGCGAATTTGATCAGTTGTTTAACCACAAGAAAAGTGGATTTGATCAGCTGTTTATGAACAAGAAAAGTGGATTTGATAAGCTGTTTATCCTCAAGAAAAGTGGATTTGATCAGGTGTTTATCCACAAGAAAAGCGGATTTGATCAGCTGTTTTCCCACAAGAAAAGTGGATTTGATCAGCTGTTTTCCGACAAGAAAAGTGGATTTGATCAGCTGTTTAACAACAAGAAAAGCGGATTTGATCAGCTGTTTTCCCACAAGAAAAGTGGATTTGATCAGCTGTTTAACCACAAGAAAAGTGGATTTGATAAGCTGTTTAACCACAAGAAAAGTGGATGTGATCAGCTGTTTAACCACAAGAAAAGTGGCTTTGATCAGCTGTTTTCCCACAAGAAAAGTGGATTTGATAAGCTGTTTATCCTCAAGAAAAGTGGATTTGATCAGCTGTTTATGAACAAGAAAAGTGGATTTGATCAGCTGTTTAACCACAAGAAAAGTGGATTTGATCAGCTGTTTTCCCACAAGAAAAGTGGATTTGATAAGCTGTTTATCCTCAAGAAAAGTGGATTTGATCAGCTGTTTATGAACAAGAAAAGTGGATTTGACCAGCTGTTTATCCTCAAGAAAAGTGGATTTGATCAGCTGTTTATGAACAAGAAAAGTGGATTTGATCAGCTGTTTTACCACAAGAAAAGTGGATTTGATCCGATGTTTATCCACAAGAAAAGTGGATTTGATCAGTTGTTTATCCACAAGAAAAGTGGATTTGATCAGCTGTTTATCCACAAGAAAAGTGGATTTGATCAGCTGTTTATCCACAAGAAAAGCGGCTTTGATGAGTTGTTTATCCTCAAGAAAAGTGGATTTGATCAGCTGTTTTACCACAAGAAAAGTGGCTTTGATCAGCTGTTTATCCACAAGAAAAGTGGATTTGATAAGCTGTTTATCCTCAAGAAAAGTGGATTTGATCAGGTGTTTATCCACAAGAAAAGCGGATTTGATCAGCTGTTTTCCCACAAGAAAAGTGGATTTGATCAGCTGTTTTCCGACAAGAAAAGTGGATTTGATCAGCTGTTTAACAACAAGAAAAGCGGATTTGATCAGCTGTTTTCCCACAAGAAAAGTGGATTTGATCAGCTGTTTCCCCACAAGAAAAGTGGCTTTGATCAGCTGTTTAACCACAAGAAAAGTGGATTTGATAAGCTGTTTAACCACAAGAAAAGTGAATGTGATCAGCTGTTTAACCACAAGAAAAGTGGCTTTGATCAGCTGTTTTCCCACAAGAAAAGTGGATTTGATAAGCTGTTTATCCTCAGGAAAAGTGGATTTGATCAGCTGTTTATGAACAAGAAAAGTGGATTTGATCAGCTGTTTAACCACAAGAAAAGTGGATTTGATCAGCTGTTTTTCCACAAGAAAAGTGGATTTGATAAGCTGTTTATCCTCAAGAAAAGTGGATTTGATCAGCTGTTTATGAACAAGAAAAGTGGATTTGACCAGCTGTTTATCCTCAAGAAAAGTGGATTTGATCAGCTGTTTATGAACAAGAAAAGTGGATTTGATCAGCTGTTTTACCACAAGAAAAGTGGATTTGATCCGATGTTTATCCACAAGAAAAGTGGATTTGATCAGTTGTTTATCCACAAGAAAAGTGGATTTGATAAGCTGTTTATCCACAAGAAAAGCGGCTTTGATCAGCTGTTTATCCACAAGAAAAGTGGATTTGATCAGCTGTTTATCCACAAGAAAAGCGGCTTTGATGAGCTGTTTATCCACAAGGAAATTGGATTTGATCAGCTGTTTTACCACAAGAAAAGTGGATTTGATCAGCAGTTTATCCACAAGAAAAGCGGCTTTGATGAGCTGTTTATCCACAAGAAAAGTGGATTTGATCAGCTGTTTTCCCACAAGAGAAGCAGATTTGATCAGCAGTTTATCCACAAGAGAAGCGAATTTGATCAGTTGTTTAACCACAAGAAAAGTGGATTTGATCAGCTGTTTATGAACAAGAAAAGTGGATTTGATAAGCTGTTTATCCTCAAGAAAAGTGGATTTGATCAGGTGTTTATCCACAAGAAAAGCGGATTTGATCAGCTGTTTTCCCACAAGAAAAGTGGATTTGATCAGCTGTTTTCCGACAAGAAAAGTGGATTTGATCAGCTGTTTAACAACAAGAAAAGCGGATTTGATCAGCTGTTTTCCCACAAGAAAAGTGGATTTGATCAGCTGTTTAACCACAAGAAAAGTGGATTTGATAAGCTGTTTAACCACAAGAAAAGTGGATGTGATCAGCTGTTTAACCACAAGAAAAGTGGCTTTGATCAGCTGTTTTCCCACAAGAAAAGTGGATTTGATAAGCTGTTTATCCTCAAGAAAAGTGGATTTGATCAGCTGTTTTCCCACAAGAGAAGCAGATTTGATCAGCAGTTTATCCACAAGAGAAGCGAATTTGATCAGTTGTTTAACCACAAGAAAAGTGGATTTGATCAGCTGTTTATGAACAAGAAAAGTGGATTTGATAAGCTGTTTATCCTCAAGAAAAGTGGATTTGATCAGGTGTTTATCCACAAGAAAAGCGGATTTGATCAGCTGTTTTCCCACAAGAAAAGTGGATTTGATCAGCTGTTTTCCGACAAGAAAAGTGGATTTGATCAGCTGTTTAACAACAAGAAAAGCGGATTTGATCAGCTGTTTTCCCACAAGAAAAGTGGATTTGATCAGCTGTTTAACCACAAGAAAAGTGGATTTGATAAGCTGTTTAACCACAAGAAAAGTGGATGTGATCAGCTGTTTAACCACAAGAAAAGTGGCTTTGATCAGCTGTTTTCCCACAAGAAAAGTGGATTTGATAAGCTGTTTATCCTCAAGAAAAGTGGATTTGATCAGCTGTTTATGAACAAGAAAAGTGGATTTGATCAGCTGTTTAACCACAAGAAAAGTGGATTTGATCAGCTGTTTTCCCACAAGAAAAGTGGATTTGATAAGCTGTTTATCCTCAAGAAAAGTGGATTTGATCAGCTGTTTATGAACAAGAAAAGTGGATTTGACCAGCTGTTTATCCTCAAGAAAAGTGGATTTGATCAGCTGTTTATGAACAAGAAAAGTGGATTTGATCAGCTGTTTTACCACAAGAAAAGTGGATTTGATCCGATGTTTATCCACAAGAAAAGTGGATTTGATCAGTTGTTTATCCACAAGAAAAGTGGATTTGATCAGCTGTTTATCCACAAGAAAAGTGGATTTGATCAGCTGTTTATCCACAAGAAAAGTGGATTTGATCCGATGTTTATCCACAAGAAAAGTGGATTTGATCAGTTGTTTATCCACAAGAAAAGTGGATTTGATAAGCTGTTTATCCACAAGAAAAGCGGCTTTGATCAGCTGTTTATCCACAAGAAAAGTGGATTTGATCAGCTGTTTATCCACAAGAAAAGCGGCTTTGATGAGCTGTTTATCCACAAGGAAATTGGATTTGATCAGCTGTTTTACCACAAGAAAAGTGGATTTGATCAGCAGTTTATCCACAAGAAAAGCGGCTTTGATGAGCTGTTTATCCACAAGAAAAGTGGATTTGATCAGCTGTTTTCCCACAAGAGAAGCAGATTTGATCAGCAGTTTATCCACAAGAGAAGCGAATTTGATCAGTTGTTTAACCACAAGAAAAGTGGATTTGATCAGCTGTTTATGAACAAGAAAAGTGGATTTGATAAGCTGTTTATCCTCAAGAAAAGTGGATTTGATCAGGTGTTTATCCACAAGAAAAGCGGATTTGATCAGCTGTTTTCCCACAAGAAAAGTGGATTTGATCAGCTGTTTTCCGACAAGAAAAGTGGATTTGATCAGCTGTTTAACAACAAGAAAAGCGGATTTGATCAGCTGTTTTCCCACAAGAAAAGTGGATTTGATCAGCTGTTTAACCACAAGAAAAGTGGATTTGATAAGCTGTTTAACCACAAGAAAAGTGGATGTGATCAGCTGTTTAACCACAAGAAAAGTGGCTTTGATCAGCTGTTTTCCCACAAGAAAAGTGGATTTGATAAGCTGTTTATCCTCAAGAAAAGTGGATTTGATCAGCTGTTTATGAACAAGAAAAGTGGATTTGATCAGCTGTTTAACCACAAGAAAAGTGGATTTGATCAGCTGTTTTCCCACAAGAAAAGTGGATTTGATAAGCTGTTTATCCTCAAGAAAAGTGGATTTGATCAGCTGTTTATGAACAAGAAAAGTGGATTTGACCAGCTGTTTATCCTCAAGAAAAGTGGATTTGATCAGCTGTTTATGAACAAGAAAAGTGGATTTGATCAGCTGTTTTACCACAAGAAAAGTGGATTTGATCCGATGTTTATCCACAAGAAAAGTGGATTTGATCAGCTGTTTATGAACAAGAAAAGTGGATTTGATCAGCTGTTTAACCACAAGAAAAGTGGATTTGATCAGCTGTTTTCCCACAAGAAAAGTGGATTTGATAAGCTGTTTATCCTCAAGAAAAGTGGATTTGATCAGCTGTTTATGAACAAGAAAAGTGGATTTGACCAGCTGTTTATCCTCAAGAAAAGTGGATTTGATCAGCTGTTTATGAACAAGAAAAGTGGATTTGATCAGCTGTTTTACCACAAGAAAAGTGGATTTGATCCGATGTTTATCCACAAGAAAAGTGGATTTGATCAGTTGTTTATCCACAAGAAAAGTGGATTTGATCAGCTGTTTATCCACAAGAAAAGTGGATTTGATCAGCTGTTTATCCACAAGAAAAGTGGATTTGATCCGATGTTTATCCACAAGAAAAGTGGATTTGATCAGTTGTTTATCCACAAGAAAAGTGGATTTGATAAGCTGTTTATCCACAAGAAAAGCGGCTTTGATCAGCTGTTTATCCACAAGAAAAGTGGATTTGATCAGCTGTTTATCCACAAGAAAAGCGGCTTTGATGAGCTGTTTATCCACAAGGAAATTGGATTTGATCAGCTGTTTTACCACAAGAAAAGTGGATTTGATCAGCAGTTTATCCACAAGAAAAGCGGCTTTGATGAGCTGTTTATCCACAAGAAAAGTGGATTTGATCAGCTGTTTTCCCACAAGAGAAGCAGATTTGATCAGCAGTTTATCCACAAGAGAAGCGAATTTGATCAGTTGTTTAACCACAAGAAAAGTGGATTTGATCAGCTGTTTATGAACAAGAAAAGTGGATTTGATAAGCTGTTTATCCTCAAGAAAAGTGGATTTGATCAGGTGTTTATCCACAAGAAAAGCGGATTTGATCAGCTGTTTTCCCACAAGAAAAGTGGATTTGATCAGCTGTTTTCCGACAAGAAAAGTGGATTTGATCAGCTGTTTAACAACAAGAAAAGCGGATTTGATCAGCTGTTTTCCCACAAGAAAAGTGGATTTGATCAGCTGTTTAACCACAAGAAAAGTGGATTTGATAAGCTGTTTAACCACAAGAAAAGTGGATGTGATCAGCTGTTTAACCACAAGAAAAGTGGCTTTGATCAGCTGTTTTCCCACAAGAAAAGTGGATTTGATAAGCTGTTTATCCTCAAGAAAAGTGGATTTGATCAGCTGTTTATGAACAAGAAAAGTGGATTTGATCAGCTGTTTAACCACAAGAAAAGTGGATTTGATCAGCTGTTTTCCCACAAGAAAAGTGGATTTGATAAGCTGTTTATCCTCAAGAAAAGTGGATTTGATCAGCTGTTTATGAACAAGAAAAGTGGATTTGACCAGCTGTTTATCCTCAAGAAAAGTGGATTTGATCAGCTGTTTATGAACAAGAAAAGTGGATTTGATCAGCTGTTTTACCACAAGAAAAGTGGATTTGATCCGATGTTTATCCACAAGAAAAGTGGATTTGATCAGTTGTTTATCCACAAGAAAAGTGGATTTGATCAGCTGTTTATCCACAAGAAAAGTGGATTTGATCAGCTGTTTATCCACAAGAAAAGCGGCTTTGATCAGCTGTTTATCCACAAGAAAAGTGGATTTGATCAGCTGTTTATCCACAAGAAAAGCGGCTTTGATGAGCTGTTTATCCACAAGGAAATTGGATTTGATCAGCTGTTTATCCACAAGAAAAGTGGATTTGATCAGCTGTTTATCCACAAGAAAAGCGGCTTTGATGAGTTGTTTATCCTCAAGAAAAGTGGATTTGATCAGCTGTTTTACCACAAGAAAAGTGGCTTTGATCAGCTGTTTATCCACAAGAAAAGTGGATTTGATAAGCTGTTTATCCTCAAGAAAAGTGGATTTGATCAGGTGTTTATCCACAAGAAAAGCGGATTTGATCAGCTGTTTTCCCACAAGAAAAGTGGATTTGATCAGCTGTTTTCCGACAAGAAAAGTGGATTTGATCAGCTGTTTAACAACAAGAAAAGCGGATTTGATCAGCTGTTTTCCCACAAGAAAAGTGGATTTGATCAGCTGTTTCCCCACAAGAAAAGTGGCTTTGATCAGCTGTTTAACCACAAGAAAAGTGGATTTGATAAGCTGTTTAACCACAAGAAAAGTGAATGTGATCAGCTGTTTAACCACAAGAAAAGTGGCTTTGATCAGCTGTTTTCCCACAAGAAAAGTGGATTTGATAAGCTGTTTATCCTCAGGAAAAGTGGATTTGATCAGCTGTTTATGAACAAGAAAAGTGGATTTGATCAGCTGTTTAACCACAAGAAAAGTGGATTTGATCAGCTGTTTTTCCACAAGAAAAGTGGATTTGATAAGCTGTTTATCCTCAAGAAAAGTGGATTTGATCAGCTGTTTATGAACAAGAAAAGTGGATTTGACCAGCTGTTTATCCTCAAGAAAAGTGGATTTGATCAGCTGTTTATGAACAAGAAAAGTGGATTTGATCAGCTGTTTTACCACAAGAAAAGTGGATTTGATCCGATGTTTATCCACAAGAAAAGTGGATTTGATCAGTTGTTTATCCACAAGAAAAGTGGATTTGATAAGCTGTTTATCCACAAGAAAAGCGGCTTTGATCAGCTGTTTATCCACAAGAAAAGTGGATTTGATCAGCTGTTTATCCACAAGAAAAGCGGCTTTGATGAGCTGTTTATCCACAAGGAAATTGGATTTGATCAGCTGTTTTACCACAAGAAAAGTGGATTTGATCAGCAGTTTATCCACAAGAAAAGCGGCTTTGATGAGCTGTTTATCCACAAGAAAAGTGGATTTGATCAGCTGTTTTCCCACAAGAGAAGCAGATTTGATCAGCAGTTTATCCACAAGAGAAGCGAATTTGATCAGTTGTTTAACCACAAGAAAAGTGGATTTGATCAGCTGTTTATGAACAAGAAAAGTGGATTTGATAAGCTGTTTATCCTCAAGAAAAGTGGATTTGATCAGGTGTTTATCCACAAGAAAAGCGGATTTGATCAGCTGTTTTCCCACAAGAAAAGTGGATTTGATCAGCTGTTTTCCGACAAGAAAAGTGGATTTGATCAGCTGTTTAACAACAAGAAAAGCGGATTTGATCAGCTGTTTTCCCACAAGAAAAGTGGATTTGATCAGCTGTTTAACCACAAGAAAAGTGGATTTGATAAGCTGTTTAACCACAAGAAAAGTGGATGTGATCAGCTGTTTAACCACAAGAAAAGTGGCTTTGATCAGCTGTTTTCCCACAAGAAAAGTGGATTTGATAAGCTGTTTATCCTCAAGAAAAGTGGATTTGATCAGCTGTTTTCCCACAAGAGAAGCAGATTTGATCAGCAGTTTATCCACAAGAGAAGCGAATTTGATCAGTTGTTTAACCACAAGAAAAGTGGATTTGATCAGCTGTTTATGAACAAGAAAAGTGGATTTGATAAGCTGTTTATCCTCAAGAAAAGTGGATTTGATCAGGTGTTTATCCACAAGAAAAGCGGATTTGATCAGCTGTTTTCCCACAAGAAAAGTGGATTTGATCAGCTGTTTTCCGACAAGAAAAGTGGATTTGATCAGCTGTTTAACAACAAGAAAAGCGGATTTGATCAGCTGTTTTCCCACAAGAAAAGTGGATTTGATCAGCTGTTTAACCACAAGAAAAGTGGATTTGATAAGCTGTTTAACCACAAGAAAAGTGGATGTGATCAGCTGTTTAACCACAAGAAAAGTGGCTTTGATCAGCTGTTTTCCCACAAGAAAAGTGGATTTGATAAGCTGTTTATCCTCAAGAAAAGTGGATTTGATCAGCTGTTTATGAACAAGAAAAGTGGATTTGATCAGCTGTTTAACCACAAGAAAAGTGGATTTGATCAGCTGTTTTCCCACAAGAAAAGTGGATTTGATAAGCTGTTTATCCTCAAGAAAAGTGGATTTGATCAGCTGTTTATGAACAAGAAAAGTGGATTTGACCAGCTGTTTATCCTCAAGAAAAGTGGATTTGATCAGCTGTTTATGAACAAGAAAAGTGGATTTGATCAGCTGTTTTACCACAAGAAAAGTGGATTTGATCCGATGTTTATCCACAAGAAAAGTGGATTTGATCAGTTGTTTATCCACAAGAAAAGTGGATTTGATCAGCTGTTTATCCACAAGAAAAGTGGATTTGATCAGCTGTTTATCCACAAGAAAAGCGGCTTTGATCAGCTGTTTATCCACAAGAAAAGTGGATTTGATCAGCTGTTTATCCACAAGAAAAGCGGCTTTGATGAGCTGTTTATCCACAAGGAAATTGGATTTGATCAGCTGTTTTACCACAAGAAAAGTGGATTTGATCAGCAGTTTATCCACAAGAAAAGCGGCTTTGATGAGCTGTTTATCCACAAGAAAAGTGGATTTGATCAGCTGTTTTCCCACAAGAGAAGCAGATTTGATCAGCAGTTTATCCACAAGAGAAGCGAATTTGATCAGTTGTTTAACCACAAGAAAAGTGGATTTGATCAGCTGTTTATGAACAAGAAAAGTGGATTTGATCAGCTGTTTAACCACAAGAAAAGTGGATTTGATCGGCTGTTTAACCACAAGAAAAGTGGATTTGATCGGCTGTTTATCCACAAGAAAAGTGGATTTGATAAGCTGTTTTCCCACAAGAAAAGTGGCTTTGATCAGCTGTTTATCCTCAAGAAAAGTGGATTTGATCAGCTGTTTTACCACAAGAAAATCGGCTTTGATCAGCTGTTTATCCACAAGAAAAGTGGATTTGATAAGCTGTTTATCCTCAAGAAAAGTGGATTTGATCAGCTGTTTTACCACAAGAAAAGCGGCTTTGATCAGCTGTTTATCCACAAGAAAAGTGGATTTGATCAGCTGTTTATCCACAAGAAAAGCGGATTTGATCAGCTGTTTTCCCACAAGAAAAGTGGATTTGATCAGCTGTTTATCCACAAGAGAAACAGATTTGATCAACAGTTTATCCACAAGGGAAGCAGATTTGATCAGCAGTTTATCCACAAGAGAAGTAGATTTGATCAGCAGTTTATCCACAAGAGAAGCAGATTTGATCAGCAGTTTATCTACAAGAGAAGCAGATTTGATCAGCAGTTTATCCACAAGAGAAGCAGATTTGATCAGCTGTTAATCCACAAGAAAAGTGGCTTTGATCAGCTGTTTGTCCTCAAGAGAAGCAGATTTGATCAGCACTTTATCCACAAGAAAAGTGGCTTTGATCAGTTGTTTTCCCACAAGAAAAGTGGATTTGATCGGCTGTTTAACCACAAGAAAAGTGGATTTGATCGGCTGTTTTCCCACAAGAAAAGTGGCTTTGATCAGCTGTTTATCCTCAAGAAAAGTGGATTTGATCAGCTGTTTTACCACAAGAAAAGCGGCTTTGATCAGCTGTTTAACCACAAGAAAAGTGGATTTGATAAGCTGTTTATCCTCAAGAAAAGTGGATTTGATCAGCTGTTTATCCACAAGAAAAGTGGATTTGATCAGCTGTTTTACCACAAGAAAAGCGGCTTTGATCAGCTGTTTATCCACAAGAAAAGTGGATTTGATCAACTGTTTTCCCACAAGAAAAGCGGATTTGATCAGCTGTTTATCCACAAGAAAAGCGGATTTGATCAGCTGTTTTCCCACAAGAAAAGCGGATTTGATCAGCTGTTTATCCACAAGAAAAGTGGATTTGATCAGCTGTTTAACCACAAGAAAAGCGGCTTTGATCAGCTGTTTATGCACAAGAAAAGTGGATTTGATCAGCTGTTTATCCACAAGAAAAGTGGATTTGATCAGCTGTTTAACCACAAGAAAAGCGGCTTTGATCAGCTGTTTTCCCACAAGAAAAGTGGATTTGATCAGCTGTTTATCCACAAGAAAAGCGGCTTTGATCAGCTGTTTAACCACAAGAAAAGCGGCTTTGATCAGCTGTTTTCCCACAAGAAAAGTGGATTTGATCAGCTGTTTATCCACAAGAAAAGTGGCTTTGATCAGCTGTTTATCCACAAGAAAAGCGGATTTGATCAGCTGTTGAACCACAAGAAAAGTGGCTTTGATCAGCTGTTTAGCCACAAGAAAAGTGGATTTGATCAGCTGTTGAACCACAAGAAAAGTGGCTTTGATCAGCTGTTTAACCACAAGAAAAGTGGATTTGATCAGCTGTTTAGCCACAAGAAAAGCGGATTTGATCAGCTGTTTAGCCACAAGAAAAGTGGATTTGATCAGCTGTTTAACCACAAGAAAAGTGGATTTGATCATCTGTTTAACCACAAGAAAAGTGGATTTGATCAGCTGTTTAGCCACAAGAAAAGTGGATTTGATCAGCTGTTTATCCACAAGAAAAGTGGATTTGATCAGCTGTTTAACCACAAGAAAAGTGGATTTGATCAGCTGTTTAACCACAAGAAAAGTGGATTTGATCAGCTGTTTAACCACAAGAAAAGCGAATTTGATCAGTTGTTTAACCACAAGAAAAGTGGAATTGATCAGCTGTTTTACCACAAGAAAGCGGTTTTGATCACCTGTTGAACCACAAGACAAGCGGCTTTGATCAGCTGTTTAGCCACAAGAAAAGCGGCTTTGATCAGATGTTTAGCCACAAGAAAAGTGGATTTGATCAGCTGTTTAGCCACAAGAAAAGTGGATTTGATCAGCTGTTTATGAACAAGAAAAGTGGATTTGATCAGCTGTTTAGCCACAAGAAAAGTGGATTTGATCAGCTGTTTAGCCACAAGAAAAGTGGATTTGATCAGCTGTTTATCCACAAGAAAAGTGGATTTGATCAGCCTTTTATCCACAAGAAAAGTGAATTTGATCAGCTGTTTATCCACAAGAAAAGTGAATTTGATCAGCTGTTTATCCACAAGAAAAGTGAATTTGATCAGCTGTTTATCCACAAGAAAAGTGAATTTGATCAGCTGTTTATCCACAAGAAAAGTGAATTTGATCAGCTGTTTATCCACAAGAAAAGTGAATTTGATCAGCTGTTTTACCACAAGAAAAGTGGCTTTGATCAGCTGTTTTGCAACAAGAAAAGTGGCTTTGATCAGCTGTTTATCCACAAGAAAAGTGAATTTGATCAGCTGTTTATCCACAAGAAAAGTGAATTTGATCAGCTGTTTATCCATTAGAAAAGTGGATTTGATCAGCTGTTTATCCACAAGAAAAGTGAATTTGATCAGCTGTTTATCCTCAAGAAAAGTGGATTTGATCAGCTGTTTTACCACAAGAAAAGTGGCTTTGATCAGCTGTTTATCCACAAGAAAAGTGGATTTGATAAGCTGTTTTCCCACAAGAAAAGTGGATTTGATCAGCTGTTTTCCGACAAGAAAAGTGGATTTGATCAGCTGTTTAACCACAAGAAAAGCGGATTTGATCAGCTGTTTTCCCACAAGAAAAGTGGATTTGATCAGCTGTTTTCCCACAAGAAAAGTGGCTTTGATCAGCTGTTTAACCACAAGAAAAGTGGATTTGATAAGCTGTTTAACCACAAGAAAAGTGGATGTGATCAGCTGTTTAACCACAAGAAAAGTGGCTTTGATCAGCTGTTTTCCCACAAGAAAAGTGGATTTGATAAGCTGTTTATCCTCAAGAAAAGTGGATTTGATCAGCTGTTTATGAACAAGAAAAGTGGATTTGATCAGCTGTTTATCCTCAAGAAAAGTGGATTTGATCAGCTGTTTATGAACAAGAAAAGTGGATTTGATCAGCTGTTTTACCACAAGAAAAGTGGATTTGATCTGATGTTTATCCACAAGAAAAGTGGATTTGATCAGTTGTTTATCCACAAGAAAAGTGGATTTGATCAGCTGTTTATCCACAAGAAAAGTGGATTTGATCAGCTGTTTATCCACAAGAAAAGCGGCTTTGATCAGCTGTTTATCCACAAGAAAAGTGGATTTGATCAGCTGTTTATCCACAAGAAAAGCGGCTTTGATGAGCTGTTTATCCACAAGGAAATTGGATTTGATCAGCTGTTTATCCACAAGAAAAGTGGATTTGATCAGCTGTTTATCCACAAGAAAAGCGGCTTTGATGAGCTGTTTATCCTCAAGAAAAGTGGATTTGATCAGCTGTTTTACCACAAGAAAAGTGGCTTTGATCAGCTGTTTATCCACAAGAAAAGTGGATTTGATAAGCTGTTTATCCTCAAGAAAAGTGGATTTGATCAGGTGTTTATCCACAAGAAAAGCGGATTTGATCAGCTGTTTTCCCACAAGAAAAGTGGATTTGATCAGCTGTTTTCCGACAAGAAAAGTGGATTTGATCAGCTGTTTAACAACAAGAAAAGCGGATTTGATCAGCTGTTTTCCCACAAGAAAAGTGGATTTGATCAGCTGTTTCCCCACAAGAAAAGTGGCTTTGATCAGCTGTTTAACCACAAGAAAAGTGGATTTGATAAGCTGTTTAACCACAAGAAAAGTGAATGTGATCAGCTGTTTAACCACAAGAAAAGTGGCTTTGATCAGCTGTTTTCCCACAAGAAAAGTGGATTTGATAAGCTGTTTATACTCAGGAAAAGTGGATTTGATCAGCTGTTTATGAACAAGAAAAGTGGATTTGATCAGCTGTTTAACCACAAGAAAAGTGGATTTGATCAGCTGTTTTCCCACAAGAAAAGTGGATTTGATAAGCTGTTTATCCTCAAGAAAAGTGGATTTATCAGCTGTTTATGAACAAGAAAAGTGGATTTGACCAGCTGTTTATCCTCAAGAAAAGTGGATTTGATCAGCTGTTTATGAACAAGAAAAGTGGATTTGATCAGCTGTTTTACCACAAGAAAAGTGGATTTGATCCGATGTTTATCCACAAGAAAAGTGGATTTGATCAGTTGTTTATCCACAAGAAAAGTGGATTTGATAAGCTGTTTATCCACAAGAAAAGCGGCTTTGATCAGCTGTTTATCCACAAGAAAAGTGGATTTGATCAGCTGTTTATCCACAAGAAAAGCGGCTTTGATGAGCTGTTTATCCACAAGGAAATTGGATTTGATCAGCTGTTTTACCACAAGAAAAGTGGATTTGATCAGCAGTTTATCCACAAGAAAAGCGGCTTTGATGAGCTGTTTATCCACAAGAAAAGTGGATTTGATCAGCTGTTTTCCCACAAGAGAAGCAGATTTGATCAGCAGTTTATCCACAAGAGAAGCGAATTTGATCAGTTGTTTAACCACAAGAAAAGTGGATTTGATCAGCTGTTTATGAACAAGAAAAGTGGATTTGATAAGCTGTTTATCCTCAAGAAAAGTGGATTTGATCAGGTGTTTATCCACAAGAAAAGCGGATTTGATCAGCTGTTTTCCCACAAGAAAAGTGGATTTGATCAGCTGTTTTCCGACAAGAAAAGTGGATTTGATCAGCTGTTTAACAACAAGAAAAGCGGATTTGATCAGCTGTTTTCCCACAAGAAAAGTGGATTTGATCAGCTGTTTAACCACAAGAAAAGTGGATTTGATAAGCTGTTTAACCACAAGAAAAGTGGATGTGATCAGCTGTTTAACCACAAGAAAAGTGGCTTTGATCAGCTGTTTTCCCACAAGAAAAGTGGATTTGATAAGCTGTTTATCCTCAAGAAAAGTGGATTTGATCAGCTGTTTATGAACAAGAAAAGTGGATTTGATCAGCTGTTTAACCACAAGAAAAGTGGATTTGATCAGCTGTTTTCCCACAAGAAAAGTGGATTTGATAAGCTGTTTATCCTCAAGAAAAGTGGATTTGATCAGCTGTTTATGAACAAGAAAAGTGGATTTGACCAGCTGTTTATCCTCAAGAAAAGTGGATTTGATCAGCTGTTTATGAACAAGAAAAGTGGATTTGATCAGCTGTTTTACCACAAGAAAAGTGGATTTGATCCGATGTTTATCCACAAGAAAAGTGGATTTGATCAGTTGTTTATCCACAAGAAAAGTGGATTTGATCAGCTGTTTATCCACAAGAAAAGTGGATTTGATCAGCTGTTTATCCACAAGAAAAGCGGCTTTGATCAGCTGTTTATCCACAAGAAAAGTGGATTTGATCAGCTGTTTATCCACAAGAAAAGCGGCTTTGATGAGCTGTTTATCCACAAGGAAATTGGATTTGATCAGCTGTTTTACCACAAGAAAAGTGGATTTGATCAGCAGTTTATCCACAAGAAAAGCGGCTTTGATGAGCTGTTTATCCACAAGAAAAGTGGATTTGATCAGCTGTTTTCCCACAAGAGAAGCAGATTTGATCAGCAGTTTATCCACAAGAGAAGCGAATTTGATCAGTTGTTTAACCACAAGAAAAGTGGATTTGATCAGCTGTTTATGAACAAGAAAAGTGGATTTGATCAGCTGTTTAACCACAAGAAAAGTGGATTTGATCGGCTGTTTAACCACAAGAAAAGTGGATTTGATCGGCTGTTTATCCACAAGAAAAGTGGATTTGATAAGCTGTTTTCCCACAAGAAAAGTGGCTTTGATCAGCTGTTTATCCTCAAGAAAAGTGGATTTGATCAGCTGTTTTACCACAAGAAAATCGGCTTTGATCAGCTGTTTATCCACAAGAAAAGTGGATTTGATAAGCTGTTTATCCTCAAGAAAAGTGGATTTGATCAGCTGTTTTACCACAAGAAAAGCGGCTTTGATCAGCTGTTTATCCACAAGAAAAGTGGATTTGATCAGCTGTTTATCCACAAGAAAAGCGGATTTGATCAGCTGTTTTCCCACAAGAAAAGTGGATTTGATCAGCTGTTTATCCACAAGAGAAACAGATTTGATCAACAGTTTATCCACAAGAGAAGCAGATTTGATCAGCAGTTTATCCACAAGAGAAGTAGATTTGATCAGCAGTTTATCCACAAGAGAAGCAGATTTGATCAGCAGTTTATCTACAAGAGAAGCAGATTTGATCAGCAGTTTATCCACAAGAGAAGCAGATTTGATCAGCTGTTAATCCACAAGAAAAGTGGCTTTGATCAGCTGTTTGTCCTCAAGAGAAGCAGATTTGATCAGCACTTTATCCACAAGAAAAGTGGCTTTGATCAGTTGTTTTCCCACAAGAAAAGTGGATTTGATCGGCTGTTTAACCACAAGAAAAGTGGATTTGATCGGCTGTTTTCCCACAAGAAAAGTGGCTTTGATCAGCTGTTTATCCTCAAGAAAAGTGGATTTGATCAGCTGTTTTACCACAAGAAAAGCGGCTTTGATCAGCTGTTTATCCACAAGAAAAGTGGATTTGATAAGCTGTTTATCCTCAAGAAAAGTGGATTTGATCAGCTGTTTATCCACAAGAAAAGTGGATTTGATCAGCTGTTTTACCACAAGAAAAGCGGCTTTGATCAGCTGTTTATCCACAAGAAAAGTGGATTTGATCAGCTGTTTTCCCACAAGAAAAGCGGATTTGATCAGCTGTTTATCCACAAGAAAAGCGGATTTGATCAGCTGTTTTCCCACAAGAAAAGCGGATTTGATCAGCTGTTTATCCACAAGAAAAGTGGATTTGATCAGCTGTTTAACCACAAGAAAAGCGGCTTTGATCAGCTGTTTATGCACAAGAAAAGTGGATTTGATCAGCTGTTTATCCACAAGAAAAGTGGATTTGATCAGCTGTTTAACCACAAGAAAAGCGGCTTTGATCAGCTGTTTTCCCACAAGAAAAGTGGATTTGATCAGCTGTTTATCCACAAGAAAAGCGGCTTTGATCAGCTGTTTAACCACAAGAAAAGCGGCTTTGATCAGCTGTTTTCCCACAAGAAAAGTGGATTTGATCAGCTGTTTATCCACAAGAAAAGTGGCTTTGATCAGCTGTTTATCCACAAGAAAAGCGGATTTGATCAGCTGTTGAACCACAAGAAAAGTGGCTTTGATCAGCTGTTTAGCCACAAGAAAAGTGGATTTGATCAGCTGTTGAACCACAAGAAAAGTGGCTTTGATCAGCTGTTTAACCACAAGAAAAGTGGATTTGATCAGCTGTTTAGCCACAAGAAAAGCGGATTTGATCAGCTGTTTAGCCACAAGAAAAGTGGATTTGATCAGCTGTTTAACCACAAGAAAAGTGGATTTGATCATCTGTTTAACCACAAGAAAAGTGGATTTGATCAGCTGTTTAGCCACAAGAAAAGTGGATTTGATCAGCTGTTTAACCACAAGAAAAGTGGATTTGATCAGCTGTTTAACCACAAGAAAAGTGGATTTGATCAGCTGTTTAACCACAAGAAAAGCGAATTTGATCAGTTGTTTAACCACAAGAAAAGTGGAATTGATCAGCTGTTTTACCACAAGAAAGCGGTTTTGATCAGCTGTTGAACCACAAGACAAGCGGCTTTGATCAGCTGTTTAGCCACAAGAAAAGCGGCTTTGATCAGATGTTTAGCCACAAGAAAAGTGGATTTGATCAGCTGTTTAGCCACAAGAAAAGTGGATTTGATCAGCTGTTTATGAACAAGAAAAGTGGATTTGATCAGCTGTTTAGCCACAAGAAAAGTGGATTTGATCAGCTGTTTAGCCACAAGAAAAGTGGATTTGATCAGCTGTTTATCCACAAGAAAAGTGGATTTGATCAGCCTTTTATCCACAAGAAAAGTGAATTTGATCAGCTGTTTATCCACAAGAAAAGTGAATTTGATCAGCTGTTTATCCACAAGAAAAGTGAATTTGATCAGCTGTTTATCCACAAGAAAAGTGAATTTGATCAGCTGTTTATCCACAAGAAAAGTGAATTTGATCAGCTGTTTATCCACAAGAAAAGTGAATTTGATCAGCTGTTTTACCACAAGAAAAGTGGCTTTGATCAGCTGTTTTGCAACAAGAAAAGTGGCTTTGATCAGCTGTTTATCCACAAGAAAAGTGAATTTGATCAGCTGTTTATCCACAAGAAAAGTGAATTTGATCAGCTGTTTATCCATTAGAAAAGTGGATTTGATCAGCTGTTTATCCACAAGAAAAGTGAATTTGATCAGCTGTTTAACCACAAGAAAAGCGGCTTTGATCAGCTGTTTTCCCACAAGAAAAGCGGTTTGATCAGCTGTTTATCCACAAGAAAAGCGGATTTGATCAGCTGTTTTCCCACAAGAAAAGCGGATTTGATCAGCTGTTTATCCACAAGAAAAGTGGATTTGATCAGCTGTTTTCCCACAAGAAAAGTGGATTTGATCAGGTGTTTAACCACAAGAAAAGCGGCTTTGATCAGCTGTTTATGCACAAGAAAAGTGGATTTGATCAGCTGTTTATCCACAAGAAAAGTGGATTTGATCAGTTGTTTATCCACAAGAAAAGTGGATTTGATCAGCTGTTTTCCCACAAGAGAAGCAGATTTGATCAGCAGTTTATCCACAAGAGAAGCGAATTTGATTGGCTGTTTAACCACAAGAAAAGTGGATTTGATCGGCTGTTTAACCACAAGAAAAGTGGATTTGATCAGCTGTTTATGAACAAGAAAAGTGGATTTGATCAGCTGTTTAACCACAAGAAAAGTGGATTTGATCAGCTGTTTATCCACAAGAAAAGTGGATTTGATAAGCTGTTTTACCACAAGAAAAGCGGCTTTGATCAGCTGTTTAACCACAAGAAAAGTGGCTTGATCAGCTGTTTATCCTCAATAAAAGTGGATTTGATCAGCTGTTTTACCACAAGAAAAGCGGCTTTGATCAGCTGTTTATCCACAAGAAAAGTGGATTTGATCAGCTGTTTTCCCACAAGAAAAGCGGATTTGATCAGCTGTTTATCCACAAGAAAAGCGGATTTGATCAGCTGTTTTCCCACAAGAAAAGTGGATTTGATCAGCTGTTTGTCCTCAAGAGAAGCAGATTTGATCAGCACTTTATCCACAAGAAAAGTGGCTTTGATCAGTTGTTTAACCACAAGAAAAGTGGATTTGATCAGCTGTTTATCCACGAGAGAAGCGAATTTGATCAGCACTTTATCCACAAGAAAAGTGGATTTGATCAGCTGTTTATGAACAAGAAAAGTGGATTTGATCAGCTGTTTAACCACAAGAAAAGTGGATTTGATCGGCTGTTTAACCACAAGAAAAGTGGTTTTGATCAGTTGTTTAACCACAAGAAAAGTGGATTTGATCAGCTGTTTATGAACAAGAAAAGTGGATTTGATCAGCTGTTTAACCACAAGAAAAGTGGATTTGATCGGCTGTTTAACCACAAGAAAAGTGGATTTGATCGGCTGTTTATCCACAAGAAAAGTGGATTTGATCGGCTGTTTTACCACAAGAAAAGTGGCTTTGATCAGCTGTTTTCCCACAAGAAAAGTGGCTTTGATCAGCTGTTTATCCTCAAGAAAAGTGGATTTGATCAGCTGTTTTACCACAAGAAAAGTGGCTTTGATCAGCTGTTTATCCACAAGAAAAGTGGATTTGATAAGCTGTTTATCCTCAAGAAAAGTGGATTTGATCAGCTGTTTATCCACAAGAAAAGTGGATTTGATCAGCTGTTTATCCACAAGGAAAGTGGATTTGATAAGCTGTTTATCCTCAAGAAAAGTGGATTTGATCAGCTGTTTATCCACAAGAAAAGCGGATTTGATCAGCTGTTTTCCCACAAGAAAAGTGGATTTGATCAGCTGTTTATGAACAAGAAAAGTGGATTTGATCAGCTGTTTAACCACAAGAAAAGTGGATTTGATCGGCTGTTTAACCACAAGAAAAGTGGATTTGATCGGCTGTTTATCCACAAGAAAAGTGGATTTGATCGGCTGTTTTACCACAAGAAAAGTGGCTTTGATCAGCTGTTTTCCCACAAGAAAAGTGGCTTTGATCAGCTGTTTATCCTCAAGAAAAGTGGATTTGATCAGCTGTTTTACCACAAGAAAAGTGGCTTTGATCAGCTGTTTATCCACAAGAAAAGTGGATTTGAAAAGCTGTTTTCCCACAAGAAAAGTGGATTTGATCAGCTGTTTTCCGACAAGAAAAGTGGATTTGATCAGCTGTTTAACCACAAGAAAAGCGGATTTGATCAGCTGTTTTCCCACAAGAAAAGTGGATTTGATCAGCTGTTTTCCCACAAGAAAAGTGGCTTTGATCAGCTGTTTAACCACAAGAAAAGTGGATTTGATAAGCTGTTTAACCACAAGAAAAGTGGATGTGATCAGCTGTTTAACCACAAGAAAAGTGGCTTTGATCAGCTGTTTTCCCACAAGAAAAGTGGATTTGATAAGCTGTTTATCCTCAAGAAAAGTGGATTTGATCAGCTGTTTATGAACAAGAAAAGTGGATTTGATCAGCTGTTTATCCTCAAGAAAAGTGGATTTGATCAGCTGTTTATGAACAAGAAAAGTGGATTTGATCAGCTGTTTTACCACAAGAAAAGTGGATTTGATCTGATGTTTATCCACAAGAAAAGTGGATTTGATCAGTTGTTTATCCACAAGAAAAGTGGATTTGATCAGCTGTTTATCCACAAGAAAAGTGGATTTGATCAGCTGTTTATCCACAAGAAAAGCGGCTTTGATCAGCTGTTTATCCACAAGAAAAGTGGATTTGATCAGCTGTTTATCCACAAGAAAAGCGGCTTTGATGAGCTGTTTATCCACAAGGAAATTGGATTTGATCAGCTGTTTATCCACAAGAAAAGTGGATTTGATCAGCTGTTTATCCACAAGAAAAGCGGCTTTGATGAGCTGTTTATCCTCAAGAAAAGTGGATTTGATCAGCTGTTTTACCACAAGAAAAGTGGCTTTGATCAGCTGTTTATCCACAAGAAAAGTGGATTTGATAAGCTGTTTATCCTCAAGAAAAGTGGATTTGATCAGGTGTTTATCCACAAGAAAAGCGGATTTGATCAGCTGTTTTCCCACAAGAAAAGTGGATTTGATCAGCTGTTTTCCGACAAGAAAAGTGGATTTGATCAGCTGTTTAACAACAAGAAAAGCGGATTTGATCAGCTGTTTTCCCACAAGAAAAGTGGATTTGATCAGCTGTTGAACCACAAGACAAGCGGCTTTGATCAGCTGTTTAGCCACAAGAAAAGCGGCTTTGATCAGATGTTTTCCCACAAGAAAAGTGGATTTGATCAGCTGTTTAACCACAAGAAAAGCGAATTTGATCAGTTGTTTAACCACAAGAAAAGTGGAATTGATCAGCTGTTTTACCACAAGAAAGCGGTTTTGATCAGCTGTTGAACCACAAGACAAGCGGCTTTGATCAGCTGTTTAGCCACAAGAAAAGCGGCTTTGATCAGATGTTTAGCCACAAGAAAAGTGGATTTGATCAGCTGTTTAGCCACAAGAAAAGTGGATTTGATCAGCTGTTTATGAACAAGAAAAGTGGATTTGATCAGCTGTTTAGCCACAAGAAAAGTGGATTTGATCAGCTGTTTAGCCACAAGAAAAGTGGATTTGATCAGCTGTTTATCCACAAGAAAAGTGGATTTGATCAGCCTTTTATCCACAAGAAAAGTGAATTTGATCAGCTGTTTATCCACAAGAAAAGTGAATTTGATCAGCTGTTTATCCACAAGAAAAGTGAATTTGATCAGCTGTTTATCCACAAGAAAAGTGAATTTGATCAGCTGTTTATCCACAAGAAAAGTGAATTTGATCAGCTGTTTATCCACAAGAAAAGTGAATTTGATCAGCTGTTTTACCACAAGAAAAGTGGCTTTGATCAGCTGTTTTGCAACAAGAAAAGTGGCTTTGATCAGCTGTTTATCCACAAGAAAAGTGAATTTGATCAGCTGTTTATCCACAAGAAAAGTGAATTTGATCAGCTGTTTATCCATTAGAAAAGTGGATTTGATCAGCTGTTTATCCACAAGAAAAGTGAATTTGATCAGCTGTTTAACCACAAGAAAAGCGGCTTTGATCAGCTGTTTTCCCACAAGAAAAGCGGTTTGATCAGCTGTTTATCCACAAGAAAAGCGGATTTGATCAGCTGTTTTCCCACAAGAAAAGCGGATTTGATCAGCTGTTTATCCACAAGAAAAGTGGATTTGATCAGCTGTTTTCCCACAAGAAAAGTGGATTTGATCAGGTGTTTAACCACAAGAAAAGCGGCTTTGATCAGCTGTTTATGCACAAGAAAAGTGGATTTGATCAGCTGTTTATCCACAAGAAAAGTGGATTTGATCAGTTGTTTATCCACAAGAAAAGTGGATTTGATCAGCTGTTTTCCCACAAGAGAAGCAGATTTGATCAGCAGTTTATCCACAAGAGAAGCGAATTTGATTGGCTGTTTAACCACAAGAAAAGTGGATTTGATCGGCTGTTTAACCACAAGAAAAGTGGATTTGATCAGCTGTTTATGAACAAGAAAAGTGGATTTGATCAGCTGTTTAACCACAAGAAAAGTGGATTTGATCAGCTGTTTATCCACAAGAAAAGTGGATTTGATAAGCTGTTTTACCACAAGAAAAGCGGCTTTGATCAGCTGTTTAACCACAAGAAAAGTGGCTTGATCAGCTGTTTATCCTCAATAAAAGTGGATTTGATCAGCTGTTTTACCACAAGAAAAGCGGCTTTGATCAGCTGTTTATCCACAAGAAAAGTGGATTTGATCAGCTGTTTTCCCACAAGAAAAGCGGATTTGATCAGCTGTTTATCCACAAGAAAAGCGGATTTGATCAGCTGTTTTCCCACAAGAAAAGTGGATTTGATCAGCTGTTTGTCCTCAAGAGAAGCAGATTTGATCAGCACTTTATCCACAAGAAAAGTGGCTTTGATCAGTTGTTTAACCACAAGAAAAGTGGATTTGATCAGCTGTTTATCCACGAGAGAAGCGAATTTGATCAGCACTTTATCCACAAGAAAAGTGGATTTGATCAGCTGTTTATGAACAAGAAAAGTGGATTTGATCAGCTGTTTAACCACAAGAAAAGTGGATTTGATCGGCTGTTTAACCACAAGAAAAGTGGTTTTGATCAGTTGTTTAACCACAAGAAAAGTGGATTTGATCAGCTGTTTATGAACAAGAAAAGTGGATTTGATCAGCTGTTTAACCACAAGAAAAGTGGATTTGATCGGCTGTTTAACCACAAGAAAAGTGGATTTGATCGGCTGTTTATCCACAAGAAAAGTGGATTTGATCGGCTGTTTTACCACAAGAAAAGTGGCTTTGATCAGCTGTTTTCCCACAAGAAAAGTGGCTTTGATCAGCTGTTTATCCTCAAGAAAAGTGGATTTGATCAGCTGTTTTACCACAAGAAAAGTGGCTTTGATCAGCTGTTTATCCACAAGAAAAGTGGATTTGATAAGCTGTTTATCCTCAAGAAAAGTGGATTTGATCAGCTGTTTATCCACAAGAAAAGTGGATTTGATCAGCTGTTTATCCACAAGGAAAGTGGATTTGATAAGCTGTTTATCCTCAAGAAAAGTGGATTTGATCAGCTGTTTATCCACAAGAAAAGCGGATTTGATCAGCTGTTTTCCCACAAGAAAAGTGGATTTGATCAGCTGTTTATGAACAAGAAAAGTGGATTTGATCAGCTGTTTAACCACAAGAAAAGTGGATTTGATCGGCTGTTTAACCACAAGAAAAGTGGATTTGATCGGCTGTTTATCCACAAGAAAAGTGGATTTGATCGGCTGTTTTACCACAAGAAAAGTGGCTTTGATCAGCTGTTTTCCCACAAGAAAAGTGGCTTTGATCAGCTGTTTATCCTCAAGAAAAGTGGATTTGATCAGCTGTTTTACCACAAGAAAAGTGGCTTTGATCAGCTGTTTATCCACAAGAAAAGTGGATTTGAAAAGCTGTTTTCCCACAAGAAAAGTGGATTTGATCAGCTGTTTTCCGACAAGAAAAGTGGATTTGATCAGCTGTTTAACCACAAGAAAAGCGGATTTGATCAGCTGTTTTCCCACAAGAAAAGTGGATTTGATCAGCTGTTTTCCCACAAGAAAAGTGGCTTTGATCAGCTGTTTAACCACAAGAAAAGTGGATTTGATAAGCTGTTTAACCACAAGAAAAGTGGATGTGATCAGCTGTTTAACCACAAGAAAAGTGGCTTTGATCAGCTGTTTTCCCACAAGAAAAGTGGATTTGATAAGCTGTTTATCCTCAAGAAAAGTGGATTTGATCAGCTGTTTATGAACAAGAAAAGTGGATTTGATCAGCTGTTTATCCTCAAGAAAAGTGGATTTGATCAGCTGTTTATGAACAAGAAAAGTGGATTTGATCAGCTGTTTTACCACAAGAAAAGTGGATTTGATCTGATGTTTATCCACAAGAAAAGTGGATTTGATCAGTTGTTTATCCACAAGAAAAGTGGATTTGATCAGCTGTTTATCCACAAGAAAAGTGGATTTGATCAGCTGTTTATCCACAAGAAAAGCGGCTTTGATCAGCTGTTTATCCACAAGAAAAGTGGATTTGATCAGCTGTTTATCCACAAGAAAAGCGGCTTTGATGAGCTGTTTATCCACAAGGAAATTGGATTTGATCAGCTGTTTATCCACAAGAAAAGTGGATTTGATCAGCTGTTTATCCACAAGAAAAGCGGCTTTGATGAGCTGTTTATCCTCAAGAAAAGTGGATTTGATCAGCTGTTTTACCACAAGAAAAGTGGCTTTGATCAGCTGTTTATCCACAAGAAAAGTGGATTTGATAAGCTGTTTATCCTCAAGAAAAGTGGATTTGATCAGGTGTTTATCCACAAGAAAAGCGGATTTGATCAGCTGTTTTCCCACAAGAAAAGTGGATTTGATCAGCTGTTTTCCGACAAGAAAAGTGGATTTGATCAGCTGTTTAACAACAAGAAAAGCGGATTTGATCAGCTGTTTTCCCACAAGAAAAGTGGATTTGATCAGCTGTTTCCCCACAAGAAAAGTGGCTTTGATCAGCTGTTTAACCACAAGAAAAGTGGATTTGATAAGCTGTTTAACCACAAGAAAAGTGAATGTGATCAGCTGTTTAACCACAAGAAAAGTGGCTTTGATCAGCTGTTTTCCCACAAGAAAAGTGGATTTGATAAGCTGTTTATCCTCAGGAAAAGTGGATTTGATCAGCTGTTTATGAACAAGAAAAGTGGATTTGATCAGCTGTTTATGAACAAGAAAAGTGGATTTGATCAGCTGTTTAACCACAAGAAAAGTGGATTTGATCAGCTGTTTTCCCACAAGAAAAGTGGATTTGATAAGCTGTTTATCCTCAAGAAAAGTGGATTTGATCAGCTGTTTATGAACAAGAAAAGTGGATTTGACCAGCTGTTTATCCTCAAGAAAAGTGGATTTGATCAGCTGTTTATGAACAAGAAAAGTGGATTTGATCAGCTGTTTTACCACAAGAAAAGTGGATTTGATCCGATGTTTATCCACAAGAAAAGTGGATTTGATCAGTTGTTTATCCACAAGAAAAGTGGATTTGATAAGCTGTTTATCCACAAGAAAAGCGGCTTTGATCAGCTGTTTATCCACAAGAAAAGTGGATTTGATCAGCTGTTTATCCACAAGAAAAGCGGCTTTGATGAGCTGTTTATCCACAAGGAAATTGGATTTGATCAGCTGTTTTACCACAAGAAAAGTGGATTTGATCAGCAGTTTATCCACAAGAAAAGCGGCTTTGATGAGCTGTTTATCCACAAGAAAAGTGGATTTGATCAGCTGTTTTCCCACAAGAGAAGCAGATTTGATCAGCAGTTTATCCACAAGAGAAGCGAATTTGATCAGTTGTTTAACCACAAGAAAAGTGGATTTGATCAGCTGTTTATGAACAAGAAAAGTGGATTTGATAAGCTGTTTATCATCAAGAAAAGTGGATTTGATCAGGTGTTTATCCACAAGAAAAGCGGATTTGATCAGCTGTTTTCCCACAAGAAAAGTGGATTTGATCAGCTGTTTTCCGACAAGAAAAGTGGATTTGATCAGCTGTTTAACAACAAGAAAAGCGGATTTGATCAGCTGTTTTCCCACAAGAAAAGTGGATTTGATCAGCTGTTTAACCACAAGAAAAGTGGATTTGATAAGCTGTTTAACCACAAGAAAAGTGGATGTGATCAGCTGTTTAACCACAAGAAAAGTGGCTTTGATCAGCTGTTTTCCCACAAGAAAAGTGGATTTGATAAGCTGTTTATCCTCAAGAAAAGTGGATTTGATCAGCTGTTAATGAACAAGAAAAGTGGATTTGATCAGCTGTTTAACCACAAGAAAAGTGGATTTGATCAGCTGTTTTCCCACAAGAAAAGTGGATTTGATAAGCTGTTTATCCTCAAGAAAAGTGGATTTGATCAGCTGTTTATGAACAAGAAAAGTGGATTTGACCAGCTGTTTATCCTCAAGAAAAGTGGATTTGATCAGCTGTTTATGAACAAGAAAAGTGGATTTGATCAGCTGTTTTACCACAAGAAAAGTGGATTTGATCCGATGTTTATCCACAAGAAAAGTGGATTTGATCAGTTGTTTATCCACAAGAAAAGTGGATTTGATCAGCTGTTTATCCACAAGAAAAGTGGATTTGATCAGCTGTTTATCCACAAGAAAAGCGGCTTTGATCAGCTGTTTATCCACAAGAAAAGTGGATTTGATCAGCTGTTTATCCACAAGAAAAGCGGCTTTGATGAGCTGTTTATCCACAAGGAAATTGGATTTGATCAGCTGTTTTACCACAAGAAAAGTGGATTTGATCAGCAGTTTATCCACAAGAAAAGCGGCTTTGATGAGCTGTTTATCCACAAGAAAAGTGGATTTGATCAGCTGTTTTCCCACAAGAGAAGCAGATTTGATCAGCAGTTTATCCACAAGAGAAGCGAATTTGATCAGTTGTTTAACCACAAGAAAAGTGGATTTGATCAGCTGTTTATGAACAAGAAAAGTGGATTTGATCAGCTGTTTAACCACAAGAAAAGTGGATTTGATCGGCTGTTTAACCACAAGAAAAGTGGATTTGATCGGCTGTTTATCCACAAGAAAAGTGGATTTGATAAGCTGTTTTCCCACAAGAAAAGTGGCTTTGATCAGCTGTTTATCCTCAAGAAAAGTGGATTTGATCAGCTGTTTTACCACAAGAAAATCGGCTTTGATCAGCTGTTTATCCAAAAGAAAAGTGGATTTGATAAGCTGTTTATCCTCAAGAAAAGTGGATTTGATCAGCTGTTTTACCACAAGAAAAGCGGCTTTGATCAGCTGTTTATCCACAAGAAAAGTGGATTTGATCAGCTGTTTATCCACAAGAAAAGCGGATTTGATCAGCTGTTTTCCCACAAGAAAAGTGGATTTGATCAGCTGTTTATCCACAAGAGAAACAGATTTGATCAACAGTTTATCCACAAGAGAAGCAGATTTGATCAGCAGTTTATCCACAAGAGAAGTAGATTTGATCAGCAGTTTATCCACAAGAGAAGCAGATTTGATCAGCAGTTTATCTACAAGAGAAGCAGATTTGATCAGCAGTTTATCCACAAGAGAAGCAGATTTGATCAGCTGTTAATCCACAAGAAAAGTGGCTTTGATCAGCTGTTTGTCCTCAAGAGAAGCAGATTTGATCAGCACTTTATCCACAAGAAAAGTGGCTTTGATCAGTTGTTTTCCCACAAGAAAAGTGGATTTGATCGGCTGTTTAACCACAAGAAAAGTGGATTTGATCGGCTGTTTTCCCACAAGAAAAGTGGCTTTGATCAGCTGTTTATCCTCAAGAAAAGTGGATTTGATCAGCTGTTTTACCACAAGAAAAGCGGCTTTGATCAGCTGTTTATCCACAAGAAAAGTGGATTTGATAAGCTGTTTATCCTCAAGAAAAGTGGATTTGATCAGCTGTTTATCCACAAGAAAAGTGGATTTGATCAGCTGTTTTACCACAAGAAAAGCGGCTTTGATCAGCTGTTTATCCACAAGAAAAGTGGATTTGATCAGCTGTTTTCCCACAAGAAAAGCGGATTTGATCAGCTGTTTATCCACAAGAAAAGCGGATTTGATCAGCTGTTTTCCCACAAGAAAAGCGGATTTGATCAGCTGTTTATCCACAAGAAAAGTGGATTTGATCAGCTGTTTAACCACAAGAAAAGCGGCTTTGATCAGCTGTTTATGCACAAGAAAAGTGGATTTGATCAGCTGTTTATCCACAAGAAAAGTGGATTTGATCAGCTGTTTAACCACAAGAAAAGCGGCTTTGATCAGCTGTTTTCCCACAAGAAAAGTGGATTTGATCAGCTGTTTATCCACAAGAAAAGCGGCTTTGATCAGCTGTTTAACCACAAGAAAAGCGGCTTTGATCAGCTGTTTTCCCACAAGAAAAGTGGATTTGATCAGCTGTTTATCCACAAGAAAAGTGGCTTTGATCAGCTGTTTATCCACAAGAAAAGCGGATTTGATCAGCTGTTGAACCACAAGAAAAGTGGCTTTGATCAGCTGTTTAGCCACAAGAAAAGTGGATTTGATCAGCTGTTGAACCACAAGAAAAGTGGCTTTGATCAGCTGTTTAACCACAAGAAAAGTGGATTTGATCAGCTGTTTAGCCACAAGAAAAGCGGATTTGATCAGCTGTTTAGCCACGAGAAAAGTGGATTTGATCAGCTGTTTAACCACAAGAAAAGTGGATTTGATCATCTGTTTAACCACAAGAAAAGTGGATTTGATCAGCTGTTTAGCCACAAGAAAAGTGGATTTGATCAGCTGTTTATCCACAAGAAAAGTGGATTTGATCAGCTGTTTAACCACAAGAAAAGTGGATTTGATCAGCTGTTTAACCACAAGAAAAGTGGATTTGATCAGCTGTTTAACCACAAGAAAAGCGAATTTGATCAGTTGTTTAACCACAAGAAAAGTGGAATTGATCAGCTGTTTTACCACAAGAAAGCGGTTTTGATCAGCTGTTGAACCACAAGACAAGCGGCTTTGATCAGCTGTTTAGCCACAAGAAAAGCGGCTTTGATCAGATGTTTAGCCACAAGAAAAGTGGATTTGATCAGCTGTTTAGCCACAAGAAAAGTGGATTTGATCAGCTGTTTATGAACAAGAAAAGTGGATTTGATCAGCTGTTTAGCCACAAGAAAAGTGGATTTGATCAGCTGTTTAGCCACAAGAAAAGTGGATTTGATCAGCTGTTTATCCACAAGAAAAGTGGATTTGATCAGCCTTTTATCCACAAGAAAAGTGAATTTGATCAGCTGTTTATCCACAAGAAAAGTGAATTTGATCAGCTGTTTATCCACAAGAAAAGTGAATTTGATCAGCTGTTTATCCACAAGAAAAGTGAATTTGATCAGCTGTTTATCCACAAGAAAAGTGAATTTGATCAGCTGTTTTACCACAAGAAAAGTGGCTTTGATCAGCTGTTTTGCAACAAGAAAAGTGGCTTTGATCAGCTGTTTATCCACAAGAAAAGTGAATTTGATCAGCTGTTTATCCACAAGAAAAGTGAATTTGATCAGCTGTTTATCCATGAGAAAAGTGGATTTGATCAGCTGTTTATCCACAAGAAAAGTGAATTTGATCAGCTGTTTAACCACAAGAAAAGCGGCTTTGATCAGCTGTTTTCCCACAAGAAAAGCGGTTTGATCAGCTGTTTATCCACAAGAAAAGCGGATTTGATCAGCTGTTTTCCCACAAGAAAAGCGGATTTGATCAGCTGTTTATCCACAAGAAAAGTGGATTTGATCAGCTGTTTTCCCACAAGAAAAGTGGATTTGATCAGGTGTTTATCCACAAGAAAAGTGGATTTGATCAGTTGTTTATCCACAAGAAAAGTGGATTTGATCAGCTGTTTTACCACAAGAAAAGCGGCTTTGATCAGCTCTTTATCCGCAAAAAAAGTGGCTTTGATCAGCTGTTTTGCAACAAGAAAAGTGGATTTGATCAGCTGTTTATCCACAAGAAAAGTGGATTTGATCAGCTGTTTAACCACAAGAAAAGTGGATTTGATCAGCTGTTTATCCACAAGAAAATGGATTTGATCAGCTGTTTAACCACAAGAAAAGTGGATTTGATCAGCTGTTTAACCACAAGAAAAGCGGCTTTGATCAGCTGTTTAACCACAAGAAAAGCCCCTTCGATCAGCTGTTTAACCACAAGAAAAGCCCCTTCGATCAGCTGTTTAACCACAAGGAAACTGGATTTGATCAGCTGTTTAACCACAATAATAGCGGCTTTGATCAGCTGTTTTAGCACAAGAAAAGCGGCTTTGATCAGCTATTTAACCACAAGAAAAGTGGATTTGATCAGCTGTTTAACCACAAGAAAAGTGGCTTTGATCAGCTGTTTAACCACAAGAAAAGTGCATTTGATCAGCTGTTTAACCACAAGAAAAGCGGCTTTGATCAGCTGTTTTACCACAAGAAAAGCGGCTTTGATCAGCTGTTTTACCACAAGAAAAGTAGATTTGATCAGCTGTTTTACCACAAGAAAAGTAGATTTGATCAGCTGTTTTACCACAAGAAAAGCGGCTTTGATCAGCTGTTTAACCACAAGAAAAGTGGATTTGATCAGCTGTTTAACCACAAGAAAAGTGGATTTGATCAGCTGTTTAACCACAAGAAAAGCGGCTTTGATCAGCTGTTTTACCACAAGAAAAGCGGCTTTGATCAGCTGTTTAACCACAAGAAAAGTAGATTTGATCAGCTGTTTTACCACAATAAAAGCGGCTTTGATCAGCTGTTTAACCACAAGAAAAGCGGCTTTGATCAGCTGTTTAACCACAAGAAAAGCGGCTTTGATCAGCTGTTTAACCACAAGAAAAGTGGATTTGATCAGCTGTTTTACCACAAGAAAAGCGGCTTTGATGAGCAGTTTATCCACAAGAAAAGCGGGTTTGATCAGCTGTTTATCCACAAGAAAAGCGGCTTTGATGAGCAGTTTATCCACAAGAAAAGCGGCTTTGATCAGCTGTTTAACCACAAGAAAAGTGGATTTGATCAGCTGTTTTACCACAAGAAAGCAGATTTGATCAGCTGTTGAACCACAAGAAAAGCGGCTTTGATCAGCTGTTTAGCCACAAGAAAAGTGGATTTGATCAGTTGTTTATCCACAAGAAAAGTGGATTTGATCAGCTGTTTATCCACAAGAAAAGTGGATTTGATCAGCTGTTTATCCACAAGAAAAGCGGCTTTGATCAGCTGTTTATCCACAAGAAAAGTGGATTTGATCAGCTGTTTATCCACAAGAAAAGCGGCTTTGATGAGGTGTTTATCCACAAGGAAATTGGATTTGATCAGCTGTTTTACCACAAGAAAAGTGGATTTGATCAGCAGTTTATCCACAAGAAAAGCGGCTTTGATGAGCTGTTTATCCACAAGAAAAGTGGATTTGATCAGCTGTTTTCCCACAAGAGAAGCAGATTTGATCAGCAGTTTATCCACAAGAGAAGCGAATTTGATCAGTTGTTTAACCACAAGAAAAGTGGCTTTGATCAGCTGTTTATCCTCAAGAAAAGTGGATTTGATCAGGTGTTTATCCACAAGAAAAGCGGATTTGATCAGCTGTTTTCCCACAAGAAAAGTGGATTTGATCAGCTGTTTTCCGACAAGAAAAGTGGATTTGATCAGCTGTTTAACAACAAGAAAAGCGGATTTGATCAGCTGTTTTCCCACAAGAAAAGTGGATTTGATCAGCTGTTTCCCCACAAGAAAAGTGGCTTTGATCAGCTGTTTAACCACAAGAAAAGTGGATTTGATAAGCTGTTTAACCACAAGAAAAGTGGATGTGATCAGCTGTTTAAAAACAAGAAAAGTGGCTTTGATCAGCTGTTTTCCCACAAGAAAAGTGGATTTGATAAGCTGTTTATCCTCAAGAAAAGTGGATTTGATCAGCTGTTTATGAACAAGAAAAGTGGATTTGATCAGCTGTTTAACCACAAGAAAAGTGGATTTGATCAGCTGTTTTCCCACAAGAAAAGTGGATTTGATAAGCTGTTTATCCTCAAGAAAAGTGGATTTGATCAGCTGTTTATGAACAAGAAAAGTGGATTTGACCAGCTGTTTATCCTCAAGAAAAGTGGATTTGATCAGCTGTTTATGAACAAGAAAAGTGGATTTGATCAGCTGTTTTACCACAAGAAAAGTGGATTTGATCCGATGTTTATCCACAAGAAAAGTGGATTTGATCAGTTGTTTATCCACAAGAAAAGTGGATTTGATCAGCTGTTTATCCACAAGAAAAGTGGATTTGATCAGCTGTTTATCCACAAGAAAAGCGGCTTTGATCAGCTGTTTATCCACAAGAAAAGTGGATTTGATCAGCTGTTTATCCACAAGAAAAGCGGCTTTGATGAGCTGTTTATCCACAAGGAAATTGGATTTGATCAGCTGTTTTACCACAAGAAAAGTGGATTTGATCAGCAGTTTATCCACAAGAAAAGCGGCTTTGATGAGCTGTTTATCCACAAGAAAAGTGGATTTGATCAGCTGTTTTCCCACAAGAGAAGCAGATTTGATCAGCAGTTTATCCACAAGAGAAGCGAATTTGATCAGTTGTTTAACCACAAGAAAAGTGGATTTGATCAGCTGTTTATGAACAAGAAAAGTGGATTTGATCAGCTGTTTAACCACAAGAAAAGTGGATTTGATCGGCTGTTTAACCACAAGAAAAGTGGATTTGATCGGCTGTTTATCCACAAGAAAAGTGGATTTGATAAGCTGTTTTCCCACAAGAAAAGTGGCTTTGATCAGCTGTTTATCCTCAAGAAAAGTGGATTTGATCAGCTGTTTTACCACAAGAAAATCGGCTTTGATCAGCTGTTTATCCACAAGAAAAGTGGATTTGATAAGCTGTTTATCCTCAAGAAAAGTGGATTTGATCAGCTGTTTTACCACAAGAAAAGCGGCTTTGATCAGCTGTTTATCCACAAGAAAAGTGGATTTGATCAGCTGTTTATCCACAAGAAAAGCAGATTTGATCAGCTGTTTTCCCACAAGAAAAGTGGATTTGATCAGCTGTTTATCCACAAGAGAAACAGATTTGATCAACAGTTTATCCACAAGAGAAGCAGATTTGATCAGCAGTTTATCCACAAGAGAAGTAGATTTGATCAGCAGTTTATCCACAAGAGAAGCAGATTTGATCAGCAGTTTATCTACAAGAGAAGCAGATTTGATCAGCAGTTTATCCACAAGAGAAGCAGATTTGATCAGCTGTTTTACCACAAGAAAAGCGGCTTTGATCAGCTGTTTATCCACAAGAAAAGTGGATTTGATAAGCTGTTTATCCTCAAGAAAAGTGGATTTGATCAGCTGTTTATCCACAAGAAAAGTGGATTTGATCAGCTGTTTTACCACAAGAAAAGCGGCTTTGATCAGCTGTTTATCCACAAGAAAAGTGGATTTGATCAGCTGTTTTCCCACAAGAAAAGCGGATTTGATCAGCTGTTTATCCACAAGAAAAGCGGATTTGATCAGCTGTTTTCCCACAAGAAAAGCGGATTTGATCAGCTGTTTATCCACAAGAAAAGTGGATTTGATCAGCTGTTTAACCACAAGAAAAGCGGCTTTGATCAGCTGTTTATGCACAAGAAAAGTGGATTTGATCAGCTGTTTATCCACAAGAAAAGTGGATTTGATCAGCTGTTTAACCACAAGAAAAGCGGCTTTGATCAGCTGTTTTCCCACAAGAAAAGTGGATTTGATCAGCTGTTTATCCACAAGAAAAGCGGCTTTGATCAGCTGTTTAACCACAAGAAAAGCGGCTTTGATCAGCTGTTTTCCCACAAGAAAAGTGGATTTGATCAGCTGTTTATCCACAAGAAAAGTGGCTTTGATCAGCTGTTTATCCACAAGAAAAGCGGATTTGATCAGCTGTTGAACCACAAGAAAAGTGGCTTTGATCAGCTGTTTAGCCACAAGAAAAGTGGATTTGATCAGCTGTTGAACCACAAGAAAAGTGGCTTTGATCAGCTGTTTAACCACAAGAAAAGTGGATTTGATCAGCTGTTTAGCCACAAGAAATGCGGATTTGATCAGCTGTTTAGCCACAAGAAAAGTGGATTTGATCAGCTGTTTAACCACAAGAAAAGTGGATTTGATCATCTGTTTAACCACAAGAAAAGTGGATTTGATCAGCTGTTTAGCCACAAGAAAAGTGGATTTGATCAGCTGTTTATCCACAAGAAAAGTGGATTTGATCAGCTGTTTAACCACAAGAAAAGTGGATTTGATCAGCTGTTTACCAACAAGAAAAGCGAATTTGATCAGTTGTTTAACCACAAGAAAAGTGGAATTGATCAGCTGTTTTACTACAAGAAAGCGGTTTTGATCAGCTGTTGAACCACAAGACAAGCGGCTTTGATCAGCTGTTTAGCCACAAGAAAAGCGGCTTTGATCAGCTGTTTAGCCACAAGAAAAGTGGATTTGATCAGCTGTTTAGCCACAAGAAAAGTGGATTTGATCAGCTGTTTATGAACAAGAAAAGTGGATTTGATCAGCTGTTTAGCCACAAGAAAAGTGGATTTGATCAGCTGTTTAGCCACAAGAAAAGTGGATTTGATCAGCTGTTTATCCACAAGAAAAGTGGATTTGATCAGCCTTTTATCCACAAGAAAAGTGAATTTGATCAGCTGTTTATCCACAAGAAAAGTGAATTTGATCAGCTGTTTATCCACAAGAAAAGTGAATTTGATCAGCTGTTTATCCACAAGAAAAGTGAATTTGATCAGCTGTTTATCCACAAGAAAAGTGAATTTGATCAGCTGTTTTACCACAAGAAAAGTGGCTTTGATCAGCTGTTTTGCAACAAGAAAAGTGGCTTTGATCAGCTGTTTATCCACAAGAAAAGTGAATTTGATCAGCTGTTTATCCACAAGAAAAGTGAATTTGATCAGCTGTTTATCCATTAGAAAAGTGGATTTGATCGGCTGTTTATCCACAAGAAAAGTGAATTTGATCAGCTGTTTAACCACAAGAAAAGCGGCTTTGATCAGCTGTTTTCCCACAAGAAAAGCGGTTTGATCAGCTGTTTATCCACAAGAAAAGCGGATTTGATCAGCTGTTTTCCCACAAGAAAAGCGGATTTGATCAGCTGTTTATCCACAAGAAAAGTGGATTTGATCAGCTGTTTTCCCACAAGAAAAGTGGATTTGATCAGGTGTTTAACCACAAGAAAAGCGGCTTTGATCAGCTGTTTATGCACAAGAAAAGTGGATTTGATAAGCTGTTTATCCACAAGAAAAGTGGATTTGATCAGTTGTTTATCCACAAGAAAAGTGGATTTGATCAGCTGTTTTACCACAAGAAAAGCGGCTTTGATCAGCTCTTTATCCGCAAAAAAAGTGGCTTTGATCAGCTGTTTTGCAACAAGAAAAGTGGATTTGATCAGCTGTTTATCCACAAGAAAAGTGGATTTGATCAGCTGTTTAACCACAAGAAAAGTGGATTTGATCAGCTGTTTATCCACAAGAAAATGGATTTGATCAGCTGTTTAACCACAAGAAAAGTGGATTTGATCAGCTGTTTAACCACAAGAAAAGCGGCTTTGATCAGCTGTTTAACCACAAGAAAAGCCCCTTCGATCAGCTGTTTAACCACAAGGAAACTGGATTTGATCAGCTGTTTAACCACAAAAAAGTGGATTTGATCAGCTGTTTAACCACAATAATAGCGGCTTTGATCAGCTGTTTTAGCACAAGAAAAGCGGCTTTGATCAGCTGTTTAACCACAAGAAAAGTGGATTTGATCAGCTGTTTAACCACAAGAAAAGTGGCTTTGATCAGCTGTTTAACCACAAGAAAAGTGCATTTGATCAGCTGTTTAACCACAAGAAAAGCGGCTTTGATCAGCTGTTTTACCACAAGAAAAGCGGCTTTGATCAGCTGTTTTACCACAAGAAAAGTAGATTTGATCAGCTGTTTTACCACAAGAAAAGCGGCTTTGATCAACTGTTTAACCACAAGAAAAGTGGATTTGATCAGCTGTTTAACCACAAGAAAAGTGGATTTGATCAGCTGTTTAACCACAAGAAAAGCGGCTTTGATCAGCTGTTTTACCACAAGAAAAGCGGCTTTGATCAGCTGTTTAACCACAAGAAAAGTAGATTTGATCAGCTGTTTTACCACAAGAAAAGCGGCTTTGATCAGCTGTTTAACCACAAGAAAAGCGGCTTTGATCAGCTGTTTAACCACAAGAAAAGCGGCTTTGATCAGCTGTTTAACCACAAGAAAAGTGGATTTGATCAGCTGTTTTACCACAAGAAAAGCGGCTTTGATGAGCAGTTTATCCACAAGAAAAGCGGGTTTGATCAGCTGTTTATCCACAAGAAAAGCGGCTTTGATGAGCAGTTTATCCACAAGAAAAGCGGCTTTGATCAGCTGTTTAACCACAAGAAAAGTGGATTTGATCAGCTGTTTTACCACAAGAAAGCAGATTTGATCAGCTGTTGAACCACAAGAAAAGCGGCTTTGATCAGCTGTTTAGCCACAAGAAAAGCGGCTTTGATCAGCTGTTTAGCCACAAGAAAAGCGGCTTTGATCAGCTGTTTAGCCACAAGAAAAGTGGCTTTGATCAGCTGTTTATCCACAAGAAAAGTGGATTTGATAAGCTGTTTATCCTCAAGAAAAGTGGATTTGATCAGCTGTTTATCCACAAGAAAAGTGGATTTGATCAGCTGTTTATCCACAAGGAAAGTGGATTTGATAAGCTTTTTATCCTCAAGAAAAGTGGATTTGATCAGCTGTTTATCCACAAGAAAAGCGGATTTGATCAGCTGTTTTTCCACAAGAAAAGTGGATTTGATCAGCTGTTTATGAACAAGAAAAGTGGATTTGATCAGCTGTTTAACCACAAGAAAAGTGGATTTGATCGGCTGTTTATCCACAAGAAAAGTGGATTTGATCGGCTGTTTTACCACAAGAAAAGTGGCTTTGATCAGCTGTTTTCCCACAAGAAAAGTGGCTTTGATCAGCTGTTTATCCTCAAGAAAAGTGGATTTGATCAGCTGTTTTACCACAAGAAAAGTGGCTTTGATCAGCTGTTTATCCACAAGAAAAGTGGCTTTGATAAGCTGTTTATCCTCAAGAAAAGTGGATTTGATCAGCTGTTTATCCACAAGAAAAGTGGATTTGATCAGGTGTTTATCCACAAGAAAAGCGGATTTGATCAGCTGTTTTCCCACAAGAAAAGTGGATTTGATCAGCTGTTTTCCGACAAGAAAAGTGGATTTGATCAGCTGTTTAACCACAAGAAAAGCGGATTTGATCAGCTGTTTTCCCACAAGAAAAGTGGATTTGATCAGCTGTTTTCCCACAAGAAAAGTGGCTTTGATCAGCTGTTTAACCACAAGAAAAGTGGATTTGATAAGCTGTTTAAGCACAAGAAAAGTGGATGTGATCAGCTGTTTAACCACAAGAAAAGTGGCTTTGATCAGCTGTTTTCCCACAAGAAAAGTGGATTTGATAAGCTGTTTATCCTCAAGAAAAGTGGATTTGATCAGCTGTTTATGAACAAGAAAAGTGGATTTGATCAGCTGTTTATCCTCAAGAAAAGTGGATTTGATCAGCTGTTTATGAACAAGAAAAGTGGATTTGATCAGCTGTTTTACCACAAGAAAAGTGGATTTGATCCGATGTTTATCCACAAGAAAAGTGGATTTGATCAGCTGTTTATCCACAAGAAAAGCGGCTTTGATCAGCTGTTTATCCACAAGAAAAGTGGATTTGATCAGCTGTTTCCCCACAAGAAAAGTGGCTTTGATCAGCTGTTTAACCACAAGAAAAGTGGATTTGATCAGCTGTTTCCCCACAAGAAAAGTGGCTTTGATCAGCTGTTTAACCACAAGAAAAGTGGATTTGATAAGCTGTTTAACCACAAGAAAAGTGGATGTGATCAGCTGTTTAACCACAAGAAAAGTGGCTTTGATCAGCTGTTTTCCCACAAGAAAAGTGGATTTGATAAGCTGTTTATCCTCAAGAAAAGTGGATTTGATCAGCTGTTTATGAACAAGAAAAGTGGATTTGATCAGCTGTTTAACCACAAGAAAAGTGGATTTGATCAGCTGTTTTCCCACAAGAAAAGTGGATTTGATAAGCTGTTTATCCTCAAGAAAAGTGGATTTGATCAGCTGTTTATGAACAAGAAAAGTGGATTTGACCAGCTGTTTATCCTCAAGAAAAGTGGATTTGATCAGCTGTTTATGAACAAGAAAAGTGGATTTGATCAGCTGTTTTACCACAAGAAAAGTGGATTTGATCCGATGTTTATCCACAAGAAAAGTGGATTTGATCAGTTGTTTATCCACAAGAAAAGTGGATTTGATCAGCTGTTTATCCACAAGAAAAGTGGATTTGATCAGCTGTTTATCCACAAGAAAAGCAGCTTTGATCAGCTGTTTATCCACAAGAAAAGTGGATTTGATCAGCTGTTTATCCACAAGAAAAGCGGCTTTGATGAGCTGTTTATCCACAAGGAAATTGGATTTGATCAGCTGTTTTACCACAAGAAAAGTGGATTTGATCAGCAGTTTATCCACAAGAAAAGTGGCTTTGATGAGCTGTTTATCCACAAGAAAAGTGGATTTGATCAGCTGTTTTCCCACAAGAGAAGCAGATTTGATCAGCAGTTTATCCACAAGAGAAGCGAATTTGATCAGTTGTTTAACCACAAGAAAAGTGGATTTGATCAGCTGTTTATGAACAAGAAAAGTGGATTTGATCAGCTGTTTAACCACAAGAAAAGTGGATTTGATCGGCTGTTTAACCACAAGAAAATTGGATTTGATCGGCTGTTTATCCACAAGAAAAGTGGATTTGATAAGCTGTTTTCCCACAAGAAAAGTGGCTTTGATCAGCTGTTTATCCTCAAGAAAAGTGGATTTGATCAGCTGTTTTACCACAAGAAAATCGGCTTTGATCAGCTGTTTATCCACAAGAAAAGTGGATTTGATAAGCTGTTTATCCTCAAGAAAAGTGGATTTGATCAGCTGTTTTACCACAAGAAAAGCGGCTTTGATCAGCTGTTTATCCACAAGAAAAGTGGATTTGATCAGCTGTTTATCCACAAGAAAAGCGGATTTGATCAGCTGTTTTCCCACAAGAAAAGTGGATTTGATCAGCTGTTTATCCACAAGAGAAACAGATTTGATCAACAGTTTATCCACAAGAGAAGCAGATTTGATCAGCAGTTTATCCACAAGAGAGGTAGATTTGATCAGCAGTTTATCTACAAGAGAAGCAGATTTGATCAGCAGTTTATCCACAAGAGAAGCAGATTTGATCAGCTGTTAATCCACAAGAAAAGTGGCTTTGATCAGCTGTTTAACCACAAGAAAAGTGGATTTGATCGGCTGTTTAACCACAAGAAAAGTGGATTTGATCGGCTGTTTATCCACAAGAAAAGTGGATTTGATCGGCTGTTTTACCACAAGAAAATGGCTTTGATCAGCTGTTTTCCCACAAGAAAAGTGTCTTTGATCAGCTGTTTATCCTCAAGAAAAGTGGATTTGATCAGCTGTTTTACCACAAGAAAAGTGGCTTTGATCAGCTGTTTATCCACAAGAAAAGTGGATTTGATAAGCTGTTTATCCTCAAGAAAAGTGGATTTGATCAGCTGTTTATCCACAAGAAAAGCGGATTTGATCAGCTGTTTTACCACAAGAAAAGTAGATTTGATCAGCTGTTTATCCACAAGAAAAGCGGGTTTGATCAGCTGTTTTATCCACAAGGAAATTGGATTTGATCAGCTGTTTATCCACAAGAAAAGTGGATTTGATCAGCTGTTTTCCCACAAGAGAAGCAGATTTGATCAGCAGTTTATCCACAAGAGAAGCGAATTTGATTGGCTGTTTAACCACAAGAAAAGTGGATTTGATCGGCTGTTTAACCACAAGAAAAGTGGATTTGATCAGCTGTTTATGAACAAGAAAAGTGGATTTGATCAGCTGTTTAACCACAAGAAAAGTGGATTTGATCAGCTGTTTATCCACAAGAAAAGTGGATTTGATAAGCTGTTTTACCACAAGAAAAGCGGCTTTGATCAGCTGTTTAACCACAAGAAAAGTGGATTTGATCAGCTGTTTATCCTCAATAAAAGTGGATTTGATCAGCTGTTTTACCACAAGAAAAGCGGCTTTGATCAGCTGTTTATCCACAAGAAAAGTGGATTTGATCAGCTGTTTTCCCACAAGAAAAGCGGATTTGATCAGCTGTTTATCCACAAGAAAAGCGGATTTGATCAGCTGTTTTCCCACAAGAAAAGTGGATTTGATCAGCTGTTTGTCCTCAAGAGAAGCAGATTTGATCAGCACTTTATCCACAAGAAAAGTGGCTTTGATCAGTTGTTTAACCACAAGAAAAGTGGATTTGATCAGCTGTTTATCCACGAGAGAAGCGAATTTGATCAGCACTTTATCCACAAGAAAAGTGGATTTGATCAGCTGTTTATGAACAAGAAAAGTGGATTTGATCAGCTGTTTAACCACAAGAAAAGTGGATTTGATCGGCTGTTTAACCACAAGAAAAGTGGTTTTGATCAGTTGTTTAACCACAAGAAAAGTGGATTTGATCAGCTGTTTATGAACAAGAAAAGTGGATTTGATCAGCTGTTTAACCACAAGAAAAGTGGATTTGATCGGCTGTTTAACCACAAGAAAAGTGGATTTGATCGGCTGTTTATCCACAAGAAAAGTGGATTTGATCGGCTGTTTTACCACAAGAAAAGTGGCTTTGATCAGCTGTTTTCCCACAAGAAAAGTGGCTTTGATCAGCTGTTTATCCTCAAGAAAAGTGGATTTGATCAGCTGTTTTACCACAAGAAAAGTGGCTTTGATCAGCTGTTTATCCACAAGAAAAGTGGATTTGATAAGCTGTTTATCCTCAAGAAAAGTGGATTTGATCAGCTGTTTATCCACAAGAAAAGTGGATTTGATCAGGTGTTTATCCACAAGGAAAGTGGATTTGATAAGCTGTTTATCCTCAAGAAAAGTGGATTTGATCAGCTGTTTATCCACAAGAAAAGCGGATTTGATCAGCTGTTTTCCCACAAGAAAAGTGGATTTGATCAGCTGTTTATGAACAAGAAAAGTGGATTTGATCAGCTGTTTAACCACAAGAAAAGTGGATTTGATCGGCTGTTTAACCACAAGAAAAGTGGATTTGATCGGCTGTTTATCCACAAGAAAAGTGGATTTGATCGGCTGTTTTACCACAAGAAAAGTGGCTTTGATCAGCTGTTTTCCCACAAGAAAAGTGGCTTTGATCAGCTGTTTATCCTCAAGAAAAGTGGATTTGATCAGCTGTTTTACCACAAGAAAAGTGGCTTTGATCAGCTGTTTATCCACAAGAAAAGTGGATTTGATAAGCTGTTTTCCCACAAGAAAAGTGGATTTGATCAGCTGTTTTCCGACAAGAAAAGTGGATTTGATCAGCTGTTTAACCACAAGAAAAGCGGATTTGATCAGCTGTTTTCCCACAAGAAAAGTGGATTTGATCAGCTGTTTTCCCACAAGAAAAGTGGCTTTGATCAGCTGTTTAACCACAAGAAAAGTGGATTTGATAAGCTGTTTAACCACAAGAAAAGTGGATGTGATCAGCTGTTTAACCACAAGAAAAGTGGCTTTGATCAGCTGTTTTCCCACAAGAAAAGTGGATTTGATAAGCTGTTTATCCTCAAGAAAAGTGGATTTGATCAGCTGTTTATGAACAAGAAAAGTGGATTTGATCAGCTGTTTATCCTCAAGAAAAGTGGATTTGATCAGCTGTTTATGAACAAGAAAAGTGGATTTGATCAGCTGTTTTACCACAAGAAAAGTGGATTTGATCTGATGTTTATCCACAAGAAAAGTGGATTTGATCAGTTGTTTATCCACAAGAAAAGTGGATTTGATCAGCTGTTTATCCACAAGAAAAGTGGATTTGATCAGCTGTTTATCCACAAGAAAAGCGGCTTTGATCAGCTGTTTATCCACAAGAAAAGTGGATTTGATCAGCTGTTTATCCACAAGAAAAGCGGCTTTGATGAGCTGTTTATCCACAAGGAAATTGGATTTGATCAGCTGTTTATCCACAATAAAAGTGGATTTGATCAGCTGTTTATCCACAAGAAAAGCGGCTTTGATGAGCTGTTTATCCTCAAGAAAAGTGGATTTGATCAGCTGTTTTACCACAAGAAAAGTGGCTTTGATCAGCTGTTTATCCACAAGAAAAGTGGATTTGATAAGCTGTTTATCCTCAAGAAAAGTGGATTTGATCAGGTGTTTATCCACAAGAAAAGCGGATTTGATCAGCTGTTTTCCCACAAGAAAAGTGGATTTGATCAGCTGTTTTCCGACAAGAAAAGTGGATTTGATCAGCTGTTTAACAACAAGAAAAGCGGATTTGATCAGCTGTTTTCCCACAAGAAAAGTGGATTTGATCAGCTGTTTCCCCACAAGAAAAGTGGCTTTGATCAGCTGTTTAACCACAAGAAAAGTGGATTTGATAAGCTGTTTAACCACAAGAAAAGTGAATGTGATCAGCTGTTTAACCACAAGAAAAGTGGCTTTGATCAGCTGTTTTCCCACAAGAAAAGTGGATTTGATAAGCTGTTTATCCTCAGGAAAAGTGGATTTGATCAGCTGTTTATGAACAAGAAAAGTGGATTTGATCAGCTGTTTAACCACAAGAAAAGTGGATTTGATCAGCTGTTTTCCCACAAGAAAAGTGGATTTGATAAGCTGTTTATCCTCAAGAAAAGTGGATTTGATCAGCTGTTTATGAACAAGAAAAGTGGATTTGACCAGCTGTTTATCCTCAAGAAAAGTGGATTTGATCAGCTGTTTATGAACAAGAAAAGTGGATTTGATCAGCTGTTTTACCACAAGAAAAGTGGATTTGATCCGATGTTTATCCACAAGAAAAGTGGATTTGATCAGTTGTTTATCCACAAGAAAAGTGGATTTGATAAGCTGTTTATCCACAAGAAAAGCGGCTTTGATCAGCTGTTTATCCACAAGAAAAGTGGATTTGATCAGCTGTTTATCCACAAGAAAAGCGGCTTTGATGAGCTGTTTATCCACAAGGAAATTGGATTTGATCAGCTGTTTTACCACAAGAAAAGTGGATTTGATCAGCAGTTTATCCACAAGAAAAGCGGCTTTGATGAGCTGTTTATCCACAAGAAAAGTGGATTTGATCAGCTGTTTTCCCACAAGAGAAGCAGATTTGATCAGCAGTTTATCCACAAGAGAAGCGAATTTGATCAGTTGTTTAACCACAAGAAAAGTGGATTTGATCAGCTGTTTATGAACAAGAAAAGTGGATTTGATAAGCTGTTTATCCTCAAGAAAAGTGGATTTGATCAGGTGTTTATCCACAAGAAAAGCGGATTTGATCAGCTGTTTTCCCACAAGAAAAGTGGATTTGATCAGCTGTTTTCCGACAAGAAAAGTGGATTTGATCAGCTGTTTAACAACAAGAAAAGCGGATTTGATCAGCTGTTTTCCCACAAGAAAAGTGGATTTGATCAGCTGTTTAACCACAAGAAAAGTGGATTTGATAAGCTGTTTAACCACAAGAAAAGTGGATGTGATCAGCTGTTTAACCACAAGAAAAGTGGCTTTGATCAGCTGTTTTCCCACAAGAAAAGTGGATTTGATAAGCTGTTTATCCTCAAGAAAAGTGGATTTGATCAGCTGTTTATGAACAAGAAAAGTGGATTTGATCAGCTGTTTAACCACAAGAAAAGTGGATTTGATCAGCTGTTTTCCCACAAGAAAAGTGGATTTGATAAGCTGTTTATCCTCAAGAAAAGTGGATTTGATCAGCTGTTTATGAACAAGAAAAGTGGATTTGACCAGCTGTTTATCCTCAAGAAAAGTGGATTTGATCAGCTGTTTATGAACAAGAAAAGTGGATTTGATCAGCTGTTTTACCACAAGAAAAGTGGATTTGATCCGATGTTTATCCACAAGAAAAGTGGATTTGATCAGTTGTTTATCCACAAGAAAAGTGGATTTGATCAGCTGTTTATCCACAAGAAAAGCGGATTTGATCAGCTGTTTTCCCACAAGAAAAGTGGATTTGATCAGCTGTTTGTCCTCAAGAGAAGCAGATTTGATCAGCACTTTATCCACAAGAAAAGTGGCTTTGATCAGTTGTTTAACCACAAGAAAAGTGGATTTGATCAGCTGTTTATCCACGAGAGAAGCGAATTTGATCAGCACTTTATCCACAAGAAAAGTGGATTTGATCAGCTGTTTATGAACAAGAAAAGTGGATTTGATCAGCTGTTTAACCACAAGAAAAGTGGATTTGATCGGCTGTTTAACCACAAGAAAAGTGGTTTTGATCAGTTGTTTAACCACAAGAAAAGTGGATTTGATCAGCTGTTTATGAACAAGAAAAGTGGATTTGATCAGCTGTTTAACCACAAGAAAAGTGGATTTGATCGGCTGTTTAACCACAAGAAAAGTGGATTTGATCGGCTGTTTATCCACAAGAAAAGTGGATTTGATCGGCTGTTTTACCACAAGAAAAGTGGCTTTGATCAGCTGTTTTCCCACAAGAAAAGTGGCTTTGATCAGCTGTTTATCCTCAAGAAAAGTGGATTTGATCAGCTGTTTTACCACAAGAAAAGTGGCTTTGATCAGCTGTTTATCCACAAGAAAAGTGGATTTGATAAGCTGTTTATCCTCAAGAAAAGTGGATTTGATCAGCTGTTTATCCACAAGAAAAGTGGATTTGATCAGCTGTTTATCCACAAGGAAAGTGGATTTGATAAGCTGTTTATCCTCAAGAAAAGTGGATTTGATCAGCTGTTTATCCACAAGAAAAGCGGATTTGATCAGCTGTTTTCCCACAAGAAAAGTGGATTTGATCAGCTGTTTATGAACAAGAAAAGTGGATTTGATCAGCTGTTTAACCACAAGAAAAGTGGATTTGATCGGCTGTTTAACCACAAGAAAAGTGGATTTGATCGGCTGTTTATCCACAAGAAAAGTGGATTTGATCGGCTGTTTTACCACAAGAAAAGTGGCTTTGATCAGCTGTTTTCCCACAAGAAAAGTGGCTTTGATCAGCTGTTTATCCTCAAGAAAAGTGGATTTGATCAGCTGTTTTACCACAAGAAAAGTGGCTTTGATCAGCTGTTTATCCACAAGAAAAGTGGATTTGATAAGCTGTTTTCCCACAAGAAAAGTGGATTTGATCAGCTGTTTTCCGACAAGAAAAGTGGATTTGATCAGCTGTTTAACCACAAGAAAAGCGGATTTGATCAGCTGTTTTCCCACAAGAAAAGTGGATTTTGATCAGCTGTTTTCCCACAAGAAAAGTGGCTTTGATCAGCTGTTTAACCACAAGAAAAGTGGATTTGATAAGCTGTTTAACCACAAGAAAAGTGGATGTGATCAGCTGTTTAACCACAAGAAAAGTGGCTTTGATCAGCTGTTTTCCCACAAGAAAAGTGGATTTGATAAGCTGTTTATCCTCAAGAAAAGTGGATTTGATCAGCTGTTTATGAACAAGAAAAGTGGATTTGATCAGCTGTTTATCCTCAAGAAAAGTGGATTTGATCAGCTGTTTATGAACAAGAAAAGTGGATTTGATCAGCTGTTTTACCACAAGAAAAGTGGATTTGATCTGATGTTTATCCACAAGAAAAGTGGATTTGATCAGTTGTTTATCCACAAGAAAAGTGGATTTGATCAGCTGTTTATCCACAAGAAAAGTGGATTTGATCAGCTGTTTATCCACAAGAAAAGCGGCTTTGATCAGCTGTTTATCCACAAGAAAAGTGGATTTGATCAGCTGTTTATCCACAAGAAAAGCGGCTTTGATGAGCTGTTTATCCACAAGGAAATTGGATTTGATCAGCTGTTTATCCACAAGAAAAGTGGATTTGATCAGCTGTTTATCCACAAGAAAAGCGGCTTTGATGAGCTGTTTATCCTCAAGAAAAGTGGATTTGATCAGCTGTTTTACCACAAGAAAAGTGGCTTTGATCAGCTGTTTATCCACAAGAAAAGTGGATTTGATAAGCTGTTTATCCTCAAGAAAAGTGGATTTGATCAGGTGTTTATCCACAAGAAAAGCGGATTTGATCAGCTGTTTTCCCACAAGAAAAGTGGATTTGATCAGCTGTTTTCCGACAAGAAAAGTGGATTTGATCAGCTGTTTAACAACAAGAAAAGCGGATTTGATCAGCTGTTTTCCCACAAGAAAAGTGGATTTGATCAGCTGTTTCCCCACAAGAAAAGTGGCTTTGATCAGCTGTTTAACCACAAGAAAAGTGGATTTGATAAGCTGTTTAACCACAAGAAAAGTGAATGTGATCAGCTGTTTAACCACAAGAAAAGTGGCTTTGATCAGCTGTTTTCCCACAAGAAAAGTGGATTTGATAAGCTGTTTATCCTCAGGAAAAGTGGATTTGATCAGCTGTTTATGAACAAGAAAAGTGGATTTGATCAGCTGTTTAACCACAAGAAAAGTGGATTTGATCAGCTGTTTTCCCACAAGAAAAGTGGATTTGATAAGCTGTTTATCCTCAAGAAAAGTGGATTTGATCAGCTGTTTATGAACAAGAAAAGTGGATTTGACCAGCTGTTTATCCTCAAGAAAAGTGGATTTGATCAGCTGTTTATGAACAAGAAAAGTGGATTTGATCAGCTGTTTTACCACAAGAAAAGTGGATTTGATCCGATGTTTATCCACAAGAAAAGTGGATTTGATCAGTTGTTTATCCACAAGAAAAGTGGATTTGATAAGCTGTTTATCCACAAGAAAAGCGGCTTTGATCAGCTGTTTATCCACAAGAAAAGTGGATTTGATCAGCTGTTTATCCACAAGAAAAGCGGCTTTGATGAGCTGTTTATCCACAAGGAAATTGGATTTGATCAGCTGTTTTACCACAAGAAAAGTGGATTTGATCAGCAGTTTATCCACAAGAAAAGCGGCTTTGATGAGCTGTTTATCCACAAGAAAAGTGGATTTGATCAGCTGTTTTCCCACAAGAGAAGCAGATTTGATCAGCAGTTTATCCACAAGAGAAGCGAATTTGATCAGTTGTTTAACCACAAGAAAAGTGGATTTGATCAGCTGTTTATGAACAAGAAAAGTGGATTTGATAAGCTGTTTATCCTCAAGAAAAGTGGATTTGATCAGGTGTTTATCCACAAGAAAAGCGGATTTGATCAGCTGTTTTCCCACAAGAAAAGTGGATTTGATCAGCTGTTTTCCGACAAGAAAAGTGGATTTGATCAGCTGTTTAACAACAAGAAAAGCGGATTTGATCAGCTGTTTTCCCACAAGAAAAGTGGATTTGATCAGCTGTTTAACCACAAGAAAAGTGGATTTGATAAGCTGTTTAACCACAAGAAAAGTGGATGTGATCAGCTGTTTAACCACAAGAAAAGTGGCTTTGATCAGCTGTTTTCCCACAAGAAAAGTGGATTTGATAAGCTGTTTATCCTCAAGAAAAGTGGATTTGATCAGCTGTTTATGAACAAGAAAAGTGGATTTGATCAGCTGTTTAACCACAAGAAAAGTGGATTTGATCAGCTGTTTTCCCACAAGAAAAGTGGATTTGATAAGCTGTTTATCCTCAAGAAAAGTGGATTTGATCAGCTGTTTATGAACAAGAAAAGTGGATTTGACCAGCTGTTTATCCTCAAGAAAAGTGGATTTGATCAGCTGTTTATGAACAAGAAAAGTGGATTTGATCAGCTGTTTTACCACAAGAAAAGTGGATTTGATCCGATGTTTATCCACAAGAAAAGTGGATTTGATCAGTTGTTTATCCACAAGAAAAGTGGATTTGATCAGCTGTTTATCCACAAGAAAAGTGGATTTGATCAGCTGTTTATCCACAAGAAAAGCGGCTTTGATCAGCTGTTTATCCACAAGAAAAGTGGATTTGATCAGCTGTTTATCCACAAGAAAAGCGGCTTTGATGAGCTGTTTATCCACAAGGAAATTGGATTTGATCAGCTGTTTTACCACAAGAAAAGCGGATTTGATCAGCAGTTTATCCACAAGAAAAGCGGCTTTGATGAGCTGTTTATCCACAAGAAAAGTGGATTTGATCAGCAGTTTATCCACAAGAGAAGCGAATTTGATCAGTTGTTTAACCACAAGAAAAGTGGATTTGATCAGCTGTTTATGAACAAGAAAAGTGGATTTGATCAGCTGTTTAACCACAAGAAAAGTGGATTTGATCGGCTGTTTAACCACAAGAAAAGTGGATTTGATCGGCTGTTTATCCACAAGAAAAGTGGATTTGATAAGCTGTTTTCCCACAAGAAAAGTGGCTTTGATCAGCTGTTTATCCTCAAGAAAAGTGGATTTGATCAGCTGTTTTACCACAAGAAAATCGGCTTTGATCAGCTGTTTATCCACAAGAAAAGTGGATTTGATAAGCTGTTTATCCTCAAGAAAAGTGGATTTGATCAGCTGTTTTACCACAAGAAAAGCGGCTTTGATCAGCTGTTTATCCACAAGAAAAGTGGATTTGATCAGCTGTTTATCCACAAGAAAAGCGGATTTGATCAGCTGTTTTCCCACAAGAAAAGTGGATTTGATCAGCTGTTTATCCACAAGAGAAACAGATTTGATCAACAGTTTATCCACAAGAGAAGCAGATTTGATCAGCAGTTTATCCACAAGAGAAGTAGATTTGATCAGCAGTTTATCCACAAGAGAAGCAGATTTGATCAGCAGTTTATCTACAAGAGAAGCAGATTTGATCAGCAGTTTATCCACAAGAGAAGCAGATTTGATCAGCTGTTAATCCACAAGAAAAGTGGCTTTGATCAGCTGTTTGTCCTCAAGAGAAGCAGATTTGATCAGCACTTTATCCACAAGAAAAGTGGCTTTGATCAGTTGTTTTCCCACAAGAAAAGTGGATTTGATCGGCTGTTTAACCACAAGAAAAGTGGATTTGATCGGCTGTTTTCCCACAAGAAAAGTGGCTTTGATCAGCTGTTTATCCTCAAGAAAAGTGGATTTGATCAGCTGTTTTACCACAAGAAAAGCGGCTTTGATCAGCTGTTTATCCACAAGAAAAGTGGATTTGATAAGCTGTTTATCCTCAAGAAAAGTGGATTTGATCAGCTGTTTATCCACAAGAAAAGTGGATTTGATCAGCTGTTTTACCACAAGAAAAGCGGCTTTGATCAGCTGTTTATCCACAAGAAAAGTGGATTTGATCAGCTGTTTTCCCACAAGAAAAGCGGATTTGATCAGCTGTTTATCCACAAGAAAAGCGGATTTGATCAGCTGTTTTCCCACAAGAAAAGCGGATTTGATCAGCTGTTTATCCACAAGAAAAGTGGATTTGATCAGCTGTTTAACCACAAGAAAAGCGGCTTTGATCAGCTGTTTATGCACAAGAAAAGTGGATTTGATCAGCTGTTTATCCACAAGAAAAGTGGATTTGATCAGCTGTTTAACCACAAGAAAAGCGGATTTGATCAGCTGTTTTCCCACAAGAAAAGTGGATTTGATCAGCTGTTTATCCACAAGAAAAGCGGCTTTGATCAGCTGTTTAACCACAAGAAAAGCGGCTTTGATCAGCTGTTTTCCCACAAGAAAAGTGGATTTGATCAGCTGTTTATCCACAAGAAAAGTGGCTTTGATCAGCTGTTTATCCACAAGAAAAGCGGATTTGATCAGCTGTTGAACCACAAGAAAAGTGGCTTTGATCAGCTGTTTAGCCACAAGAAAAGTGGATTTGATCAGCTGTTGAACCACAAGAAAAGTGGCTTTGATCAGCTGTTTAACCACAAGAAAAGTGGATTTGATCAGCTGTTTAGCCACAAGAAAAGCGGATTTGATCAGCTGTTTAGCCACAAGAAAAGTGGATTTGATCAGCTGTTTAACCACAAGAAAAGTGGATTTGATCATCTGTTTAACCACAAGAAAAGTGGATTTGATCAGCTGTTTAGCCACAAGAAAAGTGGATTTGATCAGCTGTTTATCCACAAGAAAAGTGGATTTGATCAGCTGTTTAACCACAAGAAAAGTGGATTTGATCAGCTGTTTAACCACAAGAAAAGTGGATTTGATCAGCTGTTTAACCACAAGAAAAGCGAATTTGATTAGTTGTTTAACCACAAGAAAAGTGGAATTGATCAGCTGTTTTACCACAAGAAAGCGGTTTTGATCAGCTGTTGAACCACAAGACAAGCGGCTTTGATCAGCTGTTTAGCCACAAGAAAAGCGGCTTTGATCAGATGTTTAGCCACAAGAAAAGTGGATTTGATCAGCTGTTTAGCCACAAGAAAAGTGGATTTGATCAGCTGTTTATGAACAAGAAAAGTGGATTTGATCAGCTGTTTAGCCACAAGAAAAGTGGATTTGATCAGCTGTTTAGCCACAAGAAAAGTGGATTTGATCAGCTGTTTATCCACAAGAAAAGTGGATTTGATCAGCCTTTTATCCACAAGAAAAGTGAATTTGATCAGCTGTTTATCCACAAGAAAAGTGAATTTGATCAGCTGTTTATCCACAAGAAAAGTGAATTTGATCAGCTGTTTATCCACAAGAAAAGTGAATTTGATCAGCTGTTTATCCACAAGAAAAGTGAATTTGATCAGCTGTTTATCCACAAGAAAAGTGAATTTGATCAGCTGTTTTACCACAAGAAAAGTGGCTTTGATCAGCTGTTTTGCAACAAGAAAAGTGGCTTTGATCAGCTGTTTATCCACAAGAAAAGTGAATTTGATCAGCTGTTTATCCACAAGAAAAGTGAATTTGATCAGCTGTTTATCCATTAGAAAAGTGGATTTGATCAGCTGTTTATCCACAAGAGAAGTGAATTTGATCAGCTGTTTAACCACAAGAAAAGCGGCTTTGATCAGCTGTTTTCCCACAAGAAAAGCGGTTTGATCAGCTGTTTATCCACAAGAAAAGCGGATTTGATCAGCTGTTTTCCCACAAGAAAAGCGGATTTGATCAGCTGTTTATCCACAAGAAAAGTGGATTTGATCAGCTGTTTTCCCACAAGAAAAGTGGATTTGATCAGGTGTTTAACCACAAGAAAAGCGGCTTTGATCAGCTGTTTATGCACAAGAAAAGTGGATTTGATCAGCTGTTTATCCACAAGAAAAGTGGATTTGATCAGTTGTTTATCCACAAGAAAAGTGGATTTGATCAGCTGTTTTCCCACAAGAGAAGCAGATTTGATCAGCAGTTTATCCACAAGAGAAGCGAATTTGATTGGCTGTTTAACCACAAGAAAAGTGGATTTGATCGGCTGTTTAACCACAAGAAAAGTGGATTTGATCAGCTGTTTATGAACAAGAAAAGTGGATTTGATCAGCTGTTTAACCACAAGAAAAGTGGATTTGATCAGCTGTTTATCCACAAGAAAAGTGGATTTGATAAGCTGTTTTACCACAAGAAAAGCGGCTTTGATCAGCTGTTTAACCACAAGAAAAGTGGATTTGATCAGCTGTTTATCCTCAATAAAAGTGGATTTGATCAGCTGTTTTACCACAAGAAAAGCGGCTTTGATCAGCTGTTTATCCACAAGAAAAGTGGATTTGATCAGCCTTTTTCCCACAAGAAAAGCGGATTTGATCAGCTGTTTATCCACAAGAAAAGCGGATTTGATCAGCTGTTTTCCCACAAGAAAAGTGGATTTGATCAGCTGTTTGTCCTCAAGAGAAGCAGATTTGATCAGCACTTTATCCACAAGAAAAGTGGCTTTGATCAGTTGTTTAACCACAAGAAAAGTGGATTTGATCAGCTGTTTATCCACGAGAGAAGCGAATTTGATCAGCACTTTATCCACAAGAAAAGTGGATTTGATCAGCTGTTTATGAACAAGAAAAGTGGATTTGATCAGCTGTTTAACCACAAGAAAAGTGGATTTGATCGGCTGTTTAACCACAAGAAAAGTGGTTTTGATCAGTTGTTTAACCACAAGAAAAGTGGATTTGATCAGCTGTTTATGAACAAGAAAAGTGGATTTGATCAGCTGTTTAACCACAAGAAAAGTGGATTTGATCGGCTGTTTAACCACAAGAAAAGTGGATTTGATCGGCTGTTTATCCACAAGAAAAGTGGATTTGATCGGCTGTTTTACCACAAGAAAAGTGGCTTTGATCAGCTGTTTTCCCACAAGAAAAGTGGCTTTGATCAGCTGTTTATCCTCAAGAAAAGTGGATTTGATCAGCTGTTTTACCACAAGAAAAGTGGCTTTGATCAGCTGTTTATCCACAAGAAAAGTGGATTTGATAAGCTGTTTATCCTCAAGAAAAGTGGATTTGATCAGCTGTTTATCCACAAGAAAAGTGGATTTGATCAGCTGTTTATCCACAAGGAAAGTGGATTTGATAAGCTGTTTATCCTCAAGAAAAGTGGATTTGATCAGCTGTTTATCCACAAGAAAAGCGGATTTGATCAGCTGTTTTCCCACAAGAAAAGTGGATTTGATCAGCTGTTTATGAACAAGAAAAGTGGATTTGATCAGCTGTTTAACCACAAGAAAAGTGGATTTGATCGGCTGTTTAACCACAAGAAAAGTGGATTTGATCGGCTGTTTATCCACAAGAAAAGTGGATTTGATCGGCTGTTTTACCACAAGAAAAGTGGCTTTGATCAGCTGTTTTCCCACAAGAAAAGTGGCTTTGATCAGCTGTTTATCCTCAAGAAAAGTGGATTTGATCAGCTGTTTTACCACAAGAAAAGTGGCTTTGATCAGCTGTTTATCCACAAGAAAAGTGGATTTGATAAGCTGTTTTCCCACAAGAAAAGTGGATTTGATCAGCTGTTTTCCGACAAGAAAAGTGGATTTGATCAGCTGTTTAACCACAAGAAAAGCGGATTTGATCAGCTGTTTTCCCACAAGAAAAGTGGATTTGATCAGCTGTTTTCCCACAAGAAAAGTGGCTTTGATCAGCTGTTTAACCACAAGAAAAGTGGATTTGATAAGCTGTTTAACCACAAGAAAAGTGGATGTGATCAGCTGTTTAACCACAAGAAAAGTGGCTTTGATCAGCTGTTTTCCCACAAGAAAAGTGGATTTGATAAGCTGTTTATCCTCAAGAAAAGTGGATTTGATCAGCTGTTTATGAAAAAGAAAAGTGGATTTGATCAGCTGTTTATCCTCAAGAAAAGTGGATTTGATCAGCTGTTTATGAACAAGAAAAGTGGATTTGATCAGCTGTTTTACCACAAGAAAAGTGGATTTGATCTGATGTTTATCCACAAGAAAAGTGGATTTGATCAGTTGTTTATCCACAAGAAAAGTGGATTTGATCAGCTGTTTATCCACAAGAAAAGTGGATTTGATCAGCTGTTTATCCACAAGAAAAGCGGCTTTGATCAGCTGTTTATCCACAAGAAAAGTGGATTTGATCAGCTGTTTATCCACAAGAAAAGCGGCTTTGATGAGCTGTTTATCCACAAGGAAATTGGATTTGATCAGCTGTTTATCCACAAGAAAAGTGGATTTGATCAGCTGTTTATCCACAAGAAAAGCGGCTTTGATGAGCTGTTTATCCTCAAGAAAAGTGGATTTGATCAGCTGTTTTACCACAAGAAAAGTGGCTTTGATCAGCTGTTTATCCACAAGAAAAGTGGATTTGATAAGCTGTTTATCCTCAAGAAAAGTGGATTTGATCAGGTGTTTATCCACAAGAAAAGCGGATTTGATCAGCTGTTTTCCCACAAGAAAAGTGGATTTGATCAGCTGTTTTCCGACAAGAAAAGTGGATTTGATCAGCTGTTTAACAACAAGAAAAGCGGATTTGATCAGCTGTTTTCCCACAAGAAAAGTGGATTTGATCAGCTGTTTCCCCACAAGAAAAGTGGCTTTGATCAGCTGTTTAACCACAAGAAAAGTGGATTTGATAAGCTGTTTAACCACAAGAAAAGTGAATGTGATCAGCTGTTTAACCACAAGAAAAGTGGCTTTGATCAGCTGTTTTCCCACAAGAAAAGTGGATTTGATAAGCTGTTTATCCTCAGGAAAAGTGGATTTGATCAGCTGTTTATGAACAAGAAAAGTGGATTTGATCAGCTGTTTAACCACAAGAAAAGTGGATTTGATCAGCTGTTTTCCCACAAGAAAAGTGGATTTGATAAGCTGTTTATCCTCAAGAAAAGTGGATTTGATCAGCTGTTTATCCACAAGAAAAGTGGATTTGATCAGCTGTTTATCCACAAGAAAAGCGGCTTTGATCAGCTGTTTTACCACAAGAAAAGTGGATTTGATCAGCAGTTTATCCACAAGAAAAGCGGCTTTGATGAGCTGTTTATCCACAAGAAAAGTGGATTTGATCAGCTGTTTTCCCACAAGAGAAGCAGATTTGATCAGCAGTTTATCCACAAGAGAAGCGAATTTGATCAGTTGTTTAACCACAAGAAAAGTGGATTTGATCAGCTGTTTATGAACAAGAAAAGTGGATTTGACCAGCTGTTTATCCTCAAGAAAAGTGGATTTGATCAGCTGTTTATGAACAAGAAAAGTGGATTTGATCAGCTGTTTTACCACAAGAAAAGTGGATTTGATCCGATGTTTATCCACAAGAAAAGTGGATTTGATCAGTTGTTTATCCACAAGAAAAGTGGATTTGATCAGCTGTTTATCCACAAGAAAAGTGGATTTGATCAGCTGTTTATCCACAAGAAAAGCGGCTTTGATCAGCTGTTTATCCACAAGAAAAGTGGATTTGATCAGCTGTTTATCCACAAGAAAAGCGGCTTTGATGAGCTGTTTATCCACAAGGAAATTGGATTTGATCAGCTGTTTTACCACAAGAAAAGTGGATTTGATCAGCAGTTTATCCACAAGAAAAGCGGCTTTGATGAGCTGTTTATCCACAAGAAAAGTGGATTTGATCAGCTGTTTTCCCACAAGAGAAGCAGATTTGATCAGCAGTTTATCCACAAGAGAAGCGAATTTGATCAGTTGTTTAACCACAAGAAAAGTGGATTTGATCAGCTGTTTATGAACAAGAAAAGTGGATTTGATCAGCTGTTTAACCACAAGAAAAGTGGATTTGATCGGCTGTTTAACCACAAGAAAAGTGGATTTGATCGGCTGTTTATCCACAAGAAAAGTGGATTTGATAAGCTGTTTTCCCACAAGAAAAGTGGCTTTGATCAGCTGTTTATCCTCAAGAAAAGTGGATTTGATCAGCTGTTTTACCACAAGAAAATCGGCTTTGATCAGCTGTTTATCCACAAGAAAAGTGGATTTGATAAGCTGTTTATCCTCAAGAAAAGTGGATTTGATCAGCTGTTTTACCACAAGAAAAGCGGCTTTGATCAGCTGTTTATCCACAAGAAAAGTGGATTTGATCAGCTGTTTATCCACAAGAAAAGCGGATTTGATCAGCTGTTTTCCCACAAGAAAAGTGGATTTGATCAGCTGTTTATCCACAAGAGAAACAGATTTGATCAACAGTTTATCCACAAGAGAAGCAGATTTGATCAGCAGTTTATCCACAAGAGAAGTAGATTTGATCAGCAGTTTATCCACAAGAGAAGCAGATTTGATCAGCAGTTTATCTACAAGAGAAGCAGATTTGATCAGCAGTTTATCCACAAGAGAAGCAGATTTGATCAGCTGTTAATCCACAAGAAAAGTGGCTTTGATCAGCTGTTTGTCCTCAAGAGAAGCAGATTTGATCAGCACTTTATCCACAAGAAAAGTGGCTTTGATTAGTTGTTTTCCCACAAGAAAAGTGGATTTGATCGGCTGTTTAACCACAAGAAAAGTGGATTTGATCGGCTGTTTTCCCACAAGAAAAGTGGCTTTGATCAGCTGTTTATCCTCAAGAAAAGTGGATTTGATCAGCTGTTTTACCACAAGAAAAGCGGCTTTGATCAGATGTTTATCCACAAGAAAAGTGGATTTGATAAGCTGTTTATCCTCAAGAAAAGTGGATTTGATCAGCTGTTTATCCACAAGAAAAGTGGATTTGATCAGCTGTTTTACCACAAGAAAAGCGGCTTTGATCAGCTGTTTATCCACAAGAAAAGTGGATTTGATCAGCTGTTTTCCCACAAGAAAAGCGGATTTGATCAGCTGTTTATCCACAAGAAAAGCGGATTTGATCAGCTGTTTTCCCACAAGAAAAGCGGATTTGATCAGCTGTTTATCCACAAGAAAAGTGGATTTGATCAGCTGTTTAACCACAAGAAAAGCGGCTTTGATCAGCTGTTTATGCACAAGAAAAGTGGATTTGATCAGCTGTTTATCCACAAGAAAAGTGGATTTGATCAGCTGTTTAACCACAAGAAAAGCGGCTTTGATCAGCTGTTTTCCCACAAGAAAAGTGGATTTGATCAGCTGTTTATCCACAAGAAAAGCGGCTTTGATCAGCTGTTTAACCACAAGAAAAGCGGCTTTGATCAGCTGTTTTCCCACAAGAAAAGTGGATTTGATCAGCTGTTTATCCACAAGAAAAGTGGCTTTGATCAGCTGTTTATCCACAAGAAAAGCGGATTTGATCAGCTGTTGAACCACAAGAAAAGTGGCTTTGATCAGCTGTTTAGCCACAAGAAAAGTGGATTTGATCAGCTGTTGAACCACAAGAAAAGTGGCTTTGATCAGCTGTTTAACCACAAGAAAAGTGGATTTGATCAGCTGTTTAGCCACAAGAAAAGCGGATTTGATCAGCTGTTTAGCCACAAGAAAAGTGGATTTGATCAGCTGTTTAACCACAAGAAAAGTGGATTTGATCATCTGTTTAACCACAAGAAAAGTGGATTTGATCAGCTGTTTAGCCACAAGAAAAGTGGATTTGATCAGCTGTTTATCCACAAGAAAAGTGGATTTGATCAGCTGTTTAACCACAAGAAAAGTGGATTTGATCAGCTGTTTAACCACAAGAAAAGTGGATTTGATCAGCTGTTTAACCACAAGAAAAGCGAATTTGATCAGTTGTTTAACCACAAGAAAAGTGGAATTGATCAGCTGTTTTACCACAAGAAAGCGGTTTTGATCAGCTGTTGAACCACAAGACAAGCGGCTTTGATCAGCTGTTTAGCCACAAGAAAAGCGGCTTTGATCAGATGTTTAGCCACAAGAAAAGTGGATTTGATCAGCTGTTTAGCCACAAGAAAAGTGGATTTGATCAGCTGTTTATGAACAAGAAAAGTGGATTTGATCAGCTGTTTAGCCACAAGAAAAGTGGATTTGATCAGCTGTTTAGCCACAAGAAAAGTGGATTTGATCAGCTGTTTATCCACAAGAAAAGTGGATTTGATCAGCCTTTTATCCACAAGAAAAGTGAATTTGATCAGCTGTTTATCCACAAGAAAAGTGAATTTGATCAGCTGTTTATCCACAAGAAAAGTGAATTTGATCAGCTGTTTATCCACAAGAAAAGTGAATTTGATCAGCTGTTTATCCACAAGAAAAGTGAATTTGATCAGCTGTTTATCCACAAGAAAAGTGAATTTGATCAGCTGTTTTACCACAAGAAAAGTGGCTTTGATCAGCTGTTTATCCACAAGAAAAGTGAATTTGATCAGCTGTTTATCCACAAGAAAAGTGAATTTGATCAGCTGTTTATCCATTAGAAAAGTGGATTTGATCAGCTGTTTATCCACAAGAAAAGTGAATTTGATCAGCTGTTTAACCACAAGAAAAGCGGCTTTGATCAGCTGTTTTCCCACAAGAAAAGCGGTTTGATCAGCTGTTTATCCACAAGAAAAGCGGATTTGATCAGCTGTTTTCCCACAAGAAAAGCGGATTTGATCAGCTGTTTATCCACAAGAAAAGTGGATTTGATCAGCTGTTTTCCCACAAGAAAAGTGGATTTGATCAGGTGTTTAACCACAAGAAAAGCGGCTTTGATCAGCTGTTTATGCACAAGAAAAGTGGATTTGATCAGCTGTTTATCCACAAGAAAAGTGGATTTGATCAGTTGTTTATCCACAAGAAAAGTGGATTTGATCAGCTGTTTTACCACAAGAAAAGCGGCTTTGATCAGCTCTTTATCCGCAAAAAAAGTGGCTTTGATCAGCTGTTTTGCAACAAGAAAAGTGGATTTGATCAGCTGTTTATCCACAAGAAAAGTGGATTTGATCAGCTGTTTAACCACAAGAAAAGTGGATTTGATCAGCTGTTTATCCACAAGAAAATGGATTTGATCAGCTGTTTAACCACAAGAAAAGTGGATTTGATCAGCTGTTTAACCACAAGAAAAGCGGCTTTGATCAGCTGTTTAACCACAAGAAAAGCCCCTTCGATCAGCTGTTTAACCACAAGGAAACTGGATTTGATCAGCTGTTTAACCACAAGAAAAGTGGATTTGATCAGCTGTTTAACCACAATAATAGCGGCTTTGATCAGCTGTTTTAGCACAAGAAAAGCGGCTTTGATCAGCTATTTAACCACAAGAAAAGTGGATTTGATCAGCTGTTTAACCACAAGAAAAGTGGCTTTGATCAGCTGTTTAACCACAAGAAAAGTGCATTTGATCAGCTGTTTAACCACAAGAAAAGCGGCTTTGATCAGCTGTTTTACCACAAGAAAAGCGGGTTTGATCAGCTGTTTTACCACAAGAAAAGTAGATTTGATCAGCTGTTTTCCACAAGAAAAGCGGCTTTGATCAGCTGTTTAACCACAAGAAAAGTGGATTTGATCAGCTGTTTAACCACAAGAAAAGTGGATTTGATCAGCTGTTTAACCACAAGAAAAGCGGCTTTGATCAGCTGTTTTACCACAAGAAAAGCGGCTTTGATCAGCTGTTTAACCACAAGAAAAGTAGATTTGATCAGCTGTTTTACCACAATAAAAGCGGCTTTGATCAGCTGTTTAACCACAAGAAAAGCGGCTTTGATCAGCTGTTTAACCACAAGAAAAGCGGCTTTGATCAGCTGTTTAACCACAAGAAAAGTCGATTTGATCAGCTGTTTTACCACAAGAAAAGCGGCTTTGATGAGCAGTTTATCCACAAGAAAAGCGGGTTTGATCAGCTGTTTATCCACAAGAAAAGCGGCTTTGATGAGCAGTTTATCCACAAGAAAAGCGGCTTTGATCAGCTGTTTAACCACAAGAAAAGTGGATTTGATCAGCTGTTTTACCACAAGAAAGCAGATTTGATCAGCTGTTGAACCACAAGAAAAGCGGCTTTGATCAGCTGTTTAGCCACAAGAAAAGTGGATTTGATCAGTTGTTTATCCACAAGAAAAGTGGATTTGATCAGCTGTTTATCCACAAGAAAAGTGGATTTGATCAGCTGTTTATCCACAAGAAAAGCGGCTTTGATCAGCTGTTTATCCACAAGAAAAGTGGATTTGATCAGTTGTTTATCCACAAGAAAAGCGGCTTTGATGAGGTGTTTATCCACAAGGAAATTGGATTTGATCAGCTGTTTTACCACAAGAAAAGTGGATTTGATCAGCAGTTTATCCACAAGAAAAGCGGCTTTGATGAGCTGTTTATCCACAAGAAAAGTGGATTTGATCAGCTGTTTTCCCACAAGAGAAGCAGATTTGATCAGCAGTTTATCCACAAGAGAAGCGAATTTGATCAGTTGTTTAACCACAAGAAAAGTGGATTTGATCAGCTGTTTATGAACAAGAAAAGTGGATTTGATAAGCTGTTTATCCTCAAGAAAAGTGGATTTGATCAGGTGTTTATCCACAAGAAAAGCGGATTTGATCAGCTGTTTTCCCACAAGAAAAGTGGATTTGATCAGCTGTTTTCCGACAAGAAAAGTGGATTTGATCAGCTGTTTAACAACAAGAAAAGCGGATTTGATCAGCTGTTTTCCCACAAGAAAAGTGGATTTGATCAGCTGTTTCCCCACAAGAAAAGTGGCTTTGATCAGCTGTTTAACCACAAGAAAAGTGGATTTGATAAGCTGTTTAACCACAAGAAAAGTGGATGTGATCAGCTGTTTAAAAACAAGAAAAGTGGCTTTGATCAGCTGTTTTCCCACAAGAAAAGTGGATTTGATAAGCTGTTTATCCTCAAGAAAAGTGGATTTGATCAGCTGTTTATGAACAAGAAAAGTGGATTTGATCAGCTGTTTAACCACAAGAAAAGTGGATTTGATCAGCTGTTTTCCCACAAGAAAAGTGGATTTGATAAGCTGTTTATCCTCAAGAAAAGTGGATTTGATCAGCTGTTTATGAACAAGAAAAGTGGATTTGACCAGCTGTTTATCCTCAAGAAAAGTGGATTTGATCAGCTGTTTATGAACAAGAAAAGTGGATTTGATCAGCTGTTTTACCACAAGAAAAGTGGATTTGATCCGATGTTTATCCACAAGAAAAGTGGATTTGATCAGTTGTTTATCCACAAGAAAAGTGGATTTGATCAGCTGTTTATCCACAAGAAAAGTGGATTTGATCAGCTGTTTATCCACAAGAAAAGCGGCTTTGATCAGCTGTTTATCCACAAGAAAAGTGGATTTGATCAGCTGTTTATCCACAAGAAAAGCGGCTTTGATGAGCTGTTTATCCACAAGGAAATTGGATTTGATCAGCTGTTTTACCACAAGAAAAGTGGATTTGATCAGCAGTTTATCCACAAGAAAAGCGGCTTTGATGAGCTGTTTATCCACAAGAAAAGTGGATTTGATCAGCTGTTTTCCCACAAGAGAAGCAGATTTGATCAGCAGTTTATCCACAAGAGAAGCGAATTTGATCAGTTGTTTAACCACAAGAAAAGTGGATTTGATCAGCTGTTTATGAACAAGAAAAGTGGATTTGATCAGCTGTTTAACCACAAGAAAAGTGGATTTGATCGGCTGTTTAACCACAAGAAAAGTGGATTTGATCGGCTGTTTATCCACAAGAAAAGTGGATTTGATAAGCTGTTTTCCCACAAGAAAAGTGGCTTTGATCAGCTGTTTATCCTCAAGAAAAGTGGATTTGATCAGCTGTTTTACCACAAGAAAATCGGCTTTGATCAGCTGTTTATCCACAAGAAAAGTGGATTTGATAAGCTGTTTATCCTCAAGAAAAGTGGATTTGATCAGCTGTTTTACCACAAGAAAAGCGGCTTTGATCAGCTGTTTATCCACAAGAAAAGTGGATTTGATCAGCTGTTTATCCACAAGAAAAGCAGATTTGATCAGCTGTTTTCCCACAAGAAAAGTGGATTTGATCAGCTGTTTATCCACAAGAGAAACAGATTTGATCAACAGTTTATCCACAAGAGAAGCAGATTTGATCAGCAGTTTATCCACAAGAGAAGTAGATTTGATCAGCAGTTTATCCACAAGAGAAGCAGATTTGATCAGCAGTTTATCTACAAGAGAAGCAGATTTGATCAGCAGTTTATCCACAAGAGAAGCAGATTTGATCAGCTGTTAATCCACAAGAAAAGTGGCTTTGATCAGCTGTTTGTCCTCAAGAGAAGCAGATTTGATCAGCCCTTTATCCACAAGAAAAGTGGCTTTGATCAGTTGTTTTCCCACAAGAAAAGTGGATTTGATCGGCTGTTTAACCACAAGAAAAGTGGATTTGATCGGCTGTTTTCCCACAAGAAAAGTGGCTTTGATCAGCTGTTTATCCTCAAGAAAAGTGGATTTGATCAGCTGTTTTACCACAAGAAAAGCGGCTTTGATCAGCTGTTTATCCACAAGAAAAGTGGATTTGATAAGCTGTTTATCCTCAAGAAAAGTGGATTTGATCAGCTGTTTATCCACAAGAAAAGTGGATTTGATCAGCTGTTTTACCACAAGAAAAGCGGCTTTGATCAGCTGTTTATCCACAAGAAAAGTGGATTTGATCAGCTGTTTTCCCACAAGAAAAGCGGATTTGATCAGCTGTTTATCCACAAGAAAAGCGGATTTGATCAGCTGTTTTCCCACAAGAAAAGCGGATTTGATCAGCTGTTTATCCACAAGAAAAGTGGATTTGATCAGCTGTTTAACCACAAGAAAAGCGGCTTTGATCAGCTGTTTATGCACAAGAAAAGTGGATTTGATCAGCTGTTTATCCACAAGAAAAGTGGATTTGATCAGCTGTTTAACCACAAGAAAAGCGGCTTTGATCAGCTGTTTTCCCACAAGAAAAGTGGATTTGATCAGCTGTTTATCCACAAGAAAAGCGGCTTTGATCAGCTGTTTAACCACAAGAAAAGCGGCTTTGATCAGCTGTTTTCCCACAAGAAAAGTGGATTTGATCAGCTGTTTATCCACAAGAAAAGTGGCTTTGATCAGCTGTTTATCCACAAGAAAAGCGGATTTGATCAGCTGTTGAACCACAAGAAAAGTGGCTTTGATCAGCTGTTTAGCCACAAGAAAAGTGGATTTGATCAGCTGTTGAACCACAAGAAAAGTGGCTTTGATCAGCTGTTTAACCACAAGAAAAGTGGATTTGATCAGCTGTTTAGCCACAAGAAATGCGGATTTGATCAGCTGTTTAGCCACAAGAAAAGTGGATTTGATCAGCTGTTTATCCACAAGAAAAGTGGATTTGATCAGCTGTTTAACCACAAGAAAAGTGGATTTGATCAGCTGTTTACCAACAAGAAAAGCGAATTTGATCAGTTGTTTAACCACAAGAAAAGTGGAATTGATCAGCTGTTTTACCACAAGAAAGCGGTTTTGATCAGCTGTTGAACCACAAGACAAGCGGCTTTGATCAGCTGTTTAGCCACAAGAAAAGCGGCTTTGATCAGCTGTTTAGCCACAAGAAAAGTGGATTTGATCAGCTGTTTAGCCACAAGAAAAGTGGATTTGATCAGCTGTTTATGAACAAGAAAAGTGGATTTGATCAGCTGTTTAGCCACAAGAAAAGTGGATTTGATCAGCTGTTTAGCCACAAGAAAAGTGGATTTGATCAGCTGTTTATCCACAAGAAAAGTGGATTTGATCAGCCTTTTATCCACAAGAAAAGTGAATTTGATCAGCTGTTTATCCACAAGAAAAGTGAATTTGATCAGCTGTTTATCCACAAGAAAAGTGAATTTGATCAGCTGTTTATCCACAAGAAAAGTGAATTTGATCAGCTGTTTATCCACAAGAAAAGTGAATTTGATCAGCTGTTTTACCACAAGAAAAGTGGCTTTGATCAGCTGTTTTGCAACAAGAAAAGTGGCTTTGATCAGCTGTTTATCCACAAGAAAAGTGAATTTGATCAGCTGTTTATCCACAAGAAAAGTGAATTTGATCAGCTGTTTATCCATTAGAAAAGTGGATTTGATCAGCTGTTTATCCACAAGAAAAGTGAATTTGATCAGCTGTTTAACCACAAGAAAAGCGGCTTTGATCAGCTGTTTTCCCACAAGAAAAGCGGTTTGATCAGCTGTTTATCCAGAAGAAAAGCGGATTTGATCAGCTGTTTTCCCACAAGAAAAGCGGATTTGATCAGCTGTTTATCCACAAGAAAAGTGGATTTGATCAGCTGTTTTCCCACAAGAAAAGTGGATTTGATCAGGTGTTTAACCACAAGAAAAGCGGCTTTGATCAGCTGTTTATGCACAAGAAAAGTGGATTTGATAAGCTGTTTATCCACAAGAAAAGTGGATTTGATCAGTTGTTTATCCACAAGAAAAGTGGATTTGATCAGCTGTTTTACCACAAGAAAAGCGGCTTTGATCAGCTCTTTATCCGCAAAAAAAGTGGCTTTGATCAGCTGTTTTGCAACAAGAAAAGTGGATTTGATCAGCTGTTTATCCACAAGAAAAGTGGATTTGATCAGCTGTTTAACCACAAGAAAAGTGGATTTGATCAGCTGTTTATCCACAAGAAAATGGATTTGATCAGCTGTTTAACCACAAGAAAAGTGGATTTGATCAGCTGTTTAACCACAAGAAAAGCGGCTTTGATCAGCTGTTTAACCACAAGAAAAGCCCCTTCGATCAGCTGTTTAACCACAAGGAAAGTGGATTTGATCAGCTGTTTAACCACAAGAAAAGTGGATTTGATCAGCTGTTTAACCACAATAATAGCGGCTTTGATCAGCTGTTTTAGCACAAGAAAAGCGGCTTTGATCAGCTGTTTAACCACAAGAAAAGTGGATTTGATCAGCTGTTTAACCACAAGAAAAGTGGCTTTGATCAGCTGTTTAACCACAAGAAAAGTGCATTTGATCAGCTGTTTAACCACAAGAAAAGCGGCTTTGATCAGCTGTTTTACCACAAGAAAAGCGGCTTTGATCAGCTGTTTTACCACAAGAAAAGTAGATTTGATCAGCTGTTTTACCACAAGAAAAGCGGCTTTGATCAACTGTTTAACCACAAGAAAAGTGGATTTGATCAGCTGTTTAACCACAAGAAAAGTGGATTTGATCAGCTGTTTAACCACAAGAAAAGCGGCTTTGATCAGCTGTTTTACCACAAGAAAAGCGGCTTTGATCAGCTGTTTAACCACAAGAAAAGTAGATTTGATCAGCTGTTTTACCACAAGAAAAGCGGCTTTGATCAGCTGTTTAACCACAAGAAAAGCGGCTTTGATCAGCTGTTTAACCACAAGAAAAGCGGCTTTGATCAGCTGTTTAACCACAAGAAAAGTGGATTTGATCAGCTGTTTTACCACAAGAAAAGCGGCTTTGATGAGCAGTTTATCCACAAGAAAAGCGGGTTTGATCAGCTGTTTATCCACAAGAAAAGTGAATTTGATCAGCTGTTTATCCACAAGAAAAGTGAATTTGATCAGCTGTTTATGAACAAGAAAAGTGGATTTGATCAGCTGTTTAACCACAAGAAAAGTGGATTTGATCGGCTGTTTAACCACAAGAGAAGCGAATTTGATCAGCTGTTTATCCACAAGAAAAGCGGCTTTGATGAGCTGTTTATCCACAAGAAAAGTGGATTTGATCAGCTGTTTTCCCACAAGAGAAGCAGATTTGATCAGCAGTTTATCCACAAGAGAAGCGAATTTGATCAGTTGTTTAACCACAAGAAAAGTGGATTTGATCAGCTGTTTATGAACAAGAAAAGTGGATTTGATCAGCTGTTTAACCACAAGAAAAGTGGATTTGATCGGCTGTTTAACCACAAGAAAAGTGGATTTGATCGGCTGTTTATCCACAAGAAAAGTGGATTTGATAAGCTGTTTTCCCACAAGAAAAGTGGCTTTGATCAGCTGTTTATCCTCAAGAAAAGTGGATTTGATCAGCTGTTTTACCACAAGAAAATCGGCTTTGATCAGCTGTTTATCCACAAGAAAAGTGGATTTGATAAGCTGTTTATCCTCAAGAAAAGTGGATTTGATCAGCTGTTTTACCACAAGAAAAGCGGCTTTGATCAGCTGTTTATCCACAAGAAAAGTGGATTTGATCAGCTGTTTATCCACAAGAAAAGCGGATTTGATCAGCTGTTTTCCCACAAGAAAAGTGGATTTGATCAGCTGTTTATCCACAAGAGAAACAGATTTGATCAACAGTTTATCCACAAGAGAAGCAGATTTGATCAGCAGTTTATCCACAAGAGAAGTAGATTTGATCAGCAGTTTATCCACAAGAGAAGCAGATTTGATCAGCAGTTTATCTACAAGAGAAGCAGATTTGATCAGCAGTTTATCCACAAGAGAAGCAGATTTGATCAGCTGTTAATCCACAAGAAAAGTGGCTTTGATCAGCTGTTTGTCCTCAAGAGAAGCAGATTTGATCAGCACTTTATCCACAAGAAAAGTGGCTTTGATTAGTTGTTTTCCCACAAGAAAAGTGGATTTGATCGGCTGTTTAACCACAAGAAAAGTGGATTTGATCGGCTGTTTTCCCACAAGAAAAGTGGCTTTGATCAGCTGTTTATCCTCAAGAAAAGTGGATTTGATCAGCTGTTTTACCACAAGAAAAGCGGCTTTGATCAGATGTTTATCCACAAGAAAAGTGGATTTGATAAGCTGTTTATCCTCAAGAAAAGTGGATTTGATCAGCTGTTTATCCACAAGAAAAGTGGATTTGATCAGCTGTTTTACCACAAGAAAAGCGGCTTTGATCAGCTGTTTATCCACAAGAAAAGTGGATTTGATCAGCTGTTTTCCCACAAGAAAAGCGGATTTGATCAGCTGTTTATCCACAAGAAAAGCGGATTTGATCAGCTGTTTTCCCACAAGAAAAGCGGATTTGATCAGCTGTTTATCCACAAGAAAAGTGGATTTGATCAGCTGTTTAACCACAAGAAAAGCGGCTTTGATCAGCTGTTTATGCACAAGAAAAGTGGATTTGATCAGCTGTTTATCCACAAGAAAAGTGGATTTGATCAGCTGTTTAACCACAAGAAAAGCGGCTTTGATCAGCTGTTTTCCCACAAGAAAAGTGGATTTGATCAGCTGTTTATCCACAAGAAAAGCGGCTTTGATCAGCTGTTTAACCACAAGAAAAGCGGCTTTGATCAGCTGTTTTCCCACAAGAAAAGTGGATTTGATCAGCTGTTTATCCACAAGAAAAGTGGCTTTGATCAGCTGTTTATCCACAAGAAAAGCGGATTTGATCAGCTGTTGAACCACAAGAAAAGTGGCTTTGATCAGCTGTTTAGCCACAAGAAAAGTGGATTTGATCAGCTGTTGAACCACAAGAAAAGTGGCTTTGATCAGCTGTTTAACCACAAGAAAAGTGGATTTGATCAGCTGTTTAGCCACAAGAAAAGCGGATTTGATCAGCTGTTTAGCCACAAGAAAAGTGGATTTGATCAGCTGTTTAACCACAAGAAAAGTGGATTTGATCATCTGTTTAACCACAAGAAAAGTGGATTTGATCAGCTGTTTAGCCACAAGAAAAGTGGATTTGATCAGCTGTTTATCCACAAGAAAAGTGGATTTGATCAGCTGTTTAACCACAAGAAAAGTGGATTTGATCAGCTGTTTAACCACAAGAAAAGTGGATTTGATCAGCTGTTTAACCACAAGAAAAGCGAATTTGATCAGTTGTTTAACCACAAGAAAAGTGGAATTGATCAGCTGTTTTACCACAAGAAAGCGGTTTTGATCAGCTGTTGAACCACAAGACAAGCGGCTTTGATCAGCTGTTTAGCCACAAGAAAAGCGGCTTTGATCAGATGTTTAGCCACAAGAAAAGTGGATTTGATCAGCTGTTTAGCCACAAGAAAAGTGGATTTGATCAGCTGTTTATGAACAAGAAAAGTGGATTTGATCAGCTGTTTAGCCACAAGAAAAGTGGATTTGATCAGCTGTTTAGCCACAAGAAAAGTGGATTTGATCAGCTGTTTATCCACAAGAAAAGTGGATTTGATCAGCCTTTTATCCACAAGAAAAGTGAATTTGATCAGCTGTTTATCCACAAGAAAAGTGAATTTGATCAGCTGTTTATCCACAAGAAAAGTGAATTTGATCAGCTGTTTATCCACAAGAAAAGTGAATTTGATCAGCTGTTTATCCACAAGAAAAGTGAATTTGATCAGCTGTTTATCCACAAGAAAAGTGAATTTGATCAGCTGTTTTACCACAAGAAAAGTGGCTTTGATCAGCTGTTTATCCACAAGAAAAGTGAATTTGATCAGCTGTTTATCCACAAGAAAAGTGAATTTGATCAGCTGTTTATCCATTAGAAAAGTGGATTTGATCAGCTGTTTATCCACAAGAAAAGTGAATTTGATCAGCTGTTTAACCACAAGAAAAGCGGCTTTGATCAGCTGTTTTCCCACAAGAAAAGCGGTTTGATCAGCTGTTTATCCACAAGAAAAGCGGATTTGATCAGCTGTTTTCCCACAAGAAAAGCGGATTTGATCAGCTGTTTATCCACAAGAAAAGTGGATTTGATCAGCTGTTTTCCCACAAGAAAAGTGGATTTGATCAGGTGTTTAACCACAAGAAAAGCGGCTTTGATCAGCTGTTTATGCACAAGAAAAGTGGATTTGATCAGCTGTTTATCCACAAGAAAAGTGGATTTGATCAGTTGTTTATCCACAAGAAAAGTGGATTTGATCAGCTGTTTTACCACAAGAAAAGCGGCTTTGATCAGCTCTTTATCCGCAAAAAAAGTGGCTTTGATCAGCTGTTTTGCAACAAGAAAAGTGGATTTGATCAGCTGTTTATCCACAAGAAAAGTGGATTTGATCAGCTGTTTAACCACAAGAAAAGTGGATTTGATCAGCTGTTTATCCACAAGAAAATGGATTTGATCAGCTGTTTAACCACAAGAAAAGTGGATTTGATCAGCTGTTTAACCACAAGAAAAGCGGCTTTGATCAGCTGTTTAACCACAAGAAAAGCCCCTTCGATCAGCTGTTTAACCACAAGGAAACTGGATTTGATCAGCTGTTTAACCACAAGAAAAGTGGATTTGATCAGCTGTTTAACCACAATAATAGCGGCTTTGATCAGCTGTTTTAGCACAAGAAAAGCGGCTTTGATCAGCTATTTAACCACAAGAAAAGTGGATTTGATCAGCTGTTTAACCACAAGAAAAGTGGCTTTGATCAGCTGTTTAACCACAAGAAAAGTGCATTTGATCAGCTGTTTAACCACAAGAAAAGCGGCTTTGATCAGCTGTTTTACCACAAGAAAAGCGGGTTTGATCAGCTGTTTTACCACAAGAAAAGTAGATTTGATCAGCTGTTTTCCACAAGAAAAGCGGCTTTGATCAGCTGTTTAACCACAAGAAAAGTGGATTTGATCAGCTGTTTAACCACAAGAAAAGTGGATTTGATCAGCTGTTTAACCACAAGAAAAGCGGCTTTGATCAGCTGTTTTACCACAAGAAAAGCGGCTTTGATCAGCTGTTTAACCACAAGAAAAGTAGATTTGATCAGCTGTTTTACCACAATAAAAGCGGCTTTGATCAGCTGTTTAACCACAAGAAAAGCGGCTTTGATCAGCTGTTTAACCACAAGAAAAGCGGCTTTGATCAGCTGTTTAACCACAAGAAAAGTCGATTTGATCAGCTGTTTTACCACAAGAAAAGCGGCTTTGATGAGCAGTTTATCCACAAGAAAAGCGGGTTTGATCAGCTGTTTATCCACAAGAAAAGCGGCTTTGATGAGCAGTTTATCCACAAGAAAAGCGGCTTTGATCAGCTGTTTAACCACAAGAAAAGTGGATTTGATCAGCTGTTTTACCACAAGAAAGCAGATTTGATCAGCTGTTGAACCACAAGAAAAGCGGCTTTGATCAGCTGTTTAGCCACAAGAAAAGTGGATTTGATCAGTTGTTTATCCACAAGAAAAGTGGATTTGATCAGCTGTTTATCCACAAGAAAAGTGGATTTGATCAGCTGTTTATCCACAAGAAAAGCGGCTTTGATCAGCTGTTTATCCACAAGAAAAGTGGATTTGATCAGTTGTTTATCCACAAGAAAAGCGGCTTTGATGAGGTGTTTATCCACAAGGAAATTGGATTTGATCAGCTGTTTTACCACAAGAAAAGTGGATTTGATCAGCAGTTTATCCACAAGAAAAGCGGCTTTGATGAGCTGTTTATCCACAAGAAAAGTGGATTTGATCAGCTGTTTTCCCACAAGAGAAGCAGATTTGATCAGCAGTTTATCCACAAGAGAAGCGAATTTGATCAGTTGTTTAACCACAAGAAAAGTGGATTTGATCAGCTGTTTATGAACAAGAAAAGTGGATTTGATAAGCTGTTTATCCTCAAGAAAAGTGGATTTGATCAGGTGTTTATCCACAAGAAAAGCGGATTTGATCAGCTGTTTTCCCACAAGAAAAGTGGATTTGATCAGCTGTTTTCCGACAAGAAAAGTGGATTTGATCAGCTGTTTAACAACAAGAAAAGCGGATTTGATCAGCTGTTTTCCCACAAGAAAAGTGGATTTGATCAGCTGTTTCCCCACAAGAAAAGTGGCTTTGATCAGCTGTTTAACCACAAGAAAAGTGGATTTGATAAGCTGTTTAACCACAAGAAAAGTGGATGTGATCAGCTGTTTAAAAACAAGAAAAGTGGCTTTGATCAGCTGTTTTCCCACAAGAAAAGTGGATTTGATAAGCTGTTTATCCTCAAGAAAAGTGGATTTGATCAGCTGTTTATGAACAAGAAAAGTGGATTTGATCAGCTGTTTAACCACAAGAAAAGTGGATTTGATCAGCTGTTTTCCCACAAGAAAAGTGGATTTGATAAGCTGTTTATCCTCAAGAAAAGTGGATTTGATCAGCTGTTTATGAACAAGAAAAGTGGATTTGACCAGCTGTTTATCCTCAAGAAAAGTGGATTTGATCAGCTGTTTATGAACAAGAAAAGTGGATTTGATCAGCTGTTTTACCACAAGAAAAGTGGATTTGATCCGATGTTTATCCACAAGAAAAGTGGATTTGATCAGTTGTTTATCCACAAGAAAAGTGGATTTGATCAGCTGTTTATCCACAAGAAAAGTGGATTTGATCAGCTGTTTATCCACAAGAAAAGCGGCTTTGATCAGCTGTTTATCCACAAGAAAAGTGGATTTGATCAGCTGTTTATCCACAAGAAAAGCGGCTTTGATGAGCTGTTTATCCACAAGGAAATTGGATTTGATCAGCTGTTTTACCACAAGAAAAGTGGATTTGATCAGCAGTTTATCCACAAGAAAAGCGGCTTTGATGAGCTGTTTATCCACAAGAAAAGTGGATTTGATCAGCTGTTTTCCCACAAGAGAAGCAGATTTGATCAGCAGTTTATCCACAAGAGAAGCGAATTTGATCAGTTGTTTAACCACAAGAAAAGTGGATTTGATCAGCTGTTTATGAACAAGAAAAGTGGATTTGATCAGCTGTTTAACCACAAGAAAAGTGGATTTGATCGGCTGTTTAACCACAAGAAAAGTGGATTTGATCGGCTGTTTATCCACAAGAAAAGTGGATTTGATAAGCTGTTTTCCCACAAGAAAAGTGGCTTTGATCAGCTGTTTATCCTCAAGAAAAGTGGATTTGATCAGCTGTTTTACCACAAGAAAATCGGCTTTGATCAGCTGTTTATCCACAAGAAAAGTGGATTTGATAAGCTGTTTATCCTCAAGAAAAGTGGATTTGATCAGCTGTTTTACCACAAGAAAAGCGGCTTTGATCAGCTGTTTATCCACAAGAAAAGTGGATTTGATCAGCTGTTTATCCACAAGAAAAGCAGATTTGATCAGCTGTTTTCCCACAAGAAAAGTGGATTTGATCAGCTGTTTATCCACAAGAGAAACAGATTTGATCAACAGTTTATCCACAAGAGAAGCAGATTTGATCAGCAGTTTATCCACAAGAGAAGTAGATTTGATCAGCAGTTTATCCACAAGAGAAGCAGATTTGATCAGCAGTTTATCTACAAGAGAAGCAGATTTGATCAGCAGTTTATCCACAAGAGAAGCAGATTTGATCAGCTGTTAATCCACAAGAAAAGTGGCTTTGATCAGCTGTTTGTCCTCAAGAGAAGCAGATTTGATCAGCCCTTTATCCACAAGAAAAGTGGCTTTGATCAGTTGTTTTCCCACAAGAAAAGTGGATTTGATCGGCTGTTTAACCACAAGAAAAGTGGATTTGATCGGCTGTTTTCCCACAAGAAAAGTGGCTTTGATCAGCTGTTTATCCTCAAGAAAAGTGGATTTGATCAGCTGTTTTACCACAAGAAAAGCGGCTTTGATCAGCTGTTTATCCACAAGAAAAGTGGATTTGATAAGCTGTTTATCCTCAAGAAAAGTGGATTTGATCAGCTGTTTATCCACAAGAAAAGTGGATTTGATCAGCTGTTTTACCACAAGAAAAGCGGCTTTGATCAGCTGTTTATCCACAAGAAAAGTGGATTTGATCAGCTGTTTTCCCACAAGAAAAGCGGATTTGATCAGCTGTTTATCCACAAGAAAAGCGGATTTGATCAGCTGTTTTCCCACAAGAAAAGCGGATTTGATCAGCTGTTTATCCACAAGAAAAGTGGATTTGATCAGCTGTTTAACCACAAGAAAAGCGGCTTTGATCAGCTGTTTATGCACAAGAAAAGTGGATTTGATCAGCTGTTTATCCACAAGAAAAGTGGATTTGATCAGCTGTTTAACCACAAGAAAAGCGGCTTTGATCAGCTGTTTTCCCACAAGAAAAGTGGATTTGATCAGCTGTTTATCCACAAGAAAAGCGGCTTTGATCAGCTGTTTAACCACAAGAAAAGCGGCTTTGATCAGCTGTTTTCCCACAAGAAAAGTGGATTTGATCAGCTGTTTATCCACAAGAAAAGTGGCTTTGATCAGCTGTTTATCCACAAGAAAAGCGGATTTGATCAGCTGTTGAACCACAAGAAAAGTGGCTTTGATCAGCTGTTTAGCCACAAGAAAAGTGGATTTGATCAGCTGTTGAACCACAAGAAAAGTGGCTTTGATCAGCTGTTTAACCACAAGAAAAGTGGATTTGATCAGCTGTTTAGCCACAAGAAATGCGGATTTGATCAGCTGTTTAGCCACAAGAAAAGTGGATTTGATCAGCTGTTTATCCACAAGAAAAGTGGATTTGATCAGCTGTTTAACCACAAGAAAAGTGGATTTGATCAGCTGTTTACCAACAAGAAAAGCGAATTTGATCAGTTGTTTAACCACAAGAAAAGTGGAATTGATCAGCTGTTTTACCACAAGAAAGCGGTTTTGATCAGCTGTTGAACCACAAGACAAGCGGCTTTGATCAGCTGTTTAGCCACAAGAAAAGCGGCTTTGATCAGCTGTTTAGCCACAAGAAAAGTGGATTTGATCAGCTGTTTAGCCACAAGAAAAGTGGATTTGATCAGCTGTTTATGAACAAGAAAAGTGGATTTGATCAGCTGTTTAGCCACAAGAAAAGTGGATTTGATCAGCTGTTTAGCCACAAGAAAAGTGGATTTGATCAGCTGTTTATCCACAAGAAAAGTGGATTTGATCAGCCTTTTATCCACAAGAAAAGTGAATTTGATCAGCTGTTTATCCACAAGAAAAGTGAATTTGATCAGCTGTTTATCCACAAGAAAAGTGAATTTGATCAGCTGTTTATCCACAAGAAAAGTGAATTTGATCAGCTGTTTATCCACAAGAAAAGTGAATTTGATCAGCTGTTTTACCACAAGAAAAGTGGCTTTGATCAGCTGTTTTGCAACAAGAAAAGTGGCTTTGATCAGCTGTTTATCCACAAGAAAAGTGAATTTGATCAGCTGTTTATCCACAAGAAAAGTGAATTTGATCAGCTGTTTATCCATTAGAAAAGTGGATTTGATCAGCTGTTTATCCACAAGAAAAGTGAATTTGATCAGCTGTTTAACCACAAGAAAAGCGGCTTTGATCAGCTGTTTTCCCACAAGAAAAGCGGTTTGATCAGCTGTTTATCCAGAAGAAAAGCGGATTTGATCAGCTGTTTTCCCACAAGAAAAGCGGATTTGATCAGCTGTTTATCCACAAGAAAAGTGGATTTGATCAGCTGTTTTCCCACAAGAAAAGTGGATTTGATCAGGTGTTTAACCACAAGAAAAGCGGCTTTGATCAGCTGTTTATGCACAAGAAAAGTGGATTTGATAAGCTGTTTATCCACAAGAAAAGTGGATTTGATCAGTTGTTTATCCACAAGAAAAGTGGATTTGATCAGCTGTTTTACCACAAGAAAAGCGGCTTTGATCAGCTCTTTATCCGCAAAAAAAGTGGCTTTGATCAGCTGTTTTGCAACAAGAAAAGTGGATTTGATCAGCTGTTTATCCACAAGAAAAGTGGATTTGATCAGCTGTTTAACCACAAGAAAAGTGGATTTGATCAGCTGTTTATCCACAAGAAAATGGATTTGATCAGCTGTTTAACCACAAGAAAAGTGGATTTGATCAGCTGTTTAACCACAAGAAAAGCGGCTTTGATCAGCTGTTTAACCACAAGAAAAGCCCCTTCGATCAGCTGTTTAACCACAAGGAAAGTGGATTTGATCAGCTGTTTAACCACAAGAAAAGTGGATTTGATCAGCTGTTTAACCACAATAATAGCGGCTTTGATCAGCTGTTTTAGCACAAGAAAAGCGGCTTTGATCAGCTGTTTAACCACAAGAAAAGTGGATTTGATCAGCTGTTTAACCACAAGAAAAGTGGCTTTGATCAGCTGTTTAACCACAAGAAAAGTGCATTTGATCAGCTGTTTAACCACAAGAAAAGCGGCTTTGATCAGCTGTTTTACCACAAGAAAAGCGGCTTTGATCAGCTGTTTTACCACAAGAAAAGTAGATTTGATCAGCTGTTTTACCACAAGAAAAGCGGCTTTGATCAACTGTTTAACCACAAGAAAAGTGGATTTGATCAGCTGTTTAACCACAAGAAAAGTGGATTTGATCAGCTGTTTAACCACAAGAAAAGCGGCTTTGATCAGCTGTTTTACCACAAGAAAAGCGGCTTTGATCAGCTGTTTAACCACAAGAAAAGTAGATTTGATCAGCTGTTTTACCACAAGAAAAGCGGCTTTGATCAGCTGTTTAACCACAAGAAAAGCGGCTTTGATCAGCTGTTTAACCACAAGAAAAGCGGCTTTGATCAGCTGTTTAACCACAAGAAAAGTGGATTTGATCAGCTGTTTTACCACAAGAAAAGCGGCTTTGATGAGCAGTTTATCCACAAGAAAAGCGGGTTTGATCAGCTGTTTATCCACAAGAAAAGCGGCTTTGATGAGCAGTTTATCCACAAGAAAAGCGGCTTTGATCAGCTGTTTAACCACAAGAAAAGTGGATTTGATCAGCTGTTTTACCACAAGAAAGCAGATTTGATCAGCTGTTGAACCACAAGAAAAGCGGCTTTGATCAGCTGTTTAGCCACAAGAAAAGCGGCTTTGATCAGCTGTTTAGCCACAAGAAAAGCGGCTTTGATCAACTGTTTAGCCACAAGAAAAGTGGATTTGATCAGCTGTTTATGAACAAGAAAAGTGAATTTGATCAGCTGTTTATGAACAAGAAAAGTGGATTTGATCAGCTGTTTTACCACAAGAAAAGCGGCTTTGATCAGCTGTTTAGCCACAAGAAAAGTGGATTTGATCAGCTGTTTATGAACAAGAAAAGTGGATTTGATCAGCTGTTTTACCACAAGAAAAGCGGGTTTGATCAGCTGTTTATCCACAAGAAAATTGGATTTGATCAGCTGTTTTACCACAAGAAAAGTGGATTTGATCAGCTGTTTTACCACAAGAAAAGTGGATTTGATCAGCTGTTTAGCCACAAGAAAAGCGGCTTTGATCAGCTGTTTAACCACAAGAAAAGTGGATTTGATCAGCTGTTTTACCACAAGAAAGCAGATTTGATCAGCTGTTGAACCACAAGAAAAGCGGCTTTGATCAGCTGTTGAACCACAAGAAAAGCGGCTTTGATCAGCTGTTTAGCCACAAGAAAAGCGGCTTTGATCAGCTGTTTAGCCACAAGAAAAGCGGCTTTGATCAGCTGTTTAGCCACAAGAAAAGTGGATTTGATCAGCTGTTTATGAACAAGAAAAGTGAATTTGATCAGCTGTTTATGAACAAGAAAAGTGGATTTGATCAGCTGTTTTACCACAAGAAAAGCGGCTTTGATCAACTGTTTAGCCACAAGAAAAGTGGATTTGATCAGCTGTTTATGAACAAGAAAAGTGAATTTGATCAGCTGTTTATCCACAAGAAAAGTGAATTTGATCAGCTGTTTATCCACAAGAAAAGTGAATTTGATCAGCTGTTTATCCATAAGAAAAGTGAATTTGATCAGATGTTTTACCACAAGAAAAGTGGCTTTGATCAGCTGTTTATCCACAAGAAAAGTGAATTTGATCAGCTGTTTATCCACAAGAAAAGTGAATTTGATCAGCTGTTTATCCATAAGAAAAGTGGATTTGATCAGCTGTTTATCCACAAGAAAAGTGAATTTGATCAGCTGTTTTACCACAAGAAAAGTGGCTTTGATCAGCTGTTTTGCAACAAGAAAAGTGGCTTTGATCAGCTGTTTATCCACAAGAAAAGTGGATTTGATCAGCTGTTTAACCACAAGAAAAGTGGATTTGATCAGCTGTTTAACCACAAGAAAAGCGGCTTTAATCAGCTGTTTAACCACAAGAAAAGCCCCTTCGATCAGCTGTTTAACGACAAGGAAATTGGATTTGATCAGCTGTTTAATAATAATAATAATAATAATGCATTTATTTTATATAGCGCTTTTCAGGAAGCCCAAAGACGCTTTGACAGAGTGCAAAACATAATGCATAGCAAAACATAAAAACAATTGCAAAAAAAGAAGAATCAATAGGGAAATATTCAAAGCAAAAGGAGGGAGAAGGAGAGGAGATAGTCAGGGGTTAGATGCTGTGGGTTAAATGTTGAATGCAGTGTTGAACAGGTGGGTCTTGAGTGATGTTTTGAATGTGGTGAGTGAGGAGGAGTCTCTGATGGTGTGAGGTAGCGAGTTCCAGAGGGTGGGAGCAGCGATGGAGAAGGCCCTGTCCCCCCAGGATCTGAATTTGGTCCGGATGGAGGGGGTCAGGAGGTTTGTACCAGCAGAGCGGAGGTTGCGGGTGGGAGTGTGTCTGGAGAGGAGGTCAGCCAGGTAGGATGGGGCCAGGTTATGGAGGGCTTTGTAGGTCAAGAGGAGGATTTTGTACTGGATTCTCTGGGAGATGGGGAGCCAGTGAAGCTTGTAAAGGACGGGGGTGATGTGGTCACGGGTCCGGGAATGGGTGAGTAGACGGGCAGCGGAGTTCTGAATGTATTGGAGTTTATTGGTGATTGTTGAGGGTGAACCATAAAGGAGGCTATTGCAGTAGTCCAGACGGGAAGTGATGAAGGCGTGGATGAGGGTTTCTGCAGCCACGGAGGAGAGGGATGGACGGAGACGGGCGATGTTTTTCAGGTGAAAGAAGGCTGTCTTTGTGATCTGTTTAGTGTATTTGTCGAAGGAGAGGGTTTGGTCAAAGATGATGCCAAGATTCCGGATGTGAGGGGAGGTGGATACTGGGAAACCGTCGATGTTGAGGGCAAAGTTATGGGTGGACTTGGTGAGCGTTTTTGGGCCAATGATGATTATTTCAGATTTATCATAGTTAAGTTTGAGGAAGTTGATTTGAAGCCAGGATTTTATTTCAGTGATGCAGTTTGTCAGGATAGAGTGGGTGGCGGTGGAGATGGACTTGGTGGAGATGAAAAGCTGGATGTCATCGGCGAAGCAGTGGAATTGGAGACCATGACGGTGGATTAAGTGACCGAGGGGGGACAGGTAAAGGATGAAGAGGTGGGGGCCAATAACTGAACCTTGGGGGACACCTTGGGGGAGGGGAGCAGTGGGGGATTTGCAGTTATTGATGGAGATGAACTGACGTCTGTCAGAGAGGTATGATTTGATCCAAGAGAGGGCAGTGCCGGTAATGTTAAAGGTGGTTTCAAGTCGGGTGAGGAGGATGGTGTGATCGATGGTGTCAAAGGCGGTGCTGAGGTCGAGGAGGATGAGAATGTTGAGGTTGCCAGCATCAGAGGAGAGGAGAAGGTCGTTGGTGATTTTGAGGAGAGCAGTTTCAGTACTGTGGTTGGAGCGGAATCCGGATTGGAATGTTTCATACAGGTTATTGGCAGAGAGGTGATGTTTGAGTTGAGCGGCTACAGCGCGTTCCAAAACCTTTGACAGAAAGGGTAGGTTGGAGATGGGTCTGAAGTTATTTAGGGTGTCAGGGTTTAGACCAGGTTTTTTCAGAATGGGGGTAACAGCAGCAGTTTTGAGGGATGGTGGGACGGTACTTACTTTTTCCACATGCAAAATTTGCATCTATGTTTATTTAAATTATACAATGTACTACAAAATGTAAATGTTTCATGATATTTGTTGTATTATATCACCTTTATCTATCAATATTGTTGAAATGAAGATCAAATAGCTGTATGTTGAAATATGTTGAAAAAAATCAAAAGTTTACATGGGGTGTACTTACTTTTTCACGTGACTGTACGATAAGTATAGAAGCTTATGTCACTGCTGGGGCTAAAGTGATCTCACCACCAGCCATTGTTGCCGCATCAACGACGTGTGGTCGGGCTGTTTTCATTCTATGCACCGAGGCCGTTGCAGACAAAGTTATTGAGAAGGGACAGGAAATCTTTGGATCGTTTATTCCACGCGAGCCATTGTCTAGATGGGTCCCTCCAGTGATGTTGCAGAATGTTCCTCTTTTTTTTTTAGAGAATGATCATCTTAGTGTACTTTTAACTTGCCTTGGGGAGATCTTTTCTTCAATTCTTCCAATTCCCCTTGGCTGCTGTGATGCCAAACTTTGGCCTGTCCCGTCTTGAGGCGCCAAGTTCGCTTTTATGGGAGGGACTTCATAATGAAAGCCTCAGAGATGAAATTGATGTTTCAGTTAACCCAATAACCCAGGTCCATCCTCTAGCTCTTTGCCTGACAAAGAGGGCAATGATTTGCCAATAAAGGATTCTTTGCCTGCAAAGTGTAAATCTTCGTTGCCTACTGAGAATAGTTAGTTGTATTTCTGTAATGGAAGCTGCAGGAAGAAAGTTTTCTTTTCTCTTTCCTCAGACATTTTCATTATTCTTTGTTTCCTGCAAGAGATCCAGTGAGGAAGTAAACCGGTAGGTGGTCTGACCATGTTCACCTTTCACGCCTTCCCTGTGGACACCAACCGCAACTTTTACACTGCAAACATAGACTTGACGACACCTGCAACCGCTACCAGGTCGCTCCACACACAATAAAACATATCATACACGGATTTCTGAGAAATGTGAATGTTAGGTGCATTTTTGGGGAAAAGTTGGGAACCTCACATTTTAACATAAATAGGGTTTGCAGAATTCGATTAACCCGGTTCCCAAGCCGAATTTTGAGTTTTTGACCATCTAATTAGCATAAACAAAATGGCCGCCAAATTGCCATTTTTGGACAATTTGTTTGAACAAGCATTTATATATCACTAGCAGAAGTACCCGGCATTGCCGGGCGGGGGAGGGGAGGGGAGGGGAACGGGGGGGGAGGGGAGGAGAGGGGGGGAGGGGAGAAGAGGGGGGGGGAAGTACCCGGCATTCCGTGTATAAACGTAAGGGAGAAGAGGGGGGAGGGGGAGGGAGGGGGGGAGGGGAGAAGAGGAGGGGTGGGAGGGGAGAGGGGAGGGGGGAGGGGAGGGGGGAGGGGGAGGGGAAGGGGGTGGGGGAAAAGGGAGGGGGAGGGGGAAAGGGAGGGGGAGGGGGAAAAGGGAGGGGGAAAGGGGAGGGGTAGGGTGGAGGGGGAAGGGAGGACGGAGGGGGGAGGGGAAGGGGGAGGGAAGGGGAGGGCCAGTCAACAATGACGTTGCAGTTCTCATGGTCGGAGAGCAACACAACAATCGCGACATCGTCCTGAATCTTCGCAACAGCACGAAGTGGATTTTGGAGACTCACCGATCCTGTGACGCCCTCCAGTACCGGCGTTGCCGGGCGGGGGAAGGGAGACCCGTACATTCGCCCTCTCGACTCAAGCTCACTCGGACAAAAGCCTCGCACAAATTACACCGTGAAGGCCCAATGGCCATGTCTATGCCACAAATCAAGTACGTGAGCGAGTCGGGCGCACTGAATTGAAAATATATAGAACGCTCATACTCCGTGAAAAGTGAAGCTACAATATTTTTGAAAAATTTCATTGGTTGCTAGGAGACGGCAGCATGTAAAAACCGTTTGAATATTTGCAATACAGTTTGATCCAGAGGTAAGTGGTATGGTCTTGCTGGTTGGTGGACACGATATGTGTAAGGGAAATTATTTTGGTGCCCTGTATCTGGTCGTGCTAGTTGGTGAACACGGTACATTTAGGGGAAATGATTTTCTGTCATTCTTCTGAGTGGTTGCTTCTCCTTCCCCATATTTTTGCTCATTTTATTGTTTTTTTCCACTCTCTTGAGTTGTGGGCCTTCCTTGAGTGGTGTTACATTTATCATCATCATCATTGGAATGTCTGTTGTAAAGATACGGACATCAAGTCCGTATCTTGACGCAGAGAGCATCAAGCACCATCTTTTTATACCAGGCAACGGCAACGCACTAACGCAGACCTCGCTCGGCCCCGCCCACAGCGACCTCTCTCGGCCCCGCCCACAGCGATCTCGCCCGGGCCCGCCCACAGCGACCTTGCTCGGTCCCTCCCACAGCGGCATCACTCCGCCCTACACGGCACTACAATGCCGGGTACTTCTGCTCGCTGAAAACAAATCTATGTGAAACATGCTAAATCATGCTAAATGCTAATCATGCAGAAGTACCCGGCAAAAACGCAATCGCTCTGAATTACGTGCGAACGCGTAACTGAGTTAATGGCGGCAATGAACATCACGTGATCGCTCTGAGCGAATCAGCGCGCTGCTCTGCTTCCGGTCAGATTCCGGTCATAATATTTCGCGCTGAGATAAAAATATGGTAAAAACATATTATGAAATAAATTTTTAGGTCAGCCATGTTTGTCCCAGGCTCAATGGCCATGTCTGTGCCAAATATCAAGTACGTGAGCCTCTCCGTTTAGGAGTCTATCGGTAACATTACACACACACACACACACACACGCACACACAAACTGTGTTTTATATATATAGATGTATACACATGCAGCTCTTTTACTTTAACTTTCCAACTTTTACCCCAAAATGCACCTAGAAGCTTATACATGGCCTTTTTCCATAAATCCGTCCAGTCTATATGATGGTTGGTGACATATTGAAATAGACATTCAAACTGATATTGAAATTGGACACTATAAAATGGGAAATGGTTTTAATAAGACAATGTTTCATACAACCATTTATTCCAAAATTAAGTATACATGGCCATGAAGCACAAACATTCAGGAATGTCACACATGTTGTTTTGCCAAACTACATCAAATTCATACAAGGGGTCTGATCATCACTCTGTTTCTGACAGGCTCACATTGATGTGCACCTCAACTCTGAATAGCGACATTTGCAGCGTCGAGTCTTGCATTGCTTCTGGCATGCACAACAAATCATCTCGAGGCAACTTTCTGGGATTGGACTCAGTGACATCAGAATAGGCTCTCGTCCTGAATCGCCACGTTTCCATCCCCTTTTCCACAGGTGCAGGAAGGTCAGGCATGGCACAATGAGCATTTCTCCATACCATGGCTTGATAGTGTACTCGCATCAAATGGAAATGAAGAGCATCACTTGTCGGTGACATTGCTTCTGGTTTGCCAGTCTTGGAGAACAACATATGTCGTGCTGAATCAACAGAGGAACCCTCAAAATTCAAAACTCAAAATTCGGCTTGGGTACCGGTTTAATCGAATTCAGCATACCCGAATTATGTTAAAAAGTGAGGTTCTCAACTTTTACCCCAAAATGCACCTAGAAGCTTATGCATGGCCTTTTTCCATAAATCCATCTAGTCTATCATGGAAGACTGCACAGTCCTAGCTTCACATAGGGAAGAGCACAACAACTTGGATGTGAGGGATCTCTGAGTCGCTCCTGTGAGATCGAACGGCTATAGTCAGGTTCACCATGTTTTTTCGTTCAAAAATTTTGGAGATTAGCAAAACTATACATTTTTGGAATATTCAGAGCATGAGGAATCCAAAAATTAATGTTGGCATTTGCGTAGACAGCTTTACGAAAATGACACTCAGGACAGTGATGGAGATCTGTAAAAGCATATTCCTAAACGATATAGACCTAGTAGATCCTGTGTATAGAACTTATAGTTCAATCTGATACTAACAAGGCTGCTTTCTTGCTTTATCAACCCATACCTATAACTTCAAAGGACTTGTAATATCATGTATTATGTAATACAGTTATATTGCAGCGGTTACCGGTAGCATGACACAATTACCCTGCACCGGCTGATGACGCAACCGGCGAGCGGTCACGTGTCCGGACTCGCCCGGGCGTGTTGAGACTTGCCTTTACCGGGCGAACGCTTGCTTTGCATACCACGCCCCGTTGAGAGGCGTGGCTTATCTATTTGCATACCACGCCCCACCTGAGAGGCGTGGCTTTTGTGTGTTGAGTTTCTGATATATATTGCCGCCCGTTCGATGGGCTGATTCAGTGCTTTGGAGTTCGTTTGAGTGAGCTGGGAATAAATAGCTCAGAGAAACCTAATTCCTGGCGTTGTCCATTTTGTCCAATTTTATCGTGCGAGCACAGCTCACACAATTGGTGACCCCTTTCTACGAACACGGCGATGGAGTCAGCTGTAGCTTTGAAGCTCCCAGGCTTTTGGGAATCTCACGCGGCCGTTTGGTTTGCTCAAGCGGCTTCTCAATTCGCCCTGCGAAAAATTACGGAGGACACGACGCGCTACCACCACGTGGTCTCCGCGCTCAACGCCTCCTCCGCTTCCCGGTTCTGAGCTTCCTACAGCACCCGCCGGACGCCGACAAATACGGCGCGCTCAAAGACCTACTCCTCGGTGCGTTTGGACTCACGGAGACCGAACGCGCACGACAACTACTCGACCTCCCGGAGCTGGGCGAGGCCCGTCCATCCGAAAGCATGGACCACATGCTTGCTCTTCTCGGTGACCACAGCCCGGACTTCCTCTTCCGCGAGCTGTTCCTCCAGCGGCTACCCGGGCAGGTACGGTTAGCTTTGGCTAATTCGCCCATCACGGACCCTCGCGCCCTGGCCAAGTAGGCCGATAAATTTTGCTCGGCCAGGCGACACGTCGGAGCGGCCGCCTGGGACCCTGGGCCGACCGAGGCAATGCCCGCGCCATGACCGGCGCCTCCACCGGCCGAGTCAGTACCACTGGCGGCAGCGGCCGCCGCGACGCGATCGCCGGAGCCTCCACCAGAGCGGACCATGTGCTATTACCACGCCAGGTTCGGGCAGAAGGCCAGAACGTGCCGCCCACCGTGCACTTTCGGTGGGTCGGGAAATGACCAGGCCGGCGCTTGCTGTCTGCCATGAGCGTCGGCCATTCAGGCAGCCTTCTGTTTATCACGGACACGGAGTCCGGGCGGCGTTTTTTGTGTGACACCGGCGCTCAGCAGATTGGGAATTGTGCGGCGTTCGAATAGCGCGTGGGCCTCGCCCCTGCACATCGTGCCCAAACCGGGTGGCGGATGGCGACTATGCTGCGATTACCGCCGCCTCAACGACGCCACCACCCCCGACCGGTACCCGATACCAAACATACAGGACCTTTCCGCCCGTTTGGCGGGGCGGGTGATCTTCTCCAAGGTCGACCTCATTCGGGGGGCTACCACCAGGTACCTGTCCGGCCGGCCGACGTTCCGAAGACGGCTGTAATTACACCTTTTGGCCTCTTCGAGTTCCTCTGAATGCCGTTCGGCCTTAAGAACGTGGCCCAGGCCTTCCAGCGGCTGATGGACAGTGTGCTGCGCGATCTCACCTTTCTGTTCGTCTACCTGGATGACATTCTCATCGCCAGCACTTCCCGGGCGGAGCACCTCGTCCACCTGCGCACGCTTTTTGAGTGCCTCGGCCAGCACGGCCTCATCATCAACCCGGCGAAATGCCAGTTTGGCGTAACGGCCGTCGACTTCCTGGGGCACCGCATAACGAAGCGCGGGGCCGTCCCGCTGCCTACCAAGGTGGAGGCAGTCACAAGTTTCCCGCGCCCTCGCTCCATCAAGGCCCTACAGGAATTTTTGGGGATGGTAAATTTCTACCACCGGTTCATGCCTCGCGCCGCCCAACTCATGCGCCCCCTGTACGAAGCCCTCCGGGGCAAGCCGGCCAAGCACGTCGTCGCCTGGACCACAGAGATGGACGCGGCGTTCACGGGCGCTAAGCTGGCCCTTGCCAACGCGACCATGCTGGCGCACCCGGCGCTCGACGCACCCATCGCCCTCACCACGGACGCTTCCGACTACGCGGTGGGCGCCGTGCATGAACAGTGGGTGAACGGAGCTTGGCAACCGCTGGCCTTCTTCAGCCGGCAGCTTCGCCCTAACGAGCGAAAGTATAGCGCTTTCGACCGCGAGCTCCTCGGCATTTACCTGGCTGTTCGCCACTTCCGCCATCTTTTGGAGGGCCGCCCTTTCACGGCGTTTGTGGACCACAAACCCCTGGTCTTCGCCATGGCCAAGGTTACGGAGCCGTGGTCGGCCTGCCAGCAGCGCCACCTCTCCGACGTGTCCGAATTTACGACGGACATACGGCACGTCGCGGGCAAGGACAGCGCTGTGGCCGATTGCCTCTCCCGGTCCGGCGCGAACGCCGTCCACCTGACCGCCGACCAGACCGCCGACCCCACGGTGCAAGCCCTCCGGACAGCGGACACAGGCCTGCAGTTGGCCGAGGTCCCCTTCGAGGACACAGGCACAGTTATCCTGTGTGATGTCTACCTGGGCCAACCTCGCCCCATCGTGCCCACCGGATGGCGGCGGCATATTTTTGACACCCTCCACGGCCTTTCCCACCCGGGCCGGAAAGCATCACAGAAGCTCGTGGCAGCCAAATTCGTCTGGCACGGGCTCCGTAAAGATGTCCGCGACTGGGCCAATGCCTGTGTCGCCTGCCAGCGCGCGAAGGTCCACCGGCACACCCAGGCCCCGTTGGCACCATTCGACGTGCCCACGCGGCGCTTCGACCACGTCAATGTGGACCTGGTGGGACCCCTTCCCTCCTCGCGGGGCTTCACCCACCTCCTCACAATGGTGCACAGGACCACCAGGTGGCCGGAGGCCGTCCCGCTGGCATCAACAACATCCGCCGACGTGGCGCAGGCCTTCATTGGCACCTGGATTGCCCATTTCGGCGCCCCCTCGGACATCTCCTCCGAGCTTTGGGGCGCGGTCGCCCAGGCCTTGGGGGTCAAGCTTCACCGCACCACGGCCTACCACCCCAAAGCCAACGGCTTGTGCGAGCGTTTCAACCGCTCGATGAAGGCCGCTCTCAGGGCCAGCCTCCAGGACGACGGTTGGGCCGACAGGCTCCCGTGGGTCCTATTGGGCCTCCGAACGGCCCCTAAAGAGGACCTCCAGGCTTCCACCGCCGAGCTGGTCTACGGCCAGCCACTGCGCGTGCCGGGCGAATTCATCCCTGACGCCACCGGCCCCTGGTCCGCGGCTCGCCAACGCTCGGTCCTCCAGGAGGCCGCCAGGAGATTTGCCCCCGTGCCCACGTCCCACCACGGCTGCCCCCAACCCCACGTCCCCCCAGCACTTGCACTGCGGAGTACGTTTTTATCCGGCACGACCCACACCGGGGACCGCTCCGGCCGCCGTACGATGGACCTTTCCGGGTCCTGAAGAGGGATGACAAGTCGTTCACCATCGACATCGGCGGCAAGGCGGACCGCATCTCCGTGGACCGCCTCAAGCCGGCCCATTTGGACCTCGACCAACCTCCACGGTTGGCCCTTCCTCCACGTCGGGGCCGTCCCCCGTCAACCAGGCCCCCCACCCGACCATCCACCGCCCCGCCACCTACCACCCCCACACGAATCGTCAGGGGTCGTTTCGGCCGGGTCATCAAGACCCCCCTCAAACTGACTCTCCCGGTGCATGTTAATTCTGGGGGGGGGGGGGGGCGCGTGTAGCGTGTAGCGATCGTAGGGCTCATTATTATATGATCAGCAGCTTTTCCTCATCAGCATTCATGGAGGTTGATCACAGCTGCCTTCCAAGGTTTTACAAGGAACCTTTGATGGCCTGGTAAAAACCCCTCCCTGTGTGATTCTATCATCAAGAATCCCACCACTGCAGGACCGGATACGGTTGTGGAAATGGCTCCAATGGATTAATAATGCATAAATAGAGCAGATATTTCCCTAATGGGTGTTTCCGAATAAGTGTGAAGTAATTAAATGTGTTATCAGACATGTGTCACTTTTATGTATCGATATACAGTGCATTCAGAAAGTATTCAGACCCATTCACTTTTTTCACATTTTTTTACGTTGCAGCCTTATGCTGAAATCGTTTAAATTCATTTTTTCTTCCAGGACAACCATCACTGCAACACTCCACCGATCTGGGCTTTATGGCAGAGTGGCCAGACGGAAGCCTCTCTTCGGTGAAAGACACATGAAAGCCCGCTTGGAGTTTGCAAAAAATCACCTAAAGGACTTCTCAGACAGTGAGAAACAAGATTCTGTGGTCTGATGAAACCAAGATTGAACTGTTTGGCTTCCGTCTGGCCACTCTGCCATAAAGCCCAGATCGGTGGAGTGTTGCAGTGATGGTTGTCCTTCTGGAAGTTTCTCCCATCTCCACACAGGATATCTGGAGCTCAGCCAGAGTGACCAACGGGTTCTTGGTCACCTCTCTTACCAAGGCCCTTCTTCCCCGATTGCTCAGTTTGGCCGTGGGGCCAGCTCTAGAAAGAGTCCTGGTTGTTCCAAACTTCTTCCATTTAAGAATTATGGAGGCCACTGTGCTCTTGGGAACCTTCAATGCAGCAGAATTGTTTTTGTAGGCTTCCCCAAATCTGTGCCTCGACACAATCCTGTCTCTGAGCTCTACAGGCAGTTCCTTCGACCCAATGGCTTGGGTTTTGCTCTGATATGCATTGTCAGCTGTGAGACCTTATATTGACAAGTGTGTGCCTTTCCAAATCATGTCCAATCAATTGAATTTACCACAGGTGGACTTCAATCAAGGTGTAGAAACATCTCAAAGATGATCAAGAGAAATGGGAGGCACCTGAGCTAAATTTCAAGTGTCATAGCAAAGGGTATGAATACTTATGTCAATGTGATACTTCAGTTTTTTCTTTTTAATAAATTTGCAAAACTTTCTAAAATGCTGTTTTCTCTTTGTTATTTTGGGGTATTGAGTGTAGATTGATGAGGAAAAAAATGAATTAAAAAGATTTCAGCATAAGGCTGCAACATAACAAAATGTGAAAAAAGTGAAGGGGTCTGAATACTTTCTGAATGCACTGTAGACGCTCAACCCATCCTAATGTTCGCTCGTAAAACCGTCAACCCTTTTGACCTATTTGTTGATGTTTTATTTTCTTTTTGAATCTGTCATGGCTGGTTATTTAAGCATATAAAAAGCCTGGATGCAGCAGTTTTGGCAGAAGAAAGGAAAGGCGCCATCAGCCGAGGTAATTTACCTCAGGGTGGTTGGAGTGCAGGTCTCAAGAGGTCGCTCCACACCCAGACTGGGCTCGAGAGCCTTTAAACACCCATGCAGCAGGGGGTGAAAAGAGGACTTTCCCGGCATCGGCTCAATTGAGCTTTCCAAGATCAAACACCACGGAAGGCAGCGCTATGCTCATCAGGCTGCCCTGCTGCACCACGTCCTCAATCAGCCAGCCACACCTCTCCTCCTCCTGCCTGTGTGTTCTCCAGCACCTGGGACGTTGACTGACTAAAACTGGGAAGGGACGTGACCTGCATCATTTCCAGCTGTGCCACGACGGTCATGGCTTAGTTATTTCCTGTCTTGTCTGCCACAATCTAATGTCGATCTCCTGTTGCATGACTGATGTGCCCAGATAAGGCATATGATAATTAAGGAATCCTGTTCATTTGTTTGATACAATGTGCACGTATGTGCAGTAGTGGGTAAGGGGATTGTACAATGTTGGTTGCATCATTTGTTTATTATTGTGATTGCTTCCTTGACCATTCCCCTCCCTGTGCGCCATTTGTTTATTAAATATACCTGGTCTCGGGGTGAATTCTGGTTGTAGAGGGCCTTCTTGGGTGATAAAGAAAGACCGTTGAGGGCTAATCAGCTATAGCGAGTCAATACCATACACCCGGATCGTATCACATGTCATGCTCGCTCGGCCTCATTCGCATACGGTATTGTTACTTTTAGATACGTGATCTGTCAAGGAAGAACCCTAAACAATCGACTGTCGTGGTCACGTTGATACGACGCATACTGGGCAAATGAAACAAACAATTACTGTTATGATACTGTTGCGGTTGTGCCATAAAGGCAAACCCCCTATAGTCAATTGCACGACAACATGTAGCCTGCATTAGTCAGTTATGTCTTATTGAATGTAAAGATTAGCCCTTTCCCATTGTGTAGTGATAAAGACCAAATATGCATTGAGTTAGGCAGGATGTCAAGCCTTCATGGCTGGGAGAAGCCATTACTAATGTGCAGGAAGGCGTGGCCAGAAGAACAGGCCCCACGTGACCAGTGAGGAGGCAGGAACACCTAGCCATGATGCGACAAGCCTCAGCCAATGGGAGGTTCTGGAACATTTTGAAGGGCGTGGGCGGGTCTGGTAAAAGCCCGTGCGGAGCGCATTATTACTGTCTTTGCTTTTGGATTTTTCTGCGCTACACCACCTGTTCTGAGCTCTTGTTGTGGATTTCGCCACGTGGACGAGCTCCTGCTCTGTTCTCTCTTTGCCTGGGATTTCGCTGCGCACAGGACACGACTCTCTTGTTGTGGATTTCGCCACGTGGACGACCTCCTGCTCCGTTCTCTCTTCTTGTGGATTTTGCCCCGTGGACGACACGATATTCTCTTTCCCTGGGATTTTGCCACGTGGACGACACCCTGCTCTGGACTCTCTTGTTTTGGCTCCACCAGACGACACGAGTTTTGGCCTTTGTTCTTTGTCGACACCCATCGCTTCTTTGCCGATCTTTTGCACCATCCGGCTGACCTGCAAGCATTGGCATTTTTACATGACTCTCCTGCGCTGGAGTTCATCTACCTGTGCTAAGTTCGCCCGTGCCGACTTCGAGGCGGCGGTTCGTCCTTCGGACCTGACCTCATCGAACTGCGAGCTGCGCACACCAGACCACGTGGTCACCAGTGAGGCAATTCCAACACGTACATCGGTACGCCCTTAACCAGTGTCTTTTTTCCTGTAATTGTGTGTGTGTGTGTGTGTGTGTGTGTGTCAGAGTGTGAAGGCGCCAAGTCGGGGTTATTATTAAGTAAGAATTGGTAAGCTGTATCTTCGTCTGTTTCTCTGTGCCTTCAAAATAAAAGGCAGTACATTTTGTTGTTACTTTCCAACCTGTTCAGTACGTCCTTTCACCAATTGGCCTAGCATCATCCGGGACCGAATTTGGCTAGACTCAGGTCCATAAATCTCGTGGGGTAACGCCGCTTTCCACACCGTGCAAATCCGCTCGGCACCCATAAGGTGTGGGAAAGTGAGGGTTCGATCGCGCGGTTCTTCGGCACGCGCGTGCACCTTGATCCGTGCACCTTGAAGGTATTCGTGATTCTCCGGTATTAACCGAGGGGAATCACGCAATAAAACTGTTGTCGAGTGGGATTTTTTAACCCGGCCCCTTGTACATCCGGTGCTTGCAACAAATTGTTGTCAGGAGTGGGGATTTGAACCACCGCAACAAATTGTTGTCAGGAGTGGGGATTTGAACCACCGCATCAATACATAAGCTGAACCTCTTTTGCAAAACCTTATCTTTGGATCCTTTGAACGAGCATCTTTCATAAACTATATAGTGAAGGATTGGACAGATACAGACAATGTTAATTAGATGTTACCAGCAGTCTTTGCGGCTCAGTCGTCCCTTGGAGGACAGTGTCCCATCCCGTATTATTATTCAACCGGTTAAAAAAAGCTTTAACCTCCGGATTGCCTCAGCATTTGTCACAATATCCTAAGGTTCTTTACTCAACCGATCTAAAAACTCGACCGGAACAATTGTATATAAAATCACAGATGGAACATTCACAAAAGTTACTCCCTCCACATCTGCTCGAAATTAGGAGATGATTCTACATCCAGAAGTATCTAGAAATTTCCCGTTCTTTCTCGTTCCTTCCTTGCGGATTATAGGCTAACTATAACATTGCAACTTGTGAACTTTTTACAGTACTGAAACTCAAATCAACAAACATTACATGCTGGCAGGGATACCCGGCGTTGCTGGGGGGATGGGGGGGGGGGGGGGGAGAGATTGTCCTTGAGCCTTGTTAATGAACATTGCAAAGCCAAAAAGGGCATTATTCCATTTGTAAATCATGGTTATGTTGGGGGGGCAGGCGGTGTGGCATTGACTGCAGAGAATGTTCAAATAAAGTCCTTTTCAGATAATGTTAACGGCGATTCTTCTTCTTTTTCTCGAACGTCCACAATAATTAATTCCGCGTTCTTGGTGAGTTGACCGGAAGGAAGATTTTGGCTCAAGTCTTTCACCAACCGGCTTGGGCAAGTCTTTCACGAATACACATTAATAATACATCGGAACCTTTGTCAGCAGACAGCAGGCTTTGTTAAATAAATGAAAAAAAATGGTGACAGGGAAACACGAAATGGCGGAATAATTTTTTTATCAGGTTTAACTTTGATAGGAATAAAACAAACCAAGGAACTCACCTCAGGCTCTCGAAAGGAAATAACTCGACAAAACAACACAATTCTCATACAAGTTTCACACTTTTGAATTCGGGAGGGGAATGCGAGGTGGAGGAGGTAAGAAACTCAAATTTGCCGTTGGGGTGTGGGGGAGGGAGGGGGGAGTGGTAACGGGTGACGTCGAGGCCACACCTACAAACCGTTAGGGGCGGGGGCGGGATGGGTTACGTCGAGGCCGCACCAGCAAACTGCTACAAACAAATAAATAAATAGTGAATTTACGATTTGATCTAGCAATATCATCATTAGCCATTGTCATAAAAAAACAAGTAGCTCATGTTCAACAGGAGGTCCAACTTGTTCTATGTGTTAAGTTTGGTGACAATTGACCCAGTAGTTTGGCACTTCATTAGCCTTTCGCACAGAGACAGACAGACACACAGAAAATGGCTTTTATTTATAAAAGTCATATATATATATATATATATATATATATATATATATATATATATATATATATATATATATATATATATATATATATATATATATATATATATATATATATATATATATATATATATATATATATATATAGTGCGTATCAAAAAAAAGTAATCCGAATTCAAGGGGTTAATGTGCAAAGGTTATTTATTTTGACAATTTACATGTGGTTTACTAATTAAGAGGAGATCCTCAGCTTTCCACTGATACCTTCCATGCATCATTGCTGTCACACATGACCGAGTACATGTTCATTGAAAATGACAAGTTCAAATCGCATTTTTACAAGTTTGGCTAATCGATGCAAGTCAGGATAATTGGTGCAAAATGAACGTCAGATGTGAACTTTTCTCAGGAATGATTGGCCTATATGCACCCACACCTTCAACATGTCCACGTCCCCTTTCAACACAAAGCTCACAGCGGCGGAGCATGCCCTGAACTGTTCATCTCACCATAGCTGTGTCATTGCGCAAAGCATCCAATTCATGTCGAATACAGCCCTGCAATTCGTCAAGATCATGGGGAGGAGTTACGAACACCTTGTTCTTTAAATGTCCCCAAAGGAAATAATCACATGGTGTGAGGTCAGGTGATCTTGGCGGCCATTCCACTGCATGGTTGAGGGCGATGACTCGGTCTCCAAAGAGTTCCCTCAGTCTATCTAGGAAAGTGATAAGACGATGTGCTGGGGCGCCGTCTTGGGCCCACCAGAGATATCTGAAGACACCAAGAAGCTGTCGCTCAAAGTTCTCCTCCAGCTGCGGTAAAACGTCATCATTGATCATCTGCACATACCTGTTACCATTGACATTCCTTTGAAAGAAAAATGGTCCAATCACCTGACCACTTCCACAAAGTCCCAACCAAACAGTCCACTTTTGTCGATTCATGTTGGTGTCAAAATTAAATTCCGGGGGTTGTCCTGTCGGTGCATATTCAAGAACATTATGGGTATTGACCTTGCCGTCCATGGCGAAAGCAGCTTCGTCGCCGATAACGAGATACCGCAGGAAATTGACATCTGCTTCGCAACGTGCTATCAACCATCCGGCAAGCACCAGCCTCCTGGCAAAATCCCTTGGCGTAAGTTGATGCCGGATGTGAATCCGATATGGATGTTGGTGGAGGTCCAGTCTTGTGATTCGGTTGAATGTTGCCGAAGGCAATCCTGTCCCATTTCGTCTTGCGCTGGTATCCCTCGGATGCTCCAAAACTTGCTACCTTACTGCTGCAATGTTCATTTCCGATCGCCCAGTACGCCTCCTCCCAGAATTCCCCTTGTTGCGGTTGAGGCTAGTGCCATGCTCTTGGTATTTTCTAACATTCGCCCAGATGGTTTTGGCTGCTGGAGGCTCCCTTTCTGGGAAACGTTCCCTGAACGCATCAAGAGTTCGCTGCAAACTTCCAGTTTGGTGAAAGGTTGTAACCACGAAGGTCCGCTGTTCAGTCGTAAGTTGAACCTTGTTTTCAATGACTCAGACTGTCTCTAAACCCATACACTGTAGGCCCATCTTAAATACCCATCTTAAACAAAGGATGACGCAACCGACGATTACCAGACCAGCTTAACAATTTTACATCATCAACTTGGCAGTCGACAAGTAATGCGTCCATTTAAAACTGTCTTGCACCGATTAGCCAAACTTGTAAAAATGCGATTTGAACTTGTCATTTTCAATGAACATGTACTTGGTCATGTGTGACAGCAATGATGCATGAAAGGCATCAATGGAAAGCTGAGGATCTCCTCATAATTGGTAAACCACATGTAAATTGTCAAACTAAATAACCTTTGCATATTAACCCCTTGAATTCGGATTACCTTTTTTTTGATACGCACTGTATGTATATATATATATATATCATTAATTCATTAATTCAACAAATTCAACAAATTCATTAATTCATTAATTCAACAATGAACATATCATTAATTACAAACAATGAATTCTACATCCAATAGTAAGGGTCCAAGCGTATGTTAACATTGCTCTGTACCAACACACCGCCAAACAGACAAGTAAATAATGTGACAAGGTAGCAGAGCAGATCACCAGCCATACCCTGTATATCATCCACAATATAAAATAGCTGCGAAAGGTGGTAATCAAAATCAGTCACAAAAAGGTGGTAATCAAAATCAGTCACAAAAAGGTGGTAATCAAAATCAGTCACAAAAAGGTGGTAATTAAAATCAGTCACAAAAAGGTGGTAATCAAAATCAGTCACAAAAAGGTGGTAATCAAAATCAGTCACAAAAAGGTGGTAATCAAAATCAGTCACAAAAAGGTGGTAATCAAAATCAGTCACAAAAAGGTGGTAATCAAAATCAGTCACAAAAAGTAAGTGACAATGGCGGCTGTTTTTTTAAATCTGATTTTGCAGGCAGGGCGATAAACCAACGTGTGTGCCATCCCTCGGCGCACCCATTGATGTGTGGACTTTACATTGGGCATCACAATTGCTGGAATTATTTGGTGATCCCACGGTCTCCTGCGGGAAGAGTAGGCGAGTTATCGCCGGCACCCTGAATCAATTCTAAATTCCTGCCTGGACTGTGGGTCTTAAAGGTTCATTGACACCAGGTTGCACTGGTTGATATCTTTGAGTGTGTGTTTGACCCATACTGCTGTGAGTTTGTTAGGAATTAAACTCCATCAATTCCCAATTTAAACTCCATCAAACTACTCTGGGATGTCTTGGAATTAGGCCTGAGGGTCACTAAACTACGTACAACTGAACCTGCACCTGATCTGAAGGAAGAACAATGGGATTAGGCCTCATTTCCACCAGCATTTGGTACAAGTATGTGACGCCCTAATATAAAGCGAATAAAAGATTGCGAATGAAAACCCGTATTGAAGGGGAATGAGAGTGAGTGGGAAAAATAATCTCAATTCCATTGCTCTGCCAAAACTCTTGCTGATGTAGGTTATTTGAGCCACATTAGTATTTTCTTTAATAGTTTTCATTATTGCAATTCACAAGAAGTTCCTTGATGTCTTTGAGGACGTGGTCAAATAGATCTTCTGTTGGCTTGGTTCCATCGAGATACACTGGGTGCAAAGGGCACAAAAATGCGTCAGAATACCTTTCTTTCTCTCCAAAATGTCCTTCCGTTCTCTATTCTGGATCAACTCCCTGTGTCTGCTGTCTCACGCTCTTCCATTCAATCTTTCAAACTTGCCTTCTCCCACATGAACCCATTATCTCGTCGCCTCTCACTGACCCCCTATTAATTCATTCATTCTCCCTCTTTCATTCCTGCCACTCAAACTCTCATTACCCTCACCATAGGGTATTGTTTTTAGGTCCGGTTGTCTGTCTGTATATCCGCACACAAAGTCCTAATGTAGGCCACAAGCGCCATCTAGTGGTCGTCAGTATAACAAGTTTTTTTTTTTGTCAACCGAGTTCCTCTATAAAGTATATGCAATTACAACGCGACTATGTCTATAAAGTACATACTATTAGAATGTGAGAATATCTCTATTGCTATTCTGTATGCAGCCTGTGGCTACTGGTTGCATCGTTGCTGTGCTGTGAGTGCAGCTGTGCCGTTTATGCAGTGCCCCCTGTTACTAGTAAGCTGGTACTCATTTTGCCAACCTTGGAAGGATGACAGGCTGAGTCAACCCAACCGGTTATTTAATGGCCTTACAGGGGCTGAAACTCGAGGCCCTAAGATCTTAAGCCGACCACCTTAACCGTTAAGCCAAGATCAGTATATCACTAAAGGATGTACTATTCAGAATGTGAGTGCATCTATAAAGTACGTACTATTAGAGCGTGCATATGTCACAAAAGTACAGAGCGTGAGTACAGTTATAGAGTATATATGATTGGAACGTAAGTACGTCTCGAAAATGAATACGATTGGATTGGAATTGAATGTATATATATATATATATATACATGTATATAAACCGAAAAGGTCAGTTTGTCCGCTGTGTTAAAATAACCTTACATCAATGCATCCTCGACACACCACACAAGCACACACATAGACACAGGTACGCACAGGCACGCACACTGGCACACACAGAGGCACACACAGGCATGCACAGGCACGCACAGACATGCACACTGGCACACACAGAGGCACACACAGGCATGCACAGCCACGCACAGATGCGAACAGGCACGCACAGACATACACACTGGCACACACAGACACACACAGGCACACGCAAACACATACAGGTACACACAGACACACACAGGCACGCACAGGCACACACAGGCACGCACGAACACACACAGACCCACACAGACACACAGCCACAAACAGGCACACACACGCATTCTTTATGTAAATGTGTACTGTGTAGTGCCACCTAGTGGTGGTGGCATAGTGTATTACAATTTCCTTTTCACTCCTCAGCCCAAATTGGGCTAAGGGTCACGGGCGTCGTCTGGACGTCCAGGCATCCGTCAACTTTTGGTTTCCGTCAATTTCAAGGAGAACGGCCTGTCCGATTAAATCCATTTTTGCAGTGTGTGTTGGGGTTGAGTAGAGGAAGGTTCCTTTCGAAAATGGGCGCGCTGCGATTTTCAATATGGCCGCCACGGCAGCCATCTTGAAATTGGTTTCCGTCAATTTCGAGCAGAATGGCTTGTCCGATTAAATTCATTTTTACAGTGCGTGTTGGGGTTGAGTAGAGGAAGGTTCCTTTCGAAAATGGGCGCGCTGCGATTTTCAATATGGCCGCCACGGTAGCCATCTTGAAATTGGTTTCCGTCAATTTCGAGCAGAACGGCTTGTCCGATTAAATCCATGTTTGCAGTGTGTGTTGGGGTTGGGTCGAGGAAGGTGCCTTTCGAAAATGGGCATGCTGCGATTTTCAATATGGCCACCATGGCAGCTATCTTGAAATTGGTTTCCATCAATTTCGAGCAGAACGGCTTGTCCGAATAAATCCATTTTTGCAGTGTGTGTTGGGGTTGAGTAGAGGAAGGTTCATGGCCGTGCTGCGATTTTCAATATGACCGCCACGGCAGCCATCTTGAAATTGGTTTCCGTCAATTTCAAGCAGAACGGCTTGTCCGATTAAATCCATTTTTGCAGTGTGTGTTGGGGTTGAGTAGAGGAAAGTTCCTTTCGAAAATGGGCATGCTGCGATTTTCAATATGGCCACCATGGCAGCTATCTTGAAATTGGTTTCCATCAATTTCGAGCAGAACGGCTTGTCCGAATAAATCCATTTTTGCAGTGTGTGTTGGGGTTGAGTAGAGGAAGGTTCATGGGCGTGCTGCGATTTTCAATATGACCGCCACGGCAGCCATCTTGAAATTGGTTTCCGTCAATTTCAAGCAGAACGGCTTGTCCGATTAAATCCATTTTTGCAGTGTGTGTTGGGGTTGAGTAGAGGAAAGTTCCTTTCGAAAATGGGCATGCTGCGATTTTCAATATGGCCGCCACGGCAGCCATCTTGAAATTGGTTTCCACCATGCATGGGCCGAGGGGTTACGCCCGCTTTGCGGTGCTATTTATTTTTCCTGGACAACGCTGAGATTAAAACAGTCTTCACATGGGTAAATTTGTCCTACTCGCCTTCCCCTCCCCACCCCCCCAACCCCTCTCCACCTTCCCCTCCCCACCCCCCTCTCACCACTCTCCACCTTCCCCTCCCTCCCTGCCCTCCATCTCCTCCCTAGCCATCCCCTAGCCACCCCCCTCCCTCCCCAACCCCCCCCCCCTCACCCCGCACACCCAACGCCCCCCCCCCCCACACCTCAGGCAATGCCGAGTACTTCAGCGAGTGTATCATGAAAATGAAAAAGTGTTTTTCTGTTTTCAGAACAAAAATATAAAGAAACATTCTGGGGAAGAACAAAGCTGTCTCATTGGTAGGTCTTTCGGAGTTGCCGACTTACCCACATCCACTTGTTCCTCTTCCATCCGTCTCCGATTGAGTTTGTACATTGGCCACACGTGGTCATCAAAGTAACTGGAAGGATCTGGGGGAAAGTAAGTCCTCGTGCTATGGAAGAAGAGGAGCAGACAATGTGAGACATTCTACCTGAATTTACAAAATTATATCGGTGATGTATGATGACATCTAGGGGATTACCATGATGTAATTACATGAGAGTAAAGTCAATGTCGCGCCATCACAGATCCTCACATTTCCCATCTAAAGCAAAGTGGAAAAATGGCAAAAAAGTTCCACAAGGAGTGACCAAACATCAAACTTTGAGTTAAAATATTTTTTCCCGTTTTGACCTCTGTGACTCAATGGCCCATCCCCCTGGGGCATGAACCGGGGGTCAAATCCAAAAAATCGTGCCATATTTCATGCGGCCCCCAATGCTGATTACATATGAAAAGTTTAATTTAAAAATGTTTAAAATGTGACTGTACTTGAATTATTTGGTATTTGACATTTGACCCCCCCCACCCCCCGCCCCAGAGGGCGGGGCCACTAGTGATACTGCTCTTGCGCATTCTTGCCATGTGGTGATCATAAGTACCAGGTTTGGTGAAATTTCTGCACAAACGTTTAGGATTTTGAGGATAGGATTTTGAGGATAGCGTGACAGACAGACAGAGGCGACAATACCCCCCATCCCCCACCCCTTTTTTCAAAAAGCATGGGTATAAACACTAAAGTACAAACATTATTAGACCTGACTAGCATTAGCTGAGTCAACTTAAGGTTGAGTGAATCTTTGGAGGTTAGATAACCATTGTGATAAATGTCTCCATGAAGGAATTCATGGTTCAACAGTGAGCAACAATTATTTATTTTTTTGTCTAAAGAGTCAAGGCTCGTGGAAGAGCTAGAACATTGAATGAATCAGTATCCTGTGCCGTCACTTCCCCCCAAGCACAGTGGCTGTGTGAAGTGTTTTTCTCGTCAGTATGTCCATGTGTGTTTGTGTGAGTGCATGCATGCCAGCTCTATTACGAGACTTAGCCCATGCCATTTCATGTCTCATGAGACAGAGACAGAGACAGAGACAGAGACAGAGAGACAGAGAGACAGAGACAGAGACAGAGAGACAGAGAGACAGAGAAGGATGGAGGGAAACAACAGCAGGGTTGATGGATAAAATGGGGAGACTTGGCCAAATAATGAGTGTCTGGTGAGGAGGAATCTGGTGGAGTTGGATGCATGTGGTGGACAATATGGATGGATATAAAAGCAAACACTCAGGCAGGAAAAACTGGAAACTTGGAAGGAGGTGGACTTGGGGTGGGGAATGGGGTTAACAGGGGTAGAGGAGATCATGGTTCTGGATGGGGGTGATCTGAGCTGCTGGTGAATAGCTGTCTTGAAGTTCTGGAGGGAAGAATGAGATTGTAGGGAATGTGGAAGTCCGTTCCACAGGTGGGGAAAAAAGAGGAACGAATGTGTGAAGGTGAGCAGTGATCCTGGATTTTGGGTGTTTACCAGAAGACGGTTCATCATCATCGGGTCGATCTCGATTGGAAATTGTGTCTTTCGGATGCTAATTATACTCATGTGGTCACAAGTTCTATATGAGTACGCAGTATTCTTTTTGTCAGAATTTATGATCTTCACCGTTGCAATGCCAGGTAACAAGTCTTTCTTCTTCGCCATTTCAACTACTGAGGCAGGGCCGCCATCAGGATTTGTGGCATTGAGGTTTACTCCTCAAGGTTTTCACTATACCTTGTCTGTCCCCTACCCTCTGACCTGCCTGGTTTGGTTATACCTGTCCAGTATAGCTCACTGGATCATCGGGGCACGCAAGCATAAATATAATTCATTTGAAACTACCAAGTATTGCCAGATTCACAGAGGCTCCCATGTCCACCCAAAAAGCAGACAGGCCAACAACCTGTCTGCAGACATCAGAGCAACAGGCCTTGTGCTTTTGCCTCATAGTGGGAGATGCTTCTAATTTTAGGGGAAAAAGGCCATAGGGGAAAACCAACTCCATTGAGCTAAGGACAAACGGCTTTTACTCCTAATAATAGGAATTGAATAGACCTTTATGAACCTTGACCAAAAATAAATTTCAAAGCGATGGAGAGCCAGTGAATTTCCACGATTGAAAGAAAATGGACAAAACTCACTGAATTGGCGACTTGCAAAAGAAAACAGAATCTGACATGGAAAAAAATATCCCATAAACTTGACAGAGACGGACAGACAGAGACAGACAGACATGAACCAATTGCTTAACCCTGCTTCTCGCTTCATGTTTCACATTTATGCCAATTTACATACTGCCTCGACTATGTACTTCCTGTGTGGGCAAGCGTACAGTACATGGACTAATTTTTTTTAAAGTAACAAGTCCCATAGATACAGTTTCCACATTTTCCCCACCTGGCGTTTATAATTTTATCCCCTCATTTTTGTGTCACCCTGATGGCAAAATGGCAAAATGCACCACCCAGGGGCTGTTCCTCGGTCATAAGGGGGGTACTGGTGGCCTTTAGGTGCGGAGATTTGAGGAAAATTGTATTGTTTTTCAATTCAAGTGCACAAATAATGCTTCTTTTTCCATTATTAATTTGAAACTGAATTTTTTTTTCCAACAGAATTAACTGGATCTAACAATGACAATTTATGATACTCGTATAGCATGATTGTTGGTTGTGTTTCCTTGCACAGCTTTGCAGAAAAGCAACCTGTTTTTTTGTTGTGAATAATAAAAACAAATTACTCAATTTGATCATCACCTTCTCCTTCTCTTGCTCTCTTCGTAAGGCACTTGGATGAAGTATCGCCGGTCAAACACTGCGATCAGTGGGCTGGAAACAAGAGAAGATGCAGTTTGTTTCAAGTTATCGAAACTGCAAAACTTTCACTCTACCTAAAGGTTACTATGCAAGTTTATCTAAATATGCAAGTTGGGCTTGAAGGAGAAAAAAAAGAATGGATAATGATTCTATATCTGTGCACAAAATAATATCATGTACAGTAAACAACAGGCATTTTAAGGCCATTTTCCCTGCTAGAGCGGGGGTTAGCCTTGCGGTCCCCATGACAATCTTCTCCATTTTGCCCTATTTTCTGCATCTCCCCTTGTTAACCCACTTGCCCGCATTTCTTCTTCCACCATCTTTAGCCAAGTCTTTCTCGGTCTTCCCCGTCCTCTACTTCCTTCTACATTCATTTCCATCACTCTTCTCAACCAGTCACTTTCATCCTTCCTCAACACATGACCAAACCATCTCAACCTGTTCCTATTCACAGCATCAATCGCAGGCTCTATTCCCATCATCTTTCGCAATTCATCATTTGTCTTACTCTCTCTCAGCGATACTCCGCACATCCACCGAACCATTCGCATTTCCACCCTTTCCAGCCTTCGTTGCTGCTCTACGTTCATTACCCATGTCTCACTCCCATAAATCATAACACTTCTTACACATGCAGCTTCTCACACAATATCATGTACAGTATATAAAGATGCATTTTAAAACTATATGCAGAATTATTTATTTGTCAATTGACGATACGAGCTGGACCCACTCCCTCGTGCATATCCCTTGCACATCTACCAGTTTTCAACTATTTCCTTTCAACGGTTTAGGAGTGCATAAGAGTCAAAAACAAACAATCACTTCTTCAATTATATATTGTATGATTCACATGAAACAAATCCTAAATAGCCCTGGCTACCACCATACTCATGTCAATGAGGAAAGGTCATCTAAAAACCTCCATTATTAATCTCGACAACGAACTAACTAAATATAAATCTCGACAACTAATTCCGAGGGGAAATCGTGAGGCTCCGACATTTGGAATCCAAAGCTTTCAACATCTTGGAGTCTTCCACAAAGAAGCAGAACACGCGCCTGCTGTTCTCTTGCCAGACAGGTCACTGGCCTCTGATTTTGAACTTCATTCGTACTCCCTCTGTTCTTAGTCCCTCCGGCCTCAGAGATTCTCTCGGTCGTAAAAGTACTTGCATTAACTTTCTCCCTATTAAACACACAAAATTCAGACTCACTTCTCAACTCCACTACGTTTTTCATATTTTCTACCATTTGGGGAACTTCCTTCCTCGTTATATTAATTCCCACTCTTCCTTCTATGACCTCAAGTTTACAGTACACCACCATCGCAGATCATCCCACATCCCGACACATGATAGTTTCCGTTTTCATTAACTAGGCTTACCATACATCCGGTTTTTCCTGGACAAGTCCTCCTTTTTGGTCCTTAAATCCCTGTGTGGTCAGTTTTTTAAAAACATATAAAAATATCCGGGATTTTGCCATTTTTTGTTTTTGCATTTGCAAGGGGATACATTTTAAGATTGGAGATACTTTTTTACCTCACTTAAATGGTTAAGCCATATTTGTATATTTTATTAGTGAAGGAACTGCGCTCCAACGCGAGTCGAAATAATTGACGCGACCAAAGACGGAATTCGTCCGAGTTGCTTTATTGAAACAAAACAGCTCAGGTATTCTGACAAGCCCGTTTTTCGGGCAACAATATATATACACATTTATGTCGGGAAGTTTGCCCGGCAAAAGCTATACCGGGCATGCCCGGGTATCAAGGGCGAGCCTTGGAAAGGCGAGTCTGGACCTGCCCGGGCGTGTTTGGCTGCGGCCTGGCAAGTCGAGGCTGGGCGTGCCCGGGCGCTCTGGGCGAGCACTGGAAAGGCGATAGCGGGCATGCCCGGACGCTCTGGGCGAGCCCTGGAAAGGCGATAGCGGGCATGCCCGGACGCTCTGGGCGTGCCCTGGAAAGGCGATAGCGGGCATGCCCGGACGCTCTGGGCGAGCCCTGGAAAGGCGATAGCGGGCATGCCCGGACGCTCTGGGCGAGCCCTGGAAAGGCGAGAGCGGGCATGCCCGGGAAAGACGAGACCGGGCGTGCCCGGGAGGTTCAGGCGTGCCCGGGAACAGTGAGTCCGGGCATGCCCGGGAGAGGCGCGTCTGGCCGTGTTCTGGCCGGTGCAAGGCGATTATGTACATCCAGCGGTAACCGCTACACACGCCCCTCCAGAATCGACCTGCACCGGCAGGGTCAATTTAAGGGGGGTCCGGATGACCCGGCCGAAGCGACCCCTGGAGGGTCGTGGGGAGGGGTCTGACGTGGTGGTGGGTGGTCGAGCGGGGGGAACTGTGGACGGGGGGCGGCCTCGCCGCGGAGGAAGGGCCAACCGTGGTGGTCGGTCGACGTCCATGTGCGCCGGTTTGAGGCGGTCCACAGAAATCCGGTCTGGCCGGCCGCCGAAGTCGACGATGAAAGACTTGTCGCCCCGTCGCAGGACCCGGAAGGGCCCGTCGTACGGCGGCCGGAGTGGCCCCCGGTGCGCGTCATGACGCACAAAGACGTACTCCGCTGTGCGAAGTGCCGGGGGGACGTAGGACTGGGGGCCACCGTGGCGGGACGTCGGCACGGGGGCAAATCGTCGGGCGGCCTCCTGGAGGCCCGAGCGCTGGCGAGCGGCGGACCAGGGACTGGTAGCGTCAGGCACGAATTCGCCCGGGACGCGGAGTGGCTGGCCGTAGACGAGCTCGGCGGCGGACGCCTGGAGGTCTTCCTTGGGGGCCGTGCGAAGGCCCAAAAGGACCCACGGCAGCCGGTCGGCCCAACCGTCATCCTGAAGGCCGGCCATGAGTGCGGCCTTCATGGAGCGGTGAAACCGCTCGCACAACCCATTGGCTTGGGGGTGGTAGGCCGTGGTGCGGTGCAGCGTGACCCCCAACGAACGGGCGACCGCGCCCCAAAGCTCAGACGTGAACTGTGGGCCGCGGTCGGATGAGATGTCCGCTGGTGCGCCGAAGCGCGTGACCCAGGTGGCGATGAACGCCTGCGCCACGTCGGCGGTGGTGGTGGAGGTGAGGGGCACGGCCTCCGGCCACCTGGTGGTCCTGTCCACCATGGTGAGCAGGTGGGTGAACCCCCGCGAGGGGGGCAGGGGACCCACCAGGTCCACGTGGACGTGGTCGAAACGCCGTTCAGGCACGGCGAAAGGTGCCAGCGGGGCCTGGGTGTGGCGGTGGACCTTGGCTCGCTGGCAGGCCGTGCAGGCGTTGGCCCAGTCGCGGATGTTTCGTCGAAGGCCGTGCCAGACGAAACGCGCCGACACCAGCTTCTGAGAAGCTTTCCGGCCCGGGTGAGAAAGGCCGTGGATGGAGGCGAAGATGCGGCGCTGCCAGGAAACGGGCACGATGGGGCGAGGCTGGCCCTGGGAGACGTCGCAGAGCAGGACGGTGCCCGCGAAGGGGATGTCGGCCAGGCGGAGGCCCGTGTCCGCCACGCGGAGTGCCTGCACCGAGGCGTCGGTGGTCTGGTCGGCCGCCATGAGCGTGAAGTCCACGCCGAGGTGGACCGCGTTCGCGCTGGCCCGCGAAAGGCAGTCGGCCACGGCGTTGTCTTTGCCGGCGACGTGCTGGATGTCCGTGGTGAACTCCGACACGGCGGAGAGGTGGCGCTGCTGGCGGGCCGACCACGGCTCCGTGACCTTAGCCATTGCGTAGACCAACGGCTTGTGGTCGACGAAAGCCGTGAACGGGCGGCCCCCCAGGAGGTGTCGGAAATGGCGAACGGCCAGGAATAGCCCGAGCAGCTCGCGGTCGAACGTGCTGTAGTTTAACTCATTCGGCCGGAGTTGCCGGCTGAAAAAAGCGAGTGGCTGCCAAACCCCGTCCACCCATTGCTCATGGACGGCGCCCACCGCGTAGTTGGAGGCGTCCGTAGTGAGGGCGATGGGCGCGTTGAGCACCGGGTGAGCCAGCAGCATTGCGTCGGCGAGGGCCCGTTTGGCACTGGCGAAGGCCGCGTCCATGGCCGCGGACCAAACAATGTCATGCTTGGCCGGCTTGCCCCAGAGGGCCTCGTAAAGGGGCCGCATGAGCTGAGCAGCGCGGGGCACGAATCGGTGATAAAAATTCACCATGCCGAGGAACTCTTGGAGGGCCTTGATGGAACGGGGACGCCGGAACGTGGTGATGGCCTCGACCTTGGTCGGCAGCGGCACGGCCCCGGTCTTGGTGATGCGGTGGCCCAAAAAGTCAACGGTCGTCGCGCCGAAGTGGCATTTGACCGGGTTGACAATTAAGCCGTGCTCGCTGAGGCGACCGAACAGTGTTCGGAGGTGGAGGAGGTGCTCGGCGTGGGACGTGCTGGCGACGAGGATGTCGTCCAGATAGACAAAAAGAAACGGCAGGTCGCGCAGCACGCCGTCCATCAAGCGCTGGAACGCCTGGGCCGCGTTCTTGAGGCCAAACGGCATCCGCAAAAATTCGAACAGGCCGAACGGCGTGATGACGGCCGTCTTCGGGACGTCGGCCGCCCGGACAGGTACCTGGTGGTAGCCCCGTATCAGGTCAATTTTCGAAAAGATGACCCGTCCCGCCAAACGGGCGGAAAAGTCCTGAATATGCGGGATCGGGTACCTGTCGGGGGTGGTAGCGTCATTGAGACGGCGGTAGTCGCCACACGGGCGCCATCCACCCCCCGGCTTTGGCACGATGTGCAGTGGCGAGGCCCACGCGCTATCGGAGCGCCGCACGATGCCGAGGTGCTCCAACGCGTCGAATTCGGCCTTTGCCACGGCGAGCTTGGCTGGGTCGAGGCGGCGGGCCCTGGCGTAGACCGGCGGGCCCGTAGTGGGTATGTGGTGCTCGATCCCGTGCCGCACCGCGACGGCCGAAAATGTCGGCCGCGTGAGGGCCGGGAATTCCACGAGCAGGCGAGTGAACTCGTTCGTTGCCGGGAGGGCGCACGCCAGTTCGGTCGGCGCGGAGCTGCTCATTGTGCACGCCAGGGAGCTGAAGGTCTCGGCGTGGACAAGGCGACGTCGTTTGACGTCGACCAGCAGCCCGTGCGCGCAGAGGAAGTCGGCGCCCAGCAAAGCCACGGGGACGCTGGCGGTAACAAAAGTCCATTGAAAGCGCTGGCTGCCGAAGCAGAGGGTGACAACGCGTGGGCCGAAAGTGCGTATGGCCGAGCCATTAGCAGCGACCAAAGAGGGGCCGCAAACTGCGTCCAGCCTGTCCTGCTCGGAGGCAGGTATGACGCTCAGTTGGGCGCCGGTGTCGCACAGGAAACGCCGTCCAGACGCTTTGTCCCGAATAAACAGCAAGTTGCCCGAGTGGCCGGCGCTCATGGCTGGGAATGAACGCCGGCCCGGCCGTTTCCCGACCTGTCGAAAGTGCACGGGGGCCGGCACGTCCGAGCCTTGTGTCCGAACCTGGCGTGGTAATAACACCACGCCCGGTCAGGTGGAGGCCCCGGCCGTCGTGTCGGAAGCGGGCGGTGCGGCGTGGCGGCCGCCAGTTGCACCGGCAGTTCGGCCTCCAACCGCGCAGGGCGCTCGGGCGTCGCCTCGGACGGCGGCGGGCTCCAGGTAACCGCGCCGATGTGCTGGCCCGCCGAGGAGATCTTATCGGCTTCCCTGGCGAGGGCGCGGGAATCCGTGATCAACGTGCCAGCCAGGGCGAGGCGTACCGGGTTAGGCAGCTGACGGAGGAACAGCTCCCGGAACAGGAATGCCGGAGAGTGCTCGCCGAGCAACGAGAGCATATAGTCCATGCGCTCGGACGGGCGCGTGTCGCCGAGCTCGGGCAGGTCAAGCAGGCGCCGTGCGCGTGCTGCCGGTGAGAGGGCGAAAGCGCCGAGGAGGAGCATCTTCAGCGCGTCGTATTTGTCAGCAGCCGGCGGGTGCTGGAGGAGGCTCAAGGCGCGGGCCGCCGTGGTGGAACCGAGCGCCGCCACAACATGGTGGAAGCGGGTGTCGTCCGCGGTGATGCCTCGCAGGGCGAACTGGGAGTCCGCCTGGGCGAACCAAACAGCCGCGTGAGTCTCCCAGAAGGTAGGCAGTTTAAGCGTCACTGCCGTATCCATGTCGGTAGGTCACCAATGAAGGAACTGCGCTCCAACGCGAGTCGAAAGAATTGACGCGACCAAAGACGGAATTCGTCCGAGTTGCTTTATTGAAACAAAACAGCTCAGGTATTCTGACAAGCCCGTTTTTCGGGCAACAATATATATACACATTTATGTCGGGAAGTTTGCCCGGCAAAAGCTATACCGGGCATGCCCGGGTATCAAGGGCGAGCCTTGGAAAGGCGATAGCGGGCATGCCCGGACGCTCTGGGCGAGCCCTGGAAAGGCGATAGCGGGCATGCCCGGACGCTCTGGGCGAGCCCTGGAAAGGCGAGAGCGGGCATGCCCGGGAAAGACGAGACCGGGCGTGCCCGGGAGGTTCGGGCGTGCCCGGGAACAGTGAGTCCGGGCATGCCCGGGAGAGGCGCGTCTGGCCGTGTTCTGGCCGGTGCAAGGCGATTATGTACATCCAGCGGTAACCGCTACATTAGGATGATAAAATGTGGTTATGTCATGTTTGGACCAGGACCGTTTGGTACAAGTCTGTACTAGTCCCTCATGGCGTAATGGACGTGTTCAAACATGGATACTCACATGTCCACTTCCTGCCCAACCTGCAGTGAGAGGGTCCAGTGGCGTGCTCAGTCTGCAATCCAGTGTCTTTTCCGAGTCACTACCGTACGCACTTGTTTGATTTTCTTCAATAGTTCTTTATTTGATGTTTAATTTCACTACCCCAACACACAATGCCAAAAATAAAGTGTATATTTATCTGCAGAACTAAAGACAAAATTCCCGTGTTTTTGAAGTGGTCGAAAAGAATGGGAAACCGAGAAGGAAGGGGAAGCTTGGTATGTAGAGCTGGTACGTACGTCTCTGTGGTAAATAAAGGTGCTCTTGATTTATAATATTATGTTGATTCAGCCAAGCACAATATTTCCAGTAAAAATTCAGTATTTCAACTGGAAGAATGGCGGTTTGCAGTCAAAATGAATCGAGGTCCGGAACACACCTAATGTGACTGCCGATACGATTGCTCAATACGTAAAGGAAACGTTTTCAAGAGTGTCCCCTTTTTTCGGAGTCTCCCTCTCCGGAGTGTCCTCTTTTTTCGGAGTCTCCCTCTCCGGAGTGTCCTCTTTTTTCGGAGTCTCCCTCTCCGGAGTGTCCTCTTTTTTGAAAGTTCAAATATGGTAACCCCACATAAACCCTCTCGTACCTCTCACCATTTACTTGGAAGAATTGCTATGTTTCCTTCCCTTCTCTCTCTCTCCTCCTCTTACTTCATCCCTTGTGAGATTCACATGTTGTTCCATTGACTCACTGTCAGGAGGTTGCCTTGGAACAGCAACGATTTTAGGTTGCAACTCTTTTTGGTTCTATTTTCTCTTCTACAGTCACGTGAAAAAGTAAGGACACCCCATGTAAAGTTTGGACTTTTTCAACATATTTCGACATACAGCTATTTGATCTTAATTTCAACAATATTGATAGATAAAGGTGATATAATATAACAACTATCATGAAACATTTACATTTTGTAGTCCATTGTATAATTTAAATAAACATAAATGCAAATTCCGCATGTGGAAAAAGTAAGTACACCCTTGGCTCTAATAGGTGGTATTGCCCCCTTTGGCAGAAACGACCTCAAGTAGGCGTTTCTTATAACTGTCTACCAGTCTCTGACATCGACTGGGAGAAATTTTTGCCCACCCCTCTGTGGAAGTGTAACTCAGTGTAACTCATTGGTTGGAACTGGTAATGAACCAAGGTACGAGCAGGTGGTCGTAAGAATGTCAGGAATGCATCTCGCCCTGTCGAAGCTGGGAGTCCTGTTGTGTAGCTTTAGCACGACCCCGGGCTAACACACATTCCCAAGCCCGTACTATTGTCTTTCATCGGGATGCAAAGAGGATGAAGCAAATTCCCAGCAGGGAGGAGCGAGTTGGTGCCAGGAAGGCGAGCAGGATGACTGAGTAACATTGCTGTGGAGAAGGGATTACGATTTCAGCGCACAGAGGATTAACTGAAGTTTGCCCATATAAACAGAAGAGACTTTGAGTCAAGGAGCACTCATCCTCAGAAGCCCTGCCCGACGGAATGAACGCGTACCACGAGTACGGCGCTGCGGAGAAGACATCGGCCACGAAAGAGGGACTATCAGGATAGAGTTACCTGGTCCATTGAGTTAAACGGTAGTTATTTGGTATTGGAATGAAGTGAACAACCAGTTAATAAAGTCTGGAACTTTGTAAACCTGTGACATCATTGGAGTCTTGAGTCTCACAACACTTCCACGACACCTCCATGCAGAATTCTTTCAGTTGTGCGATGTTTGAGGGGTTTCTTGCATGCACAGCTCGTTTCAAATCCCCCCACAACATCTTGATGGGATTTAGATCCAGGCTTTGACTTGGCCATTCCAGAACCTTCCATTTCTTTCTTTTCAGCCTTTCCTTGGTGGATTTACTGGTATGTTTAGGGTCATTGTCATGTTGCAAGGTCCACTTTCGGTTGAGCTTCAACTTTCTGACAGATGGCCTCACATTATCCTCAAGCACCCTCTGGTACAATGAAGAATTCATAGTGGATTCTATGATGGTGAGCTGCCCAGGCCCTGATGCAGCAAAGCTGCCCCAAACCATAATATTTCCACCACCATGCTTTACAGTTGGTATCAGGTTCTTGTGGTCAAATGCTGTCTTTAGTTTTCGCCAAACATGTCTTCTGGTACTGTGGCCAAATAGCTCGACCTTTGACTCATCTGTCCAGAGCACATTGTTCCAGAAGTGCTGGTCTTTGCCGTGGTGTTCATTGGCAAACTTTTAGTCTTGCCCTGATGTTCTTTCTGGACAGCAAAGGTTTCCTCCTGGCACACCTCCCATGTAGATCAAATTTGTGCAGCCTCTTTCTAATGGTAGACTCATGCACTTTGACATCAACAGTGGCAAGATCTACCTGTCGGTCCCGTAATGACATTCTGGGGTTCTTGGAGACTTCTTTCAGCATCTTGTAGTCTGCTCTCGGGCGGAACCTGCTGGGGCGGCCTGGCCTGAACAAGTTTGCAGTTGTTTGAAATCTTCACCACTTGTAGATGATCTTCCGGAAAGTTGAATGATTGATTTCAAATTGTTTGGAGATCTTTTTAAATCCCTTCCCAGACTCGTAGGCATCTATAACCTTCTTTCTGAAGGCCTCAGAGAGCTCTTTTGATCTAGGCAAGGTGATGCCGCACACTTCAACAACAAAGAGCAAACCAAACTAAATGTCTGAGGTTTATATAAGACAGGTTCCTCCAAGATCCTCTCTAACGATGTTCTAATCATTTGCACCTGAGCTGGTGCACGTGATTCTAATTTTATGTATTTGAAGTAGTGATAAATGTAGGGGTGTACTTACGTTTTCCACATGCGAAATTTGCATTTATGTTTATTTAAATTATACAATGGACTACAAAATGTAAATGTTTCATGATATTTGTTTTATTATATCACCTTTATCTATCAATATTGTTGAAATGAAGATCAAATAGCTGTATGTTGAAATATGTTGAAAAAGTCAAAACTTTACATGGGGTGTACTTACTTTTTCACGTGACTGTAATTCCACTCTGGATGACTAACATTCCATCTCCCTCTGATGCACCCCTTACCAATCCTATGCCCCTTCCTATAATCTCTTTCCATGCAGTCAAAAAAGTCCTCCTCTCTCTGGACACAAGCAAGGCGTACGGACAAGATGGCATTCCTCCTTGTGTCTTGAAGGAGTGTGCTTCAGAACTTGCACCTATGCTTGCTCGTTTGTTTCGTTTTTGTTAAAAAACCCAAACTTTTCCTCTTTCCTGGAAACATGCCTTAGTGCAGCCTCTTTTAAAGAAGGGTGATCGTTCAAACCCTTCCAACTAACGTCCTATTGCTCTGACTTCTACTATTTTCAAAGTCTTTGAATGTCTTCTCAATAACCATTTCCTCCAGCATCTTGAATCTCACAGTCTTGTATCTGACCATCAATATGGCTTTTGCAAGGCAAGATCTACTGGTGATATCCTTTCTTACATTACGAATGTCTGGGCCTCTTCTTTGAGAGATTTTGGGGAATCCTTTGTTGTCGGCCTTGATATCTCAAAAGCCTTTGACAGAGTTTGGCATCGGGGTCTGATATCCAAGCTTCCCTCTTTCGACTTTCCTCCTTCACTCTGCTCTCTCATATCGAGCTTTCTCTCCGACCGCTCTATCTCTGTAATTGTCCATGGCTCAACATCTCCCTCCTTCCCTATCAACAGCGGTGTCCCTCAGGGTTCTGTCCTCTGTCCAACACTCTTCCTTCTTTTTATCAATGACCTTCTTTCTTCTACAAATAACCAAATGCACTCATATGCTGATGACTCAACATTGCATTCCTCCTTGTTTTTCCCATCTGCTCCATCTTCCCTCACTCGATCTGCATCTCCTTTAATCACAGCCACCTCTTTAAATTCAGATTTGGACAAGATTTTCCTTCCATTTTACAGTATTTGGACATGTTAAATTAGGTTCTGTATAGGACTGCAACAACATATATAAGCCATAAACTGTCATCCTGGTATTTCAAGGGCCAGGTGATTCATCAGTGTCTGTGCCATTCCTTGGATGGACAATAAACTGGGCATCCCCTCTGCCGGCATTACTTGGTGGATGTTAAAGATCCCACAGTGTCCTTCGCAAAGAGTACGCGAGCTATCACCAGCACCATGAATGAATTACAAATCCATTACCAATAATTACTGCTGGGAATGCAATGACAAACCACCCATTATAACCCTTACCAAGAAACTGCTTCAGCATGCAGTACTGAGCTGTCTTTGGGAAGAACACCAGAATATGATTATGATGGAGAGACTTTCAAAGTAATGGTCAAACATGACACCAAGTTTCAAACCATAATCTTACTATGATCAAATGTCCGTCTGTCTGTCTGTCTGTCCGTCCATCCGTCCGTTCCCAGGTACCGCAAAAACGGCTGAACCGATCGCAACGATATTTTGGGTGGGTAATCCTGGGGCCCCCTGGAGTAAAATAGGCTGTATAGTTTTTCCAATTTCAGCTTTGGTCTCCCACCTAACACACCTCTGGATACGCTTATTTTTCTTTCGACCTTACTGGTTGTGACGTGAAACGCAATCGGTGGATAACTCATGTCACCCAGGAACATACCGTGCTTGCCGACTCCGTTCACATCACTTCGGGGTACACTGACATTTTACCTCTGGGTACACTTGACATTTTACCTCTGGGTACACTTGACATTTTACCTCAGGGTACACTTGACATTTTACCTCTGGGTACACTTGACATTTTACCTCTGGGTACACTTGACATTTTACCTCTGGGTACATTTGACATTTGACCTCTGGGTACACTTGACATTTTACATCTGGGTACACTTGACATTTTACCTCTGGGTAAACTTGACATTTTACCTCTGGGTACACTTGACATTTTACCTCAGGGTACACTGACATTTTACCTCAGGGTACACTTCACATTTTACCTCAGGGTACACTTCACATTTTACCTTGGGGTACACTTCACATTTTACCTCAGGGTACACTTGACATTTTACCTTGGGGTACACTTGACATTTTACCTTGGGGTACACTTCACATTTTACCTTGGGGTACACTTCACATTTTACCTCAGGGTACACTTGACATTTTACTTCAGGGTACACTTGACATTTTACCTTGGGGTACACTTGACATTTTACCTTGGGGTACACTTGACAATTTACCTCTGGGTACACTTGACAATTTACCTCTGGGTACACTTGACAATTTACCTCTGGGTACACTTGACATTTTACCTGTGGGTACATTTGACATTTTACCTCTGGGTACACTGACATTTTACCTCTGGGTACACTTGGCATTTTACCTGTGGGTACACTTGACATTTTACCTCTGGGTACACTTGACATTTCACCTCGGGGTACACTTGACATTTTACCTCAGGGTACACTTGACATTTTACCTCAGGGTACACTTGACAATTTACCTCTGGGTACACTTGACATTTTACCTCTGGGTACACTTGACATTTTACCTCTGGGTACACTGACATTTTACCTCTGGGTACACTTGACATTTTACCTCTGGGTACACTTGACATTTTACCTCTGGGTACACTTGACATTTTACCTCTGGGTACACTTGACATTTTACCTCTGGGTACACTGACATTTTACCTCTGGGTACACTTGACATTTTACCTCTGGGTACATTTGACATTTTACCTCTGGGTGCACTTGACATTTTACCTCTGGGTACACTTGACATTTTACCTCTGGGTACACTTGACATTTTACCTCTGGGTACACTTGACATTTTACCTCTGGGTACACTTGACATTTCACCTCGGGGTACACTTGACATTTTACCTCTGGGTACACTGACAATTTACCTCTGGGTACACTTGACATTTTACCTCTGGGTACACTTGACATTTTACCTCTGGGTAAACTTGACATTTTACCTCTGGGTACACTTGACATTTCACCTCTGGGTACACTTGACATTTTACCTGTGGGTACACTTGACATTTAACCTCTGGGTACACTTGACATTTTACCTCTGGGTACACTTGACATTTTACCTCTGGGTACACTTGACATTTTACCTCTGGGTACACTTGACATTTCACCTCGGGGTACACTTGACATTTTACCTCTGGGTACACTGACAATTTACCTCTGGGTACACTTGACATTTTACCTGTGGGTAAACTTGACATTTTACCTCTGGGTACACTTGACATTTTACCTCTGGGTACACTTGACATTTCACCTCGGGGTACACTTGACATTTTACCTCGGGGTACACTTGACATTTCACCTCGGGGTACACTTGACATTTCACCTCGGGGTACACTTGACATTTCACCTCGGGGTACACTTGACATTTTACCTCTGGGTACACTGACAATTTACCTCTGGGTACACTTGACATTTTACCTGTGGGTACACTTGACATTTTACCTCTGGGTACACTGACACTATATCATAAGCATTGTTCATATCCACGAAACGCCTCCACATTACCTCAGCCTAATTCAAACCGTGAGCACAGCGAATATTGGGGAGTCCAATGATCGTGGATCAAGCGATGACACCATATCGTACGCCTTATTCATATTGTACACGGCTCCTTTCCTATGCCATCTCCAGGCATTGCAAAACGTCATTTCCGGACACCGAAGGGGGCTCGGCAGTGACGCACGCTGAAAGGGAGTACTCAGTTTTCACTCTGGTTGTTTGTTTTCTTGTTTGTTTACTTTCTTTCTTGTTTTCTTGTTTGTTTACTTTCTTTCTTGTTTTCTTGGTTGTCCGGGCAATATCTCAGCCATCCTTTGAGCTAGGAAGCTGAAATTTCGGCACAGTAGTGAGCAAGTCCTTTGTCAAAAACGGCATTTTTTTCTTTTTTGATTAATCAATTAATTGACGAGTTTTTTAGTTATTAGCGATTAAGTATTTATTTAATTAATCAAATTTCCTTTCTCTTCTGACCATTAACTCAGGCACCTTTTGAGTTAGGAACCTGATATTTGGACATGCAAATGACCAGGTGATTTGGCTGCAAAGGCTATTTTTGATTTATTAATTAATCAATTAATCAATTAATTATTTAATTATTCGATTAATGACTACATTTTTTTTTTTTAGTTACAGTTTCTGATGAAATAGTGGTGGTTTATGTGTTCGCTGACCGAATTGATTAATAATTTAATTTTTTAATGATTATTATTTATTTATTTTCATTATTAATCATTTATTTATCTTCTTTCTCATTTGGCCAATATCTCAGGCACCTTCTTTTTTTTTTCTTTTTTTTTTCTTTTTTTTTTGTATACAAGATCGAGGCTCGTGAAAGAGCGAACATTAATCACACAGAAAGACAAACAGACACACAAAACAAATAACATCGGGAGCGGTAGACAAGATGGGGAGAGAGGGGGAAGGACACAAACACAACATTTGAGAGCAGGGACCGAGAGACATAGAGACATCGAGAGAACTGTGGGAGGGAGAGGGCTTTGGGGCGGAGGCATGGGAAAGGGGGGGGGGGGGGGGGGGTGGGAGAGGTATAAAACATATGGACACTGCCAAGACTTCCAGGAAAGAAGTTGGAATTTCAAACAAGGTGGATCTGGGGTGAATTAGTGGGGGTAGAAAAGATCAAGGTTTTGGATGGGGGAAGATAAGAGATGGTGGTGAACAGCTGTTTTGAAGACCTGGAGGGAGGAGTGTGATTGAAGTGAGTGTGGGAGTTTGTTCCAGAGGCGGGAGAAAAGAGGAATGAAAGAGTGAAGGTGAGCAGAGAGCCGAGATTTCGGCAGTTTAACCATCAGAGGGTGGCTGGCAGATCTTGTGCGACCTGTAGGAATATTTGGGGGACAGAGCACAGAGAGAGCTGGGGGAGCAAGGCCGGAGAGGAGTCGGTAGAAGACAGAAAGACCACCTACCTGCCTGCGGTGAGTGAGTGAAAGGCCCTCAGAGATAGCTTCATCGCGGGAGATTCCAATGATTCTGAAAGCTTTGGATTCAACAGCGTGAAGCCGAGCCAGGTGTGAGGCAGGAGCACCAGCCCATAGGGGAGAACAGTATTCCATTGAGCTGCGGATGAAAGCCTTGTATGTGGTGAGGAGCTCAGGTGTGCCTAGGAAGGACTTCACACGACAGAGGATGCCCAGTCGGCGACTGGCTTTGGAGGCCAGCTTGGAAATGTGGTTTTCCCAAGAAAGATCATGGCAGATGGTGAGACCCAAAAGCTTGAGCGACAGAACTTCTTGGAGAGGATTGTTGAGAAAGTAGATGGGAGGGTTGTCCAGTCGATCTTTTCGGAGAGACATAGTAAGAGTGTGAGATTTGTCAGGATTGAAAGACATGTTCCACATGTTTGACCAGTCTGTGATTTTGTCCAGGTCTTCAGAGAGTGAGGAGGCTGCAGACTGCCGATCTGAGGGAAGAGGAATGGAGCGGCAGAGAGTGGAGTCATCAGCAAAGAGATACAGAGGATTTTCCAGAGAGTCGGAGAGATCATTGATAAAGACCAGAAAAAGCACAGGGCCCAGCACACTGCCTTGGGGGAACTCCAGCCTGAACGGGAAGGGGAGATGAGAGAAATCCATTCAGGGCCACACGTTGACTACGACCAGAGAGGAAGTCCGCAAGCCATGCATGGAGATTTCCATGGATACCATAGGAGGAGAGTTTGGTGAGCAGAGCTGGGTGCCAGACCGTATCGAAGGCATGTGATATGTCAAGGGAGACAGCTCTGATTTCCTGTTTGGCATTGAGGACCTCCATCCATTGTTGAGACAGCAGAAGCAGCATGTCCAGAGTAGAGTGACCTGGTCTGAAACCAAATTGATGATCAGAGATCAAGCCATTGGAGAAGAGGAAAGATTTCATATCCGAAGCAATGATGGATTCCATGACTTTGCTGATAATTGGGAGCAGGCTGATTGGTCTGTAGTTGCAAGGATCTGTTTTTGCACCTTTTTTGTGTAAAGCGGTAATGTTAGCTGATTTCCAGGATGCTGGCAGATGACCTTGAGCAAAAGATAGGGTGAAAAGAACAGAGAGAGGGTGAGATAGAGCGGCAGAGCAGGATTTTAGGACCCGTGGGCTGATGCCATCTGGTCCAGTTGCAGAATCAGAGTCGAGGTTTGACAAAAACTCCTCCACCTTGTCAGGAGAGAAGGTCACAGAGTCCAGGAGCAGTTTGGTTCGACTGGGAAAGGTGGGAACAGAGAGAGATGGGTTTGGGACTAAGGATTTTGAGGCAAACACAGAGTTGAGGCATTCGGCTTTGTCACGTGCGATGTCAACTGTGTGGCCATTTGAGGTAAGGGAGGGGATGGAGGGGGAACAAACACCAGAAACGGATTTGACCAGACGCCACCAGGATTTGGAGGAAGGAGACAGGTTTGAGAGTTCATTCTTGAGTGAGGAGAGATAGTGCTTCCTGGCACTCCTGAGGGTAGACACACACTTGTTCCGAGCTTGGTGGAAGGAACTGAGATTTCCTTCAGTTGGATTAGCCTTCCAAGAGGCAAAGGCAAGTTGTTTCAGGGCAACTGCCTCACCACAAGATTCAGTGTACCATGGACGGGAGGAAGGGTAAGACAACTGAAGGCGAGATGGGATAAATCTGTGCATGAGAGAGATCAGTTTGCTTTGGAAGAATTCCCAGGAAGAATTGATGTCAGAGGCAGTGGAGATGGGAGACCAATCCAGACGATTGACGGCTGCTTGAAGACCGTCCCAGTCGGCCTGAGTGAGACCATTTTGCTGCCATTTTGAGCTAGGAAGCTAATATTTGGACATGAGTGACCAAGTGATGTGGCTATTAAGGATATTTTTGATTTATTGATTAATCAATTAATCAATTAATCGATTAATTATTTAATTATTCAATTAATTACGAACAAAAATGTTTTTTTTCAGTTACAGATTCTGATGAAATGGTGGTGGTTTATGTGTTCTGTGACCGAATTGATTAATAATTTAATTTTTTAATGACTATTATTTATTTATTTTCATTATTAATCATTTATTTATTTTCTTTCTCATTTGACCAATATCTCATTCACCTTTTGAGCTAGGAACCTAATATTTGGACATGACAGTGACCAAGTGATGTGGCTATCAAGGATATTTTTGATTTATTGTTTAATCATTTAATCGATTAATTATTTATTGATTAATCAAATAATTATTTAATTTTTTATTAATGACTTATTTCATTAAATTTCTAAAAGATACATCTTCGGATGAAGCACTATTGGTTTTAGTTAGGCAGTTAAGAGGAAGCATCGTTTATTTTTTCAGGAAAGCACCAAATTTGGCACAGATGTAGTATGGACCTATACAATTGTTTTCCTGAGGGGCGCCCAAAAATTCAGAAAGTCCAAAAAATCCAAAAAAATGTCCTGGATGCCGTGAAAAAGGGGAGAAAACGGGTATCGATTCGAACTGTAGATTCTGATATTGTGGTCTTGGCAATAGCACACTACTTTACCTACCAGTCACACGGTGTGGAGGAACTCTGGATTGCCATTGGCACTGGTAAAAGCTACCGCTACCTTGCCATCCACAAAATTGCCACCGGCCTTGGCCGCAGGAAGTCCGAGTCTTTGCCATTATTTCATGCCTTCACTGGCTGCGACACAGTGTCATTTTTTGCCCAAATTGGGAAAAAGACAGCCTGGGAGGCTTGGGAGGCATACCCCAGCATCATGCAGACCTTTCATGCTCTCGCTTATAGGCCATCTGTGGACGCTATTACTATGGAACTACAGAGCATAGAAAGATATGTTGCCATCCTCTATGACCGGACTACCGAGATAAAGACAGTGAATGACATGCGCCGACACTTGTTCACGAAGAAGGCAAGAACAATTGATCACATTCCCCCAACAGCAGACGCCTTCGAACAACACCTAAAACGTGCATGTTTTCAGGCTGGACACGTATGGAGTCAGGCACTTGCGCCCTACCCAGAACTTCCATCACCAGCTGATTGGGGCTGGATGAAAACAGGGACTTCTTGGACACCAATTTGACCACAATACCACTGATACAGCAGGCATGTTCAGAGCTTACAAGCTGCCATTGTAAGTCGGCCTGTAAAGGCAACTGTAAATGCTCCAGGGCAAATCTGCCCTGCACATCACTGTGTGACTGCGATGGACAGTGCTTGTAGTACCACGCGTCTGTGCGAGAGCCTCCACCTTTCAAGTGCCCACAATATTTTAAGTTAAAACTGCAACTGTGTGTAACTTTGATTAATTAATACCATTTCATTGTTATCAGAGACCAATAAAACAATGTGTATCACTTGGAATTGAAATTTTACCTAAAATACTATGAGAGATTCAAGGAAAATGGAAACACCATGGCGGCCATCTTGAAATTAAAGATGATGGATGCCAATCTTTATGCAATTGATCCCATTGGATTCAGAGACCATGAAAACATGGGGTAAGACACTGGAACTGTGGTGTTATCGCTCATAGTATAGAAGTTATTGAGGGAAATAGGTCACAGAGTGCGGTCATGTTGAAATTCAATATGGCGGCCACCAGGGGTTCTGAATTTTTGGGCACCCCTCAGGAAAACAATTGTATAGGTCCAAACTACATCTGTGCCAAATTTGGTGCTTTCCTGAAAAAATGAACGATACGAACTATTTTTCGGTCTGAACTGCCCAAGTATTTAGTTATGCTCATAGCCAATTAATTAAGAAAATATTTTGTGATAATCTTTTATTGATTTTAATTATACAATTAATCAATCAAATATTGTGCACCTCTCCCTCCAAATGCAGCCTCTATGAGCTGCACTGCGGTATTGCCGGGCGCCGGAGGCGACCTGGCAATGCTGCGCTGTAGGATGTTTAATTATTTGGCATGGGGGCGGTGTACTTTGAATGTATCTGTACTTGTACAATTAATCAATCAATTAGTGTACACCTCTCCCTCCCAATGCAGCCTCTATGAGCTGCACTGCGGTATTGCCGGGCGCCGGAGGCGACCTGGCAATGCTGCGCTGTAGGATATTTAATTATTTGGCATGGGGGCGGTGTACTTTGAATGTATCTGTACTTGTACAATTAATCAATCAATTAGTGTACACCTCTCCCTCCCAATGCAGCCTCCATGAGCTGCACTGCGGTATTGCCGGGCGCCGGAGGCGACCTGGCAATGCTGCGCTGTAGGATGTTTAATTATTTGGCATGGGGGCGGTGTACTTTGAATGTATCTTTACTTGTTTGTTTTCTTGTTTGTTTTCTTGTTTGTTTTCTTTCTTGCTTGTTTGTCCATGCGATATCTCAGCCATCCTTTGAGCTAGGAAGCTGAAATTTCGGCACAATAGTGAGCAAGTCCTTTGTCAAAAACATTATTTTTTTGTTTTTTGATTAATCAATTAATTGAGGAGTTATTTAATTATTAGTGATCAATTAAATACTTATTTAATTAATCAAATTTCCTTTCTCTTCTGACCATTAACTCAGGCACCTTTTGAGTTAGGAAGCTGATATTTGGACGTGCCAATGACCAGATGATTTGGCTGCAAAGGCTATTTTTGATTTATTAATTAATCAATTCATCAATTAATTGATTAATTATGTAATTATTCGATTAATGACTTTTTTTTTTAAGTTACAGATTCTGATGAAATGGTGGTGGTTTATGTGTTCTGTGACCGAATTGATTAATAATTTAATTTTTTAAATGATTATTATTTATTTATTTTCATTATTAATCATTTATTTATTTTCTTTCTCATTTGGCCAATATCTCAGGCACCTTTTGAGCTGGGAAGCTAATATTTGGACATGACAGTGACCAAGTGATGTGGCTAACAAGGATATTTTTGATTTATTGATTAATCATTTATTCGATTAATTATTTATTGATTAATTGATTAATTATATTTATTGATTAATCAATTAATTATTTAATTTTATATTAATGACTTATTTAATTGAATTTCTAAAAGATACATCTTCGGATGAAGCACTAGTTGTTTAGTTATGCTATTAGCCAATTGATTAAGAAAATATTTTGTGATCATCTTTTATTGATTTTAATTATACAATTAATCAATCAATTATTGTACACCTCTCCCTCCCAATGCAGCCTCCACGAGCCGTGCTGTAGGATATTTAATTATTTGGCATGGGGGCGGTGTACTTTGAATGTATCTTTACTTGTCATATCATATCTTTATTATAATAGAGCAAACGTAAATGGACATGTAGTTATGTCATTATGTATGTATGTTTATATGCGATGCAAACGTCTTCTTCTTCTTCAAAGAAAATTAACACCCTCTTAATTAACCCTATTAATTACGTTTAGACTGCTGAGACCCCTCAGACCCTTGATGACCCTTTAATTACCCCAAGACCATTCAGACCACCAATACCCCTGAAGACCCAAAATGCCCTTAAAGACCCTGAAGACCCTGAAGACCCAAAACACCCCAAAGACCCAAAATACTCTTGAAGGCCCAGAAACTCAAAAAGACCCTCAAAACCCAAATGGCCCCAAAGACCTAAAATACCCAAAACACCCTGAAGACCCAAAACACCCCAAAGACCCAAAACACCCCAAAGACCCAAAACACCCCTAATACCCAAAACACCCCGAAGACCCAAAAGACCCCAAAGACCCAAAAGACCCCGAAGACCCAAAACATCCCGAAGACCAAAAAACACTCAGAAGACCACAAAGACCCCTGAAGACCCAAAATACCCTGAAGACCCCGAATACCCCAAAGACCTCTAATACACAAAACACCCCAAAGACCCAAAATACCCTTGAAGGCCCTGAGGCTCAAAAAGACCCTGAAGACCCAAATGTCCCTGAAGACCCAGAAGACTCAAAAGACCACAAAGACCCTGAAGACCCAAAACACCCCGAAGACCCAAAACACCCCTGAATACCCAAAACACCCTGAAGACTCAAAAGACCCAAAGACCCAAAACACCCCGAAGACCCAAAATAGCCTGAAGACCCCAAAGACCTCTAAGACACAAAACACCCCAAAGACACAAAATATCCTTGAAGGCCCTGAGGCTCAAAAAGACCCTGAAGACCCAAATGTCCCTGAAGACCCTGAAGACCCAAAATACCCTGAAGACCCCAAATGGCACTGAAAACCCAAAACACCATGAAGACCCAAAATACCCAAAAGACACCGAAATGGTCAAAGATGCCTATCCCTCTGAAACGACATGTGGTGAGGAGCGCGGAGCGTGCCAAGTCACACTAGTGTGTATAACGTATCAGAAACAAGTAGGTTAAAAACTCACGGATAAGTGTACAGAAGAAACCCTTCAACTATTAGAAGCCGTGGGCACTCCTTATCTTCTGTGTTCATCCACCTTTGGATTTCATTCACCATAGCATCCATATTCAGTGCCTCTAACACTGCACCCCACACAGATGCAATAAAGACAGTCACTTTAATCAATCGTAATTTCTGAATTCAAATCTATCTATAATTCCAGCAATCTCTGTGTGTATGTTTGTATGTTTGTATGTTTGTATGTTTGTATGTTTGTATGTTTGTATGTATGTTTGTCTGTGACCGCTGTTTCTCGACAACTACCGGTCCGATATACTTGAAACTTGCCAGGTATATTGCTGGGGACCCGAGGATGTGCCTTTTCAAGGTTTTAAATTAATCGCAGAAGTAGTTACCGAGCTATGTCCAAAAAACGATTCAACCAATCAGAGAGCAGCGAGCTATCACGTGTGCCGAACGTGGCGAACAGACTCTGCCTCGGATGGCACATTTGAGAGCGTATTCATTTATTTCCCGTCGGCAAACTATGTTGCCGTTAAACTATGTTTTAAAACTAATTAAAACTAATTTGCGATTCATCGTATTCATCGCTTCACATTTGCGACAGTGAAGACTTCACTTCCGGCAGCCAATCACAGAACGCGTTGTTGCGAGCCCGAGAGCCTGCGCCATTACGGTTCGTAATTCGATTTCTTCCGGAGAAAATAATAATTTCTCGATTTCTTATGCGCATTATTTCTCCCAATTCAGTCAGAGCGAAGGGCGGAAGCGAAGAGCATTGTTTTTTTTGTTTACGGGCGTACGGGCGGGGTAGAGCGTACGGGTAGCGTTTTTTTTTTTTTTTGGCAAGGAACGGGCACCCACGTACGGGCATGCCCTAGTACTGATAATGTGCACAGTGTCCTACCAGAATAAAATGAACACCTCTGATTTCTTGCTTAACTAGATGGTATTCATAGAATACTTACCCTGAGCAGTCTATTTGGTGCGGGCCAAATCTTCTGTTTTTGAAGTTGTTTATTTCTTTAATCCGATATGGCTGCCAGACCACGTGAGCGATGACATCATAACTTTATATTCTTTAATATAATTGTTGCTAGATCATGCTCAATACATTTAAAACTAATCAGACTAAGTGTTGTTCCTGTCGATTTATGACGTCATAATTATGGAACCAATGATGTAATCGAGAACAACACCTATTCCCCATGCGGAGTTCTTTACAATGAGCCATGTTTCAATTTTGTCCATGGGGCGGTTTCGGAGATATAGTGGTGAAACGTTTTTCGGTTTTTCCCAGATGGCCCCAGTATCACGTGACCTATGACGTCATAATTATTAAAATATTCTACAGGAGGGGGCGCTCCCATGGTACAAATTTTGTGTCCATCGGACTAACAGTTGCAGAGGAAATTTTTTCATCCTGATCAGATAAAGCGTTGCACTTGTCGAATTATGACGTCATAATGAAGACACCGATGACATGATCATCAACATATCTTATTCCCCATGGGGAGTACTTAATAATAATAATAATAATTCATTTATTTTGTATAGCGCTTTTCCAGAATCCCAAAGGCGCTTTGACAGAGTGGCAAACATAATGCATAACAATACATGAAAACAACAATTGCAAAAAGACAAGAATCAATAGGGAAATACTTGACAATGAGCCACGTTTCAATTTTTTCCATTGAGCTGTTTTGGAGATATAGACGTGTAACGTTTTTCCAAGATGGCGCCTGTACCACATGACGTACGACATCATAATTATCATTAACTCTCATCCTCCCCCTCACGCATTCTTCCTCCAAGTATCACTATTTAATTCCTCCATCCTGCTCTATGTGTGTATCCTCGCTTTTCTTTGCATTATAGATATCCTGGAAATATTTAAAAATCCAAACAGTACATGGGATTCAAAATTTAAATCTTTGCATCACAATCAATGTGCTCAGATGTAAACACCAAATCAGCCAACCCAATCTTTTTTGCTATTATTTCGCCTCTTCGTGGTGGTTGTACCCGCAATGCAAGCCTGGGGCCAAATGTTCCCCATTCTTCCCTGCTGCCCGGATTCGTCAGGGCAGCACAGACACAGAGTGCCAATCAATCCCCATGGACCAGCCCTTTCCACTTGTATCTGTTTTCTCTTACTTTCTCTGCTTCTCTGTTTCTCTGTTTCTCTCTTTCTCTCTCTAACTCTGTCATGGCCCTGACTTCCTGAAGGTGGGGGTACACCATCCTGAATGTGGGGGATGTCTGTGTCGCTCCTGGGAGATCGATCGGCTGTCTCTATGCCGCGGGCTTGTTCTAGAGAACTATCCGGCGTTATACAACAACAACAACAACAACAACAACAACAACAACAACATCAACAACAACAAAATCTTATAGAAGCTAATTTTTCTGATTCCACCAAGTACAATGTTGTAATTTTCTCACCATCATACTGATAAAATCCATGCTCTCCTATTGCCACCTGCTCTGGAGGCTGTAAAAGAGAACAATATATGAACATGGGTTTTCTTGAACAAAAATTTGTCTTTCACAGCAAAAAATGACATTGTGGCGGACACAAGGGACAAGAATTCAGCGCACCAGCAGGTGGCGCGAACGTCCAGGCGGGGAACTGTAATGCATGCCCTGCCTATCGGCCACGCCCGGGGGCAAGGCGTGGCCTCGGGACATATATGCGGGCTCTAAGCTCGAGCCCGCCCAGTGCTGAAGTGCGAGCTCTTAATAAAGACTCTTTGTATGTACCAACGCATTGTGGCTTACCTCTCTGGCAATCGAGTCGTGTGTGCACAGCACCACACTGGTGACCCCGATTGGTTCAGCCGTTGCTGACCACCAAACGCGCCATGGCTACCAACGCCATCGCAGTCAAGCTCGCCGAGTTTTGGGAAGCGCAAGCCGACGTTTGGTTTTTGCAAGCCGAAGCTCAATTCCAACTCCGAGGCATAACGGCGGACGAGACCAGGTACTACCACGTGGTCGCCGCCCTCGGGCCCGGCACTGCCGCCCGAGTCGTGTCCATCCTTCGGCGCCCGCCGGGCGACAACAAGTACGAGGCGCTCAAACGTCTCCTCATCGCCACGTTCGGGCTCACGGAGATCGAACGGGCCGACCGCCTCCTGGACCTTCCCGCCCTCGGCGACACACGACCATCCGTCCGGATGGATTCCATGCTGTCCCTGCTTGGAGACCAGCCCCTGGATTTCTTATTCTGGGCGCTTTTCCTACGCCAGCTACCTGCACAGGTACGCCTCGCACTGGCCGGTTCCAAAATAAACGAACCCCGCGCCCTGGCTGGAGAGGCCGACAAGTATTTCGCGGCCTGCGATACGCGGTCGGTGTATGATGCTGCCGTAGTGGATCCCGGCGCGGAGTCTCCGGCGCCCCCGGCTTCCCTCGTGGCCGCTGTGACGCCCCGTCCACTACCGCCGCCGCCACCACTACCGCCGCTGGCACGGCCGCCGCGGCCGTTACCGCCGCAAACCTGGTGCTACTACCATGCCAGGTTCGGCCGCCAGGCTAAAACGTGTCGCCCGCTGTGCTCTTTTGACGGGTCGGGAAACGACCGGCTCTCACTTGCGGCCATGAGCGTCGGCCATTCCGGCAGCCTCCTGTTCATCACGGACACCTTGTCCGGGCGCCGTTTCCTTTGCGACACAGGAGCGTAGGTAAGCGTCCTCCCCGCCTCCACGTCCAACAAGCAAACCGCGGGCCGGGCCCCGCTTTGCTTGCCGCCAACGGTACACCCATCCGCACATTCGGGAAGCGTTGCCTCTCACTGCGGTTCAGAGGGCAGCGCTTTCAATGGTCGTTCATGACCGCCAGCGTGCCAATGGCACTGCTGGGCGCGGACTTCCTATGTGCGCAAGGGCTGTTGGTCGACGTAAAGCCCAGACGTCTCGTACAGGCCGAAACCTTCAGCTCACTCACTTGTTTGCTGAGCGGCTCACTGAGCGGCTTGCCAAGCAGCTTGCTGGAAGGTTCCGTCCCGGCGAGTTTAGTTTGCACGCTTCCGGCAGCGGACGACTTTACCCACCTCCTAGCCAGTTTCCCGGCCCTCACGCGGCCCACCTTCTCAGCGGTGGCCGTTAAACACGGGGTGGAGCACCATATACCCACAGTCGGGCCGCCGGTCTACGCCCGGGCACGCCGACTCGAACCCACAAAGCTCGTGGTGGCGAAAGCAGTGTTCGCCACGCTGGAGTGGCTGGGGATCGTACAGCGCTCCAACAGCGCTTGGGCTTCCCCTCTGCACATTGTGCCGAAGCCCGGCGGGGGATGGCGGCCGTGCGGGGACTACCGCCAGCTCAATGATGCCACCACCCCCGACCGCTACCCGGTCCCGCATATCCAGGACTTTTCTGCCCGGTTGGCAAACACGACCGTGTTTTCCAAGGTGGACCTCATCCGGGGCTACCACCAGGTCCCCGTACAACCGGGCGATGTCCCGAAGACGGCCGTCATTACCCCTTTCGGCCTCTTCGAGTTCCTGAGAATGCCTTTCGGGTTGAAGAATGCGGCCCAGGCGTTCCAACGGCTTATGGACAGCGTCTTGCGCGACTTACCTTTCCTCTTCATCTACCTGGACGACATCCTAGTCACGAGCGCGTCCCGGGAGGAGCACCTACTCCACCTCCGCATGCTTTTCGAACGCCTGGGCCAGCATGGCCTAATCATCAACCCCGCAAAGTGCCGTTTCGGCGTCGCCATCATCGACTTCTTGGGGCACCGCATCACCAGACACGGGGCCGTCCCTTCACCGGCCAAGGTGGAGGCGGTCAGGGATTTCCCTCGCCCCCGCACGATCAAGGGGCTCCAGGAATTCCTGGGCATGGTAAATTTTTACCACCGCTTCGTGCCCCACGTCGCCCAGCTCCTCCGCCCCCTGCACGAGGCCCTCGGGGGCAAGCCGGGCAAAGGTGACGTCGCCTGGTCGGAGCCGATGGCCGCGGCATTTGCGGGCGCAAAGCTGGCCCTGGCCAACGCCACCATGCTGGCGCACCCGGAGCCCGATGCACCGATCGCCCTCACCACCGACGCGTCGGACTACACAGTGGGCGCGGTGACGAGCAGTGGGTGCGTGGTGCTTGGCAGCCGCTGGCGTTTTTTAGCCGGCAGCTTCGCCCGCACGAACGCCGCTATAGCACCTTCGACCGCGAGGAGCTTTGGGCCCCACCTGGCGGTCCGACACTTCCGCCATCTGCTCGAGGGCCGCCCGTTCACGGCTTTCGTCGACCACAAGCCCCTTGTGTTCGCGATGGCCAAGGTCGCCGAGCCATGGTCGGCACGGCAACAGCGTCACCTCTCTGCTGTGTCCGAGTACACGACGGACATCCGTCACGTGGCGGGTAAAGACAACCCGGTGGCGGCTTGCCTTTCCCGGTCCGTCGTGCACGCGGTCCACCTCGGGGTCGACTATACCCGGATGGCGGAGGACCAGTCCGCCGACCCTGGCATCAAGGCCTTGCGGACCGCCGTCACGGGCCTCCGCGTCACCGGGGTGCCGTTCGACGCCACGGGCGTGGCCCTCCTATGCGACGTCTCCCTCGGCCGGCCTCGCCCCATCGTGCCCGCTGGCTGGCGGCACCCAGTTTTCGACGCCATCCACGGCCTGTCCCACCTGGGCACGAAGGCATCCCAGAAGCTCGTCGCGGCGAAGTTCGTCTGGCATGGCCTCAGGAAGGACGTCTGAGACTGGGCCAGGACGTGCCGAGCGTGCCAGCGCGCAAAGGTGCACAGCCACACGCAGGCCCCGTTGGCCCCGTTTACGGTGCCCGAGCGTCGGTTCGACCACGTTCACGTCGACTTGGTGGGACCTCTGCCCCCCTCGCGAGGGTTCACACACCTCCTCACCATGGTGGACCGCACCACACGTCTGCGGCTGATGTGGCGCACGCCTTCATCGCCACTTGGGTTGCCCGGTTCGGTGCCCACTCGGACATCTCGTCCGACCGCGGCCCCCAGTTCACATCGGAGCTCTGGGGCGCAGTGGCGCAAGGGCTCGGTGTCAAACTACACCGCACCACGGTCTACCACTTCCAGGCCAATGGCCTGTGCGAGCGCTTTCATCGCTCAATAAAGGCCGCGCTCCGGGCCAGCCTCCGCGATGGCAGCTGGGCCGACAGGCTCCTCTGGGTCCTGCTGGGCCTCGGGACGGCGCCCAAGGACGACCTGCGCGCGTCCTCGGCGGAGCTGGTCTTCGGGCAACCACTGCGGGTACCGGGCTAATTTATCCCGGACTCCACAGCTCCTTGGTCCGCGGCGCAACAGCGCTCCACCCTGCAGGAGACCGCCCGGAGGTTCGCCCCGGTGCCGACGGCACACCACGGTTGCCCATCTTCCCACGTCGCCCTGGAGCTTCGCACGGCGGAGTACGTCTTCGTCCGGCACGACGCCCACCGGCCACCGCTACGGCCCCCGTACGACGGGCCCTTCCACGTGCTGGAGACCGGGGACAAATATTTCACCATCGACATCGGCGGTGACCCGGATCGTGTCTCCGTGGACCGCCTCAAGCCGGCCCACCTCGATCTGGATCACCCCCCGCAAGCAGCTCTGCATCTGCGTCGAGGCCGCCCCCCGGCGGTCAGACCCCCGGCACCCGCCAGCCCTGCACGCATCGCCAGGGGGCGTTTCGGCCGGGTCATCCGGCTTCCCTGCAAACTCACCCTTCAGGTGTGCGGGAATTCTGGGGGGGCGCGTGTGGCAGACACAAGGGACAAGAATTCAGCGCACCAGCAGGTGGCGCGAACGTCCAGGCGGGGAACTGTAATGCATGCCCCGCCTATCGGCCGATCGGCCACGCCCGGGGGCAAGGCGTGGCCTCGGGACATATATGCGGGCTCTAAGTTCGAGCCCGCCCAGTGCTGAAGTGCGAGCTCTTAATAAAGACTCTTTGTATGTACCAACGCGTTGTGGCCTACCTCTCTGGCAATCGAGTCGTGTGTGCACAGCACCACAACATCTTGAATTTCTCATTATGATTCTGTTTTCTTTCTAAATCCCACCAGGAAATCTCTCTTTCATCCCCTCCTTTTTTCATACTGTTTTCTCAAAATCTTGTGATTCGACTCAATAGCGTGACATCAATATCCAGATGTGATGTCACATTGTGAGGTTTCTTGTTTCTTGTGTAGAATAACTTGCCTTAAAGAAAGTGTCCTGATGAATGATCCTGCACCGTGGGAATGCAGAAAGCAGCCTCTGAGCCAGAGTCGTTTTCCCACCATTGGTTACTCTGGCACAGTGGAGAAGAAAGTAATTAACATCGAAACAAATTCACATCCAAAAAGGTGCCAAGGCCCGACTCTCGACAGTGCTCCTCTTCTTCAAAAGCCATCGTGACACCACATTCCACATAACCACTGATCTCCATTAATAAATCTGGATGGATCTTGCGGTCAGCAGCTTGACGTTGCACACCAACGACTGACCACCATGACACCACTCCCCAAAAAGCTTAGAGCTTGATTTGTGAATGTATCATGTCTTAAAATGAATTAAAGATGACATCTTGTGCAGCAATTAATTGCATGAATAGACAGTTTGGAAGATGCAAAGAACATTTCATCTGTATGTTGGCTTATTTTCTTGATTTTAGCAGAAAAGAGAGTGTCTGCTCATTTGCTTGCAGAGTAACTGCTGCACGTGATTGAACTGCGTAACGAATGGCAACATGTACACTGATAGGAGCAAAACAGGGTAATTGCTTTTGTTGGCAAATCGTGTTCATTGACAATGATTGAATTATTATTTTTTCATTATAATCGCCGTGTTGCATGACGTCGGATCATAAGCCATCTTCACAGCACTCTCTGCAATCACGTGCTGGACTGTGATCCTGATCACAACAACGTGTTTGTGCATTAAGAAAAAAATGCGAATAAAAACAAGATATAATGAACCAACACTAATACAGCATACCTGAAATATTTCCAGTCATTGCTCATACCACAATGAGCTGCCAAGCCTTATTGTCCCCCGTCGCACAGCGGGGCGAAAGGGGGACTATGGTTTTCCCCTCTGTCCGTGTGTGCGGGCGAACATGCGTACGTGCGTCCGTGACCAAGCGAAGGACCGAATTCTAATTTGGTGTGTGTGTGCAACCCACGTCAAAATCCAAGATGGCAGCCGCCATGTATGTCTGACGCCATGTATGTCTGAACCTTGTGAGCGAAATATCTTGAAAAATAAGTGAAGTACCAACTTCTAACCTGGTGTGTGGGTGTATCTACGCATAAGGAAGAACGCTATTGAAAATTGGGTCGCCACGTCAAAATCCAAGATGGCCGCCTTGCGTCTTCCACTTTGTCAACTCACATCACTTCACCGACGGGGGACCTAGGCATCACGCTTGTTTAAATTGTAAACACTAGTGGGCACTCGCGCCCTCCTCTCACAGTATATGTTGCCCTCTGAGTGAGAGTACCCTTGTCGGCCCACCTTCAGTGGGCAATGTGCACGAACACAGTTTTGGAAATCCACAACATATTTTTTAAAATCATTTTTTAAAGAAATTTTATCGATCACAGCATATCATACTGTCATATGAAGATATCATAGTCATAGAAGATAACTTGTAATACCGGCTACCACCAAAGGCGGCGCTAATTCCACCACATGTAAATTTCAGAGTTTCTGTGACATCCATGTTTGCTCCATTTAATAGTAAGAATGTTAGTAAGATGTTATGTATCATCTCTGTTTCTGAAATATGCCTAATGCTGCCAAAACAAGTGACATGCAGTACTTGTATGTACATCATGTTGCTACTATTACTTACAATTGCATGCCTAAAACTTGACAAGAAAGTAACCATATAATGTGTTGACTTATTGTGTAGTGATCTGTGACTCAATGCATTTGCACACAAGTATTCATTTGCATCTACAGTTTTGTCATCAATCTGTTTTAGCCATGTCGGAAACGGCGATGAAAACTTGAAATGTATTTCCTGGCATTTTATTCCTGTAACACAACCTTGCCCTGCACACACGTGAAGGCTCGTTTCACTTTTGTGATTCAATACGTGTTACGTGCTCCTCCCCAAACCCCGGTCACGGTGTACCTCCGAGCCCCGAAAGCAGTCACGGCAGAAAGATGTGTTATTCTGTGTGTTAAAGACCAATGGTGAAACCACACCAATTGTTACCAACAAACAAGTATTGTATTAAGGTCACACAAGAATAACAGTACAAGAACAATATTAATCAATTGTACAACAAATATATCATTCCTATGATGGTACCATCAGTTTCGTACAATATAACTCACTGTGCTCCAAGTGAGCGAAAATAACATTCCCAAAGTCTCTGTCCCAGCATCAAGCCAAAGTCGATCCATGCTCCGGTGATCATAAGAACGATGTCGTGTCGAGACCAGAATCCTGTTCGGTTGACAGTCACGCTGCCAAAGATGCGCAAAGGTGCCCTCAAGAGGCGACTGGGAAATCACACCTTCGGGTATGAACGTTCAACGGCTCCCAGACGGCGAACCGCAAATTCCCACTCGAAATCCACGTTACACACGCAAACCAGGCTAATGGCTGGATGCGGTGAAATGGTTGGAGCGAGGTGAAAAGCCTGGAGCGATGCGAAATCAGGAGCGAGGCAAAATGGCCGACGAGCTCATACTGAAGGCGTACCTGCACTTCAACAACGATTCTCTTTGGAATCAACCGCAAAACCTGTCACACAGGTTTTTCTGTCACAGCGATAACCACTCTGTCACAGGAATCCCTTTCCCAGGAAACCCAAAGTTCGCTCATGACCCCCGTTCGCCAGCGTTTTCTCAAGACCTCCAAGCAACTCGGCTTCTTCTCCACCTCACTTGCTCCGTTTCTTCTTCCTCCTCTTCTTCATCCGGTTTTCTCTCGATCCAGGTTCCGGTTTCTTTTAAAACATTAATTTTTTTTACCTTTTGCAAACAGTTATCTCCATTCCACTGAAACGATAACAATAACAGTACATGGAACCAAAAATGCTTACAGTGGATGAAAACCACAACGACGGAAATGACGAATCCGTAACAATATGACAAATTCAAAATAAATCTGACAGTGATGCAAACATAAGTTTTCAAATTACATGAAACACCCCAACAAGAAAACATCCACCATTTTATTTTTCTTTGTCAGTTCGAAAAATGGACCAGACAAGATTCAAACCAAGACCAACTGCTTTCTGGACATATATTCTAACACTCAACTACTGCCACTTCCTGACAGAATTGAGCAATTCCAAAATATCTTATTCATTATTGTAATTATACAATAAAAAAAGAATTACTTTTATTTAATCGGGTTTAAAAAAATATTTTTAAATTAATTAATAACAGCTCTGAATAAAACGTCACGTCACGTCATCGTTAACTGAACACACTACTATTATGCCACGGTGCTATTGTGTCCCTATATACCCGTATCATCAATGCACCCTATTATGTCACATAGTTTCTTGGTATGGGTTATGAACGACATAAATTTAATTGTTCACTCACATCGGGTTACAGATCACTAGCAGAGTTACCCTGCATTGCCCGGAAAATAAATAGTCAGTCACGTGTATAGTAGGCTTTTTATAGTCAGAGGAAGCCTCACCTCTTGGGCACGCCCCGCTGCCACGCCCCTTGGGCATGCCCCTAGTCTAAATCTGATGCGCCCATGTTTTTTGTGGTAAAAATGTACCCACCATGGACCCTCTCTCTTTTTTTTTGGTATACAAGGTCGAGGCTCGTGTAAGAGCTAACATTGATCACAAAAAAGACAAAATGACACATAAAACATAAAACATATGATAAAGGGAGCGGGAGAACAAGATGGAGAGCAGGGACATCGGGAGATCTGTGGGAGGGAGAGGGCTTGGGGGGGAGGAGGCATGGGAAGGGGGGAGCGGGGGTAGAGAGGTAAAAAAAACACGTGGACACTTGCCTCTCTAAGTCACTTCCTTACGCTGTCCATGAGGCACAACCGAACAAACAGACGTTCACAAATAGGGTTATATAGATATACAAGTTTCAGACTTTTGGACAAGGATTTCAATTCAACCAATTATGGCTGGAATACCAATTCACCGATGATGTCATCGTTATCACCCTATATACCCCATGGTGAGTTGATTACATATGCGAATGTTTCAATTTTTAAGCAGTGAAGCCGCTTCAATATTCGGCCATGTCCGTCCGTCAAAAACTAAGAAGAGGAATCTTTCCAACCCACCATGGTTAATTCAAAGGAGTTCTAAAGGGTAATTCTAAAGGGTAATTCTAGGAGGTTCCAAAGGGTAACACTCTAAAGTCTAAAGGGTTTTGTTTGTTTCGAGGCTTTGCCTATTTCATATTAAAAATGCCAAACTGAACCACTTCCTTCGGACATGGGTGTGATTTTCTTTTTGTTGAGCGGGGAAAATTGGGGAAATGATGTTTGGGGAAATGATGTCAATTTTTCCCCTTTAATTCAATATGGCTGTCATACCATGTGATCTATGACATCACAGTTAGCTATAAAATATTTTCCATGGGCAGTCCCTCCTACATTTAAAGTTTTGCATTGATTGGACAAGCGGTTGCAGATAAAAACATTTTCAAAGCATAAATATACAGACACGGACACACCCACAGATGCACACAATTTTTTTTTGCTCTTTGAGGAGGGTTTCTGTGTTTCAGGTTTGGACAGATAGACAGAGAGCATTTGCCTATCTACATAATATTCTCTGTAGGTGATTCTGTCTGTGAGTCTGTGTCCGTGGGAGGGGCTTCAAAAACAAATCACCACCATTTTGTTTACTCGCACAGCTTTGAGGCCTCTTTTGTTAGGCCCGTGGTTTCTTACTCTCTCTCTCACAGTTTTATTTCAACTCTAATTCGATATCTCATTTCATTTTTCACAGTCGCTAAGATAGTTTGAGACTCGGTTGCAAAAAACGGGAAGAAAATTCAATGAAAGTTAACGCACAGGCAGGAAATAGCTGAGATCGGCACGATCATATCGATATATCATACATCAATCATGATATATCATATCACGATATATCATATCACGATCGGCATGATATATCATACACCCCCCAAATAACACAGACGGGAAATATTCGATGAAAGTTACCGTTTCTAGAACAAAATGCATTTAAATGAGAAGGCCTGTAACATGAAGGCCATTCATTGAGACTCCCTCACGGCTTTATCTCGACTCTAAATCACCATCACAGTCGCTGGGATGGTTCAAGTCTCAGTTTCAGCTGAAGTTGAGAAAATCGGCAAAATGTATTCCAACAGCCGTTTTGAATGTGTCTGGTCGGACGAGATGTGGGCACGGGGAAGGAGAGGAGAGAACGTTCCCAGGACTTCATTATTTATATTATTACTTAGTAAAATTACAGCGACTGAATACTGAAGTTCGGGATCAAACCGCAGTCTAATTATATATTTACATATTCCTGGGGTGTATATGCAGGGTTTGTTTAAAGCAAGTTAACTCTTTTTCCAACCATGGAATTAAACAATACAGTACTTCAAAAATGTACATAATAATGTAAACTAACTATGGAATACAATATTTATTAATAACGTTTGGTATTAATCTATTTTTACTTTGTAAAGCGAAAAGTTTTCGATACTTTTAAGTTTAAAAATGAAGAAGAGTCATGGGGTCCATTGTCCTCTGATATGCCTCTGATGTGCATATTAAGACTGAATCAACACATCTTCGATCATAAATTACTTTTTGAAGAAACAAAGGTTCATTTTGATTACAACTCAAGCAAAGGAAACCAGGTAATGCCCGTTTCGTTCGGAGCGATTATACACTACCCAAAGAAAATGCGTTTCATAGCTATCGGAAATAAAATCGTGAAGTCTTGAATAATTTTTTGTTTTTGTTTTTTTTGCACGAGTTTTCAAGGCTGAATCGTGTTTACATCCAGGATTAATAAAGAAACTCCATTTCACGTGTGCATGGACATGCAATTCACAGATGTGAAATAAATAAATAAACACAGACGGGAAATTGCCGAAATATATTTTTTCGTTCTTATTTTATAAGCTATGTGCACGTACACTTTAAAGAAGTTTATTTGAAATCTTTAACTTTAAGAATGTCATTTTGTATGCTGTAACGAAAAGAGTAACGTTGGTATTCGCCAGACAGAAAGGTGTAAGGTAATGTTCTTATACACCGCCCAAAATACTTTTTCCCAGGTACGTTTCCATTTGAGCTGTATTCTTTATATAGTCGGAATGTTTCATTCTTGAGACATAGTTTCAATAAAAAGTTACAATTAGGTACTCTGCATGTGGGGAGGTGGGCAGAGCTTTGTTCTCCAAAGGCTGGTGCCGAACCTGCAGATGAGGTCGAGGTGTTCATGTTGGAACAGATTGAATCTGGTCCGATAATTATGATTATAATCACTGCGGAAGTGGCTACTGCCATTCGTCGTGATCCCGTGCTGTCACGTGTTGTGAACATTGTTTTGTTAGGTTCTTAGTGCTCTTGGTCGAGTTGCTCTTGATGTCAGAATATGCTCCATATGTGTCGCATGCATCCGAGCTGTCTTTAGCTCAAGGTTATGTAATGTGGGGCATGTGGGTGGCCATTCCTGCTTCTTTATGTCAGCGCTGTCTCAATGAGGTGCATGAGGGTCATTTGTAACTCCCATTTTCAAAATGAATAAAAGAATGAGGGAACAGAACGAGACCACCAATGAACATCGTGATCCTCTCCCACTCCCCCGTGTGTGACCCACTCCCCCATGTTTGACCCGTGTGTGACCCCCTCCCTCGTGTGTAACCCACTCCCCCGTGTGTGACCCACTCCCCCGTGTGTGACCCACTCCCCCGTGTGTGACCCACTCCCCCGTGCGTGATCCACTCCCCCCTGCGTGACCCACTCCCCCGTGTGTGACATACTCCCACGTGTGTGACCCACTCCCCCGTGTGTGACCCACTCCCCCGTGTGTGACCCACTCCCCCGTGTGTGACCCACTCCCCCGTGTGTGATCCACTCCCCCGTGCATGACATACTCCTACGTGTGTGACCAACTCCCCTGTGTGTGACCCACTTCACCGTGTGTGACCCACTCCCCCGTGTGTGATCCACTCCCCGGTGCAGTGTGTATGATGTGGGAGGGAGAGGATTTGAGCTCTTGAAGTCACATTTTACATGAGATGTCATTACACATTTCAAACTGTATTTCTCATGTGCACGCACATGCATTCACATGTTATCAGAAGTAAATACATTGTGTAGATTACATCATTTGTGCATCTGGTAAATTACGAGTAACCATTTTGTAAAACGGAATGTGCAGCATCTAAATGAAGAATGAAGATGTCCAAATAACACACATGGCCATGCCCGTGGGATTCCCACAGGTGACCCCACTCGTGATATATTGTTATGTCAGGGGGATTACCTAGAGGGATTACCTAGAGCCAGGTAGATCTGTATAGGTAACATGCTTCGACTGTCGCGATAGGGAATCTACCCTGTAATAAGTTCTGTGTTTTAGGCGGTTTGTCGGGGAAGAGTATACCTGTGAACATACAAGGATGTCCGGGTGTTAAATAGTGTAGGGACTAAGATAAACCCCTGTGTGTCAGACCTGGAAATCATTCCTTTGTCCCTTATGGCAACGCACTTCCGTTTCCGGTCCCTGGAGCAAGGAAGCGTCTTCGATCTCTGCACGGCAGCAAAAGTTATAGTATTTTTTCCATTTGTGTCTTCGTCAATTTCTACTCGCTTTTTATTGTGCATGTGTTGCAGTGTGTTTTCCAGCTGGTGTTGATTTGCAATTTGCAAACTTTTGTATAATTTAATCGTTTTCTGTCCCACCGCGTGCGCGGCCTGGTTTCTCTCGGCTTCCCTACCCCCAAAGGTGTTCTGTGAATTTAAGTTCTTTCCTTCGCTGTATTGCCTATTTCTTAGATTTTCTCTTCTCCCCCTAACTTCCCCGAACATCGACCACTTGTCCAACGTTTTAAATCTCTTCAAAGTCTCTTCACGTCTCTTCTCCTAACGTCACGTCTCTTCAAAGCTGTCCATGCGCATGCTTTCGAAGTTAAGTAACTTTTCACAATTGTGTTTTTGTCGAAACTGTATCTTTCCTTCGGTGTGTGTAACTATTGCTGTGTCTTTACTAGTATTCTTGGTGTTGGTTTTTCATACCTGTGTATAGAATCGTCGGTTAGTTCGTGTCATGTATTCTGACGCCGAGTGTAGTACTAGTAGGCTACCGTGTCTGACCTTGGCTTGAGGCTTTGTTTCTGTCTCAGCGGTTTTTCGATTGCGCTCGCAATTACTTTCGGTCTCTATTTTTCACGTTTCACGTTCGGTCTCTGTCTCTGTTTTCATCTCAACTCAAAAAAAAAAAAAAAAAATTCCCTTCTCTGTTCTTATCCGTTGTTCGTTCGTTCTTCGACCACGTTGTTCGTGATCACGTGCTCACGTCGTTAAAAAATGTTTCAACTGTCCCCTGAAGAACTGTATTCTGTCATATACTATAACACCTTTTTCTTCTTCTTCTATAAAAGGATGCTTTCGACTTGCTCACCAAATCTATTCATTCCAAAAAAAAATTCCATCTCTTACAGTTACAGTGCCTCTTTCATACATTCCCTAAACTCTCCAGAACTCCACCCATCCTTCAGCGTCCTCAAACGTATTTTTGACTCGAAGGTCTCAAGAAACACATTTTGCAAGAAATGTTCGTTTCCCATTAATCGCACTTTTTTCAAAATCCAATCCACCCCTCCCCTCCAAATCTTCCCCATCACCCCTTCCCTCCAAAACTTCCCCATCACCCCTTCCCTCAAAAACTTCCCCATCACCCCTCCCCTTAAAAACTTGCCCATCACCCATCTCTTTCAAATATTCCCCCTTGCCCCTCCCCTCCAAATCCTCCCCATCACCCATCCCTTTCAAATCTTCCCTCTTGCCCCTCCCCTCCAAATCTTCCCCATCACCCATCCCTTTCAGATCTCCCCCCTTGCCCCTTCCCTCCTAAACTCCCCCCACACCCCTCCCCTCCGAGACTCTCCCTCACTCCTCCGCTCCTAGACTCTCCTCTCACCCCTCCTCCTCAAAGCGTCCTCCCCGCTTCTTCCCCCTTCCAACTTTCACCGTCATCTCCCTCAACATTCTGCCTCACTCTTCCCCCTCCTCAAATAACACATCACTGCGCCTCACCCAATCACCATCAAACCTTTTGTCCGCCCCCATTCTTCCCTTTCTCCAAGCTATTCTAAAATCTCTGACACACTTTCATCAACTCTCCCTACCTCTTCCACATCTTACCCTACCGCTCCCCCCCCCCCCCCCCGTTCTGTATCCGATGCTCCCCCTTCCTCTTCTTTAACAGTATGGACCTAAAACATCCGGGGCCTTCGCTCAAACGTGACTGATCTCTCCATACAGGTTGCTTCTGACAAACCAGACGTGATCTGCTTAACAGAAACTTTCCTCCTTCATGATGTCTCTGATTCCTTGGTATCTCTCCCAGGTAACTCCCTCCTCCGGTATGATAGACCTGAGCCTCGTCCTGGAGGGGGCATTGCTATCTTTATAAAAAACTCTCTTCCTCACTCGCCCTGCACTGCCCTCTCTCCACCTCACCCCCAGGAATACCTTTGGCTACGGCTTCCCCTTCACTCCCACCTTTTGTTCATATGTGTGTTGTACCGTCCACCAAACAGTGATGACTCCATCTACATCTCGCTGTCTGATAATATGGACCAACTTCTATCTACCCATCCCAACTCTCTCTTTCTCATATGTGGTGATTTCAATTGTCACCATGCCAGTTGGCTGGGTGTGGGTACCTCTCTCACCAGCCATGGCTCTTCAGCAAAGGACTTACTTCTGTGACTCACTGGGACTGACACAATCTGTCAATTTCCCGACCCGGATCTCAGTCAACGGAGCATCTTCTCTTCTGGACTTGGTTATGACTAACTTCCCTGAAAATGTCTGCTGCTCTTCTTCTGCTCCAATCGGCTCATCTGATCATGTGCTTGTTAAAGTGGACATCTCTCTGACCATTCTCAGAGAGCCTCCTCAGCGTCGACGAGTCTGGCATTTCACTCAGGCCAACTGGCACGGTCTTCAAGCAGCCATCAATCATCTGGACTGGTCTCCCATCTCTACCGCCTCTGACATCAACTCATCCTGGGAATTCTTCCAAAGTAAATTGCTCTCTCTCATGCACAGATTTATCCCATCTCGTCTTCAGTTGTCATACCCTTCCTCCCGTCCATGGTACACGGAATCTTGTGGTGAGGCTATTGCCCAGAAACAACTTGCTTTCGTCTCCTGGAAAGCAAATCCAACGGAAGGAAATCTAATTTCCTTTCACAAAGCCCGAAACAAGTGTGTGTCCACCCTCAGGAGAGCCAGGAAACAATATCTCTCCATTCTCAGGACAGAACTCTCTTATCTGTCTCCCTCTTCCAAATCATGGTGGCATCTGGTCAAATCTGTTTCTGGTGTTTGTTCCCCCTCCATCCCCTCCCTCACCTCAAACGGCCACACGGCTGACTCCGCACGTGAAAAAGCTGAATGCCTCAACTCTGTGTTTGCCTCTAAATCTTGTGTCCCAAACCCATCCCTCTCTGTACCCACCGTACCCAGTCATACCCAGCTGCTCCTGGACTCTGTGTCCCTTCCTCCTGACAAGGTGGAACAGTTTCTGTCAACCCTCGACTCTGATTCTGCAACTGGACCTGACGGCATCAGCCCACGGGTCCTAAAATCCTGTTCTTCCGCTCTTTCACTCCCTCTCTCTGTTCTCTTCACCTTCTCTTTTGCTCAAGGTCATCTGCCATCTGCTTGGAAATCTGCCAACATCACCGCTTTGCACAAAAAGGTGCAAAAACAGATCCCAGCAACTACAGACCAATCAGCCTTCTCCCAATTATCAGCAAAGTTATGGAATCCATCATTGCTTCAGATATGAAATCTTTCCTCTTCTCCAATGGCTTGATCTCTGATCATCAATTTGGTTTCAGACCTGGTCACTCTCCTCTGGACATGCTGCTTCTGCTTTCTCAACAATGGATGGAGGTCCTCAATGCCAAACAGGAAATTAGAGCTGTCTCCCTTGACATATCACGTGCCTTCGATACGGTCTGGCACCCCGCTCTGCTCACCAAACTCTCCTCTTTTGGTATCCATGGAAATCTACACGCATGGCTGGCGGACTTCCTCTCTAGTCGTAGTCAACGTGTGGCCCTGAATGGGTTTCTCTCATCTCCTCTTCCTGTTCAGGCTGGAGTTCCCCAAGACAGTGTTCTGGGCCCTGTGCTTTTTCTGGTCTTCATCAATGATCTCTCTGACTCTCTTGAAAATCCTCTCTATCTCTTTGCTGATGACTCGACTCTCTGTCGCTCCATTCTTCATCCCTCAGATCGGCAGTCTGCAGCCTCGTCACTCTCTGCAGACCTGGACAAAATCACAGACTGGGCAAACAAGTGGAACATGTCTTTCAATCCTGACAAATCTCACACTCTTACGATGTCTCTCCGAAAAGACCGCCTGGACAACCCTCCCATCCACTTTCTGAATAATCCTCTCCAAGAAGTTCTGTCACTCAAGCTTTTGGGTCTCACTATCTGCCATGATCTTTCCTGGGAAAACCATATTTCAAATCTGGCTTCCAAAGCCAGTCGCCGACTGGGCATCCTCCGTCGTGCGAAGTCCTTCCTTGGCACACCTGAGCTCCTCACCACATACAAGGCTTTCATCTGCAGCTCAATGGAATACTGCTCTCCCCTCTGGGCTGGTGCTCCTGCCTCACACCTAGCTCGTCTTCACGCTGTTGAAACCAAAGCATTCAGAATCATTGGAATCTCCCGCGATGAAGCTAACTCCAAGGGACTCTTACTCACTCACTGCAGGCAGGTTGGTGGTCTTTCCGTCTTCTACCGACTCCTCTCTGGCCTTGCCCCCCCCAGCTCTCTCTGGGCTCTGTCCCGCAAATATTCCTACAGGTCGCACAAGATCTGCCAGCCACCCTCTGATGGTTAAACTGCCGAAATCTCGGCTCTCTGCTCACCTTCACTCTTTCATTCCTCTTTTCTCCCACCTCTGGAACAAACTCCCTCACTCTCTTCAATCCCACTCCACCCTGCAGGTCTTTAAAACAGCTGTTCACCACCATCTCTTATCTTCCCCCATCCAAAACCTTGATCTTTTCTATCCCCGCTAATTTCACACCAATTGCACTTTTTTGAAATACCAACTTCTGTCCTGGAAGTCCTTGGTGTCCTTGTGTTTTATACTTCTCCCACCACCCCCCCCCCCCGCCCCTTCCCACGCATCCTCCCCCCAAGCCCTCTCCTTCCCACACATCTCCCTGCTCTTAAATGTTGTGTGCTCTCAAGTGTTTGTGTGCTTCCCCTTCTCTTGTCTTCCGCTCCCTCTTTTTATATATGTTGTTTGTCTGGTTGATTTGTTTGTGAAGTAAATGTTAGCTCTTTCACGAGCCTCGATTCAGTGTACAAAAAAAACAAAAAAAAAAACCTATAAACACTTGGATAGGTCCTTAGTGCGCAACAGTAATTAAATTCCCTTCCCTTACAAAGACTGTGGAAAACAGGCAGAAAGTCAGGAAGGGGCGCCGCCGATGAGGCCGCAGCTAGCCACACCATCAGCTCGCCGAGCAACCAGCCTCGTGGCAAGGCTGGGAGCCATGCCCAGGAGAACTGTTGACTGGGCAGGGGGAGGGGCGAGTAATACCAGAGCAGGAGGCACTCGGCCAATGAGAGTGCACCAGCAAAACAGAACATTGGAGGAGAGTCGACGAAGGTGATAAAAGGGTGCGCCGCATGACATTTTGTCTCGTCTGGGCTCTCTTTTTCTCTTGGCTCTTGGCGCTGCACGCCCTCTCTGTGCTCTTTGCCTCTCTTCGCGCTGGACCTCGTGCTGGAGATCGGCCCCTTCGGGTTGGAGATTGGCTTCGGGTGGGGATCGCTGGCCCGGCGTTGGTTCCTTGTGGACATGGTGCATCGGTGCTAGGAGTGAGGCGGAGGGAGGGTCCCTTCACACCGGAGCCGTGTTGGACGGCGGACACTGCACTACGGACAGATAAGGCCGCACCCCACAGCACATTACATGACGAGACATTTCTTTTCGTAATTCATTCCTGTGTGGCGTATTTGAAGTGAGGTGTGTGGGATCCCAATTTAGGATCATTATTTATTTACCGTCGCGTTCCTTGTTCTCGGGTTCCGTTTAATAAATCATTATTGTTGTACATTTTACCCCTGATTCCCATTTTGAGTTAAATCCCCTGCAGGATCGGAGCTGCCATTGGTTCACTCTCGGTAAGCGCTTCCGCCTCTTCCTCTTCACTTCTTCTTCCTCCCGTGTTTTATAGCCGAATCCGAGTTGGTCGTCGCCTCAATTAAATCCGTTCGGTCTTCCGCGGTCCCTGGTGTTAACCTTGAGGGATTCACACGACAATATATTTTTGGGTAAAATGCCAGGGGCATAGAAAAGGCCCTTTTATATAAGGGTATGTGCCATGTGGCAAAGCATAGCAAAGAAGGGACATTCCATAGCTTGGAGAAAATGACAAACAATACAAAATAAGGGGCATTAAAAAAATCTCTTGTGCATGCTGGACTACCCTTGCGGTCTGAGGAGGAACCAAGTAATGCTCTAGAAAAGTATATATAAAGGGGCGCCAATTTGATTCATACAGCTCCTAGAAGAAGTAAATGTGTTTTATTTGCCAGACGTAGGGTGCACACGAGATTTTTTTGAATGCCCCTTGGAGTTGGGAGTTGCAAAAAAGCACCTAAAGGACTCTCAGACTGTGAGAAACAAGATTCTGTGGGCTTTCATGTGTCTTTCACTGAGGAGAGGCTTCCGTCTGGCCACTCTGCCATAAAACCCAGATCGGTGGAGTGTTGCAGTGATGCTTGTCCTTCTGGAAGTTTCTCCGATCTCCACACAGGATTTTTGGAGCTCAGCCAGAGTGACCATCGGGTTCTTGGTCACCTTGATTACCAAGGCCCTTCTCCCCCGATTGCTCAGTTTGGCCGGGCGGCCAGCTCTAGAAAGAGTCCTGGTTGTTCCAAACTTCTTCCATTTAAGAATTATGGAGGCCACTGTGCTCTTGGGAACCTTCGATGCAGCAGAAATTTTTTTGTAGGCTTCCCCAGATCTGTGCCTCGACACAATCCTGTCTCTGAGCTCTGCAGGCAGTTCCTTCGACCTCATGGCTTGGTGTTTGCTCTGATATGCATCGTCAGCTGTGAGACCTTATATAGACAGGTGTGTGCCTTTCCAAATCATGTCCAATCAATTGAATTTACCACAGGTGGACTCCAATCAAGGTGTAGAAACATCTCAAAGATGATCAAGAGAAATGGGAGGCACCTCAGCTAAATTTCAAGTGTCATAGCAAAGGGTGTGAATACTTATGTAAATGTGATATTTCAGTTTTTTCTTTTTAATAAATTTGCAAAACTTTCTAAAATCCTGTTTTCTCTATGTCATTATGGGGTATTGAGTGTAGATTGATGAGGGAAAAATGAATTTAAACGATTTCAGCACAAGGCTGCAACATAACAAAATGTGAAAAAAGTTAAGGGGTCTGAATACTTTCTGAATGCACTGTATATTTTAAAGGGGTATAAAGTGTTCATATATGTATATTTATATGTACATATTGTTACGTTTGTAGGGGGTAGGCAATACCTTAGTCCAGGTAGAATTGAATAGGTAATATGCTCCGACTGTCGTGAGGAAGAAGAAACTGATGTATCATAAGTTGGAAATTTGTTCAGACCGGATGTCGTGTAAGTGTATCTTCACCCCCATGAGAGGGGTGGGGTTTGTTAATTAGCTCGGGATTATGGGTAAATTAATCCCCTGCATGTAATGGCCTCTGTTATTTCATGCTTTGTTCCTTATGACACACGCAGAACACACACCTCGTAAGAAATCGCCCGTTAACCACACTAATTAAAAACCAACCGTAAACCAGGCATCGAACATTACCGCTACATCACCACCTCAATCAGGCAAGGTCCGTGAGGCCACGCCTTGAAGAGCAGTGATTGGTCCGGGATTTGATTGGCACAAGGACTGGTAAGATGGGACTCACTGATAGGTGCGGACACGGAGACATCGTGAGATGACGTCAGAGCCTTGACTATAAAGGAACACTCGGCCGACATTTTCTACTCTTGCACAAGGGAGATTCATCACGAACAGTCGTGTCCCGACATTTTGTCTCTTTCTTCTTCTCTCGTTTTCCTCGTGGCTTTCTCTCTTGTGTTGGGGTGCTATGGGGTGATGGACATTCTTAAAGAATGGGGACATATACGGTGCGCTCTTGAGCGAGAAACATTCATTGGGAGCAGCCATGATTTTGTATCTCTTGGTCCTGGATCTGGTCGTGGGCGGTCACGCTTTGCCTTGGGTGTGCTCGTGAGGAGAAGTTGTGGAGCTCGGGAAACCATTGCAACATCTGAGGAGGGGGTGTTGGATGATGGTGGTGCTCTTCAGAGACGGAAGAGATAGCGAGCAAACCAAAGGAGGCTATCCGGTCTGCTTGCCTCACGCCGGCAGCTGGCTATGGGCGTGAATCCGCGCTATCTTGTGTGCTTCCCGGGAGGGGTGGTTATAGCGCAGATATGACCATCAAACTTCTAAAAGCCTCCTAGACCAGAGCTGAGTGCAGGCCGATACAAATACAAATAACATTATTTTATTTCTTTATCATTCCCTTGTGTTGTACACGAGTCTGTATGGGGCGCTCCATTTAGGATATTAGTTTTGTAGTGCATTTTCTTGTTTGCCAGCATTTATTTTCATTAAACCTGTTTATTTGTACATTTTAATTCCGTGTCGGTTTGAGTTCATTGATTATCCAGGTGCAAAGGCATTGGATGGAAGCTGCTCGGGTAAGTTCGTCATCCTCCTTTCTCTCGCGTGTAAAGAATACCGTCATTTTTGGATTGAACGCCTTGGAGTAAAGCTCGTTTGGTCATCCGTGTCACCCTGCGGTGTTCACGACAGGGTAGTCACACAACAATATCTTTTGGATACAATAAACCAGTATAAGCCGAGAAACGAATTTTCAATTTCAGTCCCCATGTTAAAGTTGCATATAGAGAAACAGCCCCCAAAAAAGGAAGGGGCGCTTTGCGAATCCCTTGATTTCCATACAATAAGCAATTTGAAATGGTACAATACTTATAATGATGCTGAAATTCAGGTTTAAGAATAATTACGTTTTAAATACAAACAAAATGCATTTGCTCATTGTACAAGATGTTCATTTGCTCATTATTCAAGATGATATAAAAGACTTGAAAAAAGTAGGGAGAAAAAAAAATTCAACCCAGATGGGATTTGAACCCACAATCCCCAGCTTGGGAGTCTGATGCTTTATCCATGAGGCAATTGGGCCAGCACGTTAGATTTGTGTAATAATATGAGTAAAGAGGTATAAAGTCGGGAAATATGTATATTTATATCTATTTAATTTTAAAGCAAAAACTATGGCACGAAGGTGGAATTTGTTCCGAAAACCATTAACTAGACCTATTGGCCGATGTATATTCCAAGTTTCAGCTACTTTAAATGTATAGTCCTTGAGATATGAGCACCAACACATTTTGAGTGGACGGACGGACAGACACCAACTTGATTTCGAGGGTTTTCTAAATAAAACTCAAGGATGCAGAAATAGATGTTGCTGAAATTTGGAACAGATTACCTCAACGTACAAAGCATTTTTTAAATTTTATTTGCAGCCGATTTCGTCCAGTAGAAGCCAAGAAACGTATTTTCAGTCCCCATGTTCCCCTGCAGAGAAAGGGACCCTTATATAAAGGTAGGGGCACTTTGTGCCTCCCGTTGATATATATACATACATACATATATATATTGTTACGAACCGCGGATAAGGATGTTGATTTGCCGAGCGGATGGCACCGCGGCCGAACAGTTACCCCGACTAACCCGATTCCCGAACGTTGGCCGGATCGCGCCACAGATATTCAATATGGAAAAGACAAAGGCGACACGGATGTGAAGAAGAAGAAGAAGAAGACAAAAAGGTTGGCAATACTACTAAATTTATTCCTATTATATACACGCTCAAAGTAACCAAGGAAGAAGGAAAGATAATAAAATAATGTACAGAAGATATTAGAGACACAGTGAAAATCGCTAGCTTACCTACAGTCTTAATTAACCCAGGGACAAGACACACAGAACAAACTCACGTACACAAAAGGATGGAAAGGCAGGAGGTGGATGGCTGGAGGGAGAGGAAGGTCCAACGGGTCCTGCAGCACGATCGGCACGTTTCGCAGCCGCCGTTCCTTTGCGGCCCTGCTCAAAACTGCCGTCCAGGCCCCAAGCTGCTGTTGTTGCTGCTGTGGCTGTTGCTGCTGCGGCTGTGTGGACGTCGCGTGCTCTTTTCAGGACTCGTCTCTCTCGTCTTGTCAAAGCTCATCTGGTCCAACCACTCAACTCAACAACTTGCACGTCTCCCTGTCCAACTACTACTCGGTTCTTGCGCGCGCGCTTTTATAGCGCCTCAGGCGATCAAGCCGCCGGCCTTCAGGACACGCCCATCGGTCAGCTCGCCTCGGCCCTGATTGGTCGGCACGGCCCTCTGGCTCCGCCCTTGATGATGATAGGCGGGCACGCCCTTCTTCCCCGAGCTGAGCACATGTTCAATGGCGGCTTTGGGGCGAAATCAGCAACCCACCACTGTAACAAACCTGGCAAACTGCCCAGTGCGGTTGGCAATGGAGACTTGAAGGGGATGTAGCTGGAAATGGAGATTTTGGGAATGGGAATGAAGAATGAAGGGAATCTATCTCATTTCACTTGGTGCAATGGAGTGTCATCTTAATGGAAGACAAGGCCTTACCCTAATACACATAATAAAGATATAACTATCAACCAGGGGGAAATCTATGATTGGCTAACGTGTATGCTTTATGGAACTAACTACGGGAACGCCCTTTGACCTTTATACAACAGACTGGAGGCAGGAGGGTCCAGAATAAAGCACTAATAATAAAAAACACAATAAAAAAACACAATCCTCATATCCACAACACTGCACCCTCCTCCTCTTAGGCATGTCCCGGGCCTATAACTTTAACTTAGTGTGACACGTAGGTGTAGTTCCCTCTACTTTTAACCTGACCCTGAGTGCGACAGTTTTAAAACATAAATAAATATGTCCCGCTGCTCCATTGCACCCTGCCTAACAGACTCACGCCCACAGCTAACCGAATTGCGGAATGGTCTTCAAACTATACATTTACGGTGGGGGCGCATTATTTACAATGGCTCTACTTTATTTACAAAACGCAACCCAGGACCTGTGATTGTTCTTTTTGGGGGGGAGAGACAGTCTGCTCTGCATCGATGCACCATGTAAGCACCCAAAACGCACCAACACACCCTCAAGCACCAATCGGTGCACAGTCATCACTGTTCATGAAAATAAAAACAACAACCCCTAACCCTGCAGGTGGTCTCTTGCTCTTCGGCTCCCTCTGCTGGCTATTATTATTTTCCTGATGTTGTCATCTTCTTTGCTGGCGGCCTATTTGCACTATTAAAATGCACCCAACATGTCCATTTCTATTTATTTATGGCCCACAGGGGCCGACTAGTGTGGTTCACCTGTGGGGCATCGGTGTCCTGTGATCAAGGTCCGCCAGCAAGATTTCGGGCCTTCATGGCCGGTTCCAGCAGAGGGGCCATGCCCCAACCCATGGGGTCCATAAGTGGTGCTCAGCCACAGATGTGTGGTCCATAATGTGGTGCATCGATGCAGACAGCTGGTTCTGGGAGTTCCGGGCGCACAATGGCGGACTCACGCACGCTCCCCTCGGCGCCCAGTGGCGCACAGGTCCTCATGTGGGAGACAAAGGGGGGAAAGACAGATGAGCGAGGGGTAAGGTCACAAGGGTACACATCAATAGGGGCAATGCAAGGCGAAGTGCGTACGGAGAGCGAAGTGAGAAAGCTCGTCCCTACCGTACGTCACCCCCCCTGTCACCTACTCTACCCTTGCCCTTACCCCATATTTACAAAATCTATCCATTTACAAATTCGTCGCTACCGTCACATCTTCCCCCTATACCAAATTCGTTCCCACAATCCCTCTAACCAAATTTGCCATCACCAATTCATCATCAATCCTCATAAGGAGGGAGAGGTGGAACACAAAGCACAATGTCACACCCACGTCATGATGCGTCTCACAATCCAAACATTTGCATCAAAAATAATTAAAACAACCTGGCATGGTGTGGAGGTACGTCATCCCAGGTGAGTGGATGCAGATGGTGCGAGGAGACTTCAATCCTAACTATCCTCTAAATGACATTAACACACTTTACACTACCCGGGGTCTTTCCCTGCCAATCCATTGGCCAACTTACACTATGGGTTCTAAAAACCAATTCCCATTGACCAAACTGTGGTGCTTCTCAATTTGGGGTCTCACTCCCCCGATTCATCTCCCGGTGCCCTTGCACAATTTCAGGACTGGGGCATGTAGCTCTCCCAGCAGGTCTACCCACATGCACACCTCCACTACTGCAGTTGCCACCCGAGCTTACCTAGCTCCTCACCTAACCTATCTAACTGGGGAAGGCCCCTCCAGGCTCTGTCACCACTCGGTGCCCTCTGGCACTGGGCTACCCGGGTCCGTCCTCCGGATCCTCGGGCCCCATCCACAACAACTCTACCGGCTCCCAGAGCCCACCTGCGGCCTCACCTGGCCGACATCCTCACAGTGGTGGAGTGCCCAAACTAACTACACACACTAACAGGCTACACGCCCAGCCATTTCCACAACACTAATGCACCCATCCAAATACCATTCTTTCACCCGCACCACAGATGCCAATATCCAACCACAATTTACCTATACCCTCTACCTAACACTTACACTACCCTCCCCGGGTATTCGTGATGAGGGGTCCATCCTCCCCCCATTCACACCTTCGCACCATCCACTCCACTCCATAGTTTCCACCATACTCACTCCACGACCATTCATTCCAATACTCCATATATTCCACACTCCATGTATTCCACACTCCATGTATTCCACACAACCATTCTCCATACACCTGTCGTTGCACACCTGTGCAATCATACCTGGTGCCACCTGCACCCTCCTTCCTTCCTGGACCATTTGGTCAACACAACACACATCACCATCACTCCCTCATACACTGCTCCATCCACCTGTCCATTTGCACACCTGTGCAATCACACTACAACTCACAATCATTTACTCATACCCTGCTCAATACACTTTCGATCCTCACACACACGGCATCATCTCATCTACCTGTTGCCCTGCTAACTTAGTGCTCCCCGTCTTCCCTTTAAACTAAGCACATACCACGTCATTATCATCCAAACTACCTTCTCTATGTCCCCAGCTACCTGTCCAATGTAGCTACCTAACCTTACCGTTACCTATTGTCAATCTCTAGGTCCCTACACATTATCCAAACCCTCCCGGGCTAGTTTTCACTGCCATAAACCCCATAACCTAGTGCTCCTTTGCCCCCGTTGTGAGAGATGGCAGAGTTGCCATCCCATCACATCGGGTATCTTCCACTATCAATTTTGCACACTCAAATTCAACAAATCAAAAATTTGCCAATCACTCTACCAATCGTCTGCCAATCCTCACTCTGCCAATCATCAAATTTTGCTTTGCAATTTCGGGTCCAAAACACTATCCTCATCATCACAGTCTACTCACTAGTGCCTCTCGGTGCGCCAATTCACTTCTACAGCCCGGCTTCGCACAGCCGAGCAATGAATGCGGGTTGCTTGGTGCAGGCGGCTGGATACGTCCGGCACTCGGTGCAGGGAAGGAGGTTTACCTGGGCCGAGATCCCACGCACCACCTCGGCACGGAGCCATCCAATGGCCCGATCTCGACCTGCAGGAACGCCTCAACAAAAAGGGGTCGCCATGACGACCCTTCCTATCGGGCTGCCCGCTCCGCCTAGTGGAGCACGGACGCGGCCGTTCAAAGTGCGGCCCGGCGTGGATCGCGTACGGCGGTTCTTTCGAAACCGCCGTGGTTCGGATCCCCGCTGGTCCTCGCGGCACGCGAAGCTGCCCGGCGCGCACCGAGGGCCCGATTCGGCTATAAGTCGCTCTAACCGCTAAACCGGTTACCGTCGATGCTTCACCTGCATGCTCACATGCATACGCTACCCCTTTCACCCTCACTGGGCTCGGTGCTCCACCGCCGCCTGTACACCCCGCGTACTTCGCTATTGCACTCGTTCTTTCGCTCACAGACTTGGTCACACACCTGACCACCGCACACCTTTGCACACACTCGTCAACACACCTCTTCACCCCCCCTCCTCGGTCACCTCCTCTGTGACAATCACAGGTGCGCTCTCACTTGCACACCCAACCATGTGCCTCACTACCAACTCAAGTGTGCATTCCCACACATGCTCTACCATTCCAGGTGTGCATCCTTCCATTCCAGGTGTACATCCTCTCTCACCTGCCACAACCAACTCACGCTCCGTGTCACTCTTACTACTCTCACCTCCACACTCGGTCGCGCACTCACCCTCACTCTCGCCAGCACACTCTTTCCTTATGCCCCCATCCGTTACACACCTTTCTCGCACAGCCTCTTGCGCACACTCTCCCGTTACTTCCTCCGTAACACTCACCACAGGTGTACACACTCTCGTTACATCCTCTGTAACATTCCCCACTACGCGCTTCCATTTGCTCCCTCGCACACGCGCTACGACTGACTCACTCTCGACAGCATACTCACTCCTTGGCACGCACTTTTTCCTCACACACCCCAGAGCCGGACATTCTCACACACCTCCTCTTTCGCACACCGTACCTGTCGCACACTTCACCAACGGCCTCTCACGAACACCCGGATCCAGATCAACCCCCAAGCCGACTGAAGCTCCCCTCACATCATATACATTTCCTCGTATATCGCCACTCACCTTGGCACCTCGTCTCCGCACCTCCTTCGCCACCTGCAAACTCTTTATTTGGTTAGCGAGCACATCATCACGATTTGAGCACCGACCTTGTACATATTCCATCACCTCCTCCTGTATTTCTCTCTTAGTTTCCCTCCGTCTCTTCTTAATTTCACTCACCCCCTCTTCCACCTTCTCTAATTTTTGCTTCACCTCTTTTATTTCCCGGTGCGTCTCCTCAATTTCGTCCTCTAAGGCTACCTTGACCGTTTCTATGTGCGTCCTCACCTCCCGGTCCTTCGTCTCCATTACTTCTGTCACCTCGTCCAACCTCGTTGTCCGTCCCTCACGTACCATCTGACATTCCTTCTGTGTCGCTATTAATTCATTTTTAATGTCTTTCTGTGTCACTTTTAACCCTCCTAGTACCGCAGTGTTCTTTTGTACCTGCTCCACTAACTCCGTCTGTCCCACCGTCAGCTGTTCCACCTCCTGCGTCAGGTCTTCTATTCCCCATGGTAACCTAGCCGTTCCATTTCTCACCTCCTTCTCCATACGCTTTTCACCTCGCTTTACCTCCTCGCGTACCCCCGAGACCTCCTCGCTTACACCTCGTCGTATCTCCTCTTTCATCTCCTCCATCTCTTTTGTAGATGCCGCCCTCATCTGTCCTAATTCATCCCTTTGGGCATCCAATTTGGTTTCTGTCCCGATTTTCACTTCCTCTATCTGCTCTCCCATTTGTTTAATTTCTCGGGCGGATTGCTCCCCTAATTCCCGCAATTTGTCTTCCATCCTATCTTCTAGCCCCCTTAACCCATTTTTCACCCCTTCTATCCCATTGTCTAACCCCTCAAATTTAGCTTCTAGCCTCCCGATTTGATTTCCTAGTCGCTCCCCCATTCTGTTTTCCAAACCTTCAATTTGGTTTCCCACACTCATCTGCACAGCTGCTTGCAGCTGTGCAATGAGGGCCTGCATGTCAATTCCTCCCACTTGTGCAGCGGGCGCGGCCGCCGTAGCCATGTGCGAGGCGCCATTTTGCATGCCCGCAACCTCGTACGCGAGGGCGCCATCTTGCGTGCCTGAAACCTCCTCAACCACCTCATTGCTCTCCTCTATTTCGTCCCTCTGATCCTGGGTTACTCCTAACCCCTCCTCTAGTTCCCCCACCGGCATCCGATCGCCTTGACTAGCCATGGCGCGATTTCAAAATTCGGGTTTTTCTTTAAAACAAATTTCAGCAGCTTGTAATTTTGAGCGCGTTAAGCGCGCTTCGGGTCCGACCCCGCTCCCGACACCAATTGTTACGGACCGCGGATAAGGATGTTGATTTGCCGAGTGGAGGCCCCGCGACCTAACAGTTTCCCCGATTCACCCGATTCACTCGAACGTTGGCCGTATCGCGCCACAGCTATTCAATCAGGGAAAAGACAAAGACGACGGATGTGAAGAAAAGGAATAAGAAGACGAAACAAAGGTTGAAAATACTACTAAATTTATTTACTATTTACAGGCTCAAAATAACCAAGGAGAAGGAAAGATAATAAAATAATATACAGAAGGACGGACCAGAAGGACACAGTGAAAATCGCTAGCTTATACGAGCTTAATTAACTACCCAGGGACAAAACAAACAGAACAAACTCACGTACACCAAAAGGATGGAAATTGCAGGCAGGAATGACAGGAGGTGGGTGGCTGGAGGAAGGCACGGAGCTGGCTGGAGTTTGATCCCGCACGGGACGTCGGGCTGGACCTCGACGGCCGCCGATGCCACCGATCCTGTCGTGTGCGCGGGGTAACGGGTCGGAGCTGCTTGGTGGAGCCAAGCCAATGCTGCTGGTGGGGGGTCTGGCGTGACGGGTTCTCTCTCCCTCTCTCACTCCAGGACTCTTTCTCTCTTGCTTAGTCCAACTCTTCCTCACCACCGACAACTCAACGCAACCCCTCCACTCTACGCAACCACTGACCACCACTGACGACCAACCCAGCTCTGACCAAAAACCACACACTCAGCTCTTGTCATAGCTCATCTCGTAAAAGCTCATCTCTCATCTCCTTGGGGAACGTCCCGCGGCGGGTTATATAGGCCCCGCCCCTCAACCTTCGCGAACCTCCTTGATGTTTCTCTCCACACCCTCTCCAAGTCCAACCCCTTGTTCGTGGTTGGTTGAGTGGGGCTGACTCACTCCTCCCCTCTATGACGAGGTCGGGACCCGCCTTTCTTCCCCAACCCTGCCTCGTGGTCAATGGCGGCAATTGTTGGTTGGCAGTGCGAATGGCAATTGACGAAAGGGGAAATGGAGGTTTTTGGGCATGGGAATGAAGGGAATCTATCTTTTCCACTTGGTGCAATGGAGTGTCATGTTAATGGACGACAAAGCCTTAATCTAAAACACATAATAAAGATATAAGCTACTGAACAAGGGTAGTATAGTGTCCTTCAATGGATGCTTTTATGGAATTAACTACCGGGACGCCCTTTTAACCTTTACACAACACTGGAGGCAGGAGGGCCAGAATAAAGCAATAATAATAATAAAGCACACAATAAAAAAAATACAGTCCTCATATCCGCAACAATATATATATATATACATATATATATATATATATATATATATATATACATATATATATATATACATATATATATATATATATTGTAACGATTTTGAGAAGTGTAACGGTTTTTTGAGAAGTGTAACAATAACAATGGTGCAGTAACAATTTTGGAGGAAGTGTAACGAATGTGAAAACGTTACAATGTGAACGTTACAAAAGTATGGTTTTGTTATGTGTAACATCCTCGTAATGTAAATAATGGTCGCAGCCGTCCTCCTAGTTAATTCCATGAAACTTACACGCAGGTCACGGTATATCTTTTAAATAGTGTATTTCCTTATTCCATGTAGGCTAAATATGTGTTTCCCACTAGATTGACTTTGCATTGTATCAAACAAAATAAGCATAGGCCCTTGCAATTTCCCCAAACATCTCCGCTCTCCAAAGTTCCTTTCAAAAGGGTGGGAGTTGTTTTCAATCCCGCAGGCCGCCATTGCCCATGTGCTAATCTCGGAGAAGAAAGGCGTGTCTCCACCTCGTCATAAGAGGGGAGGAGTGAGCCAGCCCTAACAGCCAATCAGCACCGTGGTGAGCGACCCGGTAGGCATGCCCTCGGAGCCGGCGGCTTGATTCCGCCCGAGGTGATAAAAGCGACTGTAAGGGACTGCTTTACCAGATGACTTGGGAGATGACCTGGGAGAGGAGCGAAGAGGCGGCACCAAGAAGAGCGGTGAGATGCGAAACGTTCCAAGCCAAAGAGGAGAGGTACTTGGAGAGGAAACCAGCTTTGGAGAGACGCGCTGAAAGGAGGGAGACGGCTCCACCACAAGAAGAGGAGCAGGTGTGCCGAACCAGCGCGTGACGTCTACCGCAGCGGATACGCGACGGAGGGTTTTCCCGCCAAAAACCGCGAGGAATTGAGAGCTGCTGCCTCCGACCTTGCCTCCCTCTCAAGCAATCCACCTCAAGCCCTACCTGCCTGCAATATCCCCTGTGTAAGTGTGAACGTCCTGTCCTGCTCGTTGTCTTGGGATTAAGTAAATTGAATAGAATAAGCTAACAATGCACTCACTGTGTGACTGCTTTTTCCATCCATTGCTTGTAAATAATTTTGGTCGCTCTTCCTTTTTGCTTGTGTGTGTATAATAAATCTGTTCTTCCTCCGTACTCTGTCTTTTTCTCTTTTCCTTCTCTTTCGGTCGCTTTAGAGATTTCCCGATTGAATATCTGTGGGGCGATCTGGTCAACGTCGGGTGGAATCGGGTTCTAATCGGGGAGTAACTGTTCGGACGCGGTAATACACCACCGCTCGGTCAATATAACATCTAAAACCGCGTCTGTAACAATTGGTTGTCAGGAGTTGGATTCGGACCTGGGACTAAATTTGTTAGGCCCAAATTTTGGAACACCAATTGTACTATTAGAGTAACAATTGGTGTCGAGGAGGGAGATCGGACCCGAAATCGGACCCGAAGCGCGCTTAACGCGCTCAAAATTACAAGCTGCCGAAATTTATTTTGTTTTATAAAGCAAAACCCGAATTTTGAGATCGCGCCATGGACAATCAAGGCGATCGGATGTCGGTGGGAGAGATAGACAGGGTGGAATCGACCCAGGACCTCGGGGAAATGTATGTGGAGGAAAGGGAGGAGGAGAAAAATGGCAATGTGGTTGCGGAGGTTTCAGACGCACAAAATGGCGCTCTCGCGCACGTGGTTGAGGCGGTCGCGGAACCAATGAGCGCGGCCCAAATACAAGCCTTCATGGCCCAATTCATGGTGGAAATGCAGAAAAAAACGACAGTATGGAACAAATGGAAAGCAGAATGATGGGGGCCCTTATGGGGCAAATGGGGGTAATGGGGAACCGGATGGATGCTCAGGGTGAGCGATTGGAGGGCCAAATGGGGGTAATGGGAAACCAAATGGGGGTAATGAGGGACGAAGCGAGGGGTACCGGTGAGGGGTTAGACAACGGGATAAAGGAGGTAAAGAATGGGTTAACGGGGGTGGAAAACAGAATGGCTGCCCAGGAGAATCAGTTAGAGGGGGTGAAAAATGGGTTAATGGGGTTAGAAAATAGGATGGAGGACAAATTGCGGGAGATAGGGGAGCAATCCGCCCGAGAAATTAAACAAATGGGAGAGCAGATAGAGGAGGTGAAAATCGGGGTAGAAACCAAACTGGATGCTCAGAGGGATGAATTGGGACAGATGAGGGTGGCATCTACAAAAGAGATGGAGGAGATACGACGAGGGGTAAGTGAGGAGGTTTCGGGGCTACGCGAGGAGGTAAAGCGAGGTGAGAAGCGTATGGAGAAAGAGGTGAGAAATAATACGGCAAAGTTACAAGGGGGAATAGAAGATCTGACGGAGGAGGTGGAACAGCTGACAGAGGGACAAACGAAGTTAGTGGAGCAGGTTCAAAGGAACACTGCAGTACTCGGAGGGTTAAAGGCGACACAAAAAGAAATTAAAAACGAATTAATAGCGACGCAGAGGCAATGTCAGATGGTACGTGAGGAACTGACAATGAGGGTGGACGAGGTGACAGAGATAATGGAGACAAAGGACCGGCAGGTGAGGAAGCACATAGAGACGGTCACGGTAGCCTTAGAGGACGAACTTGAGGAGACGCACCGAGAAATAAAAGAGGTTAAACAAAAATTAGAGGAAGTGGAAGAAGAGGTGAGTGAAATTAAGAAGAGACGGACAGAAACTAAGAGAGAAATCCAGGAGGAGGTAATGAAATTGGTGCAAGGTCGGTGCTCAACTCATGATGTGATGCTCACTAACCGAATAAAGAGTTTGCAGGTGGCAAAGGAAGTGCGGAGACGAGGTACGGAGGTGAGTGGCAATGTATATGATGTGAGGAAAGCTTCAGTTGGCTTGGGGGTTGCTTTGGATCCGGGTGTTCGTGAAAGGCCGTTGGTGAAGTGTGCGACAGGTCTGGTGTGCGAAAAAAGAGGTGTGCGAGAATGTCCGACCATGGGGTGTGTGAGGAAAAAGTGCACGCCGAGGAGTGAGTGTGCCGTCAGGAGTGAGTTGGTCGTAGCGCGTGTGCGAGGGAGCACGGGGAAGCGCGGTGTGGTGAGTGTTACGGAGGAAGTAACGGAAAAGTGTGCGCAAGAGGATGCGCGAGAAAGGTGTGTAACGGACGGGTGCATGGGGAAAGCGCATGCTGTCAAGAGTAAGGGAGAATGCATGCCTGTGGTGAGTGTTACAGAGGGTGTAACGGGACAATGTGCGGAAGAGTGTGCGCGAGAAAGGTGTGTAACGGACAGGTGCATGAGGAAAGAGTGCGCTGTCGAGAGGAAGGGTGAGTGCGTTGTCAAGAGTGGAGGTGAGAGTAGTGAGAGTGAAACGGAGCGTGAGTTGGTTATGACAGGTGAGCGAGGATGTACACATGGAATGGAAGGATGCACACCTGGAATGGTAGAGCGTGTGTGGGAATGCACATTTGAGTTGGTCGTGAGGCACGTGGTTGGGTGTGCAAGTAAGAGCACACCTGTGATGGTCACAGAAGAGGTGACCGAGGAGGGGGTGCGAAGAGGTGTGTTGGTGAGGTGTGCGAGCGACGAATGTGTGCCAAGGTGTTCGGTGGTCAGGTGTGCGACCAAGTCGGTGAGCGGAATGAGTGTACCGAGGTGTGTAAGAAAAGGTACGACGAGGAGCATGGAAACGGCTGCATGTATGAGCACGAAAGGGGTAGCGTATGCTTGTAAGCATCCAGGTGAGGCGTCGACGGTAACCGGTTTAGCGGTTAGGGCGACTTATAGCCGAATCGGGCCCTCGGTGCGTGCCGGGCTTCGCGTGCCGCGAGAACCAGCGGGGATCCGAGCCACGGCGGGTTCGAAAGGACCGCCGTGCGCGATCCACGCTGGGCCTCGCGTGGAACGGCCGCGTCCGGGCTCCACTAGGCGGAGCGGGCAGCCCGATAGGAAGGGTCGTCATGGCGACCACTTTCTATTGAGACGTACCGGCAGGTCGAGATCGGGACATTGGATGGCTCCACGCCGAGGTGGTGCGTGGGATCTCGGCCCGGGTAAGCCCCCGTCCCTGCCACGAATGCGGGACGTATCCAGCCGCTGGCACAAAACGACCCGCGTTCATTGCTCGGCCGTACGAAGCCGGGCTGTAGACGTGAATTGGCGCACCGAGAGGATGTAATAAGTAGACGGGTGATAGTGATAGTGATAGTGATAGTGATAGTGATCGTGATTTGATACGAAATTTATAATAGTGGGTAGAATTGGCAGTAAATGGAAAATTTTTGAATTGGTTGGAATTTGGACGAGCAAAATTTATAGTGAGAGACCCCCGATGTGGTGGGATGGCAAATCCACCATCCCTCACAGGTGGGGGCAAATGCGCAATAGTTTATGGGGTGGCTATGACAACCGAGCCAGGGAGGGCTTGGATAATTGATAGGGATCTAGCGAAGATGACATTAGGTGACGTTAAGGTTAGTTAGTGACTGATACCTGTAGTGGGGACGCAGGTAGATTAGTGTGGATTATAATGACGTGGGAGCGCAATAGTTTAAAGGGACGACTGGGAAGCGCAAGTTTCAGAGGGGAGTAGTTAGCTGAGATGATGCCGTGTGTGTTGAGAATTGAACAGGTCTGATTGAACAGGTGTGATTGCACAGGTGTGCAACTGAACAGGTGTGTGGAGCCGTGTATGAGTGAGTAATAGTGAGGTGTGTTGTGTTGACCAAATGGTCCAGGAAGGGGAGGAGGGTGCAGGTGGCACCAGGTGTGATTGCACAGGTGTGCAACTGAACAGGTGTGTGGAGCCGTGTATGAGTGAGTAATAGTGAGGTGTGTTGTGTTGACCAAATGGTCCAGGAAGAGGAGGAGGGTGCAGGTGGCACCAGGTGTGATTGCACAGGTGTGCAACGACAGGTGAATGAAGGACAGGTGTATGGAATAAATGGTATGGAGTATAGGAATGGATGGTCGTGGAGTGAGTATGGTGGAAATTGTGGAGTGGAGTGGATGGTGCGAAGGTGTGAATGGGGGAAGAGTGGACCCCCATCACGGATACCCGGGGCGGGTAGTGTAAGTGTTAGGTAGAGGGTACAGGTAAATTGTGGTTGGATATTGGCATCTGTGGTGCGAGGTGAAAGAATGGTATTTGGATGGGTGCATTAGTGTTGTGGAAATGGCTGGGCGTGTAGCCTGTTAGTGTGTGTAGTTGGTTTGGGCACTCCACCACTGTGAGGATGTCGGCCAGGTGAGGCCGCAGGTGGGCTCTGGGAGCCGGTAGTAGTTGTTGTGGATGGGGCCCGAGGATCCGGAGGACGGACCCGGGTAGCCCAGTGCCAGAGGGCACCGAGTGGGGTGACAGAGCCAGGAGGGGTCTGCCCCAGTTAGATAGGTTAGGGTGAGGAGCTAGGTAAGCTCGGGTGGCAACTACAGTGGTGGAGGTGTGCAGGTGGGTAGACCTGTTGGGAGAGCTAGACGTCGCAGCCCAGAAATTGTGCGAGAGCACCGGGAGATGAATCGGGGGAGTGAGACCCCAAATTGAGAAGCACCACAGTTTGGTCAATGGGAATTGGTTATTAGAACCCATAGTGTAAGTTGGCCAATGGATTGGCAGGGAAAGACCCCGGGTAGTGTAAAGTGTGTTAAAGTCATTTAGAAAATAGTTAGGATGAAGGATCTCCTCGCACCATCTGCATCCACTCACCTGAGGTGACAGGTACTCCGCACCATGCCATGTTTTGATTATTTTTTTATGATGCAAATGTTTGGATTGTGAGACGCATCATGACGTGGGTGTGACATTGTGCTTTGATGTTCCATCTCTCCCTCCTTATGAGGATTGATGATGAATTGGTGATGGCAAATTTTGAAGTAGAGGGATTGTGGAGACGAATTTGGTATAGGGGAAATATGGGGAAGACGTGACAGTAGTGACGAATTTGTAAATGTGTAGATTTTTGTACATATGGGGTAAGGGCAAGGGTAGGGTAGGTGACAGGGGGGTGACGTACGGTAGGGACGAGCTTTCTCACTTCGCCCTCCGTACGCATTTCGCCTTGCATTGCCTTATTGACGTGTACCCTTGTGACCTTACCCCTCGCTCAATTATCTTTCTTTTGTCTCCCACATGACCTGTGCGCCATTGGGTGCCGAGGGGAGCGTGCGTGAGGTGGCCATTGTGCGCCCGAGATTCCCAGAACCAGCATGCATTGCGTTGATGTACCACTTTATGGACCGCTGTTCTGCGGCCAAGTACCACTTGATGGACCCCAGGTTCTGGGGCAGGGCACCTCTGTTGGAGACCGGCCATAGTGGCCAGGGAATCTTGCTTGCGGACCTCGGTAAGGTGGCACCTATGCCAAACAGGTGGACCACCCTTAGTTGGCCCCTGAGGCCCTAAATAAAAACGAACACAAGTTGTGCTTTTTATTATGTCCAAATAGGCCGCATGAAGCCAGAAGACGTCGGGAAGAACATCGGCCCAGCAGAGAAAGTGAAGACCACCACCAGTTGTTTTGTTGTGTTTATTAAGAACCATGGTGACTGCGCACCGAGTGGTGCTTTTGGTGCTTTGTGGTGCTTGTGGTGCTTTTGGTGCTTTTGGGTGCTTTGGTGGTATTGGTACTGGTGCATCGATGCAATGCGTGCTGTCTCCTCCCTCCCAACAGGAATTTCTTTTTTTTCTTGTTCCCTAAGAAAGAAACAAAAAAAAACACAGGTCCTGGGTTGCGTTGTAAATAAGAAGTCACGTCATTGTAAATAATGCTCCCCACCGTAAATGTATAGTTTGAGAATAATTCCGTAATTCGGTTAGCTGTGGGCTTGAGTCTGTTAGACAGGGTGCAATGCAATAGGGGGACATACTTATTTGTGTTTTAAGATTGTCACACTCAGGGTCAGGTTAATTGTAGAGGGAATTACACCTACGTGTCACACTAAGTTAAAGTTTAGTAGGCCCGAGCACGGGCCTGAAGAAAGGAGGGTGCAGTGTAACGATTTTGAGAAGTGTAACGGTTTTTTGAGAAGTGTAACAATAACAATGGTGCAGTAACAATTTTGGAGGAAGTGTAACGAATGTGAAAACGTTACAATGTGAACGTTACAAAAGTATGGTTTTGTTATGTGTAACATCCTCGTAATGTAAATAATGGTCGCAGCCGTCCTCCTAGTTAATTCCATGAAACTTACACGCAGGTCACGGTATATCTTTTAAATAGTGTATTTCCTTATTCCATGTAGGCTAAATATGTGTTTCCCACTAGATTGACTTTGCATTGTATCAAACAAAATAAGCATAGGCCCTTGCAATTTCCCCAAACATCTCCGCTCTCCAAAGTTCCTTTCAAAAGGGTGGGAGTTGTTTTCAATCCCGCAGGCCGCCATTGCCCATGTGCTAATCTCGGAGAAGAAAGGCGTGTCTCCACCTCGTCATAAGAGGGGAGGAGTGAGCCAGCCCTAACAGCCAATCAGCACCGCGGTGAGCGACCCGGTAGGCGTGCCCTCGGAGCCGGCGGCTTGATTCCGCCCGAGGTGATAAAAGCGACTGTAAGGGACTGCTTTACCAGATGACTTGGGAGATGACCTGGGAGAGGAGCGAAGAGGCGGCACCAAGAAGAGCGGTGAGATGCGAAACGCTCCAAGCCAAAGAGGAGAGGTACTCGGAGAGGAAACCAGCTTTGGAGAGACGCGCTGAAAGGAGGGAGACGGCTCCACCACAAGAAGAGGAGCAGGTGTGCCGAACCAGCGCGTGACGTCTACCACAGCGGATACGCGACGGAGGGTTTTCCCGCCAAAAACCACGAGGAATTGAGAGCTGCTGCCTCCGACCTTGCCTCCCTCTCAAGCAATCCACCTCAAGCCCTACCTGCCTGCAATATCCCCTGTGTAAGTGTGAACGTCCTGTCCTGCTCGTTGTCTTGGGATTAAGTAAATTGAATAGAATAAGCTAACAATGCACTGTGTGACTGCTTTTTCCATCCATTGCTTGTAAATAATTTTGGTCGCTCTTCCTTTTTGCTTGTGTGTGTATAATAAATCTGTTCTTCCTCCGTACTCTGTCTTTTTCTCTTTTCCTTCTCTTTCGGTCGCTTTAGAGATTTCCCGATTGAATATCTGTGGGGCGATCTGGTCAACGTCGGGTGGAATCGGGTTCTAATCGGGGAGTAACTGTTCGGACGCGGTAATACACCACCGCTCGGTCAATATAACATCTAAAACCGCGTCTGTAACAATATATATATATATATACAGACTTGGCATTTAATATGGAATATTTTTTTTTTCTTGACTTGGGTTTACTTTCTGAACTCGGTATATCAATCTGGTGAGTTTCTTTTACGCTTCGGTGATTTCTTTGTTAAAAGAACCATGTCACTGTCTGTCGCAGCAAGAAGTCAATAACAGGATTACATCACAGGTGGCGTGACAAAATGTACGGACAGGTACATTTGACGATTGGCTTCACAATCGGGTATATAAGGGTTGTTGCGTTCTGTATTAGTGGAAAACAACTGCTGCACATCTACAAAAGTTATTGCCGTTTCCCCTGGAGATGGTCCGTCAACTCGACAATGCTGTTTGTCATTTAGTGGTGGCTTTACGAAATTCCAGCATGAAACAGCGTGCTATTGCTCAGCAGTATGGCATCACTCAAGGTCAGGTGTCAAAGATCCTGAAACGAAATGCTCAGAGGGGTGTCCCTACTCCAGTACCGAGGTCAGGACGTCCCCGCAGAACCACAAGGAGGGATGATTGCCAGCTGCACCGGTTAGTCCGCAATGGCCGTACCAAGTCAGCTAATCGGCTTAGGGCTGAGTGGCAGCAACTGACAAATGTGCCTGTATCCAGAAGACTAGTCAACCAACGACTGGTTCAAGCAGGCTATCGTGCCAGGCGTCCCCTGAGAAAGCCATGTCTGACCAGACAACACCGCCAGCGCTGATTGCAGTGGGCCAGAGAGCACCATCAATGGCAGCCAGGACACTGAAATCACGTGATCTTCAGTGACAAGTCTAGATTTCTGGTCTATCGTCAATATGGCCGCGTCCGAGTGCGCAGACAAGTGCATGAAGCCTACAACGAAGATTGTATAGTGCCAAGAGTCCAAGCTGGAGGTGGTGGGGTGACCGTTTGGGCTGCTTTTCATGCAGGGGGCAAAACTGACCTGGTTGTTCTGAATGGAAACCTGAACCAGTTCAAGCACAGGGCCATTCTGGAAGAAACATTGCTTCCATTTGCTCGTGCAGCCTTTCGAGGAAACTTTGTCTTCCAAGATGACAATGCATGGCCTCATCGTGCTCGCATGATCCAACACTTTCTTGCTGACCGTGGTGTAGAGCATATGGAGTGGCCTGCCATGTCCCCGGATATAAATCCGATAGAGAACTTGTGGGCAGAATTAACGCGTCAAATCGACAACTTGGACCAGCAGCCTGCCTCTGTGCATGAATTGCAGCAGGCTATTGTAACTGCATGGCAAGCGATTCCTGTCCAAACCTTGGCAAATCTCGTGAACAGCATGCCTCAACGTGTACGTGCTCTCCTGAATGCTCGTGGGGGTTACACGAAGTACTGAACTGTAATTTTACTGTCCATAATCCCAGTCGTAATTTAACTTTTGTTTTTGTTAAGAAAAATTATTGGCTAATGTGCAAAATAAAGAGATACTTCTGGAAAACGCACAGAAGTTTAACACAGTACTGTCCGTGAATTGAGTTCGATATCAGTTAACATCACTTTCAAGGATCAATTTATTTGCTTCAAAATGTCAAATGTGGTTTTTGTTTCTTTTAAAGGTCACATTAACAAAATCTAGAATAATTTCAACATAATTCCAATGAACTTTTGGTTCGAAGACATCTTGAAAAGTAAGTTCACCCCCACAAAAAAAATATTCCTTATTAAATGCCAAGTCTGTATATATATATGGGGATGCTCAGAGCTGTAAGCAGTCTTCGGTTGCCTGGATTACAGTTTTTCACTGTTTTTGCATTCCTTTTCGGTCAGTATTTCGAATGATGCAAAAATAATCAGAAAAACCTTTACAAAAAAACAATACATGTTGTCTTATAAATAATAACAATTTATGTTCTCTTATAAATAATAACAATATGTGCTCTCTTATAAATAATAACAATATAGGTTCTCTTATAAATAATAACAATATAGGTTCTCTTATAAATAATAACAATATATGTTCTCTTATAAATAATAACAATATATGTTTTCTTGTAAATAATAACAATATGTGGGGGTTTGATTAGGGTGCATCAAAATACAAGGCAAAATTTTAATGTCAAAATGTGGAACTGTCTGGGGTTGTATTTTGTTCTAATACATATAGAAATGATTTCTGCAAAGTTTTGTGAAAATTCATTGAGATTTGGGGATGGAACACGGCATGTGAAATTTTTAAAATGTATTCATTTTTGGGTATTTTCAGAATTCTTATTCCTTGGACATAAACATGCAAGAAATTGTCTTTGACGACATTTTATTATAATAAAACACAAGAAATTATATTCCAGAACAACATTTAAAAAAATAAAAACACAAAAGAATATTTTAGAATTTGTTTTCCGAGAACTGCAGTTTTGAGAACAAGAGCACAAGAAATTGTAATTAAGAACTGCAGTTTTGAGTTATTGGTGTTCTTAATAATAATAATAATAATTCATTTATTTTGTATAGCGCTTTTCCAGAAGCCCAAAGGCGCTTTGACAGAGTGGAAAACATAATGCATAACAATACATGAAAACAACAATTGCAAAAAGGCAAGAATCAATAGGGAAATATTTAAAGCAAAAGGAGGGAGAAGGAGAAGTGATAGTCAGGGGTTAAATGCTGTGGGTTGAATGTTGAATGCAGTGTTGAACAGGTGGGTCTTTAGTGATGTTTTGAATGTGGTGAGTGAGGAGGAGTCTCTGATGGTGTGAGGTAGTGAGTTCCAGAGGGTGGGAGCAGCGATGGAGAAGGCCCTGTCCCCCCAGGATCGGAATTTGGTCCGGATGGAGGGGATCAGGAGGTTGGTACCAGCAGAGCGGAGGTTGCGGGTGGGAGTGTGTCTGGAGAGGAGGTCAGCCAGGTAGGATGGGGCCAGGTTATGGAGGGCTTTGTATGTCAAGAGGAGGATTTTGTACTGGATTCTCTGGGGGATGGGGAGCCAGTGAAGCTTGTAAAGGACGGGGGTGATGTGGTCACGGGTCCGGGAATGGGTGAGTAGATGGGCAGCGGAGTTCTGAATGTATTGGAGTTTATTGGTGATTTTTGAGGGTGAACCATAGAGGAGGCTATTGCAGTAGTCCAGACGGGAGGTGATGAAGGCGTGGATGAGGGTTTCTGCAGCCGTGGAGGAGAGGGATGAGCGGAGACGGGCAATGTTTTTCAGGTGAAAGAAGGCTGACTTTGTGATCTGTTTAGTGTATTTGTCGAAGGAAAGGGTTTGGTCAAAGATGACGCCAAGATTCCGGATGTGAGGGGAGGTGGATACTGGGATACCGTCGATGTTGAGGGCAAAGTTATGGGTTGATTTTGTGAGCGTTTTTGGCCCAATGATGATTATTTCAGATTTATCACAGTTAAGCTTGAGGAAGTTGATTTGAAGCCAGGATTTTATTTCAGTGATGCAGTTTGTCAGGATAGAGTGGGTGTCGGTGGAGACGGACTTGGCGGAGATGAAAAGCTGGATGTAATCGGCGAAGCAGTGGAATTGGAGACCATGACGGCGGATTAAGTGACCGAGGGGGGACAGGTAAAGGATGAAGAGGAGGGGGCCAAGAACTGAACCTTGGGGGACACCTTGGGGGAGGGGAGCAGTGGAGGATTTGCAGTTATTGATGGAGATGAACTGGCGTCTGTCAGAGAGGTATGATTTAATCCAAGAGAGGGCAGTGCCGGTAACGTTAAAGGTGGATTCAAGTCGGGTGAGGAGGATGGTGTGATCGATGGTGTCAAAGGCAGCGCTGAGGTCGAGTAGGACGAGAATGTTGAGGTTGCCAGCGTCAGAGGAGAGGAGAAGGTCGTTGGTGATTTTGAGGAGAGCAGTTTCAGTACTGTGGTTGGAGCGGAATCCGGATTGGAATGTTTCATACAGGTTATTGGCAGAGAGATGATGTTTGAGTTGAGTGGCTACAGCACGTTCCAAAACTTTTGACAGAAAGGGTAGGTTGGAGATGGGTCTGAAGTTGTTTAGGGTGTCAGGGTTTAGACCAGGTTTTTTTAGAATGGGGGTAACAGCAGCAATTTTGAGGGAAGGTGGGACGATGCCTGTAGACAGGGAGGAGTTTATTGTTGCAATGATAAGTGGAGAGAGAGCAGGGAGGGAGCCCTTGACAAAGCTGGAGGGGATGGGGTCAAGAGTGCAGGTGGCAGTTTTCATTCCTATGAGGAGTTCAGAGAGGTCAGTAGGGGAGATTGGGGAGAACCGAGACAGGGGATGGCAGGACAAGGGGGGGCAGGTGGTTGGAGGGGGAGCGGGTGCGGCGGTGGTTAAGCTGTTGTAGATGTTGTCAATTTTGGTTTGGAAGAAAGAGAGGAAGGAGATGCAGTTGTCTACTGTGAATGACTGGGTGGTGGTGTTCAGGGGGCGGAGGAGTTTGTTTATTGTCGAGAAGAGTGCTTTTGGGTTTCCCGAGCCAGAGTGGATAATTTGAGAGTAGTAGGCGGAGCGGGCGCGGGAGAGGGCATCTTTGTAGTGTTGTAGGTGGTCCTTGTAGGCTTGGGAGTGAACTGTGAGACCCGTTTTATTGCGGAGTCTTTCAAGTTGGCGAGCACGAGTTTCATCAGGCGGAGTTCAGGGGTAAACCAGGGAGCAGAATGGGTGAAAGAAACTGTTTTGGTTTTTACAGGCGCAAGCTGGTCAAGGCAGGAGGAGAGAGTGTGGTTGTAGTAGTCAGTGAGGTCGGAAGGGGTGTGGAGGTCAATGAAGGGAGAAGTGGACATTTTTTCAGAGAGGGTGGATGAGAATGAGGTAGGTGAAAGAGCGTTTAGCTTACGGAAGGTGATAGTGCGATAATGCCTTGGTGTTGGGGTGGGGATGTTGATGGTCAGAGTGATGGCTAAGTGGTCAGAGAGGGTGAGGTCGGAGCCAGAGAGATGGTGCAAATTTAATCCAGTGGAGCAGACAAGGTCCAAAATGTGACCACGGATATGGGTAGGAAAGTCGACATGTTGAGTGAGGTTAAAGCAGGTGAGTAAATCAGTGAAGTCAGTGGTTATTGTGGAGTCAGTGGAGTCCATGTGGATATTGAAATCACCAAGGAGGAGGATTGAGGGGGAGAGGGAACATAGCTGGGTCAGAAAGTAGGAGAAGTCAGACAGGAATGATGGGTGTGGTTTGGGAGGGCGGTAGACGACAGCCATGACTGACTGCGTGCGACCAGAGAGTTTAAAAGCCAGGTGTTCAAATGATGGAGCAGATGAGATGGAGATGAGGTTGGTCTTGATGTCTTGACGGTGGATAACGGCAAGTCCACCACCTCGGCCCTCCGAGCGTGGTTTATGGACGTAGGAATATCCATTGGGTGTGGTGAGGTTGAGTGTGTAGTAGTCCAGAGGTTGTTGCCAGGTTTCGGTGAGACAGAGAAAGTCCAGTTTGTTATCCAGGATGTATTCGTTCAGGATGAGGCATTTGTTGTTGAGGGACTGGGTGTTGAACAGGGTGAGCTTGATGTTGTTTTGAACAGCAGGGATGAATTCAGGTGATTTAGCCAGGGTTCGTAGGCAGGAGGTGCGATCGTGTGCGTTGCTGTGACCAGGTGCGCTGGGACGAAGAGTGAGAGTGCGCTGAGCCAACCAGAGGACGGGGATGGAGTGACCTGATTGCAAATAAACAAACTTACGACCGGAGCCACGGTGAATGTACCTGGGTCGTCGGAGGAGTCCATTTGATTTGATGGCAGAGATGCATGATGGGGTGGAGCGGGTATTGAGCAGAAGGAGCCTTGCGGCGGAGTACCGCAGAGCCATGCCAGGCAGGAGCGGAGAGACGAGACGAGGCCAAGGTTGAGGAGGTGAAACAATGGTCCCAACCCACGAGAGCGGGTTCTTGAGCTTCCTGGAGTCCTAGTCCTGGTCTGTGTCTGGCTTGTGCTTGCAGCAGCGAAGATTTGGCTGCTTAGAGCGGTCATGTTCAACTGCCTGCAGCACATTCTGCAGGTGATTCTCGCTCCTAGCTGCTGCCAGGAAGTCTGACGTGAGTTTGACACCACGTTCGGCGCAGTCATTGATGACGTTGATGGCACGTACTTTCGCCGCACTCGCCTGGAATGCAGCACTGGTATCCCACTCCTCAACGTCGAGTGAAAGAAATTCTGGATCAATGTGCAGCTGGTGCATACCAAACAAGCAGTCTGGGTTGACGAGGTCGACCAAGCTGGTGGTCGGGAAGAGGGTTGGAAACTTCGGCTTGCCAAAGCCAGTGCCAAAGCACAGCTGTGGGAGAACAGGAAAATTAGCTGGCTTGTGCTCCAAAATGGCGTCCGCAAGTGCACGCCGCTCGCTAACTGGCACCTTGGTGCTGAATATTGCCAAGGGCAGCATGTCGCCCATCAGGTGCCTTTCCAGCGCCTTGATTGCTGATGCTGCGATGCCCGGGTCAACGGACTTGTACATATACAGGTGGTGGTACAGTGTGAGGTCATTCCATGCAGCAACTATGGCTGTGTCGCAGGTCAACCACCATGTTGCGTAGATGTGCGTGATGAAATTGGTAAACGCCCGAAGCTTCAGCACCTGCTGCCGTGTGGTGATGGTGCCTTTGGGAAAAAACACAATGTGCTGCTCCATCAAGGCCAGCTTGAGAATGTAGAGCAACTTGGCCATCCATCGGGCCATGTGCAGCGCTATATATATGTAGTTTTTTTTATAAGCAGGAATCAAATTCCTGCGAGGGGCTAAGTATGAAAAAATTCTGACTCAATGCGGGGCTCGAACCACGGATCTCCGTTGATTACGCGTCAACAGCCCACTGCGCTATTGAGCCAGCCGCAATCTCCTCAGAACTTTTCCACACTTAACACTGCGAGCTTTATCATGGCCGATGTCTGACGTGCCTGCTAGGCAGACCCCGAATGTTAGCGTAAGTATATGCATGCGTATGTATGTGTGAATAAGTATTTATTTGGAACATATTATCTCAATGTACAAAGCATTAAATTTTTGAAATTTGCAGCCGATTTCGTCCAGTCAAAGCCAAGAAACGGATTTTCAGTCCCCATGTAAAAGCTGCATACAGAGAATGGGTCCCTTATATAAAGGGAGGGGCGCTTTGTGCCTCCCTTTGATATATATATATATATATATATAGATATACACTGGAACCCCGCTATAACGAACACCAGTATTACGAACTTCCGGATATAACGAACGAACTTCCTGTCCCCCGCATATTTAATGAGATTCTATTGTTTAACGTAAGGCAAATCAATATGGCGACACCGTCCCGTAAACGCAAGATCTTGTCAGTTGAAGACAAGCTCCGTATCATTGATCGTCTCAGTCTTGGTGAGAAAGCAGCAAACCTTTCCAGAGAATACGGCATTCCTAAGAGCAGCATATCAACGTTCAAAGGAAAGGAAAAGGAGTTACGGGAATTTGTCCACAAATGCAGTCAACAAGATGGTTTGAAGCGGAAGAAAATGCGGCAGGCGAATGACGGCGATCTCGACCAGGCAGTCTATCTATGGTTCGAACAACAACGAGCTGCCAACATACCGATTTCCGGCCCTATGGTTATGGAGAAAGCTATAGCATCATCAAAAGAAATGCATGGTGAGGACAGAAAATTCACGGGGTCCACTGGATGGCTCTATCGGTGGAAAAATCGTCATGGTATACGTGCACTCAAGATTTCCGGGGAAGACGAGTCATGTGACGATGCAGCGGCTGCCGAGTTCATTCCAGAACTGAGAAACATTATCGAATCTGAAGGTTACAGTCCCGATCAGATTTACAACGCAGATGAAACAGGACTTTTTTTCAAGTGCCTACCAGACAGAACACTCGCTTCCAGGAAAGAAGAACAACGTACAAGTCCTCCGCCCTCCTTTGGTCTTGCCTCGATTTGCCAGGCCTGCCTTGTGTTAATTTGCGCCAAAAAGCCAAAGGCGGCGTAAGGCGGCATAAGGCGGCATAAGGCAATGAAAGGACCTAACTCTCATTATTCTACTCAATGCAAAACTAACACAGGAAAAGGACTATGCTTACATTTACTATGAAATAAATGAACTATCGCGAGGCTGCGTGTTGTAGTGTGACTAAACTATGAGGGGGAATTTTACATTTATTATACAAACTCAAAACCGCAACAATATATTGTTACGTGGTCCCCTCGGTGAATACCTGGTCTCGGTGACCCCCGGACCGTGAGAGGAACTCCGCCAGCAAGCTGTACTATATATGCGCTTTCGCCACGCAATCCATATGAATTTCACCCAGGAGACAACTGATGTTCAAGGATATATTTCCAATGGTAATGATACCATACAATTCCAATGACACAACCACGGAGATTTTCCCCGAGCAATCAACAATACACAACCATCAACAATATTTCCCAGCCACAATCAATTCCCTATGAGTAAGATGGCCATCTTATATATGTGTGTCCCGGTGAGTACTCACACCCCCTTTCGGTCTCTGCTCCTCACAATGTCTCTGGGCCCCTCCTGACCAAGATACTGGTCGGCGTCTCCGCACTCGGGCGGTTGAACGAACCCCGGGTGGACGTTTCTCCACCGGGCAGGTATCGTACCAGGCACCGTGGCTGCAGCCCCTCGTGGCCACGCGGAGCGGGTACGGTAGAGCAAGCCAAACCCCACGCCGCTTGCAAGGCGCGTTAGGCCCCAACGTGCGACCCGCACGCGTCTGTTTAGACGGTGCCGCGAACGATACCAGACGCGGGTCGATGCACGGCCCCACGTCACTTGACGTCTCCACCGGGCAGGTACACGTCCCGGTGATTCCTCTCGCCAGACAGGCTTCGGAACGCCGCTTTTCCACGCAGCGCAAGGTCGATCCCACCTTTTTGGTCGGAGTGGGGCGAAGAAGAATAATACTCGTCCTTTTTTCCTCGTGTCTTTTTCTCTTCCGTTTCCGGTCACTTCCGTTTCCAGCCACTCCCTCAGAAGGGCTCCTGACCCTCCAACCACAACAACCACACCACAACTTAATATACTACACACGGATAAGCAAAGACCTGAATCGTAATTCACATACATTCACATAAATATGTAACACTCCCCCCCTTCAAGAAAGAAAGTTTGAACCCAGCGAAAACTTTCTTTGCCGGCCAATTTGGAGAAACAAACCAGATAACTCAACCCCCCCCACATTATCCGTTCCCCCCGGGCACAGTTATCACTTAAAAATAAAGCAACCAAAATTTCACCACAACCCCTCCAGATTACTCCCTCTGGACTAAGTACCAACAACGACATTGTCCCTGCCAAATCAAACTCCATCTCATGACCCTCTGACTTTGACCGTCAGTTTCTTGGGAATGAAGGTTAAGGGGTTGATCAAAGATCCAAAGTTAAGCAACTCGATAGCACTTTTTCCGGGAGGCCAAGCCGAGTATTCACTACATGGATGCCTTGAGGAACGTGGAGTTCACGGTTAGTCCGTGCATGAAAGTTCACTACATGGACGCCTTTAGGAACGGCGTTCACGGTTAATTCGTGTAGGAATCTTGGCTCGGCGGCTCCGCCGCCTTCAGTGCTTCAACTTCTCAGAACTTCCCTAATAATTAGGGTGGGACCACTGGTCCCTGTAGTCCCATGAATAGCGGTCTCCTTCTCGGCCACTACTTTGCCCATCCTTCCTTCGGGAGCGGCCGTAACTCAGGGAGCCTCCATAATAATATTGATTGCGGCCACCACCAAAACTACCGCCCAGTTGTCCTCTCCTGTAGACCTCTCGACGCCTACGAAATGCCTTCCCTACTGTTATGGTCCGACCCTCCAAATCCTTGCCATTCCAATTCTTCTCTGCCTCTCTGGCGTCTTTTGTGCTGGCAAACGTGACAAAGCCGAACCCTCTTGACTGTTGCGTTTCCCAGTCTCTTACCAACCGCACTTCCACCAGCGGCCCATATCTGTTGAAGACAGAGGTCAGAACTTCTTCCTCTGTTTTGAAGTTCAGTCCCCCTACAAATAACTTGGCACTTTTGTCGCCATCCCGAGCTGGTGTGGTGTTATTTTCCCTGCTGGGCTCTTTACCAACCCTCAGGTTACCATAAACTTGACCCCCGGCCAAATCATTCCCGATAACCACAGATACACCCTCTACAGGAAGCGTGGCTTGTAAACCGACGGTGACCGGTCCTGACACCAAATCGGACTCCAACTGGATGACCTGAAGGGGAGCACTAACACCGCCCCCGATCCCCTGTAAACGAACACTATCCCCCGTTGCCGTCTCCTCGGACCATGGCAAAATGCCTTCAAGCATGAAAGATTGATGGGCCCCTGTGTCTCTCAATATCCTAACCGGTCTCCGGTTAGTCGAGGCTCCATCCAGTGACACAAACCCCTCTGAAATAAATGGTTGGTAACCCTTTTGATGGCGATTTCTTACGCTAGCCATCGCATTCGGAGTTGTAATAGTCGGACTCCGCTCTGGGTTGTCCCTTTTCATGAGGTAACAACTGGACATCAAGTGTCCAGGTTTCTTGCAAAACGCGCAAGTAGGCCCGGAGGAAAAACTCGGGGTCTGCCTCGGGCCCCCCGAACTATAAGTTTGTCTTGGGCCCGCATCCCTCTGATTTCGAACCGGTGGGGTATCATAGTTGTCCCCATAATCATCTCGAGGCCGCCGCCATGTATGGTCGTTCTCCGCACCTGCTGTTCCCCACCTCCCCTGCGGAGATCTAGGCGAGGAGTTAGGTTCGTGGACCCCTATTCGGTGGGTTAAGGCATAATCATCTGCCATGGTGGTTGCGTCCCACAACTTTGGTACCTTCTTTTCCTGCAGGTACACTTTGATGTCCTCGTGGACACACTGCTGGAATTCCTCCACCAGGATCAAGTCCCGCAATGTCTCGAAGTCTTTCCCGACTCCTTTTGACTCACACCACCGATCAAACATGTTTTCTTTCACTCTGGCAAACTCCACATGGGTCTCACTCTCCCTCTGCTTTTCTCCCTTCTAACCTTTCCTGGAGTTCTCGTTCCACTCTCCTTTCCTCTGCTTGTTTCTCTTCTCTCCTCGCTTCTGCTTTCCTTTCTTCTTCTGCTCTTTCCTTTTCTGCTTTCCTTTCTTCTTCTGCTAACCTTTCCTGGAGTTCTCGTTCCACTCTCCTTTCCTCTGCTTGTTTCTCTTCTCTCCTCGCTTCTGCTTTCCTTTCTTCTTCTGCTCTTTCCTTTTCTGCTTTCCTTTCTTCTTCTTTAATCCGTTCCTGGCTCCGTAATTGCAACTCCAGTTTCCGGAGCTCAACGTCTTCTGGTTCTTCGGGTAGCCACTCCCAGGCTAACTCGTCCCATGTTCCTAATCCCACCATAGATTGTATCACCGTGGCCTGCAACTCTGCCTTCCTCAAATTAGTTCGGACCTCCAAGTTAAAATGTTTGGCCAATTTCAAGAGGTCCGACTTTAGCAACGCTCGGAACTGTGCCTCACTCGGGGTTACCCCAAAGTTCTGTGCCACAAACGCCATGGTGCCTATCGTTAACACCTGTTAACCTTCACCCAAGACTTTACCCCAATTTCTCAAAAAAAAAAAATTACCAATTAATAATTAATTAATTAATTTTAATTAATAAAAAATATTATTATTTTATTATTTTATACAATTTTAAATCCCGGACGTAGACCCAATTGCGAAACCGCAAATCGTAATTTGGACGAGCCCCCAATTCTGTTACGTGGTCCCCTCGGTGAATACCTGGTCTCGGTGACCCCCGGACCGTGAGAGGAACTCCGCCAGCAAGCTGTACTATATATGCGCTTTCGCCACGCAATCCATATGAATTTCACCCAGGAGACAACTGATGTTCAAGGATATATTTCCAATGGTAATGATACCATACAATTCCAATGACACAACCACGGAGATTTTCCCCGAGCAATCAACAATACACAACCATCAACAATATTTCCCAGCCACAATCAATTCCCTATGAGTAAGATGGCCATCTTATATATGTGTGTCCCGGTGAGTACTCACACCCCCTTTCGGTCTCTGCTCCTCACAATGTCTCTGGGCCCCTCCTGACCAAGATACTGGTCGGCGTCTCCGCACTCGGGCGGTTCCCGGGTGGACGTTTCTCCACCGGGCAGGTATCGTACCAGGCACCGTGGCTGCAGCCCCTCGTGGCCACGCGGAGCGGGTACGGTAGAGCAAGCCAAACCCCACGCCGCTTGCAAGGCGCGTTAGGCCCCAACGTGCGACCCGCACGCGTCTGTTTAGACGGTGCCGCGAACGATACCAGACGCGGGTCGATGCACGGCCCCACGTCACTTGACGTCTCCACCGGGCAGGTACACGTCCCGGTGATTCCTCTCGCCAGACAGGCTTCGGAACGCCGCTTTTCCATGCAGCGCAAGGTCGATCCCGCCTTTTTGGTCGGAGCGGGGCGAAGAAGAATAATACTCGTCCTTTTTTCCTCGTGTCTTTTTCTCTTCCGTTTCCGGTCACTTCCGTTTCCGGCCACTCCCTCAGAAGGGCTCCTGACCCTCCAACCACAACAACTACACCACAACTTAATATACTACACACGGATAAGCAAAGACCTGAATCGTAATTCACATACATTCACATAAATATGTAACAATATATACACAAAGAATTAAGTTAAGCACCCCCCCCGTTTTTTTACAACCTCGCACATTACAAGTTTGTTGTCATCAAAACAGTGTAATATACCCATGATATTGCTATATTTTCTGGAGAAGTGATATTATGGTCACATAAAAACATAACAATCATGCCGTTTTCAATATTTTATTCTGAATAATTTAAGGTGAAATTTTTTGGGAATTTTAGGCATATTTTCACCTCAATTTAAGTATGGAGCTATAGGTCCATCACGGACAGTGTGGATGACGTTTATGTTTTCTAACGTACAGTCATTGTTCTGAGAAGACCTCTAGCGATCTTTGCGTCAATAACGTGTGTAGGACCCACGTGATCGGATCACTGACTAAACCCTACGTCTCATAGACCCTGTAAGCCGTCGTATGCGTTGCTGTGGCAGGTTGTTCCATTCCCGATGTAATGCACGTTCGGGACATGTTGGGACGACAAATTGCGAAGATGGTCCCTCCAATAGCCAATCTGGATGAATTGGAACGTGCATTACATCGGGAAGGGAACAACCTGCCACAGCAACGCATACGACGGCTTACAGGGTCTATGAGACGTAGGGTTGAGTCAGTGATCCGATCACGTGGGTCCTACACACGTTATTGACGCAAAGATCGCTAGAGGTCTTCTCAGAACAATGACTGTACGTTAGAAAACATAAACGTCATCCACACTGTCCGTGATGGACCTATAGCTCCATACTTAAATTGTGGTGAAAATATGCCTAAAATTCCCAAAAAATTTCACCTTAAATTATTCAGACTAACATATTGAAAACGGCATGATTGTTATGTTTTTATGTGACCATAATATCACTTCTCCAGAAAATATAGCAATAACATGGGTATATTACACTGTTTTGACGACAACAAACTTGTAATGTGCGAGGTTGTAAAAAAACGGGGGGGGTGCTTAACTTAATTCTTTGTGTATATATCTGTGCAGTGTCTGTGTTGTCTTGTCTTGTCTTCTCTTGTCACTGAACGACATTCTCAAACTTTTGTGAAATCGTACCAAACTTCTGGTATGCACATATCTCTCCCATCGGTATGTCCTCGGGGTATTTTCTTTGAAAAAATTTCCAATTTTTCTTTTATTTTATTTTTTTTGGAATTCTTTCGGGATTTTTTTTTTTCAGCTTCAATTGTTTACAAAATGTGATATCACGTATATTACAAATACATTTGTGCAAAATAATTGTTTGAATTATGATTGGTTTAAACAATGACAAAACGGCAACTCGGGTACAGTCATTTATCTATACTAGGGCATTAGTCCAGTCAATCTACGCCATTTTGGGGTCGAACCCACCACAAATTGCAATAGTAATGAAACATGCATTTTTAAATGTCAAATTTAGTGGAGAATGACATACTAAAAGTCAAGGAGAATCGGAGCATTGGAACATTTCCAATTTTTGCAATCTTTAAGAGAAGGTTTTAAGCGAAAATCTGCATAAATTTTTCAGACCAAAAACTGTTTCCGTGCTAAATCCTTATGAGATCCTGCAATTTTATGTCCCTGAGGCCTGCAATGTAATGGCTTTATGTGAACAAGTTCATATCGTACTATATATACAAAAAAAATCGTTAAATAATATTGAAAATAATATTGAAAAAAAAAAATATATATTGAAAAAAAAAAAAAGTGTTTTATTTAATAATTGAATGAACTGCGATTCAAGCACCAACCTAAGAGCTTATTCTTCTTCTGGATCACTTTCTGGTTCTGACAAGGTCACATTAGAACAGTGAAGTCCTTTGCATTCACTGCATGCGTAAGAGCATTCCAGGCTGTACTTGCGACAGCTGCATCGTAGGGTGCTGCAGTCTGTTTTGCAGCCACAGTGGATGGCATCTAGAAGGTAATCTGGAGCAGGCTTCATCTCGGTCATCACGGGAACCATTCTCTCGTCACGGATAGCCCATCCCCAACCATTGGCATCCATGGCAACTCCTTGCCACTGCTGAACCTGAACATACACCCGTAGGCAATGTTGCTTTGCAGATGCTGATGTAGGGGGCAGGGTACGAGGCTCAACTCTGACAGTGCTTGTTGAAACCTTCTGGTGGAAGCGTTGAAGCCTCAGCATGTCCAGTGTTTCCCCGGGCTGGGCATTATACAAGCAAACCAGGGCATTCTCTCCAGCTGTCATGACATCCTCTTTTGACGCTCCAGGAGTGTTGAAGTTTGCCAAAAGCTCGGAGAAATACGCACTGGAGTTCAGCTTCTTCAAGGCTGTTGATTTGCCAATCGAGTAAATTCTTGACGTGGTATCACAACCCAGGAGTCCATGTGCAACAAGAAGCTTGTCACAAACATTGCGTCCAAGTGTCTTTTGCACTTGCTCGATATTCCAACATCTTGCTTGCCTCCTTGACGTCAGCTTAGGCTCAGGTCGGAAGAACAGGTTGTGAGATGTGGGCCCTGCACGACTGCAAAGGAGAACAAGAAGATCGGTGTCGTCGCCAACTATCACGGTGTCCTTGGTGTTTGCACATGCAATGGCTGTCTCCACTATGAGAACATCTGCATCTGCCCTGGCATGATGAACAGCGTTGTGCCGCCGTTGAAGGTCATCACTCAGTAGATTGATGAAACGTTGTTTATTTGTTTGGTTGGCAAGGAAGTCATCTTTCTTCATAGTACATACCATGTCCGTTGTGAAGTTGACAAGGGGACTGCTGTGAGATCGAACGCGCCTGCTGTGCGCTACATCTTTGGTGGAGGGTGCGCTCACATATCCATCGAACACTATGACAGCGTTACCATACCTGTCTCCAACATATCGCACGTAGTGACTGGCGATTCCTCCATATGTCTCGCCAGAATTCCAAGGAATTCTGTGTAGCAATGCCCCACCATCCAGAACATATTGCACATTCTGTGGCAGCACTGTGTTGCGAACGTCAAGGGGGAGTTGTTTCCAAATGGCTTCGGCTAGCGCTGGCTTGTCGGCCTCAAGCAGGATATCAGTGGTCTTAAACAGTGCTGGTGGGAAACTGCTTAGTTCGTACTTGAAGACATCTTTGAGGTCATCACAGCGTGATCCTGCCGTACTCAGATGTTGGAACAACAGTTGTGGATCTATCAGAACGGATTGTCTGCCAGTTTTCAATGATGAACGTGTGTCAAGAGTCACAACCTGATCTTTCTTCTTGAACGTGTGATCAAGAACCTTTTTGTCAAGCATTCCATCTAAGATCTTCCTGCCGACTGACGCTGCTTGGTCAGCATTGACCGAATCTCCAGCTGTGATGCCAGTGTCAATGCTTTGCAGAGTTGGATCGTTTCCAAAGGGATCCTTTGATGACAGGTAGCGAATAAGTTTGTGCGTGTCATCTGTGTCCCGTCCTTGTCGAGCTGCGCTTTGTTCTTTGTGCTGGTCACTGGTCCCATACTGCACTGATGTGTACTCTTGCAAAGCCATGTTGACCTCTGCACATATGGGGGTGGACAGCAGCCACGTGATCCTTTGCGGCTCGCTCATTCCACGACCCCTTGTTAGTCCCCCTGTGGTTTTCACACTTCTCATGAGCACTTGCTCGATCACAAGATCTGTGGACAAGCCGGCCCAGTACCGATCTGAACGCCGCACTACGTGAAATCCATTCTGGAACTGATGGTGGACCTCCGGATGCTGAATAGACAGTTGTGCCAGTCGCTGCAGGTAGATGTACACAGATGTTGTGTACAGATTGTGGCCTGCAGCTGCTAGGTAGGGCAACATGTCGTGCAAAGCGTGCACGTGCAGACGCCAGTCACCAGTGCGTTCCGACCTCAGGAATGTCCTCAGAATGTCTATCATGTCCATGTATTGCAGCCATAGCTGTGCTGTACGCAGATCCTTCTTCGATTGTCGAGCAACATTCATGATGTCACGAACAGAGTCCAGAACCGGGGCTGAAAGGATATCTTCAGTGCAACCCTCACCCTTCAACAATGAATCATACAGGTTTCGTAGCTCACACAGGTCAACTGGGCCAGCTCCCACACTTTGCGACCCTGACTCGGTATCACGCGGATCCATGGCTGCCTGTCCTGCCTCGGTATCATGCGGATCCATGGCTGCCTGTGCCTCATCTATGCTTTGCATTATCGCGTCTTCACTTGGTTCGTCATCTCCTGTAGTGCCCTGAGGGCCATCATCCTGAGCCTGCGAACAAGCAGGCACTAGCGTACCAAGTACCCTTTCTGCGAGGAGAGTGTTCAGTGCTGCATCAACCAAGAGATGACCACGGATAGCTCGGTCATATGCCTTGCCAGAGAGCATGTGCGTTACAGTGTTCTCAGCATACACCAGTTCCAGAACAGAGCGCAGTCCAGATCCTGACATGATATTTCCAATACTCCCCAAGAAGCTCATCAACGTGTGGAAGCCTCCCAAGCGCAGTACAACCTTACGCAAGTCACTGCCCTCCGGTTGGCTTTCGATGATGGTAAGCGCCTTCCACCAAAGTGGTTGGTCAAATGTGATGATGACCTTTGCGTTGTACTGTTTGGCGTGCTCACATAGAAATGTCAATGTTGAATAGATGCAAGTTGGATCACTGCTGTTCATGTCGATCATGGGAAGCAGAAAGATTGCAGACTGACCTGGATGTACACCAGTGTGCACGGCTTGCATCATGCCAGACCATGCTGGTCGTGGTGAGCGCAATGTGAGGGACAGCTTCCAGAGGAGGTCAAGGTTGGTAGATCTGTCCTTTTCCATCTCATCTTGCAGAACCTCATACCTCAGAGTATCTAGACCATCGCAAGGTGATGTCAGATGCCGGATGTTTATCCGACCCACAGCTTCAACATCCTTCAGTGTCACAGATAAACGTGGCACTCTTGTTGATGTCCGGCGGGGGCCAGGAGTGACAGACGCAATCATTCCCATCCCTTGGAATGTGTTGAGGCCATCTATTTTTCAGAACACAAAGACAGGACGCATCAGTTCAGGCAGTTGAGGCGAGGCGAGGCAGGGATTATCTGGTTGAGGCTTCTGATTGGTTCTCAGCTGGATTGCACTATAGGCTATTCCGAATCTTTTGATACCACACTTTTTGAGATTGGTTATATAAAAGCGACCGTATCCAAGGTCCAAAGTCGTTGCTATGGAGATCATTGTTCGTGTAATTAAATTTTATTCACCTAATTAGGCTTTGTTCACCTAATTAGACTAGAGTAAAATCTAATTTGATATAAGAATATGATAGACCATTATATTAGCTTTCAAAATTCATTGATATGTATATTTTCGAAAAAATTCAATTTTATTGGGATAAAGCTACCTTAAATGTCAATTATCTCAATATATATACCTTTACATGTCAAATGTATTGTAAAACCAGGGCATAAGGCCTGTCTTACACTCTTAAACACTTACATTTCTGACATCTTTTGAGAATGTGAACGAAATAACAAATTAAGTGCATTATTTTGTGCCATTTTTATTAGCTTATTTTCGTGCATAACTGTCAAAAAGTGGTTGCTCGAAATGAATGTGTTCCAATGCCTCGTTATTCCTTGACTTTTACTATGTTATTACATGGGTCAAAAGAAGCAAAAATGCCAAGTTTCATTACTATTGCAATTTGTGGTGGGTATATTCGTAAAATGACCGGCCTACATGCCCGTACTATATATATATCTAAAATTATATCCCCCCCCTCTATTTACATGAAATGGTTTGGTCCAGCGAACGGCTTGCGTGAACGGAAAGCGAACGGCTTGCGAGTCCGTAAGTCCGGAAGTGACGTCCTCATTTGACTGTCCGGAAGGTCGCATATCGCAGTTACGATGAATCGCAAATTAGTTTTAATTAGTTTTAAAACATAGTTTAACGCCAACATAGTTTGCCAACGTGAAATAAATGAATACGCTCTCAAATGTGCCGTCCGAGGCAGAGTCTGTTCGCCACGTTCGGCACACGTGATAGCTCGCTGCTCTCTGATTGGTTGAATCGTTTTTTGGACATAGCTCGGTAACTACTTCTCCGATTAATATGAAACCTTGAAAAGGCACATCCTCAGGTCCCCAGCAATATATCTGGCAAGTTTAAATTAGATCGGACCCGTGGTTGTCGAGAAACAGCGGTCACAGACACACAGAGATTACTGGAATTATAGATAGACTAGGACGTGCCCGTACGTGGCGTACCCGTAACCGTACCGTACCCGGTACCGTACCCGTACCCGTGACGTGCCCGTAATGAATATGTACAAAATATAAATATGTATGTACTACAATCGATCGTACCTTACAACAATCAACACAGATTGCAACGTCAAATAAATGAATACGCTCTCAAATGTGCCGTCCAAGGCAGTGTCTGCTCGCCACGTTCAGCATCAGTTCAGCGTCACTATGACTATCCGTAAGTCCGGAAGTGACGTCCTCATTTGACTGTCCGGAAGGTCGCATATCGCAGGAAAGCGAAAGAATCGCAAATTAGTTTTAATTAGTTTTAAAACATCGTTTAACGCCAACATAGCGCCAACATAGTTTGCCGACGGGAAATAAATGAATACGCTCTCAAATGTGCCATCCGAGGCAGAGTCTGTTCGCCACGTTCGGCACACGTGATAGCTCGCTGCTCTCTGATTGGTTGAATCGTTTTTTGGACATAGCTCGGTAACTACTTCTGCAATTAATTTAAAACCTTGAAAAGGCACATCCTCGGGTCCCCAGCAATATACCTGGCAAGTTTCAAGTATATCGGACCCGTGGTTGTCGAGAAACAGCGGTCACAGACAAACAAACACACACACAGACACACACACACACACACACAGACACACACACACACACACAGAGATTGCTGGAATTATAGATACATATCGACACATCTGGGCAGTGTCTGTGTTGTCACTTAACGACTCCCTCAAACTTTTGTTTCCGTGGTTGTGAAGTGTTTTTAATAACGTTGTAGTTGTTTTGAATCACGTGGTGGTGAGGTATTTTGAATTATGTGGTGGTGAGGTGTTTTTAAATCACATGGTGGTGAGGTGTTTTGAATTACGTGGTGGTGAGGTATTTATAATTACGTGGTGGTGAGGTGTTTTTAATTATGTGGTGGTGAGGTGTTTTGAATTAGTTGGTGATGAGGTGTTTTAAATTACTTGGTGGTGAGGTGTTTTGAATTGCTTGGTGGTGAGGTGTTTTTAAATGACGTGGTGGTGATGTGTTTTTAATTTCGTGGTGGTGAGGTATTTATAATTACGTGGTGGTGAGGTGTTTTGAATTACGTGGTGGTGAGGTATTTATAATTACGTGGTGGTGAGGTGTGTTTATTACGTGTTTTATGGCTGTGAGGTGTTTTTAATTTTGTGACTGTGAGATGTTTTTTATTACGTGTTTTATGGCTGTGGGGTGTTTTTAATTTCGTGGTGGCGAGGTGTTTTTATTACGTGTTTTATGGCTGTGGTGTTTTCAATTTCGTGGTGGTGAGGTGTTTTTAATTTTGTGGTGGTGAGGTGTTTTTATTACGTGTTTTATGGCTGTGAGGTGTTTTAAATTACTTGGTGGTGAGGTGTTTTAAATTACTTGGTGGTGAGGTGTTTTGAATTACTTGGTGGTGAGGTGTTTTGAATTATGTGGTGGTGAGGTGTTTTAAATTATGTGGTGGTGAGGTGTAATCGTCCCAAACTTCCAGTCTGCACCTACTCCTCCCCAAGGTATGTGCTGAGGGGTTCTTTCTTGAAAAAAAATATTCAACCTAAATTGCCTATAAAAATGTAATATCACAAACACAACAAATACATTTCTGCAAAATAATTGTTTGTATTGTGATTGGTGTAAATCATGACAACACAGCAACTCAACAGTCATTATCCTCAGCTAAAATAAGCCCTTTCCTCAGTAACGACACAGTCACGTGAAAAAGTAAGTGCACCCCATGTAAAATTTTGACTTTTTCAACATATTTCAATATACAGCTATTTGATTTTCATTTCAACAATATTGATAGATAAAGGTGATATAATATAACAAATATCATGAAAGATTTACATTTTGTAGTCCATTGTATAATTTTAAAAAACATAAATGCAAATTTCGCACGTGGAAAAAGTAAGTACACCCTTGGCTCGAATTGGTGGTATTGCCCCCTTTGGCAGAAACAACCTCAAGTAGGCGTTTCTTATAACTGTCTACCAGTCTCTGACATCGACTGGGAGAAATTTTTGCCCACTCCTCCATGCAGAATTCTTTCAGCTGTGCGATGTTTGAGGGGTTTCTTGCATGCACAGCTCGTTTCAAATCCCCCCACAACATCTCGATGGGATATAGATCGGGGCTTTGACTTGGCCATTCCAAAACCCTCCATTTCTTTCTTTTCAGCCATTCCTTGGTGGATTTACTGGTATGTTTAGGGTCATTGTCATGTTGCAAGGTCCACCTTCGGTTGAGCTTCAACACTCCGACAGATGGCCTCACATTATCCTCAAGCACCCTCTGGTACAATGAAGAATTCATAGTGGATTCTATGATGGTGAGCTGCCCAGGCCCTGATGCAGCAAAGCTTCCCCAAACCATAATATTTCCACCACCATGCTTTTCAGTTTGTGTCAGGTTCTTGTGGTCAAATGCTTTCTTTGGTTTTCGCAAAACATGTCTTCTGGTACTGTGGCCAAATAGCTCTGCCTTTGACTCATCTGTCCAGAGCGCATTGTTCCAGAAGTGCTTGTTTTTGCCTCGGTGTTCATTGGCAAACTTTAGTCTTGCCCTGATGTTCTTTCTGGACAACAAAGGTTTCCTCCTGCAACACCTCCCATGCAGATCAAATTTGTGCAGCCTCTTTCTAATGGTAGACTCGTGCACTGACATCAACAGTGGCAAGAGCTACCTGTAGGTCCCGTGATGACATTCTGGGGTTCTTCGAGACTTCTTTCAGCATCTTGCGGTCTGCTCTCGGGCTGAACTTGCTGGGGCGTCCTGGCCTGAACAAGTTGGCAGTTGTTTGGAATCTTCTCCACTTGTAGATGATGTTCCGGACAGTCGAATGATTGATTTCAAATTGTTTGGAGATCTTTTTAAATCCCTTCCCAGACTCGTAGGCATCTATAACCTTCTTTCTGAAGGCCTCAGAGAGCTATTTTGATCAAGGCATGGTGACGCCACACACTTCAACAAAAAAGAGCAAACCAAACTAAATGTCTGAGGTTTAAATAAGACAGGTTCCTCCAAGATCCTCTCAACGATGTTCTAATCATTTGCACCTGAGCTGGTGCACCTGATTCTAATTTTAGGTATTTGAAGTCGTGATAAATGTAGGGGTGTACTTACTTTTTCCACATGCGAAATTTGCATTTATGTTTATTTAAATTATACAATGGACTACAAAATGTAAATGTTTCATGATATTTGTTATATTATATCACCTTTATCTATCAATATTGTTGAAATGAAGATAAAATAGCTGTATGTTGAAATATGTTGAAAAAGTCAAAACTTTACATGGGGTGTACTTACTTTTTCACGTGACTGTATATACATATATATATTGTTGCGGTTTGGAGTTTTGTACAATAAAGGTTAAATTTCCCCCTCATAGTTAGTCACACAACAACACGTAGCCTCGCGATAGTTCAGTTATCTCTTAGTATTTGTGAGCATAGTCCTTTTCCTGTGTTAGTTTTGCGTTGAGTAGAATAATGAGAGTAGGTTCCTTTATTGCCTTATGCGGCCTCCATTGCCTTATGCCTCTTACGCCTCTTTGTGCTGCCTTTGGCTTTTTGGCGCGAATTCACACGAGGCAGGCTGGCAAATCGAGCAGGGACCGAATGAGGGCGGCAGAGAAGCTGACGGTAAGTGCGAGCCGCCAATCAGGGCTCAAGGGGAGTGGCTGCGGCAATGCCTCACAGGCGTGGTTGGAACGTTTGAGAGGGCTCATGGTGTGTCTATATAACCCGTTGCGCAAAGCCCCCCACGAATTGAGTTGAGTTGAGTTCAGTAGAAGTTCAAGGAGAGCAGTTGAGTTCGAGGAGGTCGGGGTGAGCAGTTCAGTGAGTTATGAGCTGGGTGATGAGCTTAGCAGTTCGGAGGAGTTCGAGCAGTTCGAGTTGAGGCAGAAGTTCGGGCGCAGTTCGGGGAGAGGTGAGCGTGTGCATTGAGTTATTGGAGAGGCGAGTATTGATGAGAGTTACGAGATCGGAGAAAGACACGCATGGACCAAGTATAAGCACTCGTATTAAAGTGACGCTCGGTTGAGCTTGAGGTTGAGCCTCTATTGCATTGGGTTACGCAAGTGATAGCGCGCCGGTGACTCAACGCGCTGTGGAAAGCCGCCGAGAGACGCGTACATTCCCTCCCACCTTCCTGCCTCATCATCTGCCCTTTGTTCGAGAGACGCGCCACGAGGATCCTTTCCACCACCTGCTTGCCATCTTCGCCGGACGTGCTGGGACCGTGGAGAGCACGCCGGGACGCCGTTCCTGGATGACCAAGGCAATGCGTGAACAGCATCCTGCCTGCATTTCCGCTTTGTGAGTGTGATCGGGCCCGTGTCTGGGATTTAAGTATAAGACTGCTTAAGTTCTGCTCTGTGTCTGCTTTCTACCGAATTGTACATTGTGTAAATAATAGTAATTAAATCCTGTTATTCCTTTATTCGGCTGTCTCGTCCCTTCCATCAATGACTAAGCGTGGTACGAATAGAACCGCTCGAATCGGGTTCGAATACTGGAAAACTGCATGGACCACGTGGTACGCAATCCGCTCGGTGTACTCAAATTACACATGGCTCGTGCGAGGCTTGCTTCCCCGCTTCCGTGGCGGCGCAGGTATTTAGGTACGTGCGAGACTTGTCCCGAAACCCTACCTTTAGTTTGCCCGGAAGGGGCGTTTCAAGTCTCGGTTACGCCGGCCCAGAAAGAACAAGGGGCTTAATCTCCCCTTGGTAAGGGTAGGAAGGGTGGTGGAAAACCGTAACAATTGGTAGTCAGGAGTGGCGATTTGGAACCCTGGACAAAATTTTTGGACCCCAAAATTCTCGAAATTACGAGCGACCGAAATTTAGTTATTAAATCCAAAATTTTGTATTCGTACCATGGCTAGCCACGGCGGTCGAATGCCGGTGGGAATAATGAATAAGGAAAAATGGATAACCCAGGACCTGCAGGAGAGACAGTTGGTAGTGGAAGCTGATAAGGGTGCGGCAACTGGTAATGGCGGCACCTCGCACGTGGCGGCGAAGGCTAGAGCCGCTGCGCAAGTGGGGGCTATGGACGAGCAATCATTCATGACTCAACTGTTAGCGCTCATGAAAGAATAGAGTTGTGAAGTGAAAGAAACAATAGAGGCCTGGAGTTGTGAAGTGAAAGAAAGAATGGACACCCGAGGGGAGACATTAGAAAAAATGATGGCAGAGTCAAAGAGGGACATGAAAAAATTGGGGGAAGACATTGGGCGCAGGTTGAGCGAGGAGGTCGCAATGGGGCGCGACGAGGTGACGCGGTGTGAGGAACGCGTGGAGAGCGAGCTTGGGCAGAGCGCAGCTAAGTTGACCGGGGGTATAGAAATCGCGACGCGGGGTGTAGAAAAGCCGACGGTCGCCGAATTGGAAAATAAAATTTTATTGGTGCCAGCCATCGTCGAAGAAAAAGAAATAATTCAAATTGAAGAAATGATTGAAACCGAAGAGACAGTAGAATCGGGAAATGAATCGCGGGAGAAAGTAATGGGATGCGCTCAAAGTTTGTATTTGCACCGTGATGTCGGGCTTGCTAACTCAATAAAAAGTTGGCAGGTGCTGGCGGGAAAGACGGAAAAGGAGTTCCCCAAGGTGAGTAGAATTTATGGCGCGAATGTGTTTGGCACGAAAAAAAAATTTGGCGTGCTTGGGAGAGAAACGAACCCCGGGCGGTCGTGGAAGGTCCATTGTGCGGTGTACGAGGGCGACTGGTGCGCGTGTGAGAGAAAAGTGTGCACCAGAGCGCAGGTGTGAGAGAGAAAAGTGCACGCCAGAGTGTGCGGTAATGGGAGAGTGTGTTACAGAGTGTATGACAGAGTGTGCACGAGAAGAGTGTATATATGGAGTGGAAGAGGAAGGGCGGCGGAAAACCGTAACAATATATATATATATATATATATATATATATATATATATATATATATATATATATATATATATATATATATATATATATATATATATATATATATATATATACAGTGAAACCTTGACTTACGAGTGCACCAACTTACGAGTTTTCCGAGATATGAGCCGTCGCTCGGGCGGTTTATTGCTTTGAGATGCGAGCCGAGATCTGAGTTACGAGCTTACGCCACCCGCCACCAAGTGGGTTCCGGTCACGTGGTTATCTTGCCGTGCAAGCATCTCTGCCGTATATCGCTGCTGCTTTGTTTTCGCATTTTGGTTATTTTGGAGCTTACGCCACCCGCCACCAGGTGGGTTCCGGTCACGTGGTTATCTTGCCGTGCAAGCATCTCTGCTGTATATCGCTGCTGCTTTGTTTTCGCATTTTGGTTATTTTGGAAAATTTCTTAGTTTTAACCATGGGTCCTAAGAAATTGAGTGCCAAGGGCAGTACTGAGAAGAAGAAGAGGATGATGTGCTTGGATATAAAACACGCAATCGTCGAAAAACATGAGCGAGGTGTGCGTGTTGTCGACTTGGTGAGGCAGTACGATCGTAGTACTAGTACTTCTACGATATGTACGATTTTGAAGCAGAAGGAGTCGATAAAGGCTATAACGCCAGCCAAGGGCGTTACGATTATTTCAAAGCTCCGGACCTCTATCCATGAAGAGATGGAGAAGTTGTTGTTTGTGTGGTTGCCGGAGAAGCAGCTCGCAGGAGATACCGTGACCGAGAACATCATGTGTGAGAAGGCCCGAGACATTTACGGGGATTTGGTGCAGCAGGCGGCGGGAACATCAACGGACGAGGCATCGGAAGAGTCATTCAAAGCCAGTCGGGGATGGTTTGATAATTTTAAGAAGAGGACCGGCATTCACTCCGTCGTCAGGCATGGTGAGGCAGCAAGCTCGGATGTGAAGGCAGCTGAAGATTTTATTATAACTTTTGCCGAACTGATAGAAGCCGAACGATACATCCCCCAGCAAATCTTCAACTGTGACGAGACAGGGCTCTTCTGGAAAAAGATGCCGAGGAGGACGTATATAATGGCAGAGGAGAAGGGCATGCCAGGCCACAACTTGTTCAGAGTGCCGGCGATAGCTCGCCTTCTCTTTGTGGAAAACACGGTGAGATCCTTAACATCCAACAACTAATGGGACGCAAACGGGGCGCCCAGTTTAGCGGTACACACATTGATGAATCACCCTGCCTGTGATTCACTCATGACAGGTTATAGCTGGGTCGGGATTCAAACCCAGGCTGGACAGTTTAGAGTCAAGTGTGCGTACCTCCAGTCCAGGCCATCCTGCCAACTTGTATGCTGCATACAGGTGAAATATAAAGCGCGAGATATTTTTATATATACTGTATATTTAAAAAAAAATTGGTGTGGTTTTTGGGGGGCTGGAACGGATTAATAGCATTTCAATGCATTTTAATGGGAAAATTTAATTTGAGAAACGAGCAAATTGAGTTACGAGCTCGGTCACAGAACGAATTAAACTCGTAAGTCAAGGTTTCACTGTATATATATATATATATATATATATATATATATATATATATATATATATATATATATATATATATATACATATATATATATATATATATATATATATATATATATATATATATATATATATATATATATATATAAATATACATATTGTTACGGACGCGGTTAAAGATGTTATTTTGACCGAGCGGTGGTGTAACCGCGACCGAACAGTTATTCCCCGACTAATACCCGATTTGCCCCAAACTTTGGCCGGATCGCGCCACCGCTATTCAATCGGGAAAACTCTAAAGCGACCGAATACAAAGAGGAAGAAGACGTACAGAAGAGAAATTGGATTTATTATTTACACATATAAGTAGGAAGAAAGCAGTCACGTTTATTTACAGACGAGATTAGATACACAGTGCAACGCTAGCTTACCTACAGTCTTAATTAACCCAGGGACAGAACAAACAAGGACAGACTTACGCGGGGAATGATGATAGGACTGGCGGGAGATGGAGGGATTGCTGGATAGGGAGGTCCAACTGGTCCTGCAACCGATCGACTCGTTGGGCAGCCGCCGCCCCTTCGCGGCCCTGCTCCAAACTGCCGTCCAGGCCTCACGCTGCTGTGGCTGCAGTTTCGGTGGCTCCAGCTGCAGTAAATGCAGTTTCAGTGGCTCCAGCTGCAGTAAATGCAGTTTCAGTGGCTCGAGCTGCAGTTCAACCCTGGACTTCTTTCGGACTCAACTCTTGGACTCCCTCTCGTCTCTCGGTGAAAGCTCATCTCCCTTGTCTGCTGCTTGGGAAACGCCCTGCCGTGGGTTATATAGGCCCCACCCCTCAACCTTCGCGAACCTCCTCGATGTTTCTTTCCACACCCTCTCCAAGTCCAACCCCTTGTTCGTGGTTGGTTGAGTGGGGCTGACTCACTCCTCCCCTCTATGACGAGGTGGGGACCCGCCTTTCTTCCCCAACCCTGCCTCGTGGTCAATGGCGGCAATTGGAGCGGAGGTAGTTTCCAATCGACGAAAAGGGGGAATGGAGGTTTTGGGAATGGGAATGAAGGGAATCTATCTCTTTCACTTGGTGCAATGGAGTACTTCTATTAATGGGAGACACAGCCTTACCCTAAAACACAGAATAAGATATAACTATCGAACAGGGGTATTCTATGATTGGCTGACGTGTATGCTTGTGGACTAATTATGGGACGCCCTTTTGACCTTTACACAGCTCCGGAGGCAGGAGGCGCAGAATATACAATAATAATAATAATAAAACACACAATAAAAAAAATACAGTCCTCATATGATGTCGGGCTTGCTAACTCAATAAAAAGTTGGCAGGTGCTGGCGGGAAAGACGGAAAAGGAGTTCCCCAAGGTGAGTAGAATTTATGGCGCGAATGTGTTTGGCGCGAAAAAATATTTTGGCGTGCTTGGGAGAGAAACGAAACCCGGGCGGTCGTGGAAGGTCCATTGTGCGGTGTACGAGGGCGACTGGTGCGCGTGTGAGAGAAAAGTGTGCACCGGAGCGCAGGTGTGAGAGAGAAAAGTGCGCGCCAGAGTGTGCGGTAATGGGAGAGTGTGTTACAGAGTGTATGACGGAGTGTGCACGAGAAGAGTGTATATATGGAGTGGAAGAGGAAGGGCGGCGGAAAACCGTAACAATATATATATATATATATATATATATATATATATATATGTATATATATATGTATATATATATATATATATATATATATATATATATATATATATATATATATATATATATATATATATATATATATATATATATATATACATATATATTGTTACGGAACCGGAGTACGGCACTCCCCTTAGCAAGGGGGGGGGGGGGGGTTAATCCCCCTTGTCTTGTTAAACTGGCCGTCTCCATTCCTGGACCCACCCCGCTCCTTTGTGGGATAGGATTGGCCAAGGTGATTGGTCAAGGGATTCCCGGACACCTCCGCCAATCCCTCCACAAAGCAGGTGGATGGCCCCGCTCGAATCCCGGACAAGATGGTATTTGCCGAGCGGTTTAGCAATCCGGAATCCGAGCCATTAGCAATGGACGAAACCCGATTATAAAGCGGTTCGGCCAAAATCGTGCCACAGGTACTCAATTGAAAGAAATCACGAAAGCGATCGGACGAGAATGAAACCAAAGTAAGGAGGAACAGGTATTTATTATTAACTATACAAAAACCAAAGGAAGAGGAGAAATAAAAGTAATATACAGGAAAAGAAGACACAGTGCAATGCTTAAACAGGCTTACTTATACCCACAGGACAATACAAACAGACTCACATGAATAGGGAATTTGCAGGCAGGAATGACTGGAGGGATAAGAAGGGTAGTCGGTCCACACAGCTGGCGGCAGGGAGGTCCGGGGATCGCGGCACGACGTCGGGGTCCCGCTTGAGCGTCCACGCTCCGGTTCCGTGGCGAAAAGACGGTTGTCAGTGCTGGTTGGGATCGCCCACGAGCGTGCCGACTCTCACTCGCTGCTGGATGTTCCCGCCAAGCAAATGGCGAAGATGAATGATGGACGATCCTCTCAACTGGTACCTTCTCACCGTCTCTCTCCCTCTCTCTCTCCACCCTCTCGCGCCAAGGGTTTTTATTATCATTATCACGCCCTTGGAACCTTCTCGATTTTACCAGACGTTTCTTTGCCACGCCCTTGGAACCTTCTCGAATTTACCAGACGTTTCTTTGCCACGCCCTTGGAGCCTGGTTGGTCGTTAGGGACTCTCTGGCTCCACCTTTGATGATGAGGGCTCTCTGGCTCCACCTTTGATGATGAGGTGGGGCCACGCCCTTCTTCTCCGATCCTGGCCTCGTGGGCAATGGAGTTTTGGCGCGATGTGGAGCCAGTAAACACAGCCCCATGCAACTTACTGGCACTTTTAGGAGGCCATTGGGGATATTGAAAGGGATCTATCTCATTTGATTGATGCAACGTAGAGTCGACTATTGGAAACACAGCCTTACCTGAAACACATACTAATGATATAACTATGAAAAGGGCCTATGATTCGCTACGTGTTGCAATGTGGACTAACTAAGGTGCAATTATTTCAATTAACAGCCAATTAAGGGGAAATGTACACAGGGGTTATTTATAAGGGAATTTACTACTAAATTTACATGTGAAGGTTCTAAAAACCGCAACACAGCACCCTCATTCCTCACGGCACGTCTCGGGCTGAAAAAAAAAACTTTAACTTAATGTGACACACAGGTGTAATACCCTCTACTATTAACCTTGCCCTTGAGTGTGACAGTTTTAAAACACAATTAAGTATGTCCCGCCTGCTACGTTGCATCCTACCTAACAGATTCACACCCACAGGATAACCGAATTGCAGAATTAATTCTCAAACTACACATTTACGGTGGGGAGCATTATTTACAAGACACTATTTGTATTTACATTGCAACCCAGGACCTGTCATTTGTTTTGGGGAAACAAAAAGAACCCTGTGGGAGGGAGGAAAAGCATGCACTGCATCGATACACCACCTCTACATGCCCGGGGATGCAGGATTGATATTGCAATGCATCTGCGAGCACCAAAGCACCAATAAGCACCATCCAGTGCTACAGTGCACACACACAATAAAACAAACTGATGGTCTTCTTTCCGCTGGTTTCTGCTCCTGCTCTGCCGGTCCGATGTCTCTTCCTGGTGTTGTCGTTCTTTCTTCTGGCTTGCTGCCTATTTGCAATAATAACAATAAAAAGCACAAAATGTGTCCATTTTTATTTATGGACCACAGGGGCCAACTATGGGTGGTCCACCTGTAGGGCAAAAGGGGCCACCTCTCCATGGTCCGCAAGCAAGATCTTTCCTGGGCCATCGTGGCCGGTCCCAGCAGAGGGGCCAGGCCCCAACACGTGGGGTCCATCAGGGGTGCTCGGCCACAGTACCGTGGTCCATAGGGGTGTGGTGCTTAGCCACAAACATGTGGTCCATAAAGTGGTGCATCGATCCAGGCAGCTGGCAGCGGCGGCTCGGGCACACAAATGCGGCTCCCGCACGCTCTCCCTCAGTGCCCAGAGAGCACGGTCCATGGGTGGGGAGGAAGACAAAGCAGAGTCAGCGATGGGTAAGGGCGCAAGGGTACACATCAATAAAGGCAATGCAGAGGTGAGGTGCGCCTGGAGATCGAGCGGAGAAAGCTCATCCCTAACGTACGTCCCCCCCCCCCCCGCCCCCCCGTCCCCCCGTCACCTGCTCTACCCTCGCCCCTTACCCCGTATTTACACAACAATTTACAAATTCGTCTCTATCGTCTCGTCTTCCCCATATCTCCCCTAATCCAAATTTGTCAACAACCCCAATTTCTAACCAAATTTGCCAACACCCAATTCATCATCAATCCCTCTTAAGGAGGAAGAGATGGAACAACCAGCACAATGTCCCACGTCATGATGCGTTTTATCCTCCAAAACATTTGCACACAAAAATAACCAAACCATGGTGTGGAGTTCTATTGTCACCTCAGGTGAGTGGATGTAGATGGTGCGAGGAGATTCCAATCCTAACTACCCTCTAAGTGACTTTAACACTTTTACTCTACCCGGGGTCTTTCGCTGCCAAACTATTGGCCGTCTTACACTATGCAGTTCTAAAAACCGAACTCCCATTGCACATACTGTGGCGCTCTCCAATTTGGGGTCTCACTCCCCCGATTCAACTCCCTGTGCCTTCGCACAATTTCGGGGCTGAGTCGTGTGGCTCCCCTAGCAGGTCTACTCACCTGCACACCTCCGCCACTGCAGTTGCCTCCGAGCTTACCTGCTCCTTACCCTAACCTATCTAACTGGGGAAGGCCCTCCCTGGCACTTACCCCCTCGGTGCCCTCTCTGGCACTGGGCTACCCGGGTCCGTCCTCCGGATCCTCGGGCTCCATTCACAACTCTACCGGCTCCCAGAGCCCACCTGCGGCCTCACCTGGCCGACATCCTCACAGTGGCGGAGTGTCAATTTAACCATACACACTAACAGGCCACACGCCCAGCCATTTCCACGTCACTAATGCACCCATCCAAACACCATTCTACCACACGCACCACAGATGCCAATATCCACCACAATTTACCTATACCCTCTACCTAACTCTTAAACTACCCTCCCCGGGTATTCGTGATAGGGGTCCATCCTCCCCATCCACTCCCTTCGCACCAACCACTCCGCTCCACGATTTCCACCAGACTCACTCCACACCATCCATTCCATACTCCATGTATCCCAGACCATTCATTTCATCCAACCATTCTCCATACACCTGTTCACTTGCACACCTGTGCTCACACACACCTGGTGGCTCTTGCACCCTCCTTTCCTCCCAGGCTTCTTCATTCACTACAATGCCATTCACCCACACTCACAATACTCTGCTCAATACAACTCACAATCGCGCTTTCCACCATACGCTGCTCCTTCACCTCCTTCACACACACAGCACCATTCACGAGCATTGCCTCATTTGCTCAACACAAAGATTCTCGCACACACGGAATCATCTGATCTACCTGGTGCCCTTCTAAAACTCGCGCTTCCCCGTCGCCCCTTATACTATTGCGCTCCCTCGTCGTTATCATCCAACTAATCTACCTACGTCCCCTACTACAGGTATCATGTCGCTACTTAACGCTACCGTTACCTATTGTCATTTCTCTAGATCCCTAATCTATTTATCCAAACCCTCCCTGGCTTGGTTTTCACCGCCATAACCCCATAACCTATAGCTCATGTGCCCGGGTGGATGTGAGGGATGGCAGAGTTGCCATTCCTCCACATCGGGCATCTCCCACTATAAATTTTGCCCATCCAATTTTCTGCCAATCACATCTGCCAATCAATTTACCCATCAAATTTTGCCAATCAAATTTCACTGCTAATCATATTCCCTATCCCTACTCATCCATTATTCTGAGCCTCGGTACGGCAAAGTACATTCTCAAAGCTAGGCTTCGCAAAGCCGAGCAATGAATGCGGGTGGTTCGTCTACCGCGGTTGGATCCGTCCGGCACTCGGTTCAGGGGAAGAGGTTTACTCGGCCCGAGATTCCTAGGTCCACCTCGGCGCGGAGCCTTTCGGTCTCCCGCCCGATGGCCCAATCTCGCCCGGCCGGAACACTGCAACCACAAGGGGTCGCCGTCCCGACCCTTCCTACCTTCCCTCGCACCGGGCCGCCCGCTCCGCTTAGCAGAGCGCGGACGCGACCGTGCAGGGCGAAGCCCGGCCCGGGTCGCGCACGGCGGTTCTTTTGAAACCGCCATGATTACGACCCCCGCCGGTTCCCGCAGTACCCAAAGCCCGGCACGGACCGAGGGCTCGCGTCGGCTAAACGTCGGTCTAACCGCTGCTCCGTTTAACATCAATGCTTCACTTGCATGCTCACACCAAGCGTTCCGTTCCTTATTCACACATCCAGGGGTCTCCATACACTCCGTCATTGCACCTTCTCTTACACACCACCCAGGTACACTCATTCCGCTCACAGACTTCGTTACACACCTGTCCACCGCACACCTTGGCAAACACTCGTCGTTTGCACACTCCATCAACACACCTCCTCGCGCCCACTCCTCGGTCACATCCTCTGTGACAATCATGGGTGTGCACTCTTTTGCGCACCCAATCACGCGCTTCAATGTGCCCTCCCGCACCCGCGCCACCACCAACTCACTCTCCGTGTCACTCTCACCACCACACTCTGTCGTGCGTTCACTCTCACTCTCGACAGCACACTCACTCCTCGGCGCACACTTTTTCCTCACACACCCCATAGTCAGACATCCTCGCACACCTCCTCTTTCCACACACTCTGCACCAGTCGCACACCTCACCAGCGGCCTCTCACGAACGCCCGGGTCTAGACCAACACCCAAGCTCACTGAATCTCCCCTCACACCATATACATTCCCGAGCATATCGCCACTCACCTCGGCACCTCTTCTCTTCCGCTCCTCTTCCGCCACCTGCAAACTCTTTATTTGGTCAGTAAGCACATCATCATGCTGTGAGCACAGACCTTGCACCAATTCCATCACCTCCTCCTTTATCTCCCTCTTAGTCTCCCTCCGTCTCTTCTTAATTTCACTTACCCTCTCTTCCACTTCCTCTAATTTTTGTCTCACCTCCTTTATTTCCCAGTGCGCCCCTTCAATTTCTCTTGGTCATTTCTATGTGCGTCCTGACTTCACGTTCTTTTGTCTCCATTGCCTTGGTCACCTCTTCTAACCTCTTCGTCAACCCCTCGTGTACCATCTGACATTCCTTCTTTGTCGCTATCAGTTCTTTTTTTATCTCCTTTTGCGTCGCCTTCAACCCCCCTATTACCGCCGTGTTCTTTTCCACCTGCTCCCCTAACTCCTTTTGTCCCACCGTCAGCTGCTCTACTCCCCGCGTCAGGTCTTCTATTCCCCCCTGTAACCTAGCCGTGCTTTTCCTCACCTCTTTCTCCATGCGCTCCTCACCCCGCTTTACCTCCTCGCGTACCCCCGCGATCTCTTCGCCCACTCCGCGCCTTATATCCTCCCCCATCTCTCCCATCTCTTTGGTAGATGCCGCCCTCATCTGCTCCAAATCATTACTTTGGGCATCCAATTTACTTTCCAACCCGATTTTCACCTCCTCTATCTGATTCCCCCATCTGCTTAATTTCCCGGGTGGATTGCTCCCCTATTTCCCTCAATTTGCCTTCCATCTTGTCTTCTAGCCCCGTTAACGCATTCTTCACCCCTTTCATCCCGTTGTCTAACCCCTCAAATTTGTTGTCTAAACCCTCAAATTTGTTGTCTAAACCCTCAAATTTGCCTTCTAGCCCCCCGATTTGATTTCCTAATCGCTCCCCCATTCTGTTTTCCATTTGTTCCAATTGTTCTCCCATCCCCATTTGCACGGCGGCCTGCAGCGGCGCAATGAGGGCTTGCATGTCTATCCCTCCCACTTGGGCCGCGGGCGCGGCTACCGTGGCCACCACGTGCGAGGCGCCATCTTGTGCGCCTTCAACCTCGTGAGCGAGGCCGCCATCTTGTGCGCCTGAAACCCCCTCCACCACATCCTCATTGCCTTTGTCCTCCATTACTCCCAATTCCTCCCTGTGGTCCTGGGTTACCTCTAACTCCTCTTCTAACTCCCCTACCGGCATCCGATCACCTTGATCATCCATGGCACAATTTAATTTGGATGTTAAACAAAATTTCGGCTGCTCCAAATTTGGACCAAATTTTTTTCCATGGATTTAAAATTTGGTTCGGGTCCAAATCCCACTCCTGACACCAATTGTTACGGAACCGGAGTACGGCACTCCCCTTAGCAAGGGGGGGGGGGTGGGGGAGGGTTAATCCCCCTTGTCTTGTTAAGCTGGCCATCTCCATTCCTGGACCCACCCCGCTCCTTTGTGGGATAGGATTGGCCAAGGTGATTGGCCAAGGTCAAGGGATTCCCGGACACCTCCGCCAATCCCTCCACAAAGCAAGTGGATGGCCCCGCTCGAATCCCGGACAAGATGGTATTTGCCGAGCGTTTTAGCAATCCGGAATCCGAGCCGTTAGCAATGGACTAAACCCGAATATAAAGCGGTTCGGCCAAAATCGTACCACAGGTACTCAATTGAAAGAAATCACGAAAGCGATCGGACGAGAATGAAACCAAAGTAAGGAGGAACAGGTATTTATTATTAACTATACAAAAACCAAAGGAAAAGCAGAAATAAAAGTAATATTCAGGAAAAGAAGACACAGTGCAATGCTTAAACAGGCTTACTTATACCCACAAGACAATACAAACAGACTCACACGAATAGGGAATTTGAAGGCAGGAATGACTGGAGGGATGAGAAGGGTAGTCGGTCCACACAGCTGGCGGCAGGGAGGTCCGGGGATCGCGGCACGACATCGGGGTCCCGCTTGAGCGTCCACGCTCCGGTTCCGTGGCGAAAAGCCGGTTGTCAGTGCTGGTTGGGATCGCCCACGAGCGTGCCGACTCTCACTCGCCGCTGGATGTTCGCGCCAAGCAAATGGCGAAGATGAATGATGGACGATCCTCTCAACTGGTACCTTCTCACTGTCTCTCTCCCTCTCTCTCTCCACCCTCTCGCGCCAAGGGTTTTTATTATCATGACCACGCCCTTGGAACCTTCTCGATTTTACCAGACGTTTCTTTGCCACGCCCTTGGAACCTTCTCGATTTTACCAGACGTTTCTTTGCCACGCCCTTGGAACCTTCTCGAATTTACCAGACGTTTCTTTGCCACGCCCTTGGAGCCTGGTTGGTCATTCGGGGCTCTCTGGCTCCACCTTTGATGATGAGGGCTCTCTGGCTCCACCTTTGATGATGAGGTGGGGCCACGCCCTTCTTCTCCGATCCTGGCCTCGTGGGCAATGGAGTTTTGGCGAGATGTGGAGCAAGTAAACACAGCCCCATGCAACTTACTGGCACTTTTAGGAGGCCATTGGGGATATTGAAAGGGATATATCTCATTTGATTGATGCAACGTAGAGTCGACTATTGGAAACACAGCCTTACCTGAAACACATACGTTGTACTTCTTTCGCCGAGTCTGGCAGACAGCGTCGCCGAGTCTGGCATTTCACTCAGGCCAACTGGCATGGTCTTCAAGCAGCCATCAATCATCTGGACTGGTCTCCCATCTCTACCACCTCTGACATCAACTCAGCCTGGGAATTCTTCCAAAGTAAATTGCTCTCTCTCATGCACAGATTTATCCCATCTCGTCTTCAGTTGTCATACCCTTCCTCCCATCCAGGGTACACGGAATCTTGTGGTGAGGCTGTTGCCCAGAAACAACTTGCTTTCGTCTCCTGGAAAGCAAATCCAACGGAAGGAAATCTCATTTCCTTTCACAAAGCCCGAAACAAGTGTGTGTCCACCCTCAGGAGAGCCAGGAAACAATATCTCACCGTTCTCAAGACCGAACTCTCTTCTCTGTCTCCCTCTTCCAAATCCTGGTGGTGTCTGGTCAAATCTGTTTCTGGTGTTTGTTCCACCTCCATCCCCTCCCTTACCTCAAACGGCTACACAGCTGACTCCGCACGTGAAAAAGCTGAATGCCTCAACTCTGTGTTTGCCTCTAAATCTTGTGTCCCAAACCAATCCCTCTCTGTACACACCGTACCCAGTCGTACCCAGCTGCTCCTGGACTCCGTGTCCTTTCCTCCTGACAAGGTGGAAAAGTTTCTGTAAACTCGACTCTGATTCTGCAACTGGACCTGACGGCATCAGCCCACGGGTCCTAAAATCCTGTTCTTCTGCTCTTTCACTCCCTCTCTCTGTTCTATTTACCCTCTCTTTTGCTCAAGGTCAACTGCCATCTGCTTGGAAATCAGCCAACATCACCGCTTTGCACAAAAAAGGTGCAAAAACATATCCTAGCAACTACAGACCAATCAGCCTTCTCCCAATTATCAGCAAAGTCATGGAATCCATCATTGCTTCGGATATGAAATCTTTCCTCTTCTCCAATGGCTTGATCTCTGATCATCAATTTGGTTTCAGACCAGGTCACTCTACTCTGGACATGCTGCTTCTGCTGTCTCAACAATGGATGGAGGTCCTCAATGCCAAACAGGAAATTAGAGCTGTCTCCCTCGACATATCAGGTGCCTTCGATACGGTCTGGCACCCCGCTCTGCTCACCAAACCCTCCTCCTTTGGCATCCATGGAAAGCTCCACGCATGGCTGGCGGACTTCCTCTCTAGTCATAGTCAACGTGTGGCCCCGAATGGGTTTCTCTCATCTCCTCTTCCTGTTCAGGCTGGAGTTCCCCAAGGCAGTGTTCTGGGCCCTATGCTTTTTCTGGTCTTCATCAATGATCTCTCTGATCTCTCAATGATCTCGAGCCTGGCGTTGGCTTAGCGGTTAGGGTGCCGGCTTGGGATCCTAGGATCCTGGGTTCGAATCCCGGTCGATCGCTGAATTAACGCCAGGGGGGTTGACTCAGCCTGTCATCCTTCCGAGGTCGGCTAATTGAGTACCAGCTTGCTGGGATGAATCATCACGGTGTGTTCCCCGATTTAGAATAGGTACACCATATCCCTGCGCATCGTAAGAGCGTGACCAAGGGTTGGCGTCAGGAAGGGCATCCGGCCATAAAAACATTGCCTCAAACAGGGAACCATGATTGTCATGGGGCCCTCAAGGCTAACCCCCACCCTAGCGGGGAAAAATGGCCTTAAAACGATCATTCATTCATTCATTCATCAATGATCTCTCTGACTCTCTTGAAAATCCTCTCTATCTTTTTGCTGATGACTCCACTCTCTGCCGCTCCATTCCTCATCCCTCAGATCGGCAGTCTGCAGCCTCCTCACTCTCTGCAGACCTGGACAAAATCACAGACTGGGCAAACAAGTGGAACATGTCTTTCAATCCTGACAAATCTCACACTCTTACGATGTCTCTCCAAAAAGACCGACTGGACAACCCTCCCATCTACTTTCTACTTTCTGAATAATCCTCTCCAAGAAGTTCTGTCACTCAAGCTTTTGGGTCTCACTATCTGCCATGATCTTTCCTGGGAAAACCACATTTCCAAGCTGGCCTCCAAAGCCAGTCGCCGACTGGGCATCCTCCGTCGTGTGAAGTCCTTCCTTGGCACACCTGAGCTCCTCACAACATACAAGGCTTTCATCCGCAGCTCAATGGAGTACTGCTCTCCCCTCTGGGCTGGTGCTCCTGCCTCACACCTAGCTCGTCTTCATGCTGTTGAAACCAAAGCATTCAGAATCATTGGAATCTCCCGCGATGACGCTATCTCCGAGGGCCTTTCACTTACTCACCGCAGGCAGGTTGGTGGTCTTTCCGTCTTCTACCGACTCCTCTCTGGCCTTGCTCCCCCAGCTCTCTCTGGGCTCTGTCCCCCAAATATTCCTACAGGTCGCACAAGATCTGCCTGCAACCCTCTTATGGTTAAACTGCCAAAATCAAGACTCTCTGCTCACCTTCACTCCTTCATTCCTCTTTTCTCCCGCCTCTGGAACAAACTCCCTCACTCTCTTCAATCCCACTCCTCCCCCAAGGTTTTTAAAATGGCTGTTCACCACCATCTCTTATCACCTTCACCACCATCCCAATCCAAAACCTTGATCTTTTCTACCCCCGCTAATTTCACCCCAAATCCACTTTTTGAGGTGCCGACTTCTTTCCTGGAAGTCCTTGGTGTCTTTCCGTTTTATACCTATCCTGCCCCCCCCCCCCCAGGCCCTCTCCCTCCCACACATCTCCCGATGTCCCTGCTCTCAAATGTTGTGTTTGTGTGCTTCCTCCACTTCTCTCCCCATCTTGCAACCGCTCCCCTTTTTATATACTTTGTTTGCTTGTTTGTTTGATTTGTTTGTTTGATAAATGTAAGCTCTTTCTCGAGCCTCGACTCTGTATACAAAAAAACAAAAAACAACTGCATGGATCGCTCGGCCTTTCGAAGCCGAGCCATGACAAAGTATTTCCACACGAAGAGGCTCGAGTGTAGTGGACTGATGAGGATAGTGTACCCTGCGTGGAGGAATGGTAGTTTGACCATTCCTCACACGACCGGGGCTCATGAGCATTAGTTTAGGGGGACGGCAGTGATAGGCACATGGGGGTGCCAGCCATGGTTACCTCCATGGGGCACCGAAGCTAGCCGAGGGAGGGCTAGGATAATGTTAGAGAATTGGAAGACTGTAGGAACAAGATTTAAGTAGTGACACTGTACCTATAGTGGGTACAGTACCAATAGTGACACTGTACCTATAGTGGGTAGGTAGATTAGCTGGATGATAATGACGAAGGGAGTGCATAGTGTAACGGGATGTTGGGGAAGCACGAGTTTTAGGGGAAAAAGCAGTTAGATAGATGATGCTGTGTGTGTGTGTGAGAAATTGTGTGATGAGACAAGTGAAATTGTGTTGAGGTGTGCGAGGAAAGAGGTGTGCGAGCACAAAATGTGTGCGAGACAAAAGGGTGTGCGAAATAACTGGTGTGTGAGAATATTTGGTGTGGAATAGAAGGTGTGGAATGCATGATGCGAAGGAGTGAATGGGGGGATTCGAACCCATTTGAGAAAGACCGGGGGGGGGGGGTAGTGTAAAGCCAGGTAGAGGGCAGAGGCAAAATTTGTAAAGATATTGACACCTGTGGTGCGGGTAGTGGCAAAGTAGTGCTTTGGAGGGTGCATGAGTCAGTGACATGGCTGGGCGTGTGGTTTATTTGGTGCGTATGGTTATTGGGGCACTCCGCCACTGGTAGTTTGTCGGCCAGGTGAGGCCGCAGGTAGGCTCTGGGAGCCAGTTAGGGTAGTTGTGAGTTGTTGAGTGGCGCCCGAGGATCCAAAGGAAGGACCCGGGTTGACCAATGCCAAGGTGGGCATCAGGGGGTAAAGAGCCAGGAGGGGCCTTCCCCAGTTTAGGTAGTCGCAGGAGCAGGTAAGCTCGGGTGGCGACTTCAGTGGCAGAGGTGCGCAGGGAGGTAGACCTGCTAGTGGATCCACACGACCCAGCCCCGAAATTGTGCAAAGGCACAGAGTGAAAATTTGAGGGAGTGAGACCCAAATTTCAGGGGCACCACAGGGTGGACAATGGGAATTCAGGTTTTTAGAACCACATAGTTTAAAGAGGCCGATTGGCAGGGTACGACCCCGGGTAGGGTAAAAGTAAAATGTCAGTAGTGTAGTTAGGAAGAGAAATCCCTTCGCATCATCCACAGCCAGTCACCGAGGAGGACGAAACTCCACACCAAGGCTCTGTAAACTGTTTGAGTAAGTGAGATGCATCAGGACGTAATGAGACATTGTGTTTGTTCCATTCCTTCCTTCCTGGGAGGGATTGGGAGATGAATTTGAAATAGAGGGGGATATGGGAGGCAAGACGTAGAGACGAATTTGTAAATACAAGGAGGGCTAGGGTAGTGTAAAGCCGACGGTGAGGGGTACGGACGGCTAGGGACGAGTCTGCTCTGCTCGCTCTTCCGCGCCCCTCACGCTGCATTACCTTGTGTTGCTGTTTACCTTTGCGCCCTTTCCGCTTTGCTGTTCGTGCTTTGTCTGTCCCCCCCCCAACCCCAGGACCATTTTGGAGGTGGAACTGTGCAGCACCATCGACATGTGCAGCATTCCTTGCTACATTTGTGCAGCATCCCTGCTGCACTTTGTTACATCTGTGCAGCTGAACTGTGCAGCACTTTGCTGCCATATCCTTTTGTTATAACTTTGCTGCACCTGTACAGCACTTTGCTGCCACAAACACTTTGCTGCACCTTATACACTTATGGACCACAGGTCTTGTGGCCTTGCACATCTGCTGTGCAGCACCTTGCTGCAGCATCACCTTGCATCTTCGGACCACTTGTTTTGAGTGGCATTAATGTCACGCAGTCGGACCACATGAGGTTGGCCCTACTTGGCAAGGAAATACAACAAGCGCTACGCCGATATCCCCCGTCGGGGAAGTGATGTGAGTTGACAAAGTGGAAGACGCAGAAAACATACTATGATATGATATTTCGCTCAAAAGGTTCAGACATACATGGAGGCGGCCATCTTGGATTTTGACATGGCGACCCTATTTTCAATAGCGTTCTTCCTTATGCCTAGATACACCCACACACCAGATTAGAAGTTGGTACTTCGCTTAGTTTTTCAAGTTATTCCGCTCACAAGGTTCAGACGTACATGGCGGCGGCCATCTTTGATTTTGACGTGGCGACCCAATTTTCAACATCGCTCTTCCTTATGCGTAGATACACCCACACACCAGATTAGAAGTTAGTCGTTCGTTTATTTTTCAAGATATTTCGTTCACAAGGTTCAGACATATATATGGTGGTGGCCATCTTGGATTTTGACGTGGTGACCCAATTTTCAATAGGGTTCTTCCTTATGCCTAGGTTCACCCACACACCAGATTAGAAGTTGGTACTTCGCTTATTTTTCAAGATATTTCGCTCACAAGGTTCAGACATATATATGGTGGCGGCCATCTTGGATTTTGACCTGGCGACCCAATTTTCAATGGCGTTCTTCCTTGTTCCGAGATACACCCACACACCAGATTAGAAGTTGGTACGTCGCTTATTTTTTCAAGATATTCAGCTCACAATGTTCAGACATACATGGCGGCGGCCATCTTGGATTTTGACGTGGCGACCCAATTTTCAACAGGGTTCTTCCTTATGCCTAGATACACCCACACACCAGATTAAAAGTTGGTACTTCGCTTATTTTTCAACATATTTCGCTCACAATGTTCAGACATATATATGGTGGCGGCCATCTTGGATTTTGACGTGGCGACCCAATTTTCAATGGCGTTCTTCCGTGTGCCTAGGTACACCCACACACCAGATTAGAAGTTGGTACTTCGCTTATTTTTCAAGATATTCAGCTCACAAGGTTCAGACATGCATGGCGGTGGCCATCTTGGATTTTGACGTGGCGACCCAATTTTCAATAGGTTTCTTTCTTATGCCGAGATACACCCACACACCAGATTAGAAGTTGGCACTTCGCTTATTTTTCAAGATATTCCGCTCACAAGGTTCAGACATACATGGCATCAGACATACATGGCGGCGGCCATCTTGGATTTTGACGTGGGTTGCACCCACACACCAAATTCGAATGCGGTCCTTCGCTTACATTTGCACATATGCACGCACGGACGCCCGCACGCACGCACGCACGGATGGACGAACGGACACACGGACGGAGGGGAAAACCATCGTCCCCCTTTCACTCCGTGGTGCAAGGGGGGACAATAAACGCATTCTTTGTGCATTTTTATTATGGTGTGCTAGGGACGAGAGGATTTGTAAGGTAGATAGCCCTGAAGATCAGGAATGGCCTGTATGTGGGTCCGGGGGCTGGCCGGTTTGATAGGCACACAGAAGAAGCAAGATGCAAGAAGCAAGCAGCAAGTGTAGTGAATTTTTGAGTGTGTTTTGGGATTTTGCTGTGCTTTCTTTCCCCTCCAATCTTCTTTCCAAAAAGGACAGGTCCTGGGTCATAGAGTTGTAAATAAATTAAGTTTTCTGTGCTTGTAAATACTAGGGCATGCCCGTACTATATATATATCTAAAATTATATCCCCCCCCCTCTATTTACATGAAATGGTTTGGTCCATTCGCAAAGCCAAAGCGAACGGCTTGCGAGTACGGTGACAATCCCCCCCCTCTATTTACATGAAATGGTTTGGTCCAAAGCGAACGGCTTGCGGAGTTTGGTAAAGAAATCGCCATAGCGTGCACAAACGCGCAGGAAAGCGAAAGAATCGCAAATTAGTTTTAATTAGTTTTAAAACATAGTTTAACGCCAACATAGCGGCAACATAGTTTGCCAACGTGAAATAAATGAATACGCTCTCAAATGTGCCGTCCGAGGCAGAGTCTGTTCGCCACGTTCGGCACACGTGATAACTCGCTGCTCTCTGATTGGTTGAATCGTTTTTTGGACATAGCTCGGTAACTACTTCTCCGATTAATATGAAACCTTGAAAAGGCACATCCTCGGGTCCCCAGCAATATACCTGGCAAGTTTCAAGTATATCGGACCCGTGGTTGTCGAGAAACAGCGGTCACAGACAAACAAACACACAGAGATTACTGGAATTATAGATAGATAAAATGCTGCCCACCGGCTATGTGTTTAGTTTGACAAATTCCGGATTCGGTTAGTTGTGGGCGTGATTCTGTTAGATAGCTACTCAACGCAATAGGGGGGGGGGACATATTTAGTGTTTTAAAACTGTCGCACCCACGGGTTAGAGTAAATGTTAGGGGGAACCACACCTAGATGTCACATGTAAAAGTAAAAGTAATTTGCACATCATTCTCAAAACCAGTAGTTCCATTTTTGTTGCGTTCGACTCGGGGACGAGTCTGACGAGGGGGAGGGGTAGTGTTGCGCTTTTGAGTTTGTACTAATAAAGGTTAAATTTCCCCCTCATAGTTAGTCACACTACAACACGTAGCCTCGCGATAGTTCATTTATTTCATAGTAAATGTAAGCATAGCCCTTTTCCTGTGTTAGTCTTGCGTTGAGTAGAATAATGAGAGTTAGGTCCTTTCATTGCCTTATGCCGCCTTACGCCGCCTTATGCCGCTTTTGACTTTTGGAGCAAATTAACACGAGGCAGGCCTGGCAAATCGAGGCAAGACCGAAGGAGGGCGGAGGAGAAGCAGACGGTAAGAGCGAGCTGCCAATCAGGGCTCGAAGGGAGTGGCTCTGGCACTGCGTCACAAGGCGTGGTTAGAACATTTGAGAGGGCTATGGGGGTTGGCAATATAACCCGTTGCACGAAGCCCCCAACCCAGTTATGGGCAGAGGCGCCTGTGAGCAAGTTACAAGTTCTGAGAGAAGACGTGCATGAATAAAGCTATAAGCGCTATTAAAAATTGGACGCTCGGTTGGGCTCCAGGCAGAGCCTCTATTGGATTACGTGAGTGAGAGAGTGCCGGTAATTAAACGCGCTGTGGAAAACCGCCAAGCCTGGCGAGAGACGTGTACATTTCCCTCACGCCTGCCTGCTCTGCCCTTTGTTCGAGAGACGCGCTGCAAGGATCCCTCCCAACGCCTGCTTACCTTCATCGCGGGACGTGCTGTGACTGGGGAGAGCCACGCCGGGCGGAGCCGTTCCTGGACGACCAGGTCAGCGCGTTCAGAGCGAGTGAACATCATCGTCCTTTCCTTTCCCCTGTGAGTGTGATCGGGCCCCTGTCTGGGATTTACTTAAGACTGTATAAGATTGCTCTGTGTCTCTTCGCCTTGTACATACTAGTGTGAATAATAATTAAACCTGTGTTAAATTACTAATTAAAACCGTTTAATTAAAACCGCTCTAATCGGGTTCCAATACCAAAGGTAACTGCATGGACCACGTGGTAGTAGTGGTACGCAATCCGCTCGGTGTACTCAAATTACACGTGGCTCGTGCAAGGCTTGATTCCCCGCTTCCGCGGCGGCGCAGATATTTCGGTACGTGCGAGAATTGTCCCGAAACCCTAACTTGCGTTTGCCTGGGAGGGGCGATTCAAGTCTCTCGGTTGCGCCGACCCAATAAGAACAAGGGGGCTTAATCTCCCCTTTGTAAGGGCAGGAAGGGTGGCGAAAACCGTAACTATATATATATATATATATATATATATATATATATATATATATATATATATATATATATATATATATATACGTATGCACAATTTACTAACTACAATGATTTACTTCCTTATTTTTGATATCCTTAAATGTAATATTTCATATTGCTTTCATGTTATTTTTTAGGTGTTTTTCTTTTTTGTTGACATATATATTGTATTCGCCGTACATGATTTTGTCTGTCTGTCTGTCTGGGGGTGTGGCTTACTCCGGTTTCGAGAGAAGCTCCACCAATTCTGGGAGAGGCTTCATAAACAAATATCCACCATTTTATTAACTCGCATAGCTTTGAGGCCTGTTTAGTTCCCGATTTTTTGTTTGTTTGTTTACCCGTTTGTTTGTTTTGTTGACATCTATATTGTATTAGCCGTACGTGATTTTGTCTGTCTGTCTGTCTGTCTGGGGGTGTGGCTTACTCCGGTTTCGAGAGAAGCTCCACCAATTCTGGGAGAGGCTTCATAAACAAATATCCACCATTTTATTAACTCGCATAGCTTTGAGGCCACTATCACCTTGCGTCAAGGTGGCCACTATCACTTTGCGTCACTATCACCAACACTCAAGCGGCTGTTTAGTTCCCGATTTTTTGTTTGTTTGTTTGTTTGTTTACCCGATCACCACGCCTTTGCGGACGACAATCAGCTGTACAAAGGAAGCACGATTCAACAAATCGTGCCCACTGTTGAAGTGTTAGAAGGCTGTATTGCCGACGTGAAGGCGTGGATGACCCAAAACAAACTTCAGCTGAACGATGCTAAAACAGAGTCTATGATTGTAATATCGCACAGATGTCCTCGACAATGTTCACTTCCTACCACTATTCATGTTGGTGAAACCGATGTAAACTTTGTTTCGTCGGCCAAGAACCTTGGTGTGGTTTTCGACTGTAACATGACATTTTCCAAGCAAGTATTTCAAACTTGCAAATCAGCATACTTTCAGCTGCGAAAGATCGCATCCATTCGCCACTTTCTTACTCCTCAAGCTGCTCTAACTCTGGTCTGTGCCCTTGTCCTCTCAAGGCTAGACTATTGTAATTCTTTGTATGCTGGCTGCCCTCAGTTTCTCTTGGATAAGTTACAAAAGGTTCAAAACTCTGTCGCTCGTCTTGTCTGGAAGGCAAAGAAGTCTGACCATGTTACTCCGCTTCTTGAATCCTTACACTGGCTGCCTGTCTCTGCTCGTGTGCAATACAAAATTTGCACACTGTGTTAAAAATCATTGTGTGGAACGGGACCTCACTATCTCTCCGATTTGCTCACTCTCTATGAACCTCGGCGACGGCTTCGCTCAAGCGACGACTCTATGACCTTAGAGCCGCCGCGCACCAGCACCAAGTCGTTTGGCGAGAAATCCTTTTCCTTTGCTGCACCTCTGCTCTGGAATGACTTGCCTTCCTCTGTTCGACATGTTGACTCTCTTCCTGCCTTTAAAACCTCCCTCAAAACCTATCTGTTTCACAAGTCTTTCAAAGTCTAAGTCCTGTTTTCCCTTTGGTTTGAGGTGGGACAGAGATCGAGAGTATGTCTGTGTACATGTGTGGGGGAGGGAGGGGAGGAGGAGGGGGAGTACACAATACACATCTGTGGGTTTTGAATGGGGAGGGAGAGGAACAGGGCAAGAGTGAAGGTGTGTCTGTGTGTGTGTATGTTTGTGTATGTGTGTGCGGTGTGTGTGCGTTCGCATGATAATGTAAAGCGCCATGAGGGTCGTTTACTCTGCTTGATGGGGCTATATAAGACTCCTTTATTATTGCACACCGCACCTTTCCTATGCCATCTCCAGGCATTGCAAATCGTCATTGCCGGGCACTGAAGGGGGCTCGGCAGTGACGCACGCTGAAAGAGAGTACTCAGTTTTCACTCTGGTTGTTTGTTTTCTTGGTTGTTTTCTTTCTTGTTTTCTTGCTTTCTTGTTTTCTTGTTTGTTTGTCCGGACGATATCTCAGCCATCCTTTGAGCTAGGAAGCTGAAATTTCGGCACAGTAGTGAGCAAGTCCTTTGTCAAAAATATTATTTTTTGTTTTTTGAATAATCAATTAATTGAGGAGTTATTTAATTATTAGCGTTTAATTAAGTTAATTAAATTTCATTTCTCTTCTAACCATTAACTCAGGCACCTTTTGAGTTAGGAAGCTGAAATTTGGACATGCCAATGACCAGGTGATTTGGCTGCAAAGGCTATTTTTGATTTATTGATTAATCGATTAATTATTTATTGATTAATCAATTTATTATTTAATTTTTTCTTAATGAGTTATTTAATTACATTTCTAAAAGATACATCTTCGGATGAAGCACTAGTGGTTTAGTTATGCTATTAGCCAATTGATTATGAAAATATTTTGTGATAATCTTTTATTGATTTTAATTATACAATTAATCAATCAATTAGTGTACACCTCTCCCTCCCAATGCAGCCTCTATGAGCTGCACTGCGGTACTGCCGGGTGCCACAGGCGCCCCGGCAATGCCGCGCTGTAGGATATTTAATTATTTGGCATGGGGGCGGTGTACTTTGAATGTATGTGTACTTGTTTTTAGGTTTACTCTCCATGAAATGGAGAGGAAACCTATTATTACTGCTAGAGTTTTTCTTATTATTCTTCCGCCCTATTTTGCACCTCCGAAAATTCATAATTAATGTTCTCAGCAACCGCTGGTCGGATTGACAGGAAATTTTCATCAAATGATCGTCTCGGCTCCTAGAATTTTTTAATGCTAATTATGACGTCATAGGTCACGTGGTGTGGGCGCCATCTTGTAAAACAAATTCAAATTTTCCCCTCTGTATCTCCGAAATGGCTCAATGGAAAAATTTGAGGAATGGCTCATTCTAAATAACTCTTCAATGGGAACAAAAGACATGTGTATCGAGTATATTAAAAATGCTAACGTTAAGAGGTTAGAATTCGTCAACAAAAAATTTTCTCCCCCGAAAATGGGATTTTTTCCCAGATGCTTAGTTAAAAAAAACTCAGAATGCAAAAATTTTCGAAGTCATACGTCACATGGTTCGGCCGCCATCTTGTTTTTCGTGAAAAAACACAAAAACCCCTTTTTCTCCGCAACGGCTGAACGGATCGAGTCCAAACTTGGCTTGCATATTCGCATACCCATGACGAACAAAAAAGTCAATGAGCACGACGTCATCCGACACATGCTTTCAGAGTTATGATGTTTTAAAGCTCAAACTAGAAATGGTATCCCCTCCATAATTTGTGGAGATATCGAGTGGAAACTTTACACAAATGTTCCTCATGGGGGTATGTTTCAACGTTACTTGAGACGTTTTGATAAGTCACATGGTTTGGCCACAATAAATAATGGAAGTTAAATTTTAAAAAGCTTGTAACTCTTGAACCACTGCATGGATCGACTTGAATATTTAATGCAATGTAGCTCTCATCAAGCGGAAGAAGTGTGCAAAATTTCAAGATGATTGGATGCACGGTCTCGAAGCTATAAGTCTTTATTGTTGAAAGAAGAAGAAACACACCGATTTGTCCTTCCAGAACCTGATCACTATCACACGATCTCCCGCGGTCATTCCAACCTCAAATGAAATTCCAATTGAGGATTTGTCAATAGGTGAGGTCTATTAACAAACGAATGAAACAGATTTGCTCAAATTCTGACTTCTTTTATATCGATCGCATTTCACCCAAAGGTTGAGGTACTAAAGAAGAAGAACACACCCTTTTGTCCCTCCAGGACGTGATCACTATCACACGATCTCCCACGGTCATTTCAATCTCAAATGAAATTCCAATTGAGGATTTGTCAATAGATGAGGTCTATTAACAAACGAATGAAACAGATTTGCTCAAATTCTGACTTTTTTAAACTCGATCGCATTTCACACAAAGTTTTGGGCCACTAAAGAAGAAGAAGAATCGTTTGGCTTCTCAGATAAAATAAGTAATTCTGTCTCTGCAATTTCAGGTTAATTTTCTTTTTAAAATGGCTTTTTCTGCAATCAGTGCATGGATTGACATGTGTGGATGTGTGTGTGGGTGTGGGTATGGGGGGGGGGGGAGGGATGTGTGTGTGTGTGTGGGGGGGGGGGTTGGTGTGTGCATGTGTGTGTGGGGGATGTGCATGTTTATGGATGTGGGGATGTGCATGTGTGTGGATGTGTTTGTGGGTGTGTGTGGGGGGTGGGGGGGGGTGGATATGTGTGCATGTTGGGGTAGGGGGGGGGTTGGGGTGTGCGTGTGGAGGAGGGGGGGTTGGATGTGTGTGTATGTGTGGGGGAGGGAGGATGTGTGCATGTGTTTGTGTGTGTGTTAGCGGTGGGGGATACGTGTGTGTGTGTGTGTGTGTGTGTATGTGTGGAGGGGTGTGTGTGTGTGTGTGTGTGTGTGTGTGTATGTGTGGAGGTGTGTGTGTGTGTGTGTGTGTGTGTGTGTGTGTGTGTCTGTGAATGAAAGAGAGGGATACAATTGTGAGGAACAGAAATGAAAAAACGAGATGTGTGTGTGTGTGTGTGTGTGTGTGTGTGTTGGGGGTGGGGTGTGTGTGTGTGTGTATGGGGGATGTGTGTGTGTGGGGGGGGGGGGGTGGAGGAATGTGTGTGTGTAGGCGGGGGGGGGGGGTTTGGTGTGTGGTGTGTGTGTGTGTGTGTGTGTGTGTGTGTGTGTGTGTGTGTCGGGGTTGTATCCCAGGGGGTTGTGTCAAAGCATGTCCAATGAAAGTGGGGTTGTAGGAAAAGTGGGGTTGTATGAAAAGTGGGATTGTATGAAAAGTGGGGTTGTATCAAAAGTGGGGTTGTATCAAAAGTGGGGTTGTATCAAAAGTGGGTGCGAGTAAACCGGTCATCACTGCCAGCAGTTTTAAAGTGGCAGTTCTAGTTATTATTATTATTTAGTTAGGCCTGTGCTGTATTGCTCTCTCAAAGTTTTATTTCAACTCTAATTCGATATATCATTTCAATTTTAACAGTTGCTAACATAGTTTTAGACTCGGTGGAAAAAAAACGGGAGTAAAATCCCATGAGAGTTTCCGTTTATGGAACAAAATGAATTCTCAAAGGCCTGCAATATCAAGGCCATTGAGTCTCTCTCACGCCTTTATCTCCAATCTAACTCACCATCTGATTTCATTTGTATCGATGGTTTTAGACTGGGTGTCAGAAATACTTGAGAACATTTACGTACATGGGAAAATGCAGAGATATATTTTTAAAAATCGAGCCACGATGTATCATACGCCTAAAATAACAGAAGGGGGAAATATTGACATATATTAAAAATTCGCTTTTTGCTTTTCCGTTAAGATATATTACTTTTCCGTTTGATGACAGTCGTCACAAAAACGTCAACAATGATGCCGACATATATTACTTCGTTCTTATTTCATTCAACATTATTATCCGGAAGTAAAGGTTCACGTGTTCATTTCACGTGTGCAAAAACAAACTCCATTTTACGTGTGCATGGACGTGTAATTCACATATGTAAAATAAATAAATTAACAGACGGAAATTGCTGAGAGATATTTCGTTTGGAGCGATTGTACACCACCCAAAGCAAAAATTTCACCGATAAACAAAGTGAATTCACCGAGCGAATTTCATCGAATTTCACCGAGTTTCAGAAAATTACCGAGAGATATTTCTTCGTTTTTATTTTATTAGTTACGAACAGAAATACCCAGCGTTGCCGGGCTGGGAGGAGGAGGAGGGAAGGGGGGAAGGGCACGTACACTTTAAACATGTATATACATGTGGGATGTGGGATATATACATGTGGGACATGTGGGATGTGTGTAGGTGTACGTGTGTGTGTGTGTGTGTGTGTGTGTGTGTGTGTGTGTGTGTGTATATATTGTTGCGGATCTCGGACGTCGGCTCTCCCCTTATCAAGGGGGGGGGGGGGGTTAATCCCCTTGTCTTGTTATCTGGCCGACCCTAGTCCTGGAAGTTATACGCTCCTTCCGGTCGGTATTAGGTAGGATTATTGGTCAATTTAGTCCCAAATACCTAATTACAAACACCGACCGCGAAGCAGGGAAATAACTCCCGCTCGAACCACGGATATGATGGAAAATGCCGAGCGGATAGCGATCCGCGATCCAAGCCGTTAACAAGGGGACTAACCCCAATTATAGCGGTTGCAATCGTGCCACGTTTACCCAATGAGAGAAAGGACGGATGCGATCGAATAAGAGAAACCCAGAAGATAGGAAGAACAAAGATGGGTTTATTAATTATTTACAAGAAGGAGAAGAGGAAACAAAAGAATGTACAGGATAGGAAGAGGTAGAAGCAGCACACAGGGCAGTCTTATGGCAGTCTTAAGTTAATACCCAGGATAAACGTACACACTCACACGGGGATTGTAGATGGTCACCGGCTCGTCCAGGCTCCAGTCGGCTCCAGTCCAGGCTTTGGTCCAGCGGCGAAAGCCGACAGGCAGCTCCGCATATAGTTGAATGCGACCGGACCTTATATAATGGGGGGAAGCTGGTGTCCTATGGCGTACGTAATATGTGCACCCTCATGCCAAACGCACCCTCTCCAACGGTCTCTTAATCAGCGCGCCGTATATCGCTTCTTCAACCATGCGCATTTCCCAGCAAGTCCAATGCGCTCTCTCCAATCAGTAAGTAAGTTCTCATCAAGCGCGCCGTATCTCTCCTTCAAGTCCTTTTATCAGCGCCGTGTGCACGCGAGTCCTTTAAGAGTCCTGTGAAGGCGAGCTCTCTCACGCAGTCCTTTTACAACGCGCGCGCCTCCAAGAAGTCCTTTCAAACGAACGCGCCTCCAACAAGTCCTGTGAAAGAGCTTTGCGCTCGCTTATATATCTCCACCAGCAAAACGCTCTGCGAGCCCAAAAGCCACGCCTGTCGGCCAAGTTACTTCAGCCCTGGTTGGTTGGTGAGGGCTTACCGGCTCCGCCTTTGACGGCTGGATGACGTGGCCACACCTTCTTCTTGGCGTTCCGCCCCCTTTCTCGGGCCTCACCGCGTGGCTTATGGCTGCGTTTGAGCGAGCTCCAACTCAAGGCAGTGAACACTGCTAACAAAGGCGCGTAACAAATTGGGAGGGGCCATGGCAGACTGGAGGGCGCGTAATGGCGTCGTTTGGAGAGGGAGGTTGCAAACTGAACGGAATGGGGCCTACTTCTTATTTGATTGACAACGCAGATTCAACTATTGGAAACACGGCCTTATCTAAAACACATACTAATGAAATAACTGGAATCCTATGGTGGCCTACGTGTTGCTTGTGGACTAACTAGGGGTGCTACCTTTAACCTTTAATGATGTTGAATTTATTTACACAAGTGAGGGTTCTCAAAACCGCAACAATATATATAATCGGGAGATTAAATCAGACGCGGACGTAGCTTCAGGACGTCGATCTTTAATTGTCGACAAGCTTTCGACCAACAAAGGTCTTCTTCTTAGTCGTCCCCAAGTTCAACGGAAGAATGGGGACGACTTGGGGACGACTAAGAAGAAGACCTTTGTTGGTCGAAAGCTTGTCGACAATTAAAGATCGACGTCCTGAAGCTACGTCCGCGTCTGATTTAATCTGCCGATTATTTATTTAATGCAAATGAGACGCCCTGCTCGTACTGTGGAGTTTCTACTATTTCTCACAGTTATACATATATAAACCACACACACACACATATATATACTCTCACATATAAGTACACATATATATACACATATAAGTTATATATATATACACAAAGAATTAAGTTAAGCACCCCTACACAACGAATTAAGGTAAGCACCCCCTAATATATATTCTTTGTGTATATGTATACATTGGCATATATTCTAAGGTATGTGAGATCAAATAATGATTGGTATGACATTAGCAATTATCCATTGATGAAATGCAGATGAGTGCACTCATCTGTGACACCCATCGCTCGTGCAGCACGTGTTATCATCCACGTGGTCGTGATTTTCTGTAAAGGTCGCTAGAGGTCTTCTCAGAACAATGACTGTACGTTAGAAAACATAAACGTCATCCACACTGTCCGTGATGGACCTATAGCTCCATACTTAAATTGAGGTGAAAATATGCCTAAAATTCCCAAAAAATTTCACCTTAAATTATTCAGAATAAAATATTGAAAACGGCATGATTGTTATGTTTTTATGTGACCATAATATCACTTCTCCAGAAAATATAGCAATATCATGGGTATATTACACTGTTTTGAGGACAACAAACTTGTAATGTGCGAGGTTGTAAAAAAACGGGGGGGGTGCTTAACTTAATTCTTTGTGTATATATACGTATATATATATATATATATATATATATATATATATATATATATATATATATATATATATATATATATATCTTGTATGTATGTATGTATATATATATATATATATATATACATATATATATATATATATATATATAATAAATATATATATATATATATATCAGATGCACAAGTATATATATATACTTGTATGTGCATATATATGTATGTGTGTGTATATGTGTGTATGTGTATGCATGTCCATGTGTGTCGGTGTACATGTGCGTGTACGTGTGTACATGTGCGTGTATGTGTGTGTGTGTGTGTGTGTGTGTGTGTACGTGTGTGTGTGTGTGTGTGTGTGTGTGTGCAAAATAATAATAATAATGTACATCTATCTATAATTCCAGTAATCTCTGTATGTCTGTGTGTCTGTGTGTTTGTTTGTCTGTGACCGCTGTTTCTCGACAACCACGGGTCCGATATACTTGAAACTTGCCAGGTATATTGCTGGGGACCTGAGGATGTGCCTTTTCAAGGTTTCATATTAATCGGACAAGTAGTTACCGAGCTATGGCGATTTCTTTACCAAACTCCGCAAGCCGTTCGCTTTGGACCAAACCATTTCATGTAAATAGAGGGGGGGGGGATTGTCACCGTACTCGCAAGCCGTTCGCTTTGGCTTTGCGAATGGACCAAACCATTTCATGTAAATAGAGGGGGGGGGGGGGATTGTCACCGTACTCGCAAGCCGTTCGCTTTGGCTTTGCGAATGGACCAAACCATTTCATGTAAATAGAGGGGGGGGATATAATTTTAGATATATATATAGTACGGGCATGCCCTAGTATTTCTAATGCGCACATATCCACCCAATAGGGTGCTCAAGGCACCAACAAAATTACACAAATCATCATAATACAAAAGAAAAACGAAAACAAGATTCATCTGAAATAAGACAAATTTTATATAACACCAGAGGTGTTACCAAAATTCATCAATGACAAAATCGAGAGATAATAAGATGAAAATAATAAAATGCGTAGTCCAATATAATGTAACCAGTGGGGGGTCACCAGTGGGAATCCCACAGGCATGGACGTGTGTGACATTTCGACATATTGAGTTAGATGCTGCACCTGCACATTCAGTTTCACAAAATGGTTACTGGCAATTCATCAGATGCACAATGATGTCATCCACACAATGTATTTACTTCTGATAACATGTGAATGTATACACACACACACACGCACGCACACACGCACGCACGCACGCACACACACACACACACACACACACACACACACACACACACACACACACACACACACACACACACACACCGTTATACAACACCAGGTTTGTTTGACTCAGCCTGCATCCTTCCATTGAAACAGGGGGCACTGCATCAGCGGCACAGGCACGTTTCCGGAAATGATGCAACAGGTTGCACAGGAAATGATGATATAAAGACTTTTCAAGTAAAAAACAAAAATTAAAAAAACAAAAACAAGTGAACGACACATGATTACAAATGTAACTACAGGACCCAACAAGAGGATGTAAATTATCCACACTGGACACACTCTCGTGCGCTCTGATTGTGAGTGGCCGAACGGACACACAGTGTGAGTGTGCACTGTCTTCGTGTGCTTATATGATGCCAAATTGACCAATAAGCTACGCAGACGTCTTGGTGAAGTGGAGATGATGCACGACACAACTCACCCACCGATCCCAACTACGAGCGACATCACTGAGCTCCGAAACTCCGCACGTGCTTTGGACTTTGAATGTCCCTGCAATGGGATCATCACGGTCCGTTTGGGAACTGTATGTGTCGTAAATATTGTTGTTGTTGTTTAATGGTCTCCAGCATCCCATTTTAAAAATCACATCGACTGCTCTGCATTGCATTCAAAGGCCACCCAGAAGTTCCCTCTAGATTGATCAACTTTACTTGTAAACTTTGCCACCATGACAATTTCCCAACTATTTTATCCATTTTCCAAATTGCATTTGTGCTTCTGTCGTCAATGGCTTACAACACACGATTATTTATTAAAACACTTGTGTGATAAACTCGTAAATAATCAGTGTGGATTGACAACATGTCAATGTGATTTATGCTCCAAAAGTCTGAAAGCCACACGGGGTGTGTTCAGTTACCGAGCAGCTATCAAGCGCTTACCAGCCTACACAGGATGTGGTCACTGGTCAGTTACCTCGCAGCTAGGCAGCACTTGCCAATCTACCGAGGGTGAGTTCAGTTACCAAGCAGCTAGGTAGTGCTTGCCAATCTACCGAGGGTGAGTTCAGTTACCAAGCAGCTAGCTAGTGCTTGCCAAGCCAACGAGGGTGAGTTCATGTACCTAGCAGCTAGGTAGCACTTGCCAATCTACCGAGGGTGAGTTCAGTTAACTAGCAGCTAGGTAGCACTTGCCAAGCCACCCGGTGTGAGTTCAGTTACCAAGCAGCTACCAAGCGCTTCCCAGCCACCGAGGGTGAGTTCAGTTATCAAGCAGCTAGCTAGCGCTTGCCAAGCCACCTGGGGTGAGTTTAGTTACCAAGCAGCTACCATGCGCTTACCAGCCTACCCAGGATGTGGTCAGTTACCAAGCAGATAGCTAGCGCTTGCCAAGCCACCGAGGGTGAGTTCAGTTACCTCGCAGCTAGGTCGCACTTGCCAATCTACTGAGGGTGAATTCAGTTACCAAGCAGCTAGCTAGCGCTTGCCAAGCCACTGAGGGTGAGTTCAGTTACCTAGCAGCTCGGTAGCACTTGACAATCTACCGAGGGTGAGTTCAGTTACCAAGCAGCTAGCTAGCGCTTACCAAGCCACCTGGAGTGAGTTCAGTTACCAAGCAGCTAGCTAGCGCTTGCCAAGCCACCCGGGGTGAGTTTAGTTACCAAGCAGCTACCAAGCGCTTACCAGCCTACCCAGGATGTGGTCAGTTATCAAGCTGCTAGCTAGCGCTTGTCAAGCCACCCGGGGTGAGTTCAGTTACCAAGCAGCTAGCTAACGCTTGCCAGGCCACACGGGGTGAGCTCAGTTACCAAGTAGCTAGCTCGCGCTTGGCAAGCCACCCTGGGTGAGTTCAGTTACCAAGCAGCTAGTTAGCGCTTGCCAAGCCACCAAGGGTGAGTTCAGTTATCAAGCAGCTAGCTAGCGCTTGCCAAGCCACCCGGGGTGAGTTTAGTTACCAAGCAGCTACCATGCGCTTACCAGCCTACCCAGGATGTGGTCAGTTACCAAGCAGATAGCTAGCGCTTGCCAAGCCACCGAGGGTGAGTTCAGTTACCTCGCAGCTAGGTCGCACTTGCCAATCTACTGAGGGTGAATTCAGTTACCAAGCAGCTAGCTAGCGCTTGCCAAGCCACTGAGGGTGAGTTCAGTTACCTAGCAGCTCGGTAGCACTTGACAATCTACCGAGGGTGAGTTCAGTTACCAAGCAGCTAGCTAGCGCTTACCAAGCCACCTGGAGTGAGTTCAGTTACCAAGCAGCTAGCTAGCGCTTGCCAAGCCACCCGGGGTGAGTTTAGTTACCAAGCAGCTACCAAGCGCTTACCAGCCTACCCAGGATGTGGTCAGTTATCAAGCTGCTAGCTAGCGCTTGTCAAGCCACCCGGGGTGAGTTCAGTTACCAAGCAGCTAGCTAACGCTTGCCAAGCCACACGGGGTGAGCTCAGTTACCAAGTAGCTAGCTCGCACTTGGCAAGCCACCCTGGGTGAGTTCAGTTACCAAGCAGCTAGTTAGCGCTTGCCAAGCCACCAAGGGTGAGTTCAGTTATCAAGAAGCTAGCTAGTGCTTGCCAAGCCGCCCGGGGTGTATTCAGTTACCAAGCAGCTCGCAAGTACTTGCGAAGCTGCCCGGGGTGTGTTCAGTCACCAAGCAGCTATCTGGCGCTTGCCAAGCCACCAGGGGTGTGTTGAGTTACCAAGAACCGAGCTATTACTTGCCAAGCCACCCGGTGTGTGTTCAGTTAACAAGCAGCTAGCTAGGACTTGTCAAGCCACCCTGGGTGTGTTCAGTTAACAAGCAGCTAGCTAGCGATTGCCAAGTCACCCGGGGTAGAGAGATGGGGGACCCAAGACCCAAGAGGGGTGGGGGAGGGAGAGGGGTGGAGGTGAGAAAGAGAGAGGTAGGGGAGAGAGAGGAAGAGAGGGGTGAGGGAGAGAGAGAGGGGTGGAAGAGAGCGTTGTGTATGAGCGATGTATGAGCATTGTGTAAAAATCTCCTGTATGAGCACTTGTGAGTGAAACATTGCGACTCAGGCACCGCAGCTTTGTCGAAGTTGAAGATTGGAGGTCACGTCTCTTCAAAGCTGTCCATGCGCGCATGCTTTCGAAGTTAAGTAATTTTTCACAATTGTGTCGAAACTGTATCTTTCTTTTGGTGTGTGTAACTATTGGTGTGTCTTTAATAGGATTCTCGGTGTTGGTTTTTCATACCTGTGTACAGAATCGTCGGTTAGTTCGTGTCGCGTATTCTGAGGCCTAGTGTAGTAGGCTACCGTGTCTGACTTTGGCTTGAGGCTTTGTTTTTGTCTCAGCGGTTCTTCGATTGCGCTGCAATTACTTTCGGTCTCTGTTTTTCACGGCCTTTTCACCCCATACTTCCTTGTTTTAAAATCTCAACAAAAAAAAATATATATATATTTTTTTTCTTCTCTGCTCTTATCCGTTTGTTCGTTCTTATTTGTTCGTTCGTTCTTCGACCACGTTGTTCGTGATCACGTGATCACGTTGTTAAAAAATGTTTCAACTGTCCCCTGAAGAACTGTATTCTGTCATATACTATAACACCTTTTTATTTTTCTTCTATAAAAGGATGCTTTCGACTTGCTCACCAAATCTATTCATTCCAAAAAAAAATTCCATCTCTTACAGTGCCTCTTTCATAGATTCCCTAAACTCTCCAGCACTCCACCCATCCTTAAGCGTCCTCAAACGTATTTTTGACTCGAAGGTCTCAAGAAACTCATTTTGCAATAAATGTTCATTTCCCATTAATCGTACACTTTTCAAAATCCAATCTCACCCCTCCCCTCCAAATCTTCCCCATCACCCCTTCCCTCCAAAACTTCCCCATCACCCCTTCCCGTGTTCTGCTTAACAGAAACTTTCCTCCTTCATGATGTCTCTGATTCCTTGGTATCTCTCCCAGGTTACTCCCTCCTCCGGTATGATAGACCTGAGCCTCGTCCTGGAGGTGGGGTTGCTATCTTTATAAAAAAAACTCTCTTCCTCACTCGCCCTGCACTGCCCTCTCTCCACCTCACCCCCAGGAATACCTTTGGCTACGGCTTCCCCTTCACTCCCACCTTTTGTTCAAATGTGTGTTGTACCGTCCACCAAACAGTGATGACTCCATCTACATCTCGCTGTCTAATAATATGGACCAACTTCTATCTACCCATCCCAACTCTCTCTTCCTCATATGTGGTGATTTCAATTGTCACCATGCCAGTTGGCTGGGTGTGGGTACCTCTGTCACCCAGCCATGGCTCTTCAGCAAAGGACTTCTGTGACTCACTGGGACTGACACAATCTGTCAATTTCCCGACCCGGATCTCAGTCAATGGAGCATCCTCTCTTCTGAACTTGGTTATGACTAACTTCCCTGAAAATGTCTGCTGCTCTTCTTCTGCTCCAATCGGCTCATCTGATCATGTGCTTGTTAAAGTGGACATCTCTCTGACCATTCTCAGAAAGCGTCCTCAGCGTCGATGAGCCTGGCATTTCACTCAGGCCAACTGGCACGTTCTTCAAGCAGCCATCATTCATCTGGACTGGTCTCCCATCTCTACCACCTCTGACATCAACTCATCCTGGGAATTCTTCCAAAGTAAATTGCTCTCTCTCATGCACAGATTTATCCCATCTCGTCTTCAGTTGTCATACCCTTCCTCCCGTCCATGGTACATGGAATCTTGTGGTGAGGCTATTGCCCAGAATCAACTTGCTTTCGTCTCCTGGAAAGCAAATCCAATGGAAGGAAATCTCATTTCCTTTCACAAAGCCCGAAACAAGTGTGTGTCCACCCTCAGGAGAGCCAGGAAACAATATCTCTCCGTTCTCAGGACCGAACTCTCTTATCTGTCTCCCTCTTCCAAATCCTGGTGGCGTCTGGTCAAATCTGTTTCTGGTGTTTGTTCCCCCTCCATCCCCTCCCTCACCTCAAATGGCCACACGGCTGACTCCGCACGTGAAAAAGCTGAATGCCTCAACTCTGTGTTTGCCTCTAAATCTTGTGTCCCAAACCCATCCCTCTCTGTACCCACCATACCCAGTCGTACCCAGCTGCTCCTGGACTCTGTGTCCTTTCCTCCTGACAAGGCGGAAAAGTTTCTGTCAACCCTCGACTCTGATTCTGCAACTGGACCTGACGGCATCAGCCCACGGGTCCTAAAATCCTGTTCTTCCGCTCTTTCACTCCTTCTCTCTGTTCTCTTCACCCTCTCCTTTGCTCAAGGTCATCTGCCATCTGCTTGGAAATCTGCCAACATCACCGCTTTGCACAAAAAGGTGCAAAAACAGATCCCAGCAACTACAGACCAATCAGCCTTCTCCCAATTATCAGCAAAGTCATGGAATCCATCATTGCTTCAGATATGGAATTTTTTTTTTTTTTTTTTGTTTTTTTTTGTGTATACAAGATCGAGGCTCGTGAAAGAGCGAACATTAATCACACAGAAAGACAAACCGACACATAAAACATATAACATAGGGAGCGGTAGACAAGATGGGGAGATAGGGGGAAGGACACAAAACACAACATTTGAGAGCAGGGACCGAGAGACATGGAGACATCGAGAGATCTGAGAGGGCGAGGGCTTTGGGGGGGGGGGGGGCGTGGGAAGGGGGCGGTGGAAGAGGTATAAAACATATGGACACTGCCAGGACTTCCAGGAAAGAAGTTGGAATTTCAAACAAGGTGGATCTGGGGTGAATTAGCGGGGGTAGAAAAGATCAAGGTTTTGGATGGGGGAAGATAAGAGATGGTGGTGAACAGCTGTTTTAAAGACCTGGAGGGAGGAGTGGGATTGAAGGGAGTGAGGGAGTTTGTTCCAGAGGCGGGAGAAAAGAGGAATGAAAGAGTGAAGGTGAGCAGAGAGCCGAGATTTCGGCAGTTTAACCATCAGAGGGTTGCTGGCAGATCTTGTGCGACCTGTAGGAATATTTGGGGGACAGAGCACAGAGAGAGCTGGGGGTGCAAGGCCGGAGAGGAGTCGGTAGAAGACAGAAAGACCACCTACCTGCCTGCGGTGAGTGAGTGAAAGGCCCTCAGAGATAGCTTCATCGCGGGAGATTCCAATAATTCTGAAAGCTTTGGTTTCAACAGCGTGAAGCCGAGCTAGGTGTGAGGCAGGAGCACCGGCCCATAGGGGAGAACAGTATTCCATTGAGCTGCGGATGAAAGCCTTGTATGTGGTGAGGAGCTCAGGTTTGCCGAGGAAGGACTTCGCACGACGGAGGATGCCCAGTCGGCGACTGGCTTTGGAGGCCAGCTTGGAAATGTGGTTTTCCCAAGAAAGATCATGGCAGATAGTGAGACCCAAAATCTTGAGCGACAGAACTTCTTGGAGAGGATTGTTGAGAAAGTAGATGGGAGGGTTGTCCAGTCGATCTTTTCGGAGAGACATAGTAAGAGTGTGAGATTTGTCAGGATTGAAAGACATGTTCCACTTGTTTGACCAGTCTGTGATTTTGTCCAGGTCTTCAGAGAGTGAGGAGGCAGCAGACTGCCGATCTGAGGGAAGAGGAATGGAGCGGCAGAGAGTGGAGTCATCAGCAAAGAGATAGAGAGGATTTTCGAGAGAGTCAGAGAGATCATTGATGAAGACCAGAAAAAGCATGGGGCCCAGAACACTGCCTTGGGGAACTCCAGCCTGAACAGGAAGAGGAGATGAGAGAAACCCATTCAGGGCCACACGTTGACGACGACTAGAGAGGAAGTCCGCCAGCCATGCGTGGAGATTTCCATGGATACCAAAGGAGGAGAGTTTGGTGAGCAGAGCGGGGTGCCAGACCGTGTCGAAGGCACGTGATATGTCGAGGGAGACAGCTCTAATTTCCTGTTTGGCATTGAGGACCTCCATCCATTGTTGAGACAGCAGAAGCAGCATGTCCAGAGTAGAGTGACCTGGTCTGAAACCAAATTGATGATCAGAGATCAAGCCATTGGAGAAGAGGAAAGATTTCATATCCGAAGCAATGATGGATTCCATGACTTTGCTGATAATTGGGAGAAGGCTGATTGGTCTGTAGTTGCTAGGATCTGTTTTTGCACCTTTTTTGTGCAAAGCGGTGATGTTGGCTGATTTCCAAGCAGATGGCAGTTGACCTTGAGCAAAAGAGAGGCTGAAGAGAACAGAGAGAGGGTGAGATAGAGCAGCAGAGCAGGATTTTAGGACCCGTGGGCTGATGCCGTCGGGTCCAGTTGCAGAATCAGAGTCGAGGGTTAACAGAAACTTTTCCACCTTGTCAGGAGGAAAGGACATGGAGTCCAGGAGCAGCAGGGTACGACTGGGTATGGTGGGTACAGAGAGGGATGGGTTTGGGACACAAGATTTAGAGGCAAACACAGAGTTGAGGCATTCAGCTTTTTCACGTGCGGAGTCAGCTGTGTAGCCGTTTGAGGTAAGGGAGGGGATGGAGGGGGAACAAACACTAGTTTGTTCAAACACCAAATCTTTCCTCTTCTCCAATGGCTTGATCTCTGATCATCAATTTGGTTTCAGACCTGGTCACTCTACTCTGGACATGCTGCCTCTGCTTTCTCAACAATCGATGGAGGTCCTCAATGCCAAACAGGAAATTAGAGCTGTCTCCCTTGACATATCACGTGCCTTCGATACGGTCTGGCACCCCGCTCTGCTCACCAAACTCTCCACTTTTGGTATCCATGGAAATCTCCATGCATGGCTGGCGGACTTCCTCTCTAGTCGTAGTCAACATGTGGCTCTGAATGGGTTTCTCTCATCTGCTCTTCCTGTTCAGGCTGGAGTTCCCCAAGGCAGTGTTCTGGGCCCTGTGCTTTTTTTGGTCTTCATCAATGATCTCTCTGACTCTCTTGAAAATCCTCTCTATCTCTTTGCTGATGACTCTACTCTCTGTCGCTCCATTCTTCATCCCTCAGATCGGCAGTCTGCAGCCTCCTCACTCTCTGCAGACATGGACAAAATCACAGACTGGGCCAACAAGTGGAACATGTCTTTCAATCCTGACAAATCTCACACTCTTACGATGTCTCTCCGAAAAGACCGACTGGACAACCCTCCCATCCACTTTCTGAATAATCCTCTCCAAGAAGTTCTGTCACTCAAGATTTTGGGTCTCACTATCTGCCATGATCTTTCCTGGGACAACCACATTTCAAATCTGGCCTCCAAAGCCAGTCGCCGACTGGGCATCCTCCGTCGTGCGAAGTCCTTCCTTGGCACACCTGAGCTCCTCACCACATACAAGGCTTTCATCCGCAGCTCAATGGAATCCGCATCTCTGGGCTCTGTCCCGCAAATATTCCTGCAGGTCGCACAAGATCTGCCTGCAACCCTCTTATGGTTAAACTGCCAAAATTAAGACTCTGCTCACCTTCACTCCTTCATTCCTCTTTTCTCCCGCCTCTGGAACAAACTCCCTCACTCTCTTCAATCCCACTCCACCCTCCAGGTCTTTAAAACAGCTGTTCACCACCATCTCTTATCTTCCCCCATCCAAAACCTTGATCTTTTCTACTCCCGCTAATTTCACCCCAATTCCACTTTTTTGAAATACCAACTTCTGTCCTGGAAGTCCTTGGTGTCCTTGTGGTTTATACTTATCCCCCCCCCCCCCCCCCTTCCCACGCCTCCTCCCCCCAAGCCCTCTCCCTCCCACACATCTCCCTGCTCTCAAATGTTGTGTTTATGTGCTTCCCCTTCTCTCCCCATCTTGTCTTCTGCTCCCTCTTTTTATATATTTTGTTTGGCTGGTTGATTTGTTTGTGAAGTAAATGTTAGCTCTTTCACGAGCCTCGATTCAGTATACAAAAAAAAAGAAAAAGTTCCATTGCGGTAATCTATATACAGTATATACACACACGTAAAGTACATCAAAACGACAACCCCAAAGATTTACCTTGAAACAGGTCTATGTTTGTTGATAGATGTACTTTTTAAAGGAAGGAAATAAATTAAATAGACGATAGCATGAGGAGCGATCTGGGCCACGTTCTTTCAACTTGATCTTTAATTTGATTTATTTTGCCTTCTTAACTCTGTAGATTTCCCCCACGGAATACCCAGGTGGAACTGCGGAAGCCGAGACGTCAATCCCGCTGGTTCATTATTTTTGTTGCACTCAATAAAGATACACTTTTGGGCACCATTCCTTCGTCTTTTCTTCACTCAATATAATGGAAGAAGTTAAGTTCACTGCTTTGGCAACATGGAGAATGAGGAAGGACAGCCTTGCTTAAAGCTTAGTCATCAGAAATACATTCAGTTATAAGAATCGCTCATGTCTTAAATTTTTCAGATTGCATTCCAGATATAGATACATATTTAGAGTACCAGCAAAAGTACCCGGCATTGCCGGGTCACAATGAGTCGCTTCCTGAGGAGAATATGAATGAGGAGGTGAGGAGAAGAGGGAGGGGTGGGGGAAGGAAAGGGAAGGGGGAGGAGAGAGAGGGAAGGGGTAGGGAGAGGATGGAGGCTGGAATAGGAGAGAGAGAAATGAGGCAGGAGAGAAGGGAGGGTGGGGGGGAAGGGGGAGAGAGGAGGAATGGGGGCAAGGAGGGGTGGGGGAGTGAGGAGGGGGAGGAGCAGGGAGGAAAGAGAGAAGGAAAGCAGGGTGGAGCAAGGAAACGGAGGAGGAGAGTGACTATATCACACAAAAATGTTAGTCGATGAAAAAATGGGTACGTGAAAACAAAAAGGCAGCTCTGTCTACTCTAATGCCATGGATTGCAAAAGCAGCCTGAATAGCGTTCACCAATTGCTAGATATGGTAAATTTTGTCAGATTTCACTCCAGATGTGGACATTATTTAGTCTACAGCATCCAGTCCTCATATCTGAATCCACATTTTGATGATATGCTTCAATTACGTAATGATAATTGATCGTGTTTCCAAGTCAAGGCACGTTTGAGTAGGCCGAAACAAAATGGCGGCTTAAGCACCCAGCAAAGTGCAGTGGGTTGACCAAGATGGTAGGCCGCCATATAGGTTTCATAAAGGCCACGAGGTTTCATGGTAATGAAGTTATGGAGGAGACAGACGGACAAACACTGCCTTTTACTAGTACCCGACTGCAAAGCCGCAATGAGCCGGCAAAGCCAAAGCCTCTTGCCACTATTTTACCCATCACTATGGCATCAGTAGGTTAGGTAGTTGGTAGTAGGTAGGTGTAGTAGGTACCGTACCTGGTAAGACTTGGTAAAAGAGAAGAGCAGACAGTCCTCCCCAATACCTACATACAATAAATGTCACAAGAAGCTTAAGGAAGTAACTATACGATGTGCTAGCTTAGGGCCTATTTTAAGAAATTTTAACTGGGCTTAACATACGTTTTCACAGTGTGTGTGTCGTCTTCTAACTTCAGTCGCTGTCAGGACTGGTTCTCTCCGGGCACTGCGGCTTCCTCCACCAGAAGAAGTTAGCTTGCAGTAAGATCAGTGCTTGCAGTAAGATCAATGGCAATGTGTGACTGTCGTTAATCAAACCGTGTCGATGGCGCTGATTGGCTGACCTAAGCTGATCGCTGATTGGTCAGCTCACAAAATTTCGCAAATTCAGACCTAAAATGACACCATTTGCATTCTGGATGAGATTAAAATTGATAAAATTTACTTCTTGATTAATTCGGTGAATTCCGTCTCAACTTCGGATATTTCCGGCCGTGAAAAACTATCCCCTACGGCCGCGAGATTTCTAAAAAATAATTCTTCGTCAATTTTAGAATATTTGACGCCGTTTTCAGCGTCCGAAACGCGTAATAAGCTCTTTTGAAATATCTCTTCAAATGCTCGAATCTCATTGGTTCCGGTGTTTGGTGATGATTTTCGTTGAAGATAATGAGGTTGGTCTTAAAGTATTTTAATTACAAATTAGAGGTGCATAAGATCGTGAATCAAACAAAGACGGGTGAAACAAACTCCTATTGAACTTTTTCGCAATTTTTTTATGCATACTTCCGCATCCGGAAGATGGTGGCCTCCATTGAGCGATTTGGTTTTTGAAATATTTTTTCAAATGCTCGAATCTCATTGGTTCCGGTGTTTGGTGATGATTTTCGTTGAAGGTAACCAGGCCCCTGCGGGCCGAGGTTGGTCTTAAAGTATTTTAATTACAAATTAGAGGTGCATAAGATTGTGAATCAAACAAAGACGGGTGAAACAAACCCCTATTGAACTTTTTTCAATTTGTTATGCATACTTCCGCATCCGCAAGATGACGGCCTCCATTGAGCGATTTGGTGCATCAAAGCTTCAAAATTCTCAAGCCAAGGGATCCAGCAAATTCTGGCTTTTCAACATAATACGTACGCGTTCATTGACAACACCAGCTTCGCCGGCTATTATTATAGATTGGATCCGATCCTCAAATCTAAATCCAGATTTTGATTATACACTTTAATTAGTCCATAAGAATAGATCATGTTTCCAAGTCAAGGCACGTTGGAATAGGCCGAAATGAAATAGCAGCATAAGAACCCAGCAATGTAACAGAGGGCTGACAAAGATAGCGCACTACTATTTTGTCAAGGCTTTTCTTTTCTTTTTCTTTTTCTTTGAGCACCCCCTCAATGAGATCTGCAAAAGGAGGTGTTTAAACACAATCAAACACCAAGTTTTCATTCATGCACATGCACTTGGAGTTCGATAAGTATGCATGCAAAGTTTTGGGATGCTAGATTTCATGGTTTTGGAGTTATGGAGGAGACACACACACACACACACACACACACACACACACACACACACACACACACACACATTGACACACACACAAACACAAACACTCATTGACACACACACACACACACACACACACACACACACACACACACAAAGTTTCACTTTTATTACTAGCAACGGTACCCGCCCTATGGGCGGGGCTTCAAATGGGAAGCCCAAATGAAAAGGAAAAATATCAGAAATTGAAGGCCTTTTTTAGTTGAAACGATTCATATAAACATCCGTTGAATCATATCACACGCAAATCATCAAAATCTAAACAGTACATGGCGCCCATTTTGAAAAAAGATTGAATTCTGCAAAATGGAAGCGGCCGCTGCACGTCTTTCTCAGTCGCACGTTTATGTGTGAGGAGTGCGCGCCGAATCTGTAACACGGAAGCGGCCGCGACACCTGTTTCTCAGTCGCTTCGCACATGCTGCCATGTTCCTTCGGAGCCGCACGTTTATATCTGAAGAGTTCGTCAGGAGTCGATATACTCTCTCCTGGTACATAGAATAAACAGTATTTGTAGAATTTCAACAAAAGCCACATCACTGTTCATATCGGTAAATATTATTCCATCATGTTTGGAAAAACTGGAAAATTGGAAAACCTGGAAAAATTTGAAAAACAATATAGCCTATTTTACTCCCAGGGGTCCCAGGAATACCCACCCAAAATATCGTTGCGATTGGTTGAGCCGTTTTTGTGGTACCTTCGATTGGACAGACAGGTGGTGAATTATAGTAAGATTATAGATTGCTGCCGCTCCCTGTACTGATCCAACACAGACATTTTGTCAACATCTCTTCCACACCCAGTCTCTAGGAGTGTCTGGCAGACATGCTGGATATTTGAGCTCCATCACAACTCTTTTCACTTGACGTGGGACCGAGGCTACAACAACAACAACAACAACAACAACAACAACAACAACAACAACAACATGATTGAATCCTTCCTCATTAGTTCTCCCTGCTTCGTTTTCCCCCACATTCCAAAAGCCTCAAAGCTCTGAATTCATCCCGATCGCACATGCACAGAAAGGAGTGAGATAATCATTTATGCCCTGTTTGTCTGAGACAGGTGGGACACAGCAAATGAGACCAAAGCTGACCTCATCGTGGTATTTAACCCCCCGGGGATCTTTGACTGGTCGAGGGTTAAACATGACCATCACCGCCGCGCCTCAACACAGAGCGCCATTTCCTGTGTGTTTTGTATTTTACGGCGATGGCCCCGCTTCACACAGGAGCGACAAAAGTTTCATCGGCTTGAATTGTGTCCTCCTGAACCAGATTGTACGAACAGCCAACTGAAGTACAACACACTGACTGGGAGATCACATGTACTGGAGGGCAGAATACAGTCATTGCTGCTGTCCCTCCCTTCCCCCACAACCTATCTCCTCAGCGACTGGATTTGGACGTCAACTTTGAAATGTTTCTTGGCCAAAAACGATGGGGGCAGAATCCATCTTCACATCAAGGTCTGAATGGCGCCATTTGATTGTGAACATTGTGAACCTACTCCTCTGAGCTCCCACGGTTAATCAGCACGAAACTTTATCGGATAACATCTTTTACCACCCTGCACCTAAATACATGTTTTAAAACAGTTATTTTCACACAATTCATAACTAAAAATCATCCGAGCCGCCACCTGTCGCCCTAATCCCCGAGGTTCAATCCACACAAACAAATCTTCATAAAATGCCCAATTTTATCGGATTTCAACATGGATATTCATATAATTAGTTTCATGGTGAGCCCCGATCATCAAATATGTTATCATATGTAAGAAACAACTCTGAATTTGGAGTTAAACCATTACACCCATTGTTGTGAAAATCAACCAAGTCCTCAACTTTGTCCCATAGGTAGGTTTAATAACAATCAGATCTCTGGCATCATCCTGTAAAATACAATCATGCAATATATATCAGGATCTTGGCATCATATAGGAAGGATCGATAATATTAGTCAAAGCAAGCAAGCCTAGAATATGAAAGGGTACGTACCATCCGAGTCTACATGTCATAGTATAATGTCGCAGGAGTGGCCCAGAGTCGCGGACGTCCGAGGTCTTATAGACGCCTCTCAGTGGTTTAAGCGAGCATCACACCTGGGTTCAACTTTGATACATTTTCACTACATTCTCCCCGCCGTTAGAACTACACTGCCGCTAGGCAGGAATCAAGCGTGCGTCAGCATTAATTGATTCGGAATGTCAATCCATGTCAGTCGGTCCATCCGTAGCGGTCAGGGCGGCGAATTATCCTGCCAGCACGGGTCTGGAAACTACCGGGTACGACATCCCCTGCATCGGAGTAGCTGCTGGAGGCAGGTGTCGGAGGGGGCACCCCAGTGCCTTCAGGCAGGGGTGTATCTGGCGAAGGGAGGGACGGCAGATGCTCCATAGGGGGAGCTTTGGGAGAGTCCATAGACTCGTAAATCGGTTCGTCGATATCCCTATAAGGGTCGATGACCCCACAAGGGGCGAGATGGCGTACGGAGACAGTGGACTCACGTCCATCTGCCGTCATCACACGAGCATGCTCGGGATTAGCCTGGAGTACCTGCACCTGCACCTTATCCACTAAGGGATCGTACTTGCTCGTGCGAACCTCACATTTGAGATAAGCCGGCCCCGGCTCAGCGAGCCAACTGGGTAAAGATCGGATACTACCCGAGCTTCTAGGGTGGTGGAACAGTCTTTCGTGAGGAGTCTGGTTGGTGGCCGTACATAGTAGAGCCCTGATCGAGTTCAGCGCCGCAGGTAGCGACCAAGCCCATTTATCTAGGCCCCGGCCGAGGGTCCTGAGGCTTAGCATGACGGCCCTCCATATGATCCCATTGAAGCGTTCGACCTGCCCATTCACCTGCGGTCTGTACGGAGTGGTGTAACTCGAAGCGACATTATTTTGGAGCAAGAAGCACCTCACTTCCTGGGACAGGAACACCGCACCCCGATCTGTATGCACGGAGGCCGGATACCCAAACATATAAAACAAATTCTGCAGGCACCGTATGACTGTGGCAGCCGTCATATCTACGCACGTGTAAGCGAAAGGGAATCGCGAGTACTCATCAACGATAGTGAGCAGATAACGAGTTACTCGACACCGGCAGCGGGCCTTTGAAATCCATTGCCAATCTCTCCCACGGTCTAGTAGCCCTGACCAGCGTCCCCATGGGATGGTTGTAAAAACGCGGTTTGAGTTCCGCACATACAGCGCAGTCGTGGCAGACCCGGCGGATGTCCTCAATCGAGTACGGCAGATTACCACGACGCACAAAATGGTCAAAACGCGTCACCCCAGGATGACACATAGTGTCGTGCAAAGCGCGCAGACCCTCCAAAGTTATGAGACCCGCACACGTAGCCGGCCTCGATAAGGCGTCGGCGACCAGGTTGTCCTTCCCCGGGCGATATTTGATGGTGTAGCAGAAGTCGGCGAGTTCGATACGCCAGCGAGTGATTTTCTCATTCTTTATGCGTTGAGCATGTAAGGTGTCGTACATAAACGCCACGCTTTGTTGGTCCGTGATGATTTGGAAGCATCGCCCGAGCAAGTACAAACGCCATCGCCGAATCGACTCGACGATCGCGTACGCTTCCTTTTTGACAGATGAATGCCTCCGCTCAGCGGAGGTGAGAGTCCGCGAAAAGAAAGCCACAGGGCGCCCCCCTTGGGAGAGAGTCGCCGCTATCGCATGATCCGAGGCATCACTTTCTAAGACGAAAGATTTGCTCTCGTCGATCGTCGCCACAGCGGCGCCAGCGATGTCGTCCTTAAGGCCCCTAAAGGCAGCCAAGGCAGCTGGGCTCATGGGGAACAAGTCGCAGGCCACAAGTGGGCGGAGTTTCACGGATAAATTTTGCACCCACTTAGAATAATGGGCGAACAGCCCGAGAGCACGCTTCAGCGAAGCTCGATCGCAGGGCAGGGCCATATCGAGCAAGGGTCGCAGACGCTCCTTATCAGGAGCAACAGAGCCGTGGGTCACGGTGTACCCCAGAAGATCTATCATGCGCATGGAGTAACGACATTTAGCCTCATTCATGGTTAAGCGATACCTCTGCGCGACCTCGAGGAAGCGCTTCAGATTCGCATCATGATGCCCCTGGTCATGCCCACAAACCGTAAGATTGTCCAGATATACAAAGACATCGGTCAAGTTCTCCTTTGCGATGAGGTCGTCCATAGCCCTCTGAAAATAGGAACCCCGTTCGTCACCCCAAAAGGTAGTCGGGTGAACTGGTATAACCTTTGACCTGATTCAAACGCGGTATAGATGCGGTCTGCCTCGGAGATGGGGATCTGATGATACGCACTGCGTAGATCGAGAGTGCTATAGACTGAGTACTGGGCAACCTGTCGAACCAGGGCGTCCATTCCCAGGAGGGGGTAGGCGTCCAGCTGTGTAAATCGATTAATCGTCTGCGAATAGTCGATTACCATTCGTTTGCGATGCACCTCACTTCGCACCACTAAGACCTGTGCCCGCCACGGCGACCGGCTAGGTTCTATGATACCTTCCTTTAAGAGCTGGGGTGTCTCTTTCGCAATGAATTGCGCGTCTGCTCGTGAGTAGCGCCGCGATTTTACCGCTACCGGTGTGCAGTCTGTGGTCATATTGGGGAACAGCGACAGAGGCTCAATCTCCATCCCTGCGAGTGCACAAACAGCCAGCGTATCAGTACCACCAAATTCCATTTCCAAACGTCCGTGTCGCTTAAGAAAGTCATGTCCTAACAAGATATCAGCATATAGAGCAGGTAAGACCATGAGATGTACATCTGGAAACATTCGTCCCTTTATCACAAGCTTCAATCGACATTCCCCTTTTGTGTTGAGCCTAAGCCCTTGGGGGGCCATAAAGATCCGACGGCATGTCCCGAGGATCGGCCATCCGTGTTTTTGCACCAGTCGATGATCGATATAACTATCCGTGGACCCTGTATCGATTAGAGCCCGTGCAAAAATTCCCTCGATCATAAGTGGGATGATGGCCTGAGCCAAGAGATGGCGGTTTTGGATGGGGGAAGACAAGAGATGGCGGTGAACAGCTGTTTTGCTGTTTTGAAGACCTGGTGGGAGGAGTGGGATTGAAGAGAGTGAGGGAGTTTGTTCCAGAGGTGGGAGAAAAGAGGAATGAAGGAGTGAAGGTGAGCAGAGAGTCTTGATTTTGGCAGTTTAACCATAAGAGGGTTGCTGGTAGATCTTGTGCGACCTGTTAGGAATATTTGGGGGACCGAGCACAGAGAGAGCTGGGGGAGCAAGGCCAGAGAGGAGTCGGTAGAAGACAGAAAGACCACCAACCTGCCTGCGGTGAGTAAGTGAAACGCCCTCGGAGTTAGCTTCATCGCGGGAGATTCCAATCACCTTTGACAAAAAAAACATCAAACAATTCCCACTCGCTCCGACTTACTTACCGATGACGCCATCTCAAGATCACTGAAAGTGAAAGATGCATCAGACAATGATGATTGGTCGATCAGGGAGAACATGAAGAGCAAAGAGTTGAACATATTTGTTGTAAAACCAGAGATACAACATTGTCTCTCAAGTAGAGTTTAATCGTGATCGATCTCAGACAGCATCTATAAATAGAATCAGCAATCATAATGTTAGTATTAATACAGGTCATACAGGTAATCTCTAGTCAAGCAAGCATGTCGCGCACAATGCAGAATCCTTACCATTCTATGGAAGCCCGGAGGTGCTATAGAGTTACATGGCACAGAACTGCCCTCTGCGCGGAACGACAGTCTCTCTATAGTCAGCTGCGGAGGAGTCGCGAAGTGGCAACGCGTAGAATAACATCTGGGTCATAACTTAGCTTGACAATTTCATCACATTCTCCCCACGTTTAGAACTTTACTAGCAGGCCAGGAACAGTAGACACATATTGATAAACAGCAGATGAATATATATAGAAATATGAAGAATCGAAATGCATCTGAAAGGATGTTGCCAGTCGAAACGCCCGGGGCGTCGTCAATCCCGATGATGGGGTTACTGCAATTCAGCCGCGCACACATAATCTGATTAGAAATTAGTTTCTAGATATATGTATATATTGTTGCGGATATGAGGATTGAGTTTTTTTGATTGTGTTGTATTGTATAGTAAATGGTTGGGAATTATTGGCTTAGTCTGAGCCCTCCTTGCTCCAGTGTGTATAAAGGTCAAAGGGCGTTCCGGTAGTTAATTCCATAAAGCATACATTGAAGGACACTATAATACCCTTGTTCAGTAGTTTATTTCCTTATTCTGTGTATTAGGTTAAGGCTTTGTCTTCCATTAAAATGACACTCCATTGCACCAAGTGAAATAAGATAGATTCCCTTCATTCTTCATTCCCATTCCCAAAAACCTCCATTTCCCCTTTCGTCATGGCCAAGCCTCAATTTGCCAATTACATCCCCTCCAAAACCACCATTGAACATGTGCTCGGGTCGGGGAAGAAAGGCGTGCCCGCCCGTCGTCATCAAGGGCGGAGCCAGAGGGTCGCGCGACCAACCATGGCCGAGGTGAGCACACCGATGGGCGTGTCCTAAAGGCCGGCGGCTTAATCGCCGGAGGTGCTATAAAGGCGCGCGCGCAAGGTGTGCAGTGGTTGCGTTGGTCGTCAGTGGTTGTGTTGCAGTGGTTGCGTTGGTTGCGTTGGGTTGTCGATGGTGAGGAGTGGTCGGACCAAGAAAGAGAAAGAGTTGTTGGACCAAGAGAACATAGAGAACATCCAAGGAGATCATCATCCAGGGAAGCACAAAGCCTGTTGTAGTCCTGGCAAAGCACGGCGGCCACAGCAGCAACAACACTCAACAGCCGCTTGGGGCCTGGACGGCGGTTTTGAGCAGGGCCGCGAAGGAAAGGCGGCTGCTAAACACGCCGATCGTGCTGCAGGACCCTTGGACCGGCCTCCCCCCCTCCAGCCATCCACCTCCCGCCAGTCCTAGCATCATTCCCCGTGTGAGTCGTCTTCGTTTGTTCTGTCCTGGGTATTAATTAAGTCTGTTTAGATAAGCTAGCGATTTTCACTGTGTCTCTAAAATCTTCTGTATATTATTTTATTATCTTTCCTTCTCCTTGGTTTTTTTGAGCCTGTACATAGTAAATAAATTATATTCGTATTTCCAACCTTTTGTCTTCTTCTTCTTCACATCCATGTCGCTTTTGTCTTTTCCCTATTGAATCGCTGTGGCGCGATCCGGCCAACGTTCGGGAATCGGGTTAGTCGGGGTAACTGTACGACCGCGGGGCCATCCGCTCGGCAAACATAACATCTTATCCGCGGGCCGTAACAATATATTGTTTCGGATCCGGGGGTCGGCGCTCCCCTTACCAAGGGGGGGTTAATCCCCTTGTCTTTTAAACTGGCCGATCCCCCAACCCTGGAAATTATAACGCTCCTCCGCGGTCGAGATTAGCCAGGGTGATTGGTCAAGATGGATTCCCAAATACCTGCATGCCAATCCCTCCGCAAAGCAGGGAAATAACTCCCGCTCGAACCACGGACAGGTGGAAATTGCCAAGTGGTTTAGCAATCCGCGATTCGAGCCGTTAGCAAGAAGACTAACCCGATTCTGAGCGGTTCTAATCGTGCCACGTATACTCAATTGAGAAATCACTAAAACGATCGGATGGAGAGAAGACCAAAAGGTAGGAAGAACAGGGATTTATTAATTACGTACAAAAACCCGAAGAGGAAATGAAAGAAGGGCATGTACAAGGGAAGAAGAAGAAGCAGCAAACACAGGGCAATCTTATACAGTCTTAATTAACACGCCCAGGACAACACAAACAGACTTACGCGAAAGGGGAATAGCAGGAAGGAAGGTCCAAGCAGATGGGCCAGCGTTGTTTCCGGCCCCGGTTCAGGCTCCACTCTGGTCCACGCTCCACTTCGGTCCATGCTCCGGTTCCGCGGCGAAACCCGGCAGGCAGCGTGGTGGGTATTGTCGGCGCGAGCGGACCTTACATGCGGGGAGATTCATATATCGGGGAGGAATTTCGTCCGGGAATCGGAGGAATCGTGACGCGTGCCTCGTGACTCTCCAATGGTGCCACTCTCCCAGGCAGACTCTCAGACTCGGCAGGCTCCAGCTCCAACCGACTCGTGTCTCTGACTCAACTCTCTCTCTCCCTAAGTAGTCCCATGCGAGCGCTTATATTACACGCTCGCGTATCAAGCCGCGTGTTTTTAGGACACACCCACCGGTGAGCTCGCCTCGGCCCTAGTTGGTCGCGAGTGCTCACCGACTCCGCCCTTAACAGGGCTACGCCTCGCTCCGATAACTCCTCCCCCTTTTTCTCCGCTCTGACTGCATGGTTAATGGCGTCTTGAGCCAGGCAGCGAACGCTACTGGCAAGCAAGAGAACACAATTTGGAGGGAGGCAAGCCGCAAAATGAATGGGATGAAAAAGGGGCCTATGTTATTTGAGTAATGCAACGCAGAGTCAAACTATTGGAAACAGAGCCTTAGCTGAAACACATACTATGAAATAACTGAAAGGTTCCTATGGTGTCCTTCGTGTTGCAATATGGACTAACTAGGGTGCGACCTTTGACCTTTACCAAATGGGAATATTTACAGGGAGTTATTTACAATGGATTATTATTTATAAGTGACGGTTCTGATAACCGTAACAATATATATATATATTGTTACGGACCGCGGATAAGGGGTTGATTTGCCGAGCGGATGGCGACCGCGGCCCGAACTATTAAATGACTAAGCCCCGATTCCTTAAACGTGGGCCAAATCGTGCCACAGATATTCAATGGGGAAAAGACAAAGACGACGGATGTGAAGAAGAAGAAGGAGACAAAAAGGTTTGAAATACGATTATTATTTATTACTATTTACAGGATTGAAAGAAACCAAGGAGGAGGAAAGATAAGAAAATAATTTACAGAAGAAGAAGAAGCGGCCACAGTGAAAATTGCTAGCTTATATAAACAGGCTTAACTTATACCCTGGACAGAACAAACAAAACAAACTCACGTACACAAAAGGATGGAAGGACAGGAATCGTTTGGAGGGATGAGCAGGTGGAATCACAGGGCACAGCGGGCAGGTCCACTCCGGGCGGGAAGCGAGGAGCCGGCAGCTCCTTGTATTCGGCTTTACACCGCACACCGGCAGGGTCACTCGCTGCCCCGTCAGGGCTTCACGCGGCTGGTTGAAACGGGGCTGGTTGAAGCGGCTCTCTGCAGAACTCAGCTGGGTCACGCATCTGCCGTATCTCTGACGCAACCTTTAGGACTTGGCGCACTTGTTGCAACTGCCACCACTTTCGACTCCTTCTCATCACTCTCACGCACTTCTGTCAAAGGCTTCCGCGTGCGCTTTTTATAACGCCGCCGGCCTCCAGGACACGCCCATCGGTGAGCTCGCCTCGGCCCTTATTGGTCGGCACGGGCCCTCTGGCTCCACCCTTGATGACGATGGGCGGGCACGCCCAGGATTCGGCAGCTCCTCCCCCTTCTTCTCCAAGCCTACCTCGTGGCTAATGGAGTCGCGGTGAATGCAGTTGGCAATTGAGGCTTTATTAATTGAAAATGAAAGGGGATCTATCTCTTTGAATTCGGTGCAATGGAGTGTCAATTAATGGAAGACAAATCCTTAGCCTAATACACAGAATAAGGAAATAACTACCAACAAGGAGGAAATCTATGATTGGCTAACGTGATTGTTTATGACCTAATTACGGGACACACTTTGACCTTTATACACAACTGGAGGAAGGAGGGTCCACAATAAACTAATAAAAAAAACACAATCCTCATATCCACAACACTGCACCCTCCTCTTAGGCACGTCCCGGGCCTCTTACCTTTACTTTTAGTGTGGCACGTAGGTGTAGTTCCCTCTACCTAACTCTTACACTACCCTCCCTGGGTATTCGTGATGGGGGTCCATCCTTCCCCCATTCACACCTTCGCACCATCCACTCCACTCCACAGTTTCCACCATACTCACTCCACAACCATCCATTCCAATACTCCATATACTCGACCATTTATTCCATACACCTGTTCTCCATTCACCTGTTCAGTTGCACACCTGTGCAATCACCTGGTGCCCCCTGCACCCTCCTTCCTCCCTGGACCATTTGGTCAACACAACACACATCACCATCACTCACCCATACACTGCTCCATCCACCTGTTCAGTTGCACACCTGTGCAATCTCAATACAACTCACAATCACAATCATTTACTCATACCCTGCTCAATACACTTTCGATCCTCACACACATGGCATCATCTCCTCTAACTACTCCCCTCTGAAACTCGCGCTTCCCAGTCGTCCCTTACTTTATTGCGCTCCCTCGTCATTATAATCCAAACTAATCTACCTGCGTCCCCACTACAGGTATCATTGTCACTACCTAAACCTTACCGTTACCTATTGTCACTCTCTAGGTCCCTACACACTATATCCTAACCCTCCCGGGCTAGTTTTCACTGCCAAACCCCATAAAACTAGTGCTCCTTTGCCCCCGCTGTGAGGGATGGCAGAGTTGCCATCCCATCACATCGGGTATCCCTCACTACCAATTTGGCTCATCCAATTGCAACCAATCAAAAATTTTCCAATTACTGCCAATTCTATTCACTTTTCTAAATTTCGGATCAAAAACACTATCCTCATCATCAAAGTCCGTTTTATCTGAGCCTCGGTGCGTCGTCACATCATTAAAACTCGGCTTTGCAAAGCCGAGCAATGAATTCGGGTGGTTTGGTCGCCTGCAGTTGGATCCGTCCGGCATTCATGACTCTGGGGAGGAGGCATGCTCAGGCCGAGGTTCCACGCATCATCGCGGCTCGGAACCTTGCAGTCCCGGGTCCGATGGCTCAATCTCGCCCGGTCGGAACCCCACCCCCGCCAGGGGGCTCCGTTCCGCTTCCTCCTACTCGCCCCTGAATCGGACCGGTCGCCTCGCCCGACAAGGCCCGGACTCGACCGTGCGGGGCGGGGCCAGGCCCGAATCGTGCGCAACGCCCCGAAGCGGGGCGACGCAGCGCAGCATCGATCCGCGCGAGGCTTCGCATCCAACAAAGCCAAAGGGCACCCCGCGCGAGGCTTCGCATCCAACAAAGGGCTCCGCGCACCGAGCGCCCGCTATCCGTCGCCCTAACTGCTAACCCGGTCAACGTCGATGCTTCACTTGCATACGCGACCCGTTTCACACTCACAAAACCTGGTGTCTCGGCGCCTCCAGTGCATCCCACACACTCCGTCCATTCCACCAACGCACTCCCTGTTACACACCACACCTCCCGCGCACCTTCTTGCGCACACTCACCATTCGCACACCTCGGTCCACACCTCTCCTCCGTTACGTCCTCCGTAACACTCACCATGGGCGTGCACTCTTGCATCCACCCACTACCGCGCTCCGATGTGCTCCCTCGCACTCGTGCCACAACCAACTCAGGTGTGCTTTCTCGCACACCCTCACCGTTCATCCCATACGTGCATCCTCGCACCCGCTCCTCCACCAACTCACACCTCGTGTCACACTCCGTACACCCCGACATGCATTCTCGCTCGCACTCGGTTTCACTCCCACACTTTATAACACACCCACTCACCGACGCACACTTTTTTTCCACAAGCGCGCCATTTCCACTCACACGGGACCCTTCACCAACGCCCGGGTGCCATATTGACCCCAATCGCGCGACAATTCTCTTCGCGCCAGACATCCTCTTACAAAATCTCCCGGCACCACATCCAGGCCGTCTCACCTTCGGGGTTCTTCTTCCTCCCTGCACCAACACCTGCAAATTTTCATTTGGGTTAATAAGCACAGCATCGTGATGTGAGCACGGACCTTGAGCAATTTCCATTCCTTCCTCCAGTTGTTGCTCTTTTAAGTCCCCGGTCTCTCCAATTTCAACTATACCCATAATTTCTTTGTTCACCTCGACGACCGCTGGCTTTAATAAAATCCCCTCTACCTCAGCGGTCGCCGGCTGCCCCAAACCCCATGTCGCGATTTCTACCCCGGTCCAGTTACCTGTGCTTTTCTCCACTTCACTCATCATGCGCTCCTCGAGTCGCGTTACCTCCTCGTGCACCCGTGGGACCTTTTCGCCCAACCTGCGGTTGACCTCCTTCTCAACCTCCCTTACCTCGTATGCGGCTCTGTCCCTCGCCATTCCCTCAGTTATTTCTTCAATTTTATTACTCAATTTCTCCCTCTCTATTCTCAGCATCTCGGTGAATTGCGCCACGAAGTCCCCCACATCAAAACCCGCTGCTGCGGTCACGGGCACGGCAAAATTTGGTGCCGCTGCAACCACGTGCGCGAGGGCGCCATTTTGCGCACCTGAAGCTCCCTCAACCACATTGCCATTGTTCTCCTCCATTTCCTCCCTCTGATCCTGGGTTACCCATAACCCCTCTTCTAGTTCCCCCACCGGCATCTGATCACCTTGACCAGCCATGGCACGATTTCCAAATTTAAGATTTTAAAAATAAAACAAAATTTTGGGCCACCCGTAATTTTGAGCGCGCTATTCGTGCTTCAGGTCCGAATCTCACTCCCAGACACCAATTGTTACGGACCGCGGATAAGGGGTTGATTTGCCGAGCGGATGGCGACCGCGGCCCGAACTATTAAATGACTAAGACCCGATTCCTTAAACGTGGGCCAAATCGTGCCACAGATATTCAATGGGGAAAAGACAAAGACGACGGATGTGAAGAAGAAGAAGAAGGAGACAAAAAGGTTTGAAATACGATTATTATTTATTACTATTTACAGGATTGAAAGAAACCAAGGAGGAGGAAAGATAAGAAAATAATTTACAGAAGAAGAAGAAGCGGACACAGTGAAAATTGCTAGCTTATCTAAACAGGCTTAACTTATACCCTGGACAGAACAAACAAAACAAACTCACGTACACAAAAGGATGGAAGGACAGGAATCGTTTGGAGGGATGAGCAGGTGGAATCACAGGGCACAGCGGGCAGGTCCACTCCGGGCGGGAAGCGAGGAGCCGGCAGCTCCTTGTATTCGGCTTTACACCGCACACCAGCAGGGTCACTCGCTGCCCCGTCAGGGCTTCACGCGGCTGGTTGAAACGGGGCTGGTTGAAGCGGCTCTCTGCAGAACTCAGCTGGGTCACGCATCTGCCGTATCTCTGACGCAACCTTTCGGACTTGGCGCACTTGTTACAACTGCCACCACTTTCGACTCCTTCTCATCACTCTCGCGCACTTCTGTCAAAGGCTTCCGTGTGCGCTTTTTATAACGCCGCGGGCAAATCAAGCCGCCGGCCTCCAGGACATGCCCATCGGTGAGCTCGCCTCGGCCCTGATTGGTCGGCACGGGCCCTCTGGCTCCACCCTTGATGACGATGGGCGCCCAGGATTCGGCAGCTCCTCCCCCTTCTTCTCCAAGCCTACCTCGTGGCTAATGGAGTCGCGGTGAATGCAGTTGGCAATTGAGGCTTTATTAATTGAAAATGAAAGGGGATCTATCTATTTGAATTTGGTGCAATGGAGTGTCAATTAATGGAAGACAAAATACACAGAATACACAGAATAAGGAAATAACTACCAACAAGAAGGAAATCTATGATTGGCTAACGTGATTGTTTATGACCTAATTACGGGACGCACTTTGACCTTTATACACAACTGGAGGAAGGAGGGTCCACAATAAACCAATAAAAAAAACACAATCCTCATATCCACAACAATATATAAATATATAAATATATATATATATATATATATATTGTATATATATATATATTACGGGGCATCAAAATGCAATGCAAAAATTTTAATGTCAAAGTATCAATCTGTTTTTTTGGAATTTTGTTCCAATGTCTATACAAATAATCTTTGCAAAGCTTGGGGAAAATTCTTTCAGATTTAGAGGTGCAACGCAGCATGTCAAATTTTGGTAAAATTTCAATTTTCGGTGCTTTTAGAACTCCCATTTCCTATTAATATGACATCAATTTCTAAACAAATAAAACAAATACTTTTTGAGAAGATGTTATTGGAAAGAGAAAGATGTGTTTATTTAAAAATAAACATTGACATTTTCATTGAACATCACTGAAAAATGTTTGAAAATTGAGTCCTAGTCCTTCACTGTTTTCCGCTGGCACTTGCAGCGGCGAAGATTGGGCTGCTCAGAGCGGTCATGCTCAACTGCTTGCAGCACATTCTGCAGATGTTGCTCACTCTTGGCTGCTGCCACAAAATCTGATGTGAGTTTGACCCCACGCTCGGCACAGTCATTCACAACGTTGATGGCACGCACATTCACCACACCTGCCTGGAATGATGCACTTGTAGCCCACTCCTCTACATTGAGTGAGAAATGCTGGATCGATGTGCAGCTGGTGCATACCGAACCAGCATTCTGGGTTGGCAAGGTCGGCCAACCTGGTGGTCGGCGAGAGGACTGGGAACTTTGACTTGCCGAAACCAGTGCCAAAGCGCTGCTGTGGGGCTCGCATAGGAAGATCTGGCTTGTGATCCAAGATGGCATCCGCAAGTGCACGCCGCTCATCAGCTGGCACCTTGGTGCTGAAGAGTGCCAGGGGAAGCATCTCACCAGTCAGGTACCAGAGGTGCCTCTCCAGTGCTTTCATGGCTGATGTTGCAATGCCCTCATCAACAGACTTGTAAGCGTACAGGTTGTGGTAGAGTTTGAGGTCATTCCATGGGGCATCTACGGCTGTGTCACAGGTCAGCCACCATGTTGCGTAAATGTGCATAATGAAGTTGGCAAACGCCCGAATCTTCGGCACCTGCTGCCGTGTGGTGATGGTGCCCTGGGGAAGCAAGGCGATATGCTGCTCCAGCAAAGCCAGCTTGAGTGTGTAGAGGAGCTTAGCCATCCAACGTGCCTTGTGCAGCGCTCCCGGCCTTTGGAAGTTTACTGGAGTCTGTGCTGCATCATCTGCACCCAGATAGACAAGACACAGCTGCACAAACTCGTGATAGTCGCCTCGCTTGTAGTCCATCACTGCTGCAGCACACACGGTGAGTTCATCACGTAACCTGCCCAGGAACGGTGGTTCGGTGTTGGCAATAATGTAGCGGGACAAAGGGCCACTGTATTTGTGCGGCAGCAAGTCCCAGTTGTCCTGCAGACGCCTAAACAAGGTAACCTCGGGTGAGCATGAGGTCTCCACCTTGAGGCCAGTGTAAATGTGGCTGAGGAGCACCTCACCAATGTGATGTCAGCACCCGGACCAGAGCAGTGGTCTACCAAGGCGGAGCTGGATGGCAATGCAGGCTGCTGTGCGATGGCCTGCGTTAGATGCAGTGGTGTCAAATGCCATGTTGACAACCTGGTCGGCACAGCACCAGTCCTGCAGTAGCTTGCATGTCAGCCGGGCGATGATATCTCCACATGCCTCGTCTTTACCCTTTGAATATGCTGGCACACCAAGCAGTTTGAGCTGCTCCGCATCACCAACTACCACAGTCAAACGCTCCTCCAACTGGCGCACATTGGTGAGCGTCGGTGTCAACTTGCTGTCCCAGTGCAGGGTGCACATAGGAGATGGTGTCCACTGCTTTTGGTGTTCTTCATTGACAGCCTCCAGCACTTGGCGGCGTGATCGGTCTGCTGTTGCATAGGATGCTGAAACATTTTCACAATTACCGCCCGACTCTGTGATCATGGCACGCGTGAAGGCAGCCTGCTGCATTGGTGTGATCTTCAACCGTGTAGCCAGTGACACGAGACTCGGCCGACTGAGGATGTCGGGTGGAACGAAGGCTGTGGTGCCAGTCTTTTTATGTTTGCAGGATGTGGATGGTGTGTCCTCAGCTGGTATAGTGGCCATTTCATTTGTATCGCTAACCTCATCACTTTCACTCTCCATAGTCTCCAACATCGCCATGTTGGACGTCATACTCATTTCCTGCTGCTCCTTGGTAAAGCGTGCCTGCCGGGCTGCTGCCCCAGCTTCACGATTCTGTCGCCGCTTGACCTTGGATTGCAGCTTGGCATCGAATGCGCCAAATGTGGCCACTCTGTCTCCCTTCATGCTGGCCAGGAAAGCAATGTCCTCTGGATTGCGGATCTGCTGCTCCGTGTTCGGAGACCAAAGTGGGAATGTGGCATCTAAGTTGCACACCATTGCATCTACCTGTCTTACTGGAGCGCCTGGCCTGTGGAATGCGCCGCAGCTTGTTGTTGTCGTCAACAAGCGCCACCATCTTGTTGCACGCAGCCCGGTTGGTCATCATTGGGATATTCACACATTCGCTGTGATTGGATGGCGACTGAACTCTGATTCGACGAAGCGAGCGGCGGTGCGCCCACTGCGCCTGCGCCTGGGACGTCAAACCTAGCTGATGGCCGTTGCACCTCTAAATCACCATATATTGCAAAAATATTTTGCATATGTTGTAACAACATGAATTGGAACACTTTATCACCTGAACAGAACAATAGGTTACAAATGTATATTTTGATGCACTCTAATATATATATATATATATGTATATACATATATATATATATATATATATATATATATATATATATATATATATATATATATATGTATGTATATATATATATATATATATATATATATATATATATATATATATATATATATATATATATATATATATATATATATTGTTGTGGATATGAGAATTGTGTTTTTTTTATTGTGGTAAAATGTCACCCTCCTTCCTCCAGTTGTTGTGTATAAAGGTCAAAAGGTCGTTCCCGTAGTTATTTCATATACCACACGTAGCCAATCATATATCCTTCTATACAGTTATCTCCTTATTCTATGTAGGTTAAGGCCTTGTCTTCCATTAATTTAACACTCCATTGCACCGAATTCAAATAGAGTAGATTCCCTTTCATTCCCATTCCTAAAGCATCCATTGCCAACTGCATTTGGGCGGTTTTCTTCATCCCAAGACTCCATTGAGCACGCGGTCGGTTGGGAGAAGAAAGGCGCGTCTCCGCACCTCGTCAGAGAAAGGAGGAGTGAGTCGGCCCCGCTCAACCAATCCAGCACGAAGGGGTTTGGCTTGAGAGGGTGGAGAGAGAACGATCTGGGAGGTTCACGAAGGTTCAAGGGTGGGGCTTATATAACCCGCGGGAGACGCCCCCACCTCAGATGAGATACAGAGGAGTCCTGGAAAAGCACGCGACGTCCCCACGGCGGCAAAAAGCAGGAGATTGAGGGAGAGAGATGCACAAAAGAGTCCACCGCAGCTTTTGAACGAACCAGCAGCTTTTGAACAAACCGCAGCTTTGAACCAACGGCAGGTTTAACCACCGCAGCTTGGAGCGTCGACGGCGGTGACGGCAGTTGCGGCCAAGAAGCCACGTCGCCGTGCGGAGACGATTGGGGAGAGTCGGCGGCTGCTCAACTCGAGCCGGGATCACACCCACCACCCGCATCCTTCCAGCTCTGTGGACCACCTGAACCTTCTGATCCCTCCAGCCAATCCACCCTTCATTCCCCATTCGTGTGAGTCTGTCTTTTGTTTGTTCTGTCCTGGGTTAAGTAAGACTGTTTATAGGTAAGCTAAGGTGCACTGTGTCCGCTTCTTCTTCTTCTGTTTTTATTTTATTATCCTTCCTCCTCCTTGGTTTCTTTTAATTGTGTAAATATTAGTAATAAATTATATTTGTCCTTCATACCTTTTGCCTCCTTCTTCTTCACATCCTTCGTCTTCGTCTTTTACAAATTGAATACCTGTGGCACGATTTGGCCAACGTTTCGGAATCGGGTTTGTGAATGCAAATGACTCGAACGTCGGGTTGCTAAAGACCGCTCGGCAACTAGACCATCTAAAACCGGGGTTCGAGTGGGAGTCCCTGCCTTGCTTCACGGTCAGGAGTGGCACTCAGGTCGTTGGGACTTTTTGTAGACCAAATACCCTGGCTGCTCCCGACCGGAAGGAGCGTTGGGACCCCCAGGACTCACGTCGGTCAGTCGCGGACAAGGGGATTAATCCCCCCTTCTTAAGGGGGAAGGCCGACGTAGAAATCCGTAACAATATATATATATATATATATATATGTATATATATATATATATATATATATATATATATATACTGTATATAGATATATATAAATATATATATATATATATATATATATATATGTATGTATGTATGTATGTATGTATGTATGTATGTATGTATGTATATATATATATATATATATATATATATATATATATATATATATATATATATATGTATGTATGTATGTATGTATGTATGTATATATATATATATATATATATATATATATATATATATATATATATATATATATATATATATATATATATATATATAGACTTGGCATTTAATATGGAATATTTTTAGCCGCGTCGCAGACGCTGGTCATAGAGTGCCCTCTGCTGTTGTTGTTGTTCTTCTTGTTCTTGTTCTTGCAGAGAAGACAAAACCTCAAAGCTCCACCCATTCTGGGAACCATAGCTCCACCCATTCTGGAAGAGGCTTCATATAAACAAATATCCACCATTTTATTAACTCGCATAGCTTTGAGGCCTGTTTTATAGGCCCGTGGTGTCTTCCTCTCTCACACAGTTTTATTTCAAATCAAATTCGATATATCATTTCATTTTTCACAGTCGCTAACATAGTTTTAGAATCGGTTGAAAAAAAACGGGAAGAAAATCCGATGAAAGTTGCCCTTTATAGAACGAAATGAATTCTCAAAGGCCTGTAACTTCAAGTCCATTGAGATATATTTTTTTTAAATCGCGGCATGGTCAGTCATACACCGCCCGAAATAACAGACGGGAAAATGCCGAGATATATTAAAAATTCGTCCATTTGATGACAATCGTCACGATGAAATATTTAATTTATACGTCGTCACAATAATGTGGAGAGAGGAGCATAGCTTCGTTCACGTGTCGCCACATACGGGAAATTCCCGAGATATATATTTTTAAAATCGCGGCATGGTCAGTCATACACCGCCTGAAATAACAGACGGGAAAATGCCGAGATATATAAAAAATTCGTCCATTTGATGACAATCGTCACGATGAAATATTTAATTTATACGTCGTCACAATAATGTGGAGAGAGGAGCATAGCTTCGTTCACGTGTCGCCACACACGGGAAATTGCCGAGATATATTTTTTTTAAATCGCGACATGGTCAGTCATACACAGCCTGAAATAACAGACGGGAAAATGCCGAGATATATTAAAAATTCGTCGCCACACACGGGAAATTGCCGAGATATATTTTCACTTTGCACAAAAATAACATCAAGTAATCGTATCAATAGGAATGTCCTGTGCCTATAACATCGACGTTATAGGCACAGCTGCATCTAGGCATTGTGTAACATCGACGCGGCTTTTGTTTTAATTAAAACTTTTTGTACTTGTTTTTTTCTTGACTTGGGTTTCCTTTCTGAACTCAGAATATCAATCTGGTGAGTTTATTTTACGCTTCGGTGATTTCTTTGTTAAAAGAACCATGTCACTGATTGTCTGTCGCAGCAAGAAGTCAACAACAGGATTATATCACAGGTGGCGTGACAAAATGTACGGACAGGTACATTTGACGATTGGCTTCACAATCGGGTATGGAAGGGTTGTTGCGTTCTGTATTAGTGGAAAACAACTGCCGCACGTCTACAAAAGTTATTGCCGCTTCCTCTGGAGATGGTCCGTCAACTCGACAATGCTGTTTGTCATGGAGTGGTGGCTTTACGAAATTCCGGCATGAAACAGTGTGCAATTGCTCGTCAGTATGGCATCACTCAAGGTCAGGTATCAAAGATCCCGAAACGAAATGCTCAGAGGGGTGTCACTCCTCCAATATTGAGGCCAGGACGTCCCCGCAGAACCACAAGGAGGGATGATCGCCAGCTGCACCGGTTAGTCCGCAATGGCCGTACAAAGTCAGCTAATCGGCTTAGGGCTGAGTGGCAGCGACTGACAAATGTGCCTGCATCCAGAAGGCTAGTCAACCAACGACTGGTTCAAGCAAGCTAACGTGCCAGGCGTCCCCTGAGAAAGCCACGCCTGACAAGACGACACCGCCAGCGCCGATTGCAGTGGGCCAGAGAGCACCGTCAATGGCAGCCAGGACACTGGAATCACGTGATCTTCAGTGACGAGTCTTGATTTCTGGTCTATCGTCAAGATGGCCATGTCCGAGTGCGCAGACAAGTGCATGAAGCCTACAACGAAGATTGTATAGTGCCAAGAGTCCAAGCTGGAGGTGGTTGGGTGACCGTTTGGGCTGCTTTTCATGCAGGGGGCAAAACGGACCTGGTGGTTCTGAATGGAAACCTGAACCAGTTCAAGTACAGGGCCATTCTGGAAGAAACATTGCTTCCATTTGCTCATGTAGCCTTTCGAGGAAACTTTGTCTTCCAAGATGACAATGCATGGCCTCATCGTGCTCGCATGATCCAACACTTTCTTGCTGACCGTGGTGTAGAGCATATGGAGTGGCCTGCCATGTCTCCGGATATGAATCCGATAGAGAACTTGTGGGCAGAATTAACGCGTCAAATCGACAACTTGGACCAGCAGCCGACCTCTGTGCGTGAATTGCAGCAGGCTATTGTCACTGCATGGCAAGCGATTCCTGTCCAAACCTTGGCAAATCTCGTGAACAGCATGCCTCAACGTGTGCGTGCTCTCCTGAATTCTCGTGGGGGTTACACGACGTACTGAACTGTAATTTTACTGTCCGTAATCCCAGTTGAAATTTAACTTTTGTTTAAAAAATTTTTGGCGAATGTGCAAAATAAAGAAATACTTCTGGAAAACGTACAGAAATTTAACACAGTGCTGTCCATGAATTGAGTTCAATATCAGTTTCCATCACTTTCAAGGATCAATTTATTTGCTTCGAAATGTCAAATGTGGTTTTTGTTTCTTTTAAAGGTCACATTAACAAAATCTAGAATAATTTCAACATAATTCCAACGAACTTTTGGTTCTAAGTCAACTTGAAAAGTAAGTTCACCCCCACAAAAAAAATATTCCATATTAAATGCCAAGTCTGTTTATATATGTGGGGGTTTAGACCCCCCCCCCCCCCACCCCATTGTGTTCTATTATTGTTTGACCTATTACCAAGTATGACCAACCATATGTCTTGTTTTAATTGATTGCTGTATCCTTTTAATACTATTATTCATTTTTGTTCTTATAAGGAATTATCCTTTACTCTGTGAAAGAAACCAGCGGTATCTTTCTAGCCTCTATCAGAATTTTGGTATGTGGGACCTGAGATCCTCCTCCCAGTATTATGCTAATAATGTTGCTCAATTAACAAAATATAACCAATTTATATGTGTTGCTTTGCTTAAACTTTATATTTCCTGTTAAGAAGTTAAGTTACTGTGATGGCATGTTCTCTTACTGTCGAAATATTCCTTTGGAAACTTGTTATAAAAAGTTATATGCTTTGTAAATCCAGACCCTGATGATATAATCCCTCTGTGAAGACCAACCTATCTTTCCCAATCCCCCTTAAAGGACTGCGTTATATCACTTTCATGTTTGACATTTTTACGACTTGCTGAACTCTCCCCCAAAAATCAGGTTTCTAGAAAGTAGTCAACATGTTGTTTGACCCTTGAATAACCTTGGAGACTACTCTGTCTTTCCTTTGTCTCAAGAGCTAAAACCACACCCCAATATTCCCTTTATAAAATGAAAGCTTGACCGAATTATTTCAGAGCATCTTGTTGGAATTCTGGTCCTTGCGGGCCTCCGTTTTAAGCATTTTGCTTTCCACAAGCTTGTGTGTTTGACGAATCAAATAAATATATCAGTTGTTCTTTCTCTCTCTCTCTCATGAGTCTTGAGTCCTAAATCAAGGGATCCATCAAATGGCGAGCCAGGCAGGAGTCAGCTCCGGCAGACTCGGGACGCGGCTCCAGGCGTGAGTGGAAAAAAAAACACCAGCTGGTTTGATCGGTCTGGGTGAGGTGAGCCTTGGGTTTATTTTGTTATAGACCGGGATTTTAGGCTAAATTGGAACTCACTCTGTCGCTCGGTGCCGTTTGCTCGTTCTCTGCTCGAGCCTGATCCTCGAACAAAACTTAAGAACGAGCCGTTTTTGGGGCTCCGGAGCAACTGACTGTTTATAGGATTCGTCAGGGTAACGTTACGGGACGGGAGTAAGGTGCCCCAGCAGGGGGCATGAGGATAAGGAATAAATTGGTTTCGAAAGTAAGGTTAGAAGCGTCATAAGGACGCCGGCAAAAAAAGTAAGGTACGGTTAGCATATAAAGGGAGAGATCTCTGATTAGGTGGCCATAGCTCGAGCAGGCGGGTGATCCTCTCGGGACTAAGGCAACGTCGATAAACCAAATTCTCGGAGTTAGGTTAGAATCTGTGAAGGCAGTGTGAGCCTCTCAGAAATATCCCAGCATTTTATGTTTAAAAGGCATGGCTATGCCGCTGCGAGACCAAGAGAAGGCCGGCGAGCCTCTCGGCTCTCGATGGCCTGAGGAAGCAGGCAAACTAATTGCATGTGCAGGATGAGGCGATTAAGGAAATAAGATGAGTAGGTAAGCGAGCCAGGGAGCGACCAATGTCGCTCATTGAAAATCAAGACCTGTGGAAGGGTTAGGTAGATCGATCCCCTACCCTCCAAGCCCTAAAGCTCTGTCCCGGGGCTTCAGGCAACACCCCCCCTGCGCAGCGAGCCCCCCCTGACCCCCCCTTCCCCTGCCTCACCCTTCTCACCCCTTTCCTCCCCTTGTCCCAAAAAATCCCTCTTTTTCCTTTGAATGAAGTGAGACATATAAATGAATGTGGATTGTTGCACAAGATGCTCTGAATGTACGTGGTTAGTGTCAAGTTGGTCGGATATAAGGAAACGCATGAAATGCGAGCCGGTTTGTCAGTCACGTGGTATGATTCAAATACGTTGCATCGGGAGACATGGGAGTTTTGTCTGGGAGTTTCAGTTGGGAGGTGCATGGTTGGAGTCGATCCGGTGTTCGCGCGACGTCTGGGAGACTCACACACTGGTATATGAATGAATGAATGAGTAGATGTATTTGCGGATGTCTGTCATAGAAGTGTGTATTTGGCCAACTTATGTCTGAATGAAATATACAAGATAGATGGGTTTCGGTGTGAAGTTTTGCAACTCGGTTGCTTGCGGTGCGGGAATCCAGACCGGGAATGCCGATTCTGGCATCCATCCGAGGATCCTGGTGATGTTCGTTTAATTAAAGTCTGGATTTAGATTGGGAGTCTGGATTTTTATTTGTTTGGGACGAGAGGCGAACGGATGGTCTGGCGGTTCTATTGTCGGTTTGGTTGTGGTGTTCAGTGGCCGGTATTGGTTGCGGCCGGTGCCGGGTGAATAATAATAATAATAATAATGCATTTATTTTAAAAAGCGCTTCTCAGGAAGCCCAAAGACGCTTGTATGGTGTGCGAGCGGGCACATTGAAGTGTGTGAGGGGAGGTATTTTGGTAACTTACTTCCGTGATTTCCGTTTCATTGGATGGGAAATAAGAGCCCGGTCGGTTTGGAGTTTGTTGAATTGGGTTTGGAGCATGGGATTTGCTCAGAGTGCCGGTGATAACTTGCCTACTCTCAGAGGGGATGTGTCCCGCACAGGGGGAGAATACTGCTATGAGGTTGCTCGGAGGATGTGTGCCCAAATGCATTGGGGTTGTGGGTCATTGCGACTTTGCTGAGTGTCGGTGAGCAAGGGAGACGTTCGTGTGTGTTTTATGCGGTGTGCTGGACGCCATGTCAGAATGGTGGGCGCCTGCGACATGCCATGCATTGTAATAAGGAATACATTGTTTAAGATGGAATAACAGGAAGTCTTGTTCATACAGTAAGTGAGGTACAGTGTGAATGATGAGATTCAGAGAGATCTCTGATTGAGGTACATGAGGTTGTCTAGAGCAGATGAAATATAGAATAGCAGTTGCAAGATCGAGGTGCGGAGTGGCGGCTGGAAGATGCATCGATGCATTTGTGTTGATCGATGCGCCGGACAAAGGGTTTGCTGGCGAGCGATGCTGGTAAGGTTAAGTTATCAAAATGCATATGGGTCAGGGGGCAGATAATGTGGGACAAGCTCCCTCACGGGCGCTGCAGGGAGAGTGTTGGAAATTCAACAAGATTCTGTGTTCAATAATTTGAGCAGAAATGTCGCGTTTTCAACCGAACGCTCATTCGAGGAAGGAGGAATGCGAGGTTTCAACTATCGGTTTGATGTGGTTCACGCCGGGCGAATGATGGGTGTTTCGTTTTGTGGATGGGGTGCGTAATGCATCTTGGGAATGCGTCGGGGGCGAAGAAACAGGGAGAGTGGTGATGGTGAAACGGAGCACGAGTTGGTTGTGGCAGGTGCAAGAGGATGTACACCTGGAATGAAAGAATGCACGCTTGAGTTGGTAGTAGAGCACGTGGTTGGGTGTGCGGAGGAGTTGTCACAGAGGAGTGGGCGCGAGATGTGTTGATGAAATGTGCTGAGCGAGCACTGTGCGGAAGGTGTGCACCAGGAAGAGGAGGTGATGCATGGTAGAGCTCGCCTCCCATTAATGCAAGAAACCTTCCAAAAGGTTGAGAGACTCAATGGTATGGGGGGCGACTGGGAAGCGTGAGTTTCAGAAGGGAGTAGTCGGCTTAGATGATGCAGTGGGTGTGGCCTCGATGGCGTGAAGCTTTCATGTGTGTGAAGAGTATGTCTGGAGAGGAGGTCAGTCAGGTAGGATGGGGCCAGGTTATGGAGGGCTTTGTAGGTCAAGAGGTGGTCTTTCTGTCTTCTACCGACTCCTCTCCGGCCTTGCTCCCCCAGCTCTCTCTGTGCTCTGTCCCCCAAATATTCCTACAGGTCGCACAAGATCTGCCAGCCACCCTCTGATGCTTAAACTGCCGAAATCTCGGCTCTCTGCTCACCTTCACTCTTTCATTCCTCTTTTCTCCCGCCTCTGGAACAAACTCCCACACTCACTTCAATCACACTCCTCCCTCCAGGTCTTCAAAACAGCTGTTCACCACCATCTCTTATCTTCCCCCATCCAAAACCTTGATCTTTTCTACCCCCACTAATTCACCCCAGATCCACCTTGTTTGAAATTCCAACTTCTTTCCTGGAAGTCTTGGCAGTGTCCATATGTTTTTATACCTCTCCCCCCCCCCCCCCCCTTCCCATGCCTTCCCCCCAAAGCCCTCTCCCTCCCACAGTTCTCTCGATGTCTCCATGTCTCTCGGTCCCTGCTCTCAAATGTTGTGTTTGTGTCCTTCCCCCTCTCTCCCCATCTTGTCTACCGCTCCCGATGTTATTTGTTTTGTGTGTCTGTTTGTCTTTCTGTGTGATTAATGTTCGCTCTTTCACGAGCCTCGATCTTGTATACAAAAAAAAAAAAAAAAAAAAGAGGAGGATTTTGTACTGGATTATCTGGGGAATGGGGAGCCAGTGAAAATTATAATGACGGGGGTGATGTGGTCACGGGCCCGGGAATGGGTGAGTAGACGGGCAGCGGAGTTCTGACCGTATTGGATTATTGAGGTTTGGTGATTATTGATGATTATCGAGGGTGAACCATAGAGAAGGCTGTCTTTGTGATCTGTTTGGTGTATTTGTCGAAGGAGAGGGTTTGGTCAAAGATGGTGCCAAGATTCCGGTTGTGAGTGGAGGCGGATACTGGGAAACCGTCGATGTTGGGGGCAAAGTTATGGGTGGATTTGGTAAGCGGTTTTGGGTAAATGAAGATTAATTCAGATTTAGCATAGTTAAGTTTGAGGAAGTCGATTTGAAGCCAGGATTTTATTTCAGTAATGCAGTTTGTCAGGAGATGGATTTGGTGGAGATTAAAGCTGGATGTCATCGGTGAAGCAGTGGAATTGGAGACCATGGTGCATTGGTCATGGTGCATGACGGATTAAGTGACCGAGGGGGGATAGGTACAGGATGAAGAGGAGGGGGCCAAGAACTGAACCTTGGGGGACATCTTGAGGGGGAGCGAATTGTGGTGATTAAGCTGGTGTAGATGCTGTCAATTTTGCTTTGGATGAATGAAAGGAAGGAAATGCAGTTTCTACTGTAAAGGACTGGTGGTGGTGTTCAGGGCGCTGAGGAGTTTGTTCGTAGTTGTATTTGAGGTTGTTTGTTCACGTTGTAGAGTCTGTTTATTTATTTGTTTGTTTATTTAGTTTGTTTTATTGTAGAGAAGAGTGCTTTTGGGTTTTCCGGAGCCAGAGTGGATAATTTGAGAGTAGTAGGCGGAGTAGAGGGCATCTTTATAGTGCTGTCGGTGGTCCTTGTAGGCTTGGGAGTGAACTGATTTGGGTTTTTTTATAGGCGCAAGCTGGAGGAGGATGGTGTGATTGATGATGTCAAAGGCGGCGCTGAGGTGAGGAGGATGAGAATGTTGAGGTTGCCGGTGTCAGAGGAGAGAGAAGGTCGTTGGTGATTTTGAGGAGAGCAGTTTCAGTACTGTGGTTGGAATGTTTCATACAGGTTATTGGCAGAGTGGTGATGTTTGAGTTGAATGGCTACAGAGCGTTCCAAAACTTTTGACAGAATGGGTCGGTTAGAGATGGGTCTGAAGTTATTTAGGGTGTCAGGATTGAGTCCAGGGTCTTTCCAGAATGGGGGTGAAGTTTCACGAGGTTTTTGGGAAATCGGTATGTGAAGCTGGATTAAGTTTGAGTGGTTATTACATATGCTCTGGGTCCATGTGGTTAATGTGATGTGAAAAAAAAATGAATGGGACTCGCTGTAAACAGTATAGATGGAAAAAAAGAGATAGACAGGGACAATGGGCTGCTTGGTGAGCCATGGAGATGGATTGGATGTTTTGTTGTTGGTTGTCTGGGAGTTCGGTTGTTGCATTGCCAAAGGTTTCTGTGTGGTGGACACACCTGTTGTCTTGTTGTCTGTTGTCTTGTGTGACGTGGGTGGAGATGTATGTGGCTGTGTGTGGCTGCCTGGAGTCGGGAAGGCGGCTACAGTGGTTGATATTGGTTGTGGGTTGTCCGGGGTGCTTCGATTTGCATAGGGGGTGAAGATCGGGATATTACATTATTTTGAGTAAGTATTGGTATGAGTAATTACATAAGTAATTATGAGTTATTATGAGTAATTACTCATAATAACTCATAATTACTTACGTAATTACTCATAATAACTCATAATTACTTACGTAATTACTCATAATAACTCATAATTACTTACGTAATTACTCATACCAATACTTACTCAAAATTAGTGGTATGAGTATTAGTTATGAGTAAGTGATTATTTTAGTAAAGTTACATGTTTCGCTTTGTGGATCTGGGGACAAGCTAGTTTGATGGGACCCTGGAGTCTTCTGTGTGTCTATGTGTTTGTCTGGCTGTTACACTAGACTCTGGGATGTGTTTTCATGAGACGAATTTCAGAATTGATGAAAATTCAGTGAGTATGGTGGACAACGTGAAGTGGCTGGTGTGAAGGAAGTGGTTGGGAAAGATGGACCCCCTTCACGAATACCCGGTAGGGTAGCTTAAAGGTAGGACATATGAGAACTATTTTTATTTTCAATAAATAGACCAGGTTATTTTATTATTTGTTTATTTACGAAAATAAATAAATAACAGGGAGAGGTTAATGGTGGTTTGTTGGCGGTAAAAAATTGGTTGAAAGTCGAGTTGAAACAATTTATATTGTGATATTGGGATCCATTGTAGACATACCTTTGTAGACATTGTAGACATGCCATGGACAGCCATTGGGCCAGAGGCTGAAACAACCTTGTAGGGAATTCTTGTAGAGAATTTGGAAAATGCGAGGTGTCCTCACATTCGCAGGTTCGGTGATAAAGAATTTGGAAGAATTTGGAGAGATAAATAGATAAAGAGATAAAGAATTTGGAGGCCACCAAAGGGCGGACACTGACGTTGCTCGGGGCAACGCAAGGGCGGACAGGAAGGGCCGCCAACCCATGGATAGGATGCACAGATTGTCAAAAGGATAGGATGCACAGATTGTCAACATATACCACCAAAATTAGGGCAGGAATAGGGAGATGGTTGAGAATGCCGGCGATAACTCACCGATGTGTGTCCCTGTGTCTGTCTGATCGTCTAGCAGGCCATGGAGTTATATTTCTGAAACATGGATTTCAAAGAGGCAGGTGTGTGCCCTGAGAAAATTTTTGATGGGTTTGATGGATTTTGATGGAGCGGGCACTTTTGATGGGTCTTTCTGTGTAGATGTTGTCGCGTGACAGGGCTGCTGTCGTGTGGACTGGGGAACGAGGGTGGCGTAGGTGACGTGAGGGGAATGCCACGCACTGCGACCGTCTCCCCCCAAGACCGAGGTTGTCGGGGACATTTGAAGGGGTGCGTATGTACTATGTGAATAAGGCTGCAGGAACGTGTGTACCGAGGTGCTTGGTGGAGTAGGCATGCTCGTAAAGGACATAGTTTGAAGTGGGTGCTGCATGGTGGAGCATGCCCCACAAGAAGGGCTGTGAAATGAGAACGGGTGAGCTCGGGTGCCGGTGCACCTGTGGTGACCTAGGGTGGTCTGGGACGAATGTTTTACTGAAAGGTGGTGTGATGTGGGATGTTGATCACAACCGGACGATGTTGTTCGTGGAGGAGGTCTTGCGTTGGGGTTGGGGCGCGTTGCTGGGGATCTGGGTGGCTGGCACCCCGTGTGGTTGGGGGTTGCAGTTTCACAGAAGGAGGTTGGAATCCAGTGTTATGTTAGGAGCACGCAAGGCTGAGCAGAATGGATTGCCATTGGGACGTGTTCTCAAATGATTTTATCAAAATGATGGCTCCTGAGTAAGGGGAGGGAGCAGGGAAATATATTCACTGTAACAGGTGTTGTTAAAGCCGTTTGTTTAAGAGCATTGGGATGCCAAAAGGTAACGGGGGAAGTGAGATACTGATGTCTGCATGAGGATGGCAGAGTCGGCCTTCGAGACTCATGTGAGTTGTGTCTGGAGGCAAGGTTCGGGAGGGAGTGTGAAGAAGGAAGGACAAAGGGTTGTAAGGGTGGTTGGCCTGCACTGGGAAGAGTGTGACAACGAATGGAAAGTTGTGGCTTTTATTTAACAAATTGTGCTAGGTTGCTACAACACAGGTTGGGGCTGGTGCAGATTGGATCACGGCTCTGCAGACCAGGTGAGCAGAACTCCACCACGCACGCTGGAATCACATCAATTGAATTATTGTCCAGAAAGGAAGGTATTTTCGGAAATTGGGGAAAGCAAAAACAACATTTGAATTTCCAGACATGACGCAGAAAATGCAGCTATAAATAGAGATGAGGTAACTAAATGCCAATTGGTGGGCAGGGGGGCTAGGAATACTAATCAAGGATTTAGTCCTTGCATGTGTGAGCAAATGTTCCACAGGATGAACCCAAATGAACCTCTGGCTGTCGACGTGACTGCGGACCCTGGAACGATGACCCGAACGAGTCACTGAGCAGCAATGATGAGATCTCCGCGTCTGAAGAATGTTCTTCCATTTTAATGTTGCCAATAACGATTTTGAAAATGATTTTGATTATACTGGAAAATTGAATTTGGATCCGGATGTGGACTTGCTTTGGTCTTCACGGACCCAGTCCAGTAATTCTCTTGTCACTTATGTCTCACGAGCTCACAGCAGTTCAACCCTTGCTGTCCCAGCCCTGGATTTTGACTCGGCTCCGGAACCAGATGCATTGCTGGGCCAGCCTGCCAGGAAGCCGATTATCCTGGATCACAACATGTCGCATGCAGACGCAAACGACTACTTAAAGGAAGTTTCTCTCTTTTTTTATGGAATGTAAGGCTCTGACCGCTGGCCGTCTAGGCCGCAGGTCTAAGCCACTTGATACTGACGTTGATATGTATTCCCCGGCAGAACGCACACTCAAGGCTTTATGAACATGGAGATCGATTGAGCGCCAAAGATTCATAAGGACTGCGCCTGCGAACACTTGGGCGAGCTCTCGCTAGAGGAGGGTCCCGGCTGCACCTCCGTGGCCAAAGGGTGGGTCGGGAGACCTTCTCGAGTGTGGACCCCTGTGGGACCAGTCGTCTTCGTTGTGGATCCGACGCGCCATTGGATAGCCATGTCTCTATGGCCAGCACACTTAACACACGCACACACACACACACACGCGAATCATCCTGCTGGGTGCTATGCGAGGTGCTTTGGGTACGGGGCATGCCCACTGGGGCCGCATTCGCGTGGTCTTTCGGTTCGGTTTTTCATTGACTGTCTTCCTAATAAAGGCCTCTGATTGGCTCGTAGATAACATTTGTATCTTAGATCCAAAAGGGCGGTATGTGGGGGTTCAGACCCCCCCCCCCCCCCCCCCCCGTTGTGTTCTATTATTGTTTGACCTATTACCAAGTATGACCAACCATATGTCTTGTTTTAATTGATTGCTGTATCCTTTTAATACTATTATTCATTTTTGTTCTTATAAGGAATTATCCTTTACTCTGTGAAAGAAACCAGCGGTATCTTTCTAGCCTCTATCAGAATTTTGGTATGTGGGACCTGAGATCCTCCTCCCAGTATTATGCTAATAATGTTGCTCAATTAACAAAATATAACCAATTTATATGTGTTGCTTTGCTTAAACTTTAGATTTCCTGTTAAGAAGTTAAGTTATTGTGATGGCATGTTCTCTTACTGTCGAAATATTCCTTTGGAAACTTGTTATAAAAAGTTATATGCTTTGTAAATCCAGACCCTGATGATATAATCCCTCTGTGAAGACCAACCTATCTTTCCCAGTCCCCCTTAAAGGACTGCGTTATATCACTTTCATGTTTGACATTTTTACGACTTGCTGAACTCTCCCCCAAAAATCAGGTTTCTAGAAAGTAGTCAACATGTTGTTTGACCCTTGAATAACCTTGGAGACTACTCTGTCTTTCCTTTGTCTCAAGAGCTAAAACCACACCCCAATATTCCCTTTATAAAATGAAAGCTTGACCGAATTATTTCAGAGCATCTTGTTGGAATTCTGGTCCTTGCGGGCCTCCGTTTTAAGCATTTTGCTTTCCACAAGCTTGTGTGTTTGACGAATCAAATAAATATATCAGTTGTTCTTTCTCTCTCTCTCTCATGAGTCTTGAGTCCTAAATCAACGGATCCATCATATATATATATATACACATATACACAGTCCTGGCCAAAAATATTGGCACCCTTGCACTTTTTTCAAATAACTCACAATTTTCTCTCAAAATAAGTTGAAACTGACAAAAGTATTTGGTCTCCACAATTCTTTATTTCACTGTTAATTAATATTACAGAACCGTTGTTTTGATTCAGATCTTAATATATCCTTTTAAATCAGAAAATAAAAAGAAATGGGATTGACAAAATTATTGACACCCTTGACTTAATATTTGGTAGCACCGCCTTTGGACAAAATAACTACGTTTCCTATAGCCATGAACGAGCTTCCTCCACCTCTCTACAGGCAGTTTGTCCCACTCTTCTTGTGCAACCTGCTCCAGTTCTCCCAGATTTGAAGGATGCCTTCTCCCAACTGCTGTTTTCAGATCTCCCCACAGGTGTTCAATGGGATTTATATCCGTAACAATGATTGGGATTGGGATCTCGTAACAATGAGAACCGTAACAATATATATATATATATATATATATATATATATATATATATATATATATATATATATATATATATATATATATATATATCTGAGCAGCGTCTGTCCTGTCCTGTGTTGTCCTGTGTTGTGTTGTCTTGTCACTGAACTACTTTCTCAAACTTTTGTGAAATCGTACCAAACTTCTGGTATGCACATATCTCTCCTGTCGGTATGTCCTAAGGATATTTTCTTTCAAAATAATTTCCCAATTTTGTTTTTTTTTTGGGGGGAATTTTTGGGGAATTTTTTTTTTTCAACTTCAATTGTTTATAAAATGTGATATCATGTATATTACAAATACATTTGTGCAAAATAATTGTTTGAATTATGATTAGTTTAAACCATGACAAAACGGCAACTCGGGTACAGTCATTTATCTATATATCTACACATCTGGGCAGTGTCTGTGTTGTCACTTAACGACTCCCTCAAACTTTTGTTTCCGTGGTTGTGAAGTGTTTTTAACAACGTTGTGGTGGTTTTGAATCACGTGGTGGTTTTGAATCACGTGGTGGTGAGGTATTTTGAATTATGTGGTGGTGAGGTGTTTTTAAATCACATGGTGGTGAGGTGTTTCTAAATCACATGGTGGTAAGGTGTTTTGATTTACGTGGTGGTGAGGTATTTATAATTACGTGGTGGTGAGGTGTTTTGAATTACGTGGTGGTGAGGTGTTTTGAATTACTTGGTGGTGAGGTGTTTTTAAATGACATGGTGGTGAGATGTTTTTAATTTTGTGGCTGTGAGGTGTTTTTTTTACGTGTTTTATGGCTGTGGGGTGTTTTTAATTTTGTGGTGGTGAGTTGTTTTTATTACATGTTTTATGGCTGTGAGGTGTTCTTATTACGTGTTTTATGGCTGTGAGGTGTTTTTATTACGTGTTTTATGGCTGTGAGGTGTTTTTATTACGTGTTTGATGGCTGTGAGGTGTTTTTAATTTCGTGGTGGTGTGTTTTTATTACGTGTTTTATGGCTGTGAGGTGTTTTTATTACGTGTTTTATGGCTGTGAGGTGTTTTTAATTTTGTGGTGGTGAGGTGTTTTTATTACGTGTTTTATGGCTGTGAGGTGTTTTTGTTACGTGTTTTATGGCTGTCAGGTGTTTTTATTATGTGTTTGATGGCTGCGAGGTGTTTTCAATTTTGTGGTGGTGAGGTGTTTTGAATTTTGTGGTGGTGAGGTGTTTTTATTACGTGTTTTATGGCTGTGAGGTGTTTTAAATTACTTGGTGGTGAGGTGTTTTGAATTACGTGGTGGTGAGGTGTAATCGTCCCAAACTTCCAGTCTGCACCTACCCCTCCCCTAAGTGTGTGCTGAGGGGTTCTTTCTTGAAAAAAAAACATTCAACCTAAATCTTCAACCTAAATTGCTTATAAAAATGTAATATCACAAACATAACAAATACATTTGTGCAAAGTAATTGTTTGTATCATGATTGGTGTAAATCATGACAACACAACCACTCAGGTACAGTCATTATCCTCAGCTAAAATAAGCCCGTTCCTCTGTAACGGCGCTTGGTGAGGCGATCGCAGCGAGCCGAGCCAAGCTAGTGTATATATATATATATATACACTATGTCGGGATTCCGACGTGCAGCAATCGGGATCGCCGGCCTCGTTGGGTAGAGTGCATAGGAGGGATTCCAGTGAGCAGCAATCGGGATCGTCGGCCTCACAGAGTAGTCGGGATTCTGATGAGCAGCAATCGGAATTGCCGGCCTCACTCAGAGTAGTCGGGATTCCGACGAGCAGCAATCGGTATCGCCGGCCTCACAGAGTAGTGCCCGCGATGGGTGCAGCGCGATTCGCACATAGAAGGGATTCCGTCCAGCGGTGGTCGGGTACGCACACATAAAAAAATCACTTATTGTGCCAGGCACGCAAATCCAGGAGGATTCTCGCATAAGTCGCCATTAGCGTTCCCGTAACCGTGGTAGTCACAGCCAGACTCGTACCTTCGCATGAGTAGCCGTTAGCGTTTCCGTAACCGAGGCAGTCACAGCCAGACTTGTACTTTCGGCTCCGAGCACGTCTGCCGACCCGACGGGGTTTCAGCTGCAGGTCGTGTCCCAGTAGTATAGTTCTCTTGTCTTGCTGGAGTTCGTCACACCGGCTCCAGCATTTGGACCTCGAGAGAGAGCAGCACGTGCTCAGACGGCGTAGTTCCTGAACGAAATGCTTGAGGGGTTCCAATGCATCCGGTCTCTTCGTGGCAGACTGGTAGAGAGAGTAGTTGGCGCTCTGTGGCTAGAGCTGGATCGGCGGGTCCTCCGCTTTACGTTCTTCCCCGAGGAGGGGTAGTCGCAGGAACGTGGGCATCATCTCGATTCAGAACGATGTCAGGAGAGGATCACGATTAATTGTTGTAAAACCAGAGATACAACATTGTCTCTCAAGTAGAGTTTAATCGTGATCTATCTCAGACAGCATCTATAAATAGAATCAGCAATCATAATATTAGTATTAATACAGGTCATACAGGTGACATACAAATAAACTCTAGTCAAGCGAGCATGTAGCGCACAATGCAGAATCCTTACCATTCTACGGAAGCCCGGAGGTGCTATAGAGTTACATGGCACAGAACTGCCCTCTGCGCGGAACGACAGTCTCTTTATGGTCAGCTGCGGAGCGGTCGCGTAGTGGCAACGCGTAGAGTAACATCTGGGTCATAACTTAGCTTGACAATTTCATCACAATATTGATCAGGATAAAACAAATACAGACACTTTTTCCCCTTGCTCAATCGACAATAATTACTTCTTCTTTGTACTCCAAAGCTACAGATTACAGTCTATTGTGATGAGTTGTGATTGGAGTTGCCGTGTCCTGCTTGCAATACGTGAATGTTTCATCATCCCCAGACACTTAACTCAATGGGAATTCAACCAGGGCATTGATTTTCTTACCCACGTTGTTAAAACGTTCCTGGTGCAGGATCAGCATCTCAGGAGTGTGACATGCATCCCCGTATCATCACCTTTTTCACTTATCTGCATTCTGAACAATACCTGGCATGCACGATGTGATATATGAGCACAATTGCAAAGGCAGGGAAAGAGCAAAGAGGAGTGGCAAACTGGTGATAACGTCGAAGTCCTGGATTGAAGATACCAGTGCGATACCCGTGCTACTTATGGGTGGGAGGCCAAAAGCAAACAGGCAATGCAGATACGGCGAATGCTAAAGCATGAAACCAATAAATTCCACATTCCTGTAGCACCTTCAGTCGCACATCAGACATGGACAGCATGTTCGTGAAGGACTTCTGTGAAAAACGTTCCCGTTCACAAACAAACGGGTACGTTCACATACAGAAACATCGATCGTGGGTCCGTGGCGAATCTGCATATGGCGATCCGCGAAGTTCACGTTCAGAAAGTAGAAACCATCACGGCATGTCGTCATTCACTTGAACTCGATATCTCTTTTTTCATTCCAAACAACATAACTTCAATCACAAATTAATCACAAAATAAACTTTTAACAACATTGTGAATGTTTCCTTCATTGTAAAAACTACCAAGTCAACAGTTAAAATGATTTTGAGCCGATAGGTGTTACAGCCTCCGCCAGATCGATGGAGACAGCGATCTGTTGGCTTATACACCGCCCAAATAGCTATGTGGTGTTCTCTCATGTAGACATTAAACTCACATCGTTTGAACTTTGGCAGAGGTCATTATTACTTTTAATGATGTTTATATACCAATCAAAAAGAAGATAATTGGTTTTGGGTCGTTCTTTCCGCATATCTCATGGGATTGTGAGTTGGAGAGACGACCGTGATGGCGGGGAGGGGGTTGGCATTCTCTCAAGCAGGGATTCAACCCATGTCCTTATAAAAGGTTTTTGTCCGACATCACCAAATCCGAACGGTGCAGCCGATCGGTGCAGCCGTGCAGCGATCGGTGCAGCCGTTTGTGCGACACCCGGGAAAATAACGTTATGCAGGAGTCGAAACCTGAAAATGCTGGAGGCCAAAGCTGAAATTGGAAAAACAACATCGTCTATTTTACTCCAGGAGCTCCCAGGATTACCCACCGAAAATATCGTTGCGATCGGTTCAGCCGTTTTTGCGGTACCTTCGAACGGCCGGACAGAGGGAAGGACAGACAGACGGATGGACATTTGGTGAATTATAGTAAGATGAAGTGATGACGAAGTGTGAAGAACACTGCATTGGCATCCGATAAGTTGTGGATTTTTGTTCACACACTTAATAAAGTACAGCATGCGGATCCAGATCTTCACTAAAATGTAACCATTTCCTTCCTGTTACACACCCAACCTGTCCACCATGTTTTGTCCGAATCCGTAAATAACTTTTTGAAATATCCTCTCAAAGACAAACAGGGGTGAAAACATAACCTCCGTCTACCTTTGGTGTCGGTAACTATTGACATGCGAGAGAATATCTGATGAAAGTTTAACTGGTTCAAACACCGTGAACAAACGACTGGACTCCTTGGATTGGGAAGACATTCTCATGGGATAAACGACTTGGGAGTCTTTCGGACTATAATTTATAACTCTGCACTCGCTTAGCTCTTATCTTCTTATAAGAACACGGTACCTGGTGTGTGGCTGTTTCTGCTCTCTAACACAAGGTGTGGCCCGCAGGAGTGCGTCTTCGATGGTACATCAGCAGGTATGCCTTTTTACTGCACACCTGATCCCCTTTCACATTGAACACTTCTTCATCGTCGAAAAGCCTCCAGTCTGCACATCACACCGTAGGATCAACAAAAACATCTTCAAACAAAACTCTTACCATTGTGACATAAAACTATCATTTGGCTGCAATGAACTTGAATCTACACAGCCATCAACAAGATATCACCAACATTCAATTATTGAACCAATTACAATGTGGAATAAGCATTTTTAAATGTTCTGCAAAGCCATCACAAGTAAAAATGCTTCGGGTATAAAATAATTCCCTGACAAACATTTCGGTTTGGAGATCGTCATGTTCAAATGACTTCTCATGTTCAACCTTTGATAAAAAAACATCAAACAATTCCCACTCGCTCCTCCTAACTTACTGACGACACTGTTCTTTGTGTCAAAGATGCAAGGCCGTCGTGTGATCGCGGTGAAGTGTGCCAGGTCGACAGACAATTCTTTGTGGTTGATAACAGCGTACAGATCGTATGTTGTAATTGAGCTGTTCAACACAGCATCGCTGCAATATGGCGCCATCTCAAGACCACTGCAAGAGAAAGGTGCATCGGACAATGATGAGTGGTCGATCGTGGAGAATATGAAGGTCAATGAGTTGAACATATTGATCAGGATAAAAGAAATACAGACACTTTTGCCCCGGCTCATCGGACCATAAGTCCTACTTCCTTTTAATCCAAAGCTGCAAATGCCAAAGTCTATTGTGATGAGTTTTGATTGGGGTTGCCACTTGCCATGTCCTACTTGCAATATGTTGATGATTCATCATTCCAGGACACTTACCTCAATGGGAATTCAACCAGGGCGTTGATCTTCTTACCCATGTTGTTATAACGATTGAGTTGCAGGATCAGCACCTCAGGGGGCTTACTTAGCCATCTCCGTATCGTCGACTTGGTCACTGCTCTGCAATGTGAACAGAACCTGGTATGCACGACGAGATACAAGCACAATTGTGAAGGGAGTGAACGAGCGAAGAGCAGTGGCAAAGTGATGATAACATTGAGGTTCAGGATGTAATATATCACGTGATGGAGAAGTGTGGAGGACACTGCATTGGCATCCTCAAAGTTGTTTATGTTTGCTCAAACGCATGGTCTCAATTTACCTGTTACCATTAAATCACCTGATATTGCACCATTTACTGCATTCACTTACCATTCTGTCTCATGTTGGAAAAACGATGACAGACAGTCTGTTAGCTGAATGTTCTTGTTTTTCTTGTGCGAATGCTTTGTTCTTCGATTTTGTGGCAAACGCAGCGATAAGAACGAGAATGGTTCAAATGTTATCGATGCCTGAAAACAAATAAAACCCATTATTGAGGTGCAGGGGAGGTAAAGGGGGATGGGGGGTGTGGAGTCATATTTATGAATGGAGGAAAATAAAAAATCATGAAAAACAAAATATAATTCATGGAAGAAACAAATGTTGTCAAGATTACAAGCGTTACGCCTAGGTCCCCCGTCGGTGAAGTGATGTGAGTTGCCAAAATGGAAGACGCAAGGCGGCCATCTTGGATTTTGACGTGGCGACCCAATTTTCAATAGCGTTCTTCCTTATGCCTAGATACACCCACAAACCAAATTAGAATTCGGTCCTTCGCTTACGCACGCACGCACGGACGGACGCACGGACGCACGCACGCACAGACGGATGGACGCACACACGGACGGAGGGGAAAACCATAGTCCCCCTTCCGCTCCGCGGTGCGACGGAGGACAAAAATTGTTTTAATCTAAATTGATCCTTGGTTAAAGCAAGCTGAAAAGCAGATCAAAGAAAAGCAAACAAATATGTAAACGAAGACGTTATGGAGCACGATACTTGCAAACTCCACCCCCCCCCCCCCCCCCCCCCCCAGATAAATGAGAAGACAAAATTTAAAAAGGAAAGTTTAAATAAATTGAAAAACAAAAAAGATGCATTTGCGTCTGTGATGCCGGGGGGGGGGGGGGGGGAGGGGTGGTTACCATGGAATCGATTCCCATATCCTGGGATGCTTTCATAAACCTGGAACTCGGAGCAACTGATGCTCTGATGGAGAAATCACCCAGGAACATCAAGTGTGCAAGGTGGAGCAGAATACCTCATTTGCATAACATCTGAGAGCCCTGCACGTGCCTGAGAGTCTCACGTGTGCCCGAGAATACCACATGTACCTGAGAGTACTACGCGTACCTGAGAGTACCATGCGTACCTGAGTCTCACGTGTGCCCGAGAATACCACATGTACCTGAGAGTACCTACCGTGCGTACCTAAAAGTACCATGAGTACCTGAGAGTCTCACGTGTGCCTGAGAGTACCCCACATGTTTACAAGTACCTCACGTGTCTGAGTTTTTCTCGACGATGATGATTGAACGAGGGAGAGAGATATACAGAGATACAGCGATACAGAGACAGTGTGAGAGAGATACAGAGATACAGAGAGACAGAGACAGTGTGAGAGAGACAGAGACAGTGTGAGAAGGAGTGGGAGGGGAGCGGGGGGGGGAGGGGGGGGAAGGGGGGATACAGAGAGAGATATACAGAGATACAGAGATACAGAGACAGTGTGAGAGAGACAGAGACAGTGTGAGAGAGACAGAGACAGTGTGAGAAAGAGTGGGAGGGGAGCGGGGGGGGGGGGAAGGGGGGATAGAGAGAGAGATATACAGAGATACAGAGACAGTGTGAGAGAGATACAGAGAGACAGAGACAGTGTGAGAGAGAGACAGAGACAGTGTGAGAAAGAGTGGGAAGGGGGGATAGAGAGAGAGATATACAGAGAAACAGAGACAGTGTGAGAGAGAGACAGATAGACAGAGACAGTGTGAGAGAGAGTGGGAGGGGAGGTGAGTGGGGGGGGGGGGGGAGGGAGGGGGGATAGAGAGAGAGATATACAGAGATACAGAGAGACAGAGACAGTGTGAGTGTGAGTGAGAGTGGGAGTGGGAGGGGAGGTGAGCGGGGGGGGGGGGGGGGTGAGGGAGGGGGGATAGAGAGAGATATATACAGAGATACAGAGATAGTGTGAGAGAGATACAGAGAGACAGAGACAGTGTGAGAAAGACAGAGACAGTGTGAGAAAGACAGAGACAGTGTGAGAAAGAGTGGGAGGGGAGGTGAGCGCGCAGGGGGGGGGGGGGAGGGGGGATAGAGAGAGATATACAGAGATACAGAGATACAGAGACAGTGTGAGAGAGAGACAGAGATACAGAGATACAGAGAGACAGAGACAGTGTGAGAGAGACAGAGACAGTGTGAGTGAGACAGAGACAGTGTGAGAAAGAGTGGGAGGGGAGGTGAGCGGGAGGGGGGGGGGAGGGGGGGATAGAGAGAGAGATATACAGAGATACAGAGAGACAGGGACAGTGTGAGAGAGAGATACAGAGATACAGAGAGACAGAGAGACAGAGACAGTGTGAGAGAGAGTGGGAGGGGAGGTGAGCGGGGGGGAGGGGAGGTGAGCGAGGGGGGGGGGGGATAGAGAGAGAGATATACAGAGATACAGAGATACAGAGACAGTGTGAGAGAGAGACAGAGATCCAGAAAATACAGAGAGACAGAGACAGTGTGAGAGAGACAGAGACAGTGTGAGAAAGAGTGGGAGGGGAGGTGAGCGGGGGGGGGGGGGGGGGAGGAGGGGGAGGGGGGATAGAGAGAGAGATATACAGAGATACAGAGATACAGAGACAGTGTGAGAGAGAGACACAGACAGTGTGAGAAAGAGTGGGAGGGGAGGTGAGGGTGGGGGTAGGGGGGATAGAGAGAGATATACAGAGATACAGAGAGACAGAGAGACAGAGACAGTGTGAGAGAGAGAGTGGGAGGGGAGGTGAGCGGGGGGGGGGAGAAAGAGAGATATACAGGGATACAGACAGACAGAGATACAGAGAGACAGAGACAGTGTGAGAGAGAGAGACAGAGACAGTGTGAGAGAGAGACAGAGACAGTGTGAGAGAGAGACAGAGACAGTGTGAGAGAGAGAGAGAGAGAGAGAGAGAGAGAGAGAGAGAGAGACAGTGTGAGAGAGAGACAGAGACAGTGTGAGAGAGAGATGTACAGAGATACAGATATACAGAGAGACAGAGACAGTGTGAGAGAGAGAGAGACAGTGTGAGAGAGAGACAGAGACAGTGTGAGAGAGAGACAGAGACAGAATGAGAGAGAGACAGAGACAGTGTGAGAGAGAGACAGAGACAGAATGAGAGAGAGACAGAGACAGTGTGAGAGAGAGAGAGACAGAGACAGCGTGAGAGAGAGCAACAGAAACAGTGTGAGAGAAAGAAAGAAATAAGAAAGACAGTGAGAAGACAGAGATGGCAAAAGAGACGTACAGCAAGAGAGGAACAGATACATTGCAAGAGAGGGCCGACATATGGTTCGAGAGGGACAGACAGACAGCCCGAGAATGCAGACAGATGGGCAGAGAACGAATAAAGCTTAAAATGCAGAGCTTATGGATGGACATGCATTTGTACTTTTTCTGAAAGCAAGTGTTACGGATTCGTCACTTCCGCTGGGGTGGTTTTCACCCACTGGACATGTTTCTGATATTATGTACTATAATTATTTCAAAAGGTTTATTATTCAGGAACGATTATCTGAAGTTAAAAAGGCTAACTTTAAATGACACAGGAAACCGACCCAGAAGGGATGAAGAGGAAGAAGCGGCACGAGCAAAGTCGGAGAAGAAGGCGTGACGTCAGCGCTCCGTAACGAGCAAGGTCTACCGACAGTGGCGAGGGAATTTTGAGTTCCTTGAAGGGACATCCGGCGACAAGAATTATCGCTGGAGGGGAAAATCTGCGTAGTCAGATTTGGGCGCTGAGATTTCGACGAATCCGCGCCTGGTCGCATCGGCTCAAGTAAGGGCCGTCGGCGATTGTGAACCCCGCGCTTCGGACACCTACAGAGGTTTTGCCTCGTGTCATCTTCACCCCAACATCCTACCGTTTGTCGGGGATGTGTGTGTGCGACCGCTTTGTCTCAAATTACGTTGCGGTTCGCTGAGTGAGCGGTGAAGGTGCTCCTCTGAAGGGCGCCGTTGTACAGTTTCGGCGGGGTGATCCCCATTGTCAACTGTACGCGCTTCGGATATCGACTGGAGAGCGAGATTCAGGCTTCGACCGGATTTCGTTCTATCGACCGCCGGAGTGAATCACATTCGCCTTGGGAAAAGTTATAAAGACATTGAGGAGTGTCTTTTCACTCGCGGGCCGCGCAGTGAGTTACCTGACTTCATATATATATATATATATATATAGTGCACTCTTAATGGCCATCTGTTATACCGTTATTCCTGTGTGTGATTTCTCATACAATTTTGTTCATTTTTAATCATTGGTGTGGTTTCACTATTGATTTTCAACACAGGGTAATATATCTTTCTGCCGGGGCTCCTCTCATAGTTCGGAGGTGACCGAGACCAGGAGATTGTGGAGGACTCCGTAACAGAAATTGGGGGCTCGTCCAGTTGACTCCAATTGACAATTGGGTCTTCGTCCGGGATATAAAATTCCCTAAATCGTCCGGGATAGGATTCCCTAGCATTCCCAAATTTTCCAATTTTGGAAATTTTTTCAACATTCACAAATTTTTCAAAAAACAAAAAACAAAATATTTTGGTGGGTTTTTTTGGAGATTTCTTGTGTGAATGTTAACAGGTGTTAACGGATAGTCACCATGGAGTTTGACGCAGAGAACTTACAGCGACCCCTAGTGAGGCACAGTTCCGAGCGTTACTAAAATCGGAACTCTTGATATTGGGCAAACATTTTAGCTTGGAGGTCCGAGCTAAAATGAAGAAAACAGAGATGCAGACAGTGGTGATAGAATCTATGGTGGAACGAGGAACATGGAGAGAGGGAGCCTTGGATTGGTTACCAGAAGAACAAGAAAGTGTGGAGCTCCAAAAAACGGAGATGCAATGGAAGAGCCAGGAAAGGTTAGAAGACAAAAAAGCAGAGGAAAGGAGAGCTGCAAGAGAACTCGAAGCAGAGGAGAGAAAAGCCGAAAGGGAGTTAAAGGACCGTGAATTGGCACGTCAGCAGGAAATTAAAGTCAAGGAGCTGGAGTTAATGAGAGAACGGGGAGAGGTACCACCCATGCCGACTGGTTCGACAACTAGTCAAAACACCTGGGATGTTGGCAGACATGTGAGGCTGGTTCCACCCTTCATTGAAAAGGAGGTAGCCAAGTTTTTTTTACACTTTGAGAAAGTGGCTCAAATGCTAAAATGGCCGGAGGTGTCCTGGACCATATTAGTGCAAAGTGTTCTGGTGGGTAAAGCTCAAGATATTTATTCGGCTTTACCGATTGACCAATGTGCAGATTATGAGATAGTGAAGAAAACCATTCTCAAAGCCTATGAATTGGTCCCTGAAGCTTACCGGCAAAAATTCCGGAACGCTAGAAAGAGGGAGAATGAGACCCATGTGGAGTTTGCCAGAACGAAAGAAACCATATTGATTCAAAAGGAGTCGGGAAAGACTTAGAACTATTGCGACAATTGATCCTGGTGGAGCAATTCCAAAATTGTGTCCATGAGGACATTTTTTATTTTTTATTTTTTTTGTATACAGAGTCGAGGCTCGTGAAAGAGCTAACATTTATCAAACAAACAGCAAACAAAGTATATAAAAAGGTGAGCGGTCGACAAGATGGGGAGAGAAGGGGAGGAAGCACACAAACACAACATTTGAGAGCAGGGACATCGGGAGATGTTTTTGGAGGGAGAGGGCCTGGGGGGAGGTGGGAGAGGTATAAAACGCAAGGACACCAAGGACTTCCAGGAAAGAAGTCAAAAGTCACCTCAAAAAAGTGGATTTGGGGTGAAATTAGCGGGGGTAGAAAAGATCAAGGTTTTGGATTGGGGAAGATAAGAGATGGTGGTGAACAGCCGTTTTAAAGACCTGGAGGGAGGAGTGGGATTGAAGAGAGTGAGGGAGTTTGTTCCAGAGGCGGGAGAAAAGAGGAATGAAGGAGTGAAGGCGAGCAGAGAGTCTTGATTTTGGCAGTTTAACCATAAGAGGGTTGCAGGCAGATCTTGTGCGACCTGTAGGAATATTTGGGGGACGGAGCCCAGAGAGACCTGGGGGAGCAAGGCCGGAGAGGAGTCGGTAAAAGACGGAAAGACCACCAACCTGCCTGCGGTGATTAAGTGAAAGGCCCTCGGAGATAGCGTCATCGCGGGAGATTCCAATGATTCTGAACGCTTTGGTTTCAACAGCGTGAAGACGAGCTAGGTGTGAGGCAGCAGCACCAGCCCAGAGGGGATAGCAGTACTCCATTGAGCTGCGGATGAAAGCCTTGTATGTGTTGAGGAGCTCAGGTGTGCCAAGGAAGGATTTCACACGACGGAGGATGCCCAGTTGGCGACTGGCTTTGGAGGCCAGCTTGGAAATGTGTTTTCCCAGGAAAGATCATGGCAGATAGTGAGACCCAAAAGCTTGAGTGACAGAACTTCTTGGAGAGGATTATTCAGAAAGAAGATGGGAGGGTTGTCCAGTCGGTCTTTTCGGAGAGACATCGTAAGAGTGTGAGATTTGTCAGGATTGAAAGACATGTTCCACTTGTTTGCCCAGTCTGTGATTTTGTCCAGGTCTGCAGAGAGTGAGGAGGCTGCAGACTGCCGATCTGAGGGATGAGGAATGGAGCGGCAGAGAGTGGAGTCATCAGCAAAGAGATAGAAAGGATTTTCAAGAGAGTCAGAGAGATCATTGATGAAGACCAGAAAAAGCACAGGGCCCAGAACACTGCCTTGGGGAACTCCAGCCTGAACAGGAAGAGGAGATGAGAGAAACCCATTCAGGGCCACACGTTGACTACGACTAGAGAGGAAGTCCGCCAGCCATGCGTGGAGATTTCCATGGATACCAAAGGAGGAGAGTTTGGTGAGCAGAGCGGGGTGCCAGACCGTATCGAAGGCACGTGATATGTCGAGGGAGACAGCTCTAATTTCCTGTTTGGCATTGAGGACCTCCATCCATTGTTGAGACAGCTGAAGCAGCATGTCCAGAGTAGAGTGACCTGGTCTGAAACCAAATTGATGATCAGAGATCAAGCCATTGGAGAAGAGGAAAGATTTCATATCCGAAGCAATGATGGATTCCATGACTTTGCTGATAATTGGGAGAAGGCTGATTGGTCTGTAGTTGCTAGGATCTGTTTTTGCACCTTTTTTGTGCAAAGCGGTGATGTTGGCTGATTTCCAAGCAGATGGCAGTTGAGCTTGAGCAAAAGAGAGGGTGAAGAGAACAGAGAGAGGGAGTGAAAGAGCGGAAGAACAGGATTTTAGGACCCGTGGGCTGATGCCGTCAGGTCCAGTTGCAGAATCAGAGTCGAGGGTTGACAGAAACTTTTCCACCTTGTCAGGAGGAAAGGACACGGAGTCCAGGAGCAGCTGGGTACGACTGGGTATGGTGCGTACAGAGAGGGATCGGTTTGGGACACAAGATTTAGAGGCAAACACAGAGTTGAGGCATTCAGCTTTTTCACATGCGGAGTCAGCTGTGTAGCCGTTTGAGGTAAGGGAGGGGATGGAGGGGGAACAAACACCAGGAACAGATTTGACCAGATGCCACCAGGATTTGGAAGAGGGAGACAGATAAGAGAGTTCGGTCTTGAGAACGGAGAGATATTGTTTCCTGGCTCTCCTGAGGGTGGACACACACTTATTTCAGGCTTTGTGAAAGGAAATGAGATTTCCTTCTGTTGGATTTGCTTTCCAGGAGACGAAGGCAAGTTGTTTCTGGGCAACAGCCTCACCACAAGATTCCGTGTACCATGGACGGAAGGAAGGCTATCACAACTGAAGACGAGATGGGATAAATCTGTGCATGAGAGAGAGCAATTTGCTTTGAGAGAATTCCTAGGATGAGTTGATGTCAGAGGCGGTAGAGATGGGAGACCAGTCCAGATGATTGATGGCTGCTTGAAGACCGTGCCAGTTGGCCTGAGTGAAATGCCAGACTCGTCGACGCTGAGCAGGCTCCCTGAGAATGGTCAGAGAGATGTCCACTTTAACAAGCACATGATCAGATGATCCGATTGGAGCAGAAGAAGAGCAGCAGACATTTTCAGGGAAGTTAGTCATAACCAAGTCCAGAAGAGAAGATGCTCCGTTGACTGAGATCCGGGTTGGGAAATTGACAGATTGTGTCAGTCCCAGTGAGTCACAGAGGTCCTTTGCTGAGGAGGCATGGCTGGTGAGAGAGGTACCCACACCCAGCCAACTGGCATGGTGACAATTTAAATCACCACATATGAGGACATCTGGACATTAAATGGTGGACATCTGGGAAAGACTTCAAACTGTTGCGACAATTGATCTTGGTGGAGGAATTCAAACAGTGTGTCCACGCGGACATTAAAGTACATCTGGAGGAAAGGAAAGTACCAAAGTTGTATGAGGCAGCGGCCATGGCTGATGACGATGCCTTAACCCACAGGATGGGATTCCACAAACCTATCGTCTCGCCTAGACCTAGCCAGGGGAGCTATGGTACATCAAGGGCGGAGAACGAAAATTCATGGGGGCGGCCTCGAGATGAGTATGAGGACCACTCTGATACCCCGACTTCTAGGAATCCGAAGACAGCAGTTCCAAGGCAGACACCCTCCTGGGGGCTCGAGACAAACCACGAGGTTCTCCTCCGGGCCTACTTGCGCTTTTTGCCATAAACTTGGACACTTGATGTCCCACTGTTATGCTCTGGGAAAGGAAAATCAGGAGCGGAGTTCAACTCGTGCCACTCCGAATGCAATGGCAAATGTGAGTAATCACCCTCAAAAGGGTTACCAACCATTTATTTCAGAGGGGTTTGTGTCACTGGATGGAGCCTTGACTAACCGGAGACCTGTTAAGGTATTGAGGGACACCGGAGCGCATCAATCTTTAATGCTTCAAGGCATCTTGCCATTGTCAGAGGAGATGGCAACTGGTGATAGTGTTCGTTTACAGGGGATTGGTGGCTGTGTTCGAGCTCCACTTCCTGCCATCCAGTTGGAGTCCGATGTGGTGTCAGGACCGGTCACCGTAGGTTTACAAGCCACTCTTCCTATAGAGGGAGTATCTGTTGTTATCGGGAATGATTTGGCCGGTGGTCAAGTTTATGGTAACCCGATGGTTGTTAAAAAGCCCAGTAGGGAAAATAACACCACACCAGTTAGGGATGGCGACAAATTTAGCAAGTTATTTGTAGGTGGACTGAACTTCAAAACAAAGGAAGCTGTTCTGGAGTCTGCCTTCAGCAAATATGGACCGCTTTTGGAAGTGTTGCTGATAAAAGACAGGGAGACACAAAAGTCAAGAGGGTTTGGCTTTGTCACGTTTGAAAACTCAAAGGACGCCAGAGATGCAGAAAAGGTTCTGAATAGCAAGGAGTTGGAGGGTCGGACCATAACAGTAGGGAAGGCATTTCATAGGTGTCGTGGGAGCTACAGAAGAGGACCACGGAGTAGTAGTTTTGGTGGTGGCCGCAATCAATATTATTATGGAGGCTCCCAGAGTTACGGCAGCTCCCGAAGGAAGGATTGTCAGAGTAGTGGCCGAGAATGAGACCGCTATTCATGTGACTACAGTGACAAGCGGTCCCACCGTAATTATTATGAAAGTTCGGAAAAGTTGAAGCACTGAATGCTGCGGAGCCGCCGAGCCAAGATTCCTACACGGATTAACCGTGAACGCCACGTTCCTAAAGGCATCCATGTAGTGAACTTTCCTGCACGGACTAACCGTGAACTCCACGTTCCTCAAGGCGTCCATGTAGTGAATACTCCCAGGCCTCACTACCCCAACCATCATGGAACCTGGCTTTCAGCTCGGCCTCCCAGGAAAAGTGTTGTAGTTTTGCTTGACTTGGGATTTTGGATTACTACCCCTTAACCTTCATTCAAAAGAAACGAAAAGTAAAATCAGAGGGGGATGAGATGGAGTTTGGCTTTGCAGGAGTCCAACTGGGAAATTGAACATGTAAAGGGCAGGGACAATGTCGTTGCTGATGCTTTGTCCAGAGTGAATTAACTTTAGAAATCTCTGTGGGTTGTGTGAAATTTTGTTGCTTTATTTTTGAGATGTTGATAATTGTTGCTCACGGGAATTGGTGATTTGGGTTGTGAGCTTATTTTTGTTTGTGTAAAGAGTTTGCATGCAAAGAAAGTTTTCGCTGTGTTCAAACTTTCTTTCTTGAGGGGGGGAAGTGTTACGGATTTGTCACTTCCGCTGGGGTGGTTTTCACCCACTGGACATGTTTCTGATATTATGTACTATTATTATCTTCAAAAGGTTTATTGTTCAGGAACGATTATCTAAAGTTAAAAAGGCTAACTTTAAATGATACAGGAAACCGACCCGGAAGGGATGAAGAGGAAGAAGCGGCATGAGCAAAGTCGGAGAAGAAGGCGTAACGTCAGCGCTCCGTAACGAGCAAGGTCTACCGACAGTGGCGAGGGAATTTTGAGTTCCTTGAAGGGACATCCGGCGACAGGAATTATGGCTGGAGGGGAAAATCTGCGTAGTCAGATTCGGGCGCTGAGATTTCGACGAATCCGCGCCTGGTTGCATCGGCTCAAGTAAGGGCCGTCGGCCATTGTGAACCCCGCGCTTTGGACACCTACAGAGGTTTTGCCTCGTGTCGTCTTCACCCCAACATCCTACCATTTGTCGGGGATGTGTGTGTGCGACCGCTTTGTCTCCAATTACGTTGCGGTTCGCTGAGTGAGCGGTGAAGGTGCTCCTCTGAAGGGCGCCGTTGTACAGTTTCGGCGGGGTGATCCCCATTGTCAACTGTACGCACTGCGGATATCGACTGGAGAGCGAGATTCGGGCTTCAACCGGATTTCGTTCTATCGACCGCTGGAGTGAATCACATTCGCCTTGGGAAAAGTTATAGAGACATTGAGGAGTGTCCTTTCACTCGCGGGCCGCGCAGTGAGTTACCTGACTTCATATAAGATATATATATATAGAGTGCAGTCTTAATGGCCATCTGTTATACCGTTATTCCTGTGTGTGATTTCTAATACAATTTTGTTCATTTTTAATCATTGGTGTGGTTTCACTATTGATTTTCAACACAGGGTAATATATCTTTCTGCCGGGGCTCCTCTCGTAGTTCGGAGGTGACCGAGACCAGGAGATTGTAGAGGACTCCGTAAAACAAGTTTAAAAGTATTCCAAAGATCGAGTTTGAAAGGGGAAATCCTTTTGATTCAGAGGACAGTCACATGCATGGGAATGTTGTCTTGCTTACATTGTTGCAGCTTGAACACACAATCTTGAACTGCTGTTGGCCATAAAACGTCTCATAAATGATGGAATTGTTGAAATTCAAGTTGTTCATTGCCCGTGACTCAGCTGCTGAAGCCTGTCCACAAAGCATACAAACATGTGAGCAACAGTCATTTCACAACATAAAACTGCCAGAAGATGGTGGCATGCCAATTATACCAACATTGAATTGAACAGATTGAGACTGACAACAACAAAGAGAAACATGGAAAATAAAACAAGAAATAAGGAAACTAGATGCAGGAGGAAGTCATTCGGCCCATCATTCCTGCGCCACTCCAACATCCGTCAAAATGACAATTTCATTGGGGAATGGGGATGAGAAAAGTGTGCAGGCTCAGGGAGATCACAAGGGTATTTTTGGAGGGGTTTTGGGGGGGAGGAGGGGCCGAAAGCAATTTTTTGGTGAAGTTTTTCAAATTATTCACATTATCTACAATTAAAAAACATTTTTTCACGTAATAAAACAACAAAATATTCACATGATCTTCCCACATCGCAAACACACCTCCTCTGTGCTATATCTTGAAGATATGAGACATCATGTGGACTTTCTAGAATCTTTTACAAATAGATTAGCAGACAGTGGACAGATACATACAGTAAATGGGATATGAACCTGGGATCTGAGCATCACAAGCCATTGGTTCAGATAGGAACGCTCTTAGTACTTTTCTCAACAAAACAGCGACTGATTGAGAAGACAGTTCTGGAGTGTAGGTGGAGGACGGTGTAGGACGAGGTTAATACCAAAATCACAAAGGGGCAACACACAAGCAGCCACCAATCTTTCTTAAAACAAGGGTGATATGCAGTGAGATGTCTGCAAAGGATATCCAGGACAATATGGGCAGAGCAGGATTCATTCACAGCTCCTTCAACAGTGTGTGGAGCATTAAAATAGCTTTTAATTTCCAGAAATCATTGAATCCTTTAAGTTTTATACAACAAGAAAATCGATTAGTGAATCAGGAAGGAACTAGACTAGAGCGATGCGACTGTGTCGCCAATATACCTCCGGATAGTCCCACAATGGGTAGATGCCCTCGTTCACTGTCCTAAAAATGAACCAGTTTGATTTAAATCCCTTAAGCTGTTTTGAAGTATCACATTTTCACCAACAATGACAGGTTTCACATCGATCGGTGTGGCGGTTTCAGAGAAGGGATATTTTTAAATATCGGCTTCCAAACGAATCTGGGTGTCATACCACATGACATATGACCTTAAAACTCTGCATATGTATTGGTCAGGGATCACGTCTGTGAAGTTTCGTGTTGATCGGATAAGGTTCTTTTCCAATATGGCTGCCATACCATGTGACCAATGATGTTTTCGTGATCATCTTTTAATCGCCATGCCGAGTCAATGACACATAAAGTTTCGAGTAAATCAATTTGTTGGTTTTGGAGAATATATTATTTTTACGTTTTCGATCAAATCCAATCTGGCTGCCAAACCATGTGATCTATGATATAAATTTAATATTTCAATACAAATGGGTCATAGATCATGTGCATGCTATTTCAGATTTTTAGGAAAAGAAATTTGATTGCAACATTTTTGGTTGTTATACCACTTCACCTATGATGTCATCATTATCATGCTTTCGTTACCCATTGGGAGTACAATGTTCCAAGTTTCAAATGTTTCCATTCAGCGGTTTCCGAGAAATACATATATTTTTATTTGCGTTTAATCCAAGATGACTGCCATACCACGTGACCTATGACGTCACAATTATCATAAAACATTCTGCATGGGTGTCACTCCTACCCTGAAAGTTTCGTCGAAATCGGACATGTGTTTGCTGAGAAAAACGAGGTTTATCCTGTATGGACAGACGGACGTACGTACGTACATACAGATGGACGGACGGGCGGACAACCCGAAAATATAATGCACAACTCATGCAACATCTACATCTCGCTGTCTGATAATATGGACCAACTTCTATCTACTCATCCCAACTCTCTCTTCCTCATATGTGGTGATTTCAATTGTCACCATGCCAGGTGGCTGGGTGTGGGTACCTCTCTCACCAGCCATGGCTCCTCAGCAAAGGACTTCTGCGACTCACTGGGACTGACACAATCTGTCAATTTCCTGACCCGGATCTCAGTCAACGGAGCATCTTCTCTTCTGGACTTGGTTATGACTAACTTCCCTGAAAATGTCTGCTGCTCTTCTTCTGCTCCAATCGGATCATCTGATCATGTGCTTGTTAAAGTGGACATCTCTCTGACCATTCTCAGGGAGCCTGCTCAGCGTCGACGAGTCTGGCATTTCACTCAGGCCAACTGGCACGGTCTTCAAGCAGCCATCAATCATCTGGACTGGTCTCCCATCTCTACCACCTCTGACATCAACTCATCCTGGGAATTCTTCCAAAGTAAATTGCTCTCTTTCTCATGCACAGATTTATCCCATCTCGTCTTCAGTTGTCATACCCTTCCTCCCATCCATGGTACACGGAATCTTGTGGTGAGGCTGTTGCCCAGAAAACTTGCCTTCGTCTCCTGGAAAGCAAATCCAACGGAAGGAAATCTCATTTCCTTTCACAAAGCCCGAAACAAGTGTGTGTCCACCCTCAGGAGAGCCAGGAAACAATATCTCTACGTTCGCAAGACCGAACTCTCTCATCTGTCTCCCTCTTCCAAATCCTGGTGGCATCTGGTCAAATCTGTTTCTGGTGTTTGTTCCCCCTCCATCCCCTCCCTTACCTCAAATGGCTACACAGCTGACTCCGCACATGAAAAAGCTGAATGCCTCAACTCTGTGTTTGCCTCTAAATCTTGTGTCCTAAACCCATCCCTCTCTGTACCCACCATACCCAGTCGTACCCAGCTGCTCCTGGACTCCGTGTCCTTTCCGCCTGACAAGGTGGAAAAGTTCCTGTCATCCCTCGACTCTGATTCTGCAACTGGACCTGACGACATCAGCCCACGGGTCCTAAAATCCTGTTCTTCCGCTCTTTCACTCCCTCTCTCTGTTCTCTTCACCCTCTCTTTTGCTCAAGATCAACTGCCATCTGCTTGGAAATCAGCCAACATCACCGCTTTGCACAAAAAAGGTGCAAAAACAGATCCTAGCAACTACAGACCAATCAGCCTTCTACCAATTATCAGCAAAGTCATGGAATCCATCATTGCTTCGGATATGAAATCTTTCCTCTTCTCCAATGGCTTGATCTCTGATCATCAATTTGGTTTCAGACCAGGTCACTCTACTCTGGACATGCTGCTTCTGCTGTCTCAACAATGGATGGAGGTCCTCAATGCCAAACAGGGAATTGGAGCTGTCTCCCTCGACATATCACGTGCCTTCGATACGGTCTGGCACCCCGCTCTGCTCACCAAACTCTCCTCCTTTGGTATCCATGGAAATCTCCACGCATGGCTGGCGGACTTCCTCTCTAGTCGTAGTCAACGTGTGGCCCTGAATGGGTTTCTCTCATCTCCTCTTCCTGTTCAGGCTGGAGTTCCCCAAGGCAGTGTTCTGGGCCCTGTGCTTTTTCTGGTCTTCATCAATGATCTCTCTGACTCTCTTGAAAATCGTCTTTATCTCTTTGCTGATGACTCCACTCTCTGCCGCTCCATTCCTCATCCCTCAGATCGGCAGTCTGCAGCCTCCTCACTCTCTGCAGACCTGGACAAAATCACAGACTGGGCAATCAAGTGGAACATGTCTTTCAATCCTGACAAATCTCACACTCTTACAATGTCTCTCCGAAAAGACTGACTGGACAACCCTCCCATCTACTTTCTGAATAATCCTCTCCAAGAAGTTCTGTCACTCAAGCTTTTGGGTCTCACTATCTGCCATGATCTTTCCTGGGAAAACCGCATTTCCAAGCTGGCCTCCAAAGCCAGTCGCCGACTGGGCATCCTCCGACGTGCGAAGTCCTTCCTTGGCACACCTGAGCTCCTCACCACATACAAGGCTTTCATCCGCAGCTCAATGGAGTACTGCTCTCCCCTCTGGGCTGGTGCTCCTGCCTCACACCTAGCTCGTCTTCACGCTGTTGAAACCAAAGCGTTCAGAATCATTGGAATCTCCCGCGATGACGCTATCTCCGAGGGCCTTTCACTTAATCACCGCAGGCAGGTTGATGGTCTTTCCGTCTTCTACCAACTCCTCTCCGGCCTTGCTCCCCCAGCTCTCTCTGGGCTCTGTCCCCCAAATATTCCTGCAGGTCGCACAAGATCTGCCTGCAACCCTCTTATGGTTAAACTGCCAAAATCAAGACTCTCTGCTCACCTTCACTCCTTCATTCCTCTTTTCTCCCGCCTCTGGAACAAACTCCCTCACTCTCTTCAATCCCACTCCTCCCTCCAGGTCTTTAAAACGGCTGTTCACCACCATCTCTTATCTTCCCCAATCCAAAACCTTGATCTTTTCTACCCCTGCTAATTTCACCCCAAATCCACTTTTTTTAGGTGACTTTTGACTTCTTTCCTGGAAGTCCTTGGTGTCCTTGCATTTTATACCTATCCTGCCTCCCCCCAGGCCCTCTCCCTCCAAAAACATCTCCCGATGTCCCTGCTCTCAAATGTTGTGTTTGTGTGCTTCCTCCCCTTCTCTCCCCATCTTGTCGACCGCTCCCCTTTTTATATACTTTGTTTGCTTGTTTGTTTGATTTGTTTGTTTGATAAATGTTAGCTCTTTCACGAGCCTCGACTCTGTATACAAAAAAAAAAAAAAATGGCGTGGCAATGATAAAAATACAAGTAAGAAGTGATTATCCAAACAAAAGTTAATTCTTCATAAAATATACAAATTAGAGACTTCATAGAACATCTTACTCCACGCAGTGTTGAGAAAAAAACACATGGGCCGAGCCTGCGAGCGGCAAATTTGGTCGAGATGATGTAAAATGCCGTAATATTTTGTTCAAGTTCTGCTAAACAGGTTTTTGAAAGAGCCAAGAAGGCTATTTGTGTTCTACAGTGTTCGAATATGTAATTCAAGATTTGTGCTGGGTAGCAGGGTAGCTGTTTTTCAGGTACCTCAGGGAGTAACGACCTGCCCCATGCGAGTCCCGGGCTGAATAGCATTCAATTGAAATTAACTTGTTCCTCAATCATAAACTGACCTGTGTGGACAGTCAGACAAACAGTCAGACACACAGAGAAAGATAACCAATTGCTTAACCCTGTTTTTCACTTTGCGTGCGCAGCTCCATGTCTCTCGGTCCCTGCTCTCAAATGTCGTGTTTGTGTCCTTCCCCCTCTCTCCCCATCTTGTCTACCGCTCCCGATGTTATTTGTTTTATGTGTCTGTTTGTCTTTCTGTGTGATTAATGTTCGCTCTTTCACGAGCCTCGATCTTGTATACAAAAAAAAAAAAAAAAAAAAAAAAAAGGGTAATTCCGTTTTTTCAGGTGAGTTTTTCAATTTCCTTGTTTGTGGAACCAATCATTCGCTGTGATGCTGCAGTCCTACAGAACATGCTGAACGTTTCCTTTTGTCATATTTTCCCTGGTGTCATCAAACATGGTCTTACTCTGACTTTTCTCAAATGTGGTTTTACAAAGTACTGGCAGGGAAAGCTGACGTAGCCCATTGCTATTCTAATACTGTTGACAATTTGAAGAAATCAAATTTTGATTTCCCCCCCCCCCCCTCCTTTTTGTGGGGGTCTAAACACTTCCCTACACCAATTAACGAATTGGTTTTGGGATCATTTAATATTACCTTGCACGCAGCTACAAAGGTCGAGCCACGATAGAGCGATTAAAACAAGCATTCTGAGTATTGCGCTGCAATACATGTCCCGACCGGCAGTCTGTCGTCCGGAAAACTGTTGGGGAAATTACCAAAGGGTTATTTACCCACAGGGTCTGAATCGTTCCCAATCGCGAATTACCTCAGGACGGACTCACCTGTGATTCGCACTCGGGACTTCGATTTGTACACCTTGCAGACAGGTCAGCAGAAGCACGACAAAATAAGTTGTTGATAAAGAACCTTTGGAGTAGCTAAATAGCAGTAATTTATTATATTTTCCGGTTCACGATCAATGATCGATGTGTATATATATGTTGCTCGGCTTGGCTCCACCCCTCACCAAAGCGCGCGCTGTGTCGTGCTTTAGACGTTTGCGAGACGAGGCTGAGGGCGCGCAGTGCGGCTTGAGGAGAACTCTAGAATAAACAAGAGATATCTATTTTTTAAAAATATTTTCGTTTAATTAACGATATCTGCCAAACCACGTGCCCTATCACAAATTCCAAAAGGACATTTTAGTAGACTGACATGCTGAACAGATCTGTGAAGTTTCCCCTCGATTGGATCAAAAATGAGGGAGGAGCTAGGTTTTAAAGGTTCATGCTTAAAAACGTCATAACTCTGAAACCATGTGACACATGACGTCATGCTCGCTGACTCTTTTGTTCGTCATGGGTATACGAAACTGCCTGCAAAGTTTGGCCTCGATCTGTTCAGCCGTTGCAGAGAAAAAGGGTGTTTTCGTGTTTTCACGAAAAACAATATGGCGGCCGAACAACGTGACCTGTGACATCATAATTACCATTAAAATATTCTGCAGACCGAGTCCCCCCTACGGTGAAAATTTGATCTCAATCGGTCCTATTATTGCGGAGAAAATCTTTTTTAAAGGAAATTAAAACTTAAAATGGCACTGAGTTAAGGATCATCAGAATTATCAGAATTCCAAAAGTTCAAAGTGCCATAACTTTGTCAAAAATAATCGAAACGTCGTAAGGTTCGAACTTGATCTGTAACTTATCATGAGGAAACCATGTGGCAAGTTTGAAATCATTAGCATTAAGAGTTTAGAAAAAGAGTCCAGAAAACTGTTCTTTGCGTGACGGACTGACAGACTGACAGGGTGACGGACTGACAGACGGAGGGACGGCGTGCAAACCCAAAGTCCCCTCGGGTGTACACCGGTAGGGGACTAAAAAAAGAAATCCAACTAAATTTTTTTTTAAAAACTTTTTGCCGAAATCCACGGCACTCACTAGTGAACTTCCTGAAAGTTTGACATAGATCCGTTTGGAGATCTCTGAGAAAAATGGCGACACACATACAAATATCTCTCTCATTGTTAAAGATAGATGTAGCATAGAAACACTTCGTTACATTGTCCGAAAGATGGTTGAAGTCGGTGGTGAAACTCCTGGGAGGAATGCGCTTCATTTCCTCATCCAGGTGGTCAAGAATGAACATCATAAATTCAAGGGCATCCTGCTGCTCCTCATCATCATTGTAGTAGGGGGCCTTCTCGATCACCGCATTCTGTTATTAACAAGGGATGGGATGGAAACAACTTCTTGTCACTTTTTTTTTTTTTTTTTTTTTTTTTGTATACAAGATCGAGGCTCGTGAAAGAGCGAACATTAATCACACAGAAAGACAAACCGACACATAAAACATATAACATCGGGAGCGGTAGACAAGATGGGGAGAGAGGGGGAAGGACACAAACACAACATTTGAGAGCAGGGACCGAGAGACATGGAGACATCGAGAGATCTGAGAGAGGGCGAGGGCTTTGGGGGGGGGGGGCGTGGGAAGGGGGCGGTGGGAGAGGTATAAAACATATGGACACTGCCAGGACTTCCAGGAAAGAAGTTGGAATTTCAAACAAGGTGGATCTGGGGTGAATTAGCGGGGGTAGAAAAGATCAAGGTTTTGGATGGGGGAAGATAAGAGATGGTGGTGAACAGCTGTTTTAAAGACCTGGAGGGAGGAGTGGGATTGAAGGGAGTGAGGGAGTTTGTTCCAGAGGCGGGAGAAAAGAGGAATGAAAGAGTGAAGGTGAGCAGAGAGCCGAGATTTCGGCAGTTTAACCATCAGAGGGTTGCTGGCAGATCTTGTGCGACCTGTAGGAATATTTGGGGGACAGAGCACAGAGAGAGCTGGGGGTGCAAGGCCGGAGAGGAGTCGGTAGAAGACAGAAAGACCACCTACCTGCCTGCGGTGAGTGAGTGAAAGGCCCTCAGAGATAGCTTCATCGCGGGAGATTCCAATAATTCTGAAAGCTTTGGTTTCAATAGCGTGAAGCCGAGCTAGGTGTGAGGCAGGAGCACCGGCCCATAGGGGAGAACAGTATTCCATTGAGCTGCGGATGAAAGCCTTGTATGTGGTGAGGAGCTCAGGTGTGTCGAGGAAGGACTTCGCACGACGGAGGATGCCCAGTGCCCAGATACGGAGGATGCCCAGACTGGCTTTGGAGGCCAGCTTGGAAATGTGGTTTTCCCAAGAAAGATCATGGCAGATAGTGAGACCCAAAATCTTGAGCGACAGAACTTCTTGGAGAGGAGTGTTGAGAAAGTAGATGGGAGGGTTGTCCAGTCGATCTTTTCGGAGAGACATAGTAAGAGTGTGAGATTTGTCAGGATTGAAAGACATGTTCCACTTGTTTGACCAGTCTGTGATTTTGTCCAGGTCTTCAGAGAGTGAGGAGGCAGCAGACTGCCGATCTGAGGGAAGAGGAATGGAGCAGCAGAGAGTGGAGTCATCAGCAAAGAGATAGAGAGGATTTTCGAGAGAGTCAGAGAGATCATTGATGAAGACCAGAAAAAGCACGGGGCCCAGAACACTGCCTTGGGGAACTCCAGCCTGAACAGGAAGAGGAGATGAGAGAAACCCATTCAGGGCCACACGTTGACGACGACTAGAGAGGAAGTCCGCCAGCCATACGTGGAGATTTCCATGGATACCAAAGGAGGAGAGTTTGGTGAGCAGAGCGGGGTGCCAGACCGTGTCGAAGGCACGTGATATGTCGAGGGAGACAGCTCTAATTTCCTGTTTGGCATTGAGGACCTCCATCCATTGTTGAGACAGCAGAAGCAGCATGTCCAGAGTAGAGTGACCTGGTCTGAAACCAAATTGATGATCAGAGATCAAGCCATTGGAGAAGAGGAAAGATTTCATATCCGAAGCAATGATGGATTCCATGACTTTGCTGATAATTGGAAGAAGGCTGATTGGTCTGTAGTTGCTAGGATCTGTTTTTGCACCTTTTTTGTGCAAAGCGGTGATGTTGGCTGATTTCCAAGCAGATGGCAGTTGACCTTGAGCAAAAGAGAGGGTGAAGAGAACAGAGAGAGGGTGAGAGAGAGCAGCAGAGCAGGATTTTAGGACCCGTGGGCTGATGCCGTCGGGTCCAGTTGCAGAATCAGAGTCGAGGGTTGACAGAAACTTTTCCACCATGTCAGGAGGAAAGGACACAGAGTCCAGGAGCAGCAGGGTACGACTGGGTATGGTGGGTACAGAGAGGGATGGGTTTGGGACACAAGATTTAGAGGCAAACACAGAGTTGAGGCATTCAGCTTTTTCACGTGCGGAGTCAGCTGTGTAGCCGTTTGAGGTAAGGGAGGGGATGGAGGGGGAACAAACACCAGAAACGGATTTGACCAGACGCCACCAGGATTTGGAAGAGGGAGACAGATAAGAGAGTTCGGTCTTGAGAACGGAGAGATATTGTTTCCTGGCTCTCCTGAGGGTGGACACACACTTGTTTCGGGCTTTGTGAAAGGAAATGAGATTTCCTTCCGTTGGATTTGCTTTCCAGGAGACGAAAGCAAGTTGTTTCTGGGCAACAGCCTCACCACAAGATTCCGTGTACCATGGACGGGAGGAAGGGTATGACAACTGAAGACGAGATGGGATAAATCTGTGCATGAGAGAGAGCAATTTACTTTGGAAGAATTCCCAGGATGAGTTGATGTCAGAGGTGGTAGAGATGGGAGACCAGTCCAGATGATTGATGGCTGCTTGAAGACCGTGCCAGTTGGCCTGAGTGAAATGCCAGACTCGTCGACGCTGAGCAGGCTCCCTGAGGATGGTCAGAGAGATGTCCACTTTAACAAGGACATGATCAGATGATCCGATCGGAGCAGAAGAAGAGCAGCAGACATTTTCAGGGAAGTTAGTCATAACCAAGTCCAGAAGAGAAGATGTTCTGTTGACTGAGATCCGGGTCGGGAAATTGACAGATTGTGTCAGTCCCAGTGAGTCGCAGAAGTCCTTTGCTGAGGAGCCATGGCTGGTGAGAGAGGTACCCACACCCAGCCAACTGGCATGATGACAGTTGAAATCACCACATATGAGGAAGAGAGAGTTGGGATGAGTAGATAGAAGTTGGTCCATATCATCAGACAGCGAGATGTAGATGGAGTCATCACTGTTTGGTGGACGGTACAACACACATATGAACAAGAGGTGGGAGCGAAGGGGAAGCCGTAGCCAGAGGTATTCCTGGGGGTGAGGTGGAGAGAGTGCAGTGCAGGGCGAGTGAGGAAGAGAGTTTTTGATAAAGATAGCAACCCCGCCTCCAGGACGAGGCTCAGGTCTATCATACCGGAGGAGGGAGTAGCCCGGGAGAGATACTAAGGAATCAGAGACATCATAAAGGAGGAAAGTTTCTGTTAAGCAGATCACGTCTGGTTTGACAGAAGCAACCTGTATGGAGAGATCAGTTAAGTTTGAACGAAGGCCCCGGATGTTTGAGGTCCATACCGTTAATGAAGAGGAAGGGGGAGCATCAGATACAGAACAGGGGGTAGGAGGGGTAGGGTAAGATGTGGAAGAGGTGGAAGAGGTAGGGAGAGCTGTTGAAGGTGTGTCAGAGATTTCAGAATAGCTCGGAGAAAGGGAAGGATGGGGCGGACAAAAGGTTTGATGGTGATTGGGTGAGCCACAATGAGGTGTTATTTGAGGAGGGGGAAGAGCGAGGCAGAAGGTTGGGGGAGATGGAGGTGAGAGTTTGAATGGGGAAGAAGCGGGGAGGACGCTTTGAGGAGGGGGAGTGAGAGGGGGGAAATTGAGAAGCAATGAGGGTGGGGAGATTTGAAGGGGAGGGGTGAGGGGGGAGTTTGGGAGGGAAGGGACAAGGGGAGGGATTTGAAAGGGATGGGATATGGGGGAGATTTGGAGGGGAGGGGTGAGGCAGGAGTCTAGGAGGGGAGGGGCGAGGGGGCGTCTTGGCGGGGAGGGGTGAGGGGGTAGTTTAGGAGGGAGGGGGCAAGGGGGGAGATTTGAAAGGGATGGGTGATGGGGAAGATTTGGAGGGGAGGGGTGATGGGGAAGATTTGGAGGGGAGGGGTTATGGGGAAGATTTGGAGGGGAGGGGTGAGATTGGATTTTTGAAAGTGTACGATTTATGGGAAACGAACATTTATTGCAAAATGAGTTTCTTGTGACCTTCGAGTTAAAAATACGTTTAAGGACGCTGCATGGAGGATGGAGTGCAGGAGAGTTTAGGGAATGTAGAAAAAAGGCACTATAGGAGATGGATATTTTTTTTGGGATGAATTGATTTGGTGAGCAAGTCGAAAGCAGCCTTTTAAAGAAGAAGAAGAAAAAGGTGTTATAAAATATGACGGAATACATAACTTGAGGGGAAAGTGTAAACATTGAAGGTTAATGAGTGAAAACTATCTGGGGAAATGGGGAAGAAACACGTGGTCGAAGAACGAACGAACGAATAAGAATGAATAAACGAATGAGAACAGAGAAGGAAATGTTGTTGTTTTTTTTTTTTGTTTTTTTTTTTGAGTTGAGATTTACACAAGGAAGTAGGCTATGGGTGAAAAGACTGGGAATACAGAGAACGAAAGTTATTGGATCACAAACGACGGACCGCTGAGAAAAACAAAGCCTCAAGGTTGTACAGTGCACACTGTACAAGGCCTCAAGACACGACACGAATTAACACGATTTTCAATACAGGTATGAAAGATTTGCACCGAAAAATCTTCGTCGGGACACAATATACGTACAACACCATAAATAAATACAGTTTTAACGAAAATACAAATGGGAACAATCACTTAACTTCGATTTCAAATCGTTCGCGACGCGGCAAAGGCCTTGCTCGCGACACGGCAAACAGACGATCAATTTATCAAACAAAATGTACGGACACCTCCAAAAAAATCATCCACCAAGCTTTGTCATTATCCGTCCACAACTTTTTGAAATATCATGCTGTGCATCGTTTTTGGCAAGAGCAATACGACAAATACACGAGACGGATTTATGGAAAAAGGCCATGTATAAGCTTCGAGGTGCATTTTGGGGTAAATTTTGGGAACCTCACTTTTTAACATAAATAGGGTTTGCTGAATTCGATTAACCCGGTTCCCACGCCGAATGTTGAGTTTTTGACCTTCTCATTAGCATAAACAAAATGGCCGCCCAATTGCCATTTTTGGACAATTTGTTTGAACAAGCATTTATATATCATGTATACACATGCAGCTCTTTTACTTTAACTTTCCAACTTTTACCCCAAAATGCACCTAGAAGCTTATACATAGCCTTTTTCCATAAATCTGTCCAGTCTATATTATGGTTGGTGACATATTGAAAGAGACATTCAAACTGATATTGAAATTGGACACTATAAAATGGGAAATGGTTTTAATAAGACAATGTTTCATACAACCATTTATTCCAAAATTAAGTATACATGGCCATGAAGCACAAACATTCAGGAATGTCACACATGTTGTTTTGCCAAACTACATGAAATTCATACAAGGGGTCTGATCATCACTCTGTTTCTGACAGGCTCACATTGATGTGCACCTCAACTCTGAATAGCGACATTTGCAGCGTCGAGTCTTGCATTGCTTCTGGCATGCACAACAAATCATCTCGAGGCAACTTTCTGGGATTGGACTCGGTGACATCAGAATAGGCTCCAGTCCTGAATCGCCACGTTTCCATCCCATTTCCACAGGTGCAGGAAGGTCAGGTATGGCACAATGAGCATTTCTCCATACCATGGCTTGATAGTGTACTCGCATCAAATGGAAGTGAAGAGCATCACTTGTCGGTGACATTGCTTCTGGTTTACCAGTTTTGGAGAACAACATATGTCATGCTGAATCAACAGAGGTTGATCTGTGCACATTATACAGACTTGGCATTTAATATGGAATATTTTTTTTTTCTTGACTTGGGTTTACTTTATTAACTCAGTATATCAATCTGGTGAGTTTCTTTTACACTTTGGTGATTTATTTGTTAAAAGAACCATGTCACTGATTGTCTGTCACAGCAAGAAGTCAACAACAGGATTATATCACAGGTGGTGTGGCAAAATGTATGGACATGTGCATTTGACGATTGGCTTTACAGTCGGGTATACAAGGGTTGTTGCGTTCTGTATTAGTGGAACTGCTGCACATCTCCAAAAGTTATTGCCGCGTCCTCTGGAGATGGTCCGTCAACTCGACAATGCTGTTTGTCATGGAGTGGTGGCTTTACGAAATTATGGCATGAAAGAGCATGCTATTGCTCGGCAGTATGGCATCACTCAAGGTCAGGTGTCAAAGATCCTGAAACGAAATGCTCAGAGGGGTGTCCCTACTCAAATACCGAGGCCAGGATGTCCCCGCAGAACCACAAGGAGGGATGATCGCCAGCTGCACCGGTTAGTCCGCAATGGCTGTACCAAGTCAGCTAATCGGCTTCGGGCTGAGTGGCAGCAACTGACAAATGTGCCTGTATCCAGAAGGCTAGTCAACCAACGACTTGTTCAAGCAGGCTATCGTGCCAGGCGTCCCCTGAGAAAGCCACGCCTGACCAGACAACACCACCAGCGCTTATTGCAGTGGGCCAGAGAGCACTGTCAATGGCAGCCAGGACACTGGAATCATGTGATCTTCAGTGACGAGTCTATATTTCTGGTCTTTCGTCAAGATGACCACGTCCGAGTGCGCAGACAAGTGCATGAAGCCTACAACAAAGATTGTATAGTGCCAAGAGTCCAAGCTGGAGGTGGTGGGGTGACCGTTTGGGCTCCTTTTCATGCAGGGGGCAAAACTGACCTGGTTGTTCTGAATGGAAACCTGAACCAGTTCAAGTACAGGGCCATTCTGGAAGAAACATTGCTTCCATTTGCTCGTGCAGCCTTTCGAGGAAACTTTGTCTTCCAAGATGACAATGCACTGCCTCATTGTGCTCGCATGATCCAACACTTTCTTGCTGACCGTGGTGTCGAGCATATGGAGTGGCCTGCCATGTCCCCGGATATGAATCCGATAGAGAACTTGTGGGCAGAATTAATGCGTCAAATCGACCACTTGGACCAGCAGCCTACCTCTGTCCTTGAATTGCAGCAGGCTATTGTCACTGCATGGCAAGCGATTCCTGGCCAAACCTTGGCAAATCTCGTGAACAGCATGCCTCAACGTGTACGTGCTCTCCTGAATGCTTGTGGGGGTTACACAAAGTACTGAACTGTAATTTTACTGTCCATAATCCCAGTCGTAATTTAACTTTTGTTTTTGTTAAAAACATTTTTGGCTAATGTGCAAAATAAAGAGATACTTCTGGAAAACGTACAGAAGTTTAACACGGTACTGTCCATGAATTGAGTTCGATATCAGTTTACATCACTTTCAAGGATCAATTTATTTGTTTCGAAATGTCAAATGTGGTTTTTGTTTATTTTAAAGGTCACATTAACAAAATCTAGAATAATTTCAACATAATTCCAATGAACTTTTGGTTCTAAGACATCTTGAAAAGTAAGTTCACCCCCACAAAAAAATATTCCATATTAAATGCCAAGTCTGTATATTCTGCAGACGAACGCTTCTGCAGATTTAATTGTCTCCTCTGTGCGTTCACCAATGCCGAAGTTCTTCAGCAGTTTATTCAAACTCAAATAAAACCCCTCAAAATTCGGCTTGGGAACCAGGTTAATCGAATTCAGCAAACCTAAATTATGTTAAAAAGTGAAGGTTCCCCACTTTTACCCAAAAATGCACCGAACATTCACATTTCTCAGAAAACCGACTAGTCTAAAATGCGACTAGTTCTCAATTCCGAAGAATCAATAATTATAGTATCCGGATCGTCACCAAACTTTAAATAATTAGTCTTTGTCACACACCCAACCGGTCCACCAAGTTTCGTTTGAATCTGTCCATAACGTTTTGAGATATCTTGCTCACAAACAGACAATGAAATGCACGGTGAAAACATAACATAACAAAACTTCGAGGCAAAAGTGAATGGAAAAAAATACATGTCGAGCTCACCGTAAAGGGTACTGGATCAACGAAGTTTATATTTTTCTTTGTGATGTTGTACACTTTGAGGACCTCATCATCACCAGCGGAGCTCTCATTCCAAAGAGCCATCAGAAGTTGAGTGAAGGACATTGTCAGGTTTCCAAACATGTTGCTGACAATGTCCTTTCCTGTCGTACATCACACATAAGAGAATGGGGAACAGAAGAGCAGATGAGGAGGTTTGCTAAACTTGCTTCGTCCCGTGTCCGCTGTGCTCGGTTTGCTGTTACGATGAACAATGATCAAAAACTCCACCTCCTCTCTCCATTCAGATACATTTCAAACTCTTGACAAACAAAGACAAGACCCTGCTTGGTGATTAACTTACCGAGAAAGTAGGCCAGCATATCTGGAGTATTGGCCAGACACTGGACCACACAATTCATATAGCACCTCATGGATGGATTATAGAGGCCAATGAAGCCGGCAGGATGAGATATGGTGTGAACCTCTTTGGAATGCTGAATCTACAATGCGGAGAGACGAAAGACAGAAGAATGTTCAGCAGAGCAAGTGACATTATCCATTTGCTGTCCTTATTCCTATTGTGTCCCAGTGTGTACCCGGGTTTAGAATAGGTACACCGCATCGATGCGTGTCGTAAGAGACGACTAAGAGGGTTGGCGTCAGGAAGGGCATCCAGCCATAAAAAAAAAACATTGCCTCAAAAAGAGAACCATGACAATTACAACTACATATGGGCAGGGCACAGCCCGAAGTGGAGATCGGTTTCTGAGGTTTGGGACATGGAATGTAGGGACAATGACAGGGAGATCAGGAGAAGTGGTGGAAGTATTGGTCAGAAGAAGAGTGGACATATGTTGTGTGCAAGAGACGAGATGGAAGGGAAGTGGTGTGAGAATGGTGAAGGGTAGGCATGGACAGAAACACAAGTTTGTGTGGCAAGGGTGCCCGGAGGGCGTGAATGGTGTTGGTGTCATGTTTTCTGAGGAGTTTGTAGACAGTGTGGTGAGTGTGATTAGAGTTAGTGATAGGTTGATGATGGTGAAAATGATGATTGGAAAGCTCTTGGTGAACGTCATCTCGGGATATGCTGCACAGGTTGGTCGGAGCGATGAAGACAAGGACAGGTTCTGGTGTGCGATAGAGAAGCTGATGGAAAACGTGAAAGATGAGGAAGTTGTTGTGGTAGGAGGAGACCTAAATGGACATGTGGGAAGGAGTATGGATGGTTTTGAGGGAGTTCATGGGAGTTACGGATATGGTGTGAGAAATGGAGAAGGTGAAAGGATTTTGGAGTTTGCTGATGGAGCTGATTTGTTGATTTGTAATACTCAGTTCCAGAAAGAGGATAATAAGCTTGTTACATACACGTCAGGTGGGTCGACACCAACCGTTTTCTACCTGATGGTGCGTAGGCGAGATAGGAGGCACCTCCGGGACACGAAGGTGATCCCGGGGAAGGAGGCTGTTTCACAGCACCACTTGGTTGTCTGTGACATAAGGGTGAAAGGTGTGAGGAGAGCTCGGCGGGTGAAGTACCAACTGAGAATGAAGGTGTGGCGGTTGAAAGAGGTGACAGTAAGGGAGGCATTAAAAGAGAGGCTGAGTAGGGTAGAGGATGATGTGGTTGAGCCTGAAAGTGGTTGGATGTCAATGAAAGCTAGTCTGTTGGGAGCCGTTGGTGAGGTATGTGGATGGACAAAAGGACCATCGAGGCACTCGGAGACATGGTGGTGGGATGATGAAGTTGGAAAGAGGGTTGACGAGAAGAGGAAGAAGTTCAAGGAGTGGCAGAAGGCGAAGGGTACGGGAGCAGAAACAGCAGAGCATGAAAGTTATAAGGCAGCCAAGAAGGCTGCAAAGAAAGAGGTGGCAAAGGCGCAGGAGGCATGTAGGAAAATGTTCGGAGAACGCTTGGATTCGGAAGAGGGTCAGAGAGCAGTATTCAGGATTGCAAAGCAGATAGCAAAAGAGAGGTGTGATGTGATGGGGGTGAGTTGCTTGAAGGATGAAGTGGGACAAATCGTTGTCGACCCAGATGGAATTAAAGGAAGATGGAAAAGATATATGGAAATGCTGTTGAATACAGAGAATGAATGGGATGGCAACATAGAGAGTAACCCAGTTTTAGGACCGGCAGAGAAGATAACTGAGAAGGAAGTTGAGGAAGCCATAAAAGCAATGAAGAGCAGAAAAGCGGGAGGGCCGACGGGAGTTGTGGGAGACATGTTGAAGGCAGCAGGAAGTTGGGGTGTGAAGAGAATGACAGAGATCTGTAATCTGGTGGTGAAAAAAGGCCGCATTCCAGTGGTTTGGGAACTGAGTACCCTCGTCCCTCTATACAAGGGGAAAGGTGACCCTCTGGAGTGTGGCTCGTACCGAGCGATAAAGTTATTGGAGCATGGAATGAAGGTATTGGAAAGGGTGTTGGAGAGGAGGATAAGGAAGAAAGTGAAGATCGACGAAATGCAGTTTGGATTTATGCCAGGAAGAGGAACGACAGACGCGCTTTTTATTGTGAGGCAGTTGCAGGAGAAGTACATGGAGAAGAGGAAGAAGTTGTTTCTTGGGTTTGTTGATCTGGAGAAAGCATTCGATGGGGTTCCACGCAAAGTATTGACATGGGCAATGAGGAGGTTAGGAGTGGAGGAATGGTTGATCAGAGTAGTGATGGCAATGTACAAAAAGCACGCACAGCTGTAAGGACGAAGGACGGGAACAGTGGTGAGTTTGAGGTGAAGGTGTCAGTGCATCAGGGGTCGGTACTAAGTCCACTACTATTTGTAGCTGTGATGGAGGTGCTGGCTCAGAACGTAAAGGAGGGTTTACCGTGGGAGTTGTGGTATGCAGATGATCTGGTGTTGATTGCGGAAAGTATGGATGGACTGAAGGAAAAGATAAACAAGTGGAAGGAATGTATGGAGACAAAAGGTCTGAAGGTGAATATCGGAAAGACGAAGGTGATGGCAAGTGGTAAAGCATGTGGTGAGGTGGAAAGAACTGGGAAGTGGCCCTGTGCTGTGTGCAGGAAGGCTGTCGGAGTGAACTCCATTCAATGTACAATGTGCGCTGAGTGGGTTCATCAAAAATGTAGTGGTCTGAGAGGGTCATTAACCAGTGTGGCAGCTACATTCAAATGTAAGGTGTGCACAGAGGGAGCTGCACATGGAGGAAATGTTGAGTTGGATCTTGGAGACGGCATGAAGCTGGAAGGTGTGAAAACATTTTGCTACCTCGGAGACATGCTGAATGGAGAAGGTGGATCAGACTCAGCAACGGTTGCTAGAGTGAGATGTGCATGGAAGAAGTTTCGGGAACTGAGTGGCGTGCTGATGAGGGGAGTGTCGTTGAAGCTGAAGGGAAAGGTGTATGCTGCATGTGTGAGAAGTGTTATGATTTATGGGAGCGAGACATGGGTAATGAACGTAGAGCAGCAACGAAGGTTGGAAAGGGTGGAAATGCGAATGGTTCGATGGATTGCGGAGTATCGTTGAGAGAGAAGAAGACAAATGATGAATTGCGAAAAATGATGGGAATAGAGCCTGTGATTGATGCTGTGAATAGGAACAGGTTGAGATGGTTTGGTCATGTGTTGAGGAAGGATGAAAGTGACTGGTTGAGAAGAGTGATGGAAATGAATGTAGAAGGAAGTAGAGGATGGGGAAGACCGAGAAAGACTTGGCTAAAGATGGTGGAAGAAGAAATGCGGGCAAGGGGGTTAACAAGGAAAGATGCAGAAAATAGGGCAATATGGAGAAGATTGTCATGGGGACTGCAAGGCTAACCCCCGCTCTAGCAGGGAAAATGGCCTTAAAATGCATGTTGTAATAATCAATTGGTTTCTCCACCTGCACCATCATCTTCACCTTTTCACGTTGTTTACCACACAGTTCTCCACCAGCTTGCTTCTGCATCTTCTCTTTCCTTATGGCTTCTGGTTTCTCACCACACATAGCTTGATCATCATTACCTGCGGATATCAATAAGTATTTCAGAAAATCATCAATTGGAAGAAAACATGGTTCAGAAAAGCTTTCAGTGGACAGGGTGACATCGCTGGTACTGGTGTGAAACAATGACCCTGTGTTATCATTTCCAAATACTCAATTTAAACCCTTGAGAAGCTCCTTTAGCAGAGTTCGTCAAAGGCACTTAAAATGCAACTCTTTCATCCAATCCCAGCCCAATGTCAATTTATAATAACAACCAACGTCTCTTTTGTCCCTCTGCTATACCCATCCATACTCCTAAAATACCCTCTCTTTTTTCTCTTGAAACTTAGATTTCCTTCGAACATATTTCCCTCCTCACCCTGTGCTCTCCTCCCCTCCCCCCCTTCCAGCCCCCCTTGCTCTTACTTTTCCAAACCCCCTTCCTTGGCTGATGTAGGTTCGATTCCCAAGGATGCTCTAAAGTATGCAATGTGTGTGAGATAAGTATTGTTTCGGAAAATGGCTCAAAAAGCTTTTTTAAGAAGTCAAAAATACTTGGAAAAGTACGTGAGAGAAAGGGTTGTGCCTCTACACAATGAAAGACTTGGAGAACTTTCTCAGCTCGCCGAATGGGCAGCTGCTTGTACTGAAAACTCTCGACCATGAGGGACGGTGCAAGGCCCGAGTGGAGGGACGTTTGCTACACAAACAGCAGACGGATTGCTGCCAGTGAATGGACTGTGTTTATGGTTTGGGTGCCTCTTAACAGTGATGTGAAGAACATCTGGGGCTTGTGAATGCACAAGGTAAGTTTAAAATGATGATATTGAGCTGGGAGGGCTGTTATAAATTTGTTTGATTGGTTCCTGGGCCACACGAGAAATTACACGACATTTCTGCAATTATTGCTGAAAGGAGAAATGTCCGCTTGTGTGTTTGTTTTTATGCCTCTGCCCCGAAGGTGGCCGCAGGCATTATGTTTTCGGGTTGTCCATACGTGAGGCGCTAAACCTCGTTTTTCTCAGCAACCACTAGTCCGATTGAGACAAAATTTAGGAGTGACACCCATGCAAAATGTTTTTATGATAATTGTGATGTCATAGGTCACGTGGTATGGCAGCCATCTTGGATTAAACACAAATAATTAAAAAATATTTCAAGGAAACCACTGAAGGGAATTTTTTTTTAACTTGGCACATTGTCAAGTACTCCCAATGGGGAACAAAAGCATGATAATGATGACATCATAGGTGAAGTGGAATACCAGCCAAATTATGTTTTTGAGTTGTCTTTCATTTTAGATAAGCCAGTCTTTCAATTATGTATAATTATTTCAGATTATTAAATAATTATATCTCTGAAACTGCTTACCCTATCGATGCAAAATTTTACAAATATCATCGAACAAGATTGTTGCATATCGTTTGAAAATGATGTTGTTGTGGGTCACGTGGTTTGGTAGCCATGATGGATAGAAAAACGAACCTTATCCGATCAACACAAAACTTCACAAACGTGATCCCCTACCCATACAGATGCAGAGTGTACATTTTTAAGGTCATATGTCACGTGGTGTGGCAGCCATATAAACCTGAAAGCCGATAATTTTAAAAATCCCTTCTCTGAAACCGTTTCACAGAATGATGTGAAACCTGTCATGGCCGGTGAAAACGTGATACTTGAAAACAGCTGAAGGAATTTAAATCAAACTTGTTTATTTTTAGGAGAGTGAACGAGGGCATCTACCCCTTGTGGGTCTACGAGGAGGCATATTGGCGACACAGTCGCATCGCATCGCTCTAGTTTATATGTTCACTGCGTCCGCTCATTTGTACTAACAGGAAATGGTATGAACCCGACACCTCTTATCCACGGTGTATTGTATTTTCAACATTTGCACGAGTCTGATTTGCACTCAGGAACTCAACAGTTATGGTTTCCATCTTGAAATTGCCTCTTTCGGCTAAATTCTGAAAATTATGTTTAAAAGACTATTTGAATTGAACTTTTTGTGCTAGCAACAGCAGGTTAAAATTGCCGAACCCACACAGTGCAGGCAAAAGGCCTCGTTTAGCATTAATACGTCATTTCAAAAGTCGCATATTAGGGAACATCAAGAGTTCATTCACAGCACTGGAGAAGAAAGGGCAACTCCGACTTTACAAAACCATAGTAGGACCAACATTTGAATGGAACATGGTGCCCAAAGCAAAAGAAAGAAGAGAATCGACTTGACAAAGACCAGCAGAGGGAAATTAAACTGATACCTGAACTTGGACACTTAAAAATAAGAGAGTTCCAGAAGTAGAGGCCACAATAGGAAGATCCCAAAAAAGAGAAAATACTTACTCTGTCAAAACATCATCAAATTTTGAATGTATTACTGGGATACGTGATCATTGAAACTCCAAGAACCAGCTTGAGTCTGCACTGGAGACACATTTAGCTGACCATCCATTGAAGTACAATTAAACTATCCTTACCAACGAGGTTCCAGGAGAGAGAACAGAGGAAAAAAACAGCAATGCTTCATGTCTTGACATCCAGTAAATTCAGGAAATATTCATTAGATTCACGACTCATGTAAAAAGTAATTATCAGCACAAAAAAACTAGAGAGAAAGGGTACTCGTACATTTGGATGAAGATGGTCCGATGTTGTATTGGATTGCTGCTGGAGAGGTGGAGCAACGAACCACCGCCGAAGATGGAGGAGGAAACGGAGATGGCTTTTTGGGGTGCGTGATCCGTTCTGGATGGTTGTCAGAACGAGTGGCCTGGGATGTTGCACGAACTTTGGAAGGTCCAACATCATTTTCTGGTGGTGATGCATCTTTCTTGGTTTCATTTCTTCGTCGCACCTGCCACCACTTTTTTCGGTGTTTCGACCTTGGTGCCTCTGGCACATCAGGTGTCACTTCTTCGAGAAGTCTATCAGAAGTAGTGGCGGCTTCGGATGTTGCAGGATCATTGGAAGTTCCAATATCATTTCCTGTTTTTGACGAATCCTTCTTGGTGTGATTTCTTCGTCGCACCTGCCACCACTTTTTTCGGTGTTTCGACCTTGGCACATCAGGTGTCACTTCTTTGAGATGTCTATCAGAAGTAGTGGCGGCTTCGGATGTTGCAGGATCATTGGAAGTTCCAATATCATTTCCTGGCTTTGACGCATCCTTCTTGGTGTGATTTCTTCGTCGCACCTGCCACCACTTTTTTGGGCGTTTTGCCTTTGGTGGTTTCGGCAAATCAGCAACAAATGACCTGTGAACGGTGAACAAGAAAAGCAAAACATTAATTGTTTTAAGCAATTAAATCACAGTCATAACGCTTTTATTATTGATGTATCGCCTTTCAGGCTTCATACATAGTCTCTCGTTCACCATATACATTCAATGTTGCAAACAGCCGTTCAATGTTGCAAACGTCTCCACATAAATTTGGCTTCATTGTTTGTTGCCACATGCCGTGTCTACCTGTTCATCGATCAGTCTGGTTAACCTAGTTACCACACACTGTCCTTCTTCACCGACCTCTGGCTCATGGAGACTTATACACACATTATGTTAAGCAGACATTCCGGGATGCCGGACCATGTTTTAACGACTGTCATGGTTTGGACTTCATCCACCTGCAAAAACCCTCCTTGTTGTACACTGCACCTCATTCCCAGTCCAAATGTTCTGTTGAATGTGGTTATGTGCCATACATTCATCCCATATACCCTGTAATGGGGTCTCCTTATTTCTGGCCCTTTAAGACCCTTATGGCTCCCTCCTCTATAAAACGCTCAAACTTCATCTCAAATAATTGAACATTCCGTATGGTGGGAAAGAAGCGACTCCAGGCACGAAAACAAAAGTAAACAATTCAACATTTACATTAAACTTCATAAACAAGCAAATAGTCAGGTTCACTATGTCAATAAATTATATTTCGTTCAAAATCATGGTAGATTAGCAAACCTATACATTTTTGGAAAGGTTATAGCATAAGGAAACTAAAAATCAATGTTTACATTTGGAGAGATACCTGTATGGCGGCCATTTTGGATTTTCAAAATGGCCACTGTAAAATACATATTTTGTTCTATTTCTGCCTCTAATTACCCTAAAAACTTTTTAAAATATACTAAACCTATATTTTCAGGGACAAGGAATCCAATGAAAGTATCAAATTAGTGCTATGGGGAATGGTAAGACACGAATCAAAGGTTTTGAATTGCAAAATACTGTCTTTATATTCGCGATAAGTTGCATAATCAAATACATGTTATCATTTTGTACAGGCAGTTAATAACATCAAAATGTGTCACAATAATTCATATCACCAAACATACACAGGCAGTCAGCAAAATCATATATACACATGCAGTCGGTATAACTTCACATCTACATAGGCAGTCAATGACAAAATATACACAGGCAGTCAATGGCATCAAACATACACGATTACAGAATATGCCATTTAGAGTTCGTCATCACTGTCCTGTGTGTCGTATCCGACAATATAGTCCGCATCGTTTTCACAGTCCGTTCCACACAAGCAAAGGTCGGTCAAATTGATTGGCAAATCGAATTGGTTGAATGGTCGAATGGTCGAATTGGTCGAATGGTCGATCGAAACGATTGGTCGAATTGGTCGAATGGTCGAATGGTCGAATTGGTCGAATGGTCGATCGAAACGATTGGTCGAATGGTCGAATGGTCGATCGAAACGATTGGTCGAATGGTCGAATTGGTCGAATGGTCGATCGAAACGATTGGTCGAATGGTCGAATTGGTCGAATGGAATTGGTCGATTGGTCGAATGGTCGAATTGGTCGAATGGTCGAATGGTCGATCGAAACGATTGGTCGAATGGTCGAATTGGTCGAATGGTCGATCGAAACGATTGGTCGAATGGTCGAATTGGACGAATGGTCGATCGAAACGATTGGTCGAATTGGTCGAATGGAATTGGTCGATTGGTCGAATGGTCGAATTGGTCGAATGGAATTGGTCGAATGGTCGAATGGTCGAATTGGTCGAATGGAATTGGTCGATTGGTCGAATTGGTCGAATCAAATTGGTCGGAATTGGCGAATGTAAACATTGATTTTCCGATTTTCCATGTAATAACGTTTCCAAAAATGTATAGGTTTGCTAATCTACCATGATTTTGAACGAAAAAACATAGTGAACCTGACTAAAACAGAACATTACAGAAAACCCTCATTGTTATAGGTTCTTACCCTTCTTCTTCTTTGAAACAGCCGCAAAAAGCTTTCTTGAAGTTCTTAAACAATCGCGACATCGTCGTAATTGTCGAACATAAACGAGGTTTAACGCACTCCAAACGGAATGAACACGTTCCGAAAGATTACGATCCTTTGAAATATTCCTTAGAATAGAACGTTGTCCGAATGTGAACGATCGTGTTGTCCTGCTCGATGACGTCACAAAACGTTTGGTCAAAAAATAACAACTCCGCACCGTGAACGCGTCTCCATGGTGAAGCATCACAAAAGATAAACCATACACAAATTGTAAATAACTAGGGCATGCCCGTACTATATCTATATCTAAAATTATATCCCCCCCTCTATTTACATGAAATGGTTTGGTCCATGAAATGTTTTGGTCCATTCGCAACGCCAAAGCGAACGGCGAACGCTTTACATGAAATGGTTTGGTGCATGAAATGTTTTGGTCCATTCGCAACGCCAAAGCGAACGGCGAACGGCTTGCGAGTACAGTGACAATCCCCCCGGGGTTTTTATTAGTTTTAAAACATAGTTTAACGCCAACATAGCGCCAACATAGTTTGCAAACGTGAAATAAATGAATACGCTCTCAAATGTGCCATCCGAGGCAGAGTGTGTCCGCCACGTTCGGCACACGCGATAGCTCGCTGCTCTCTGATTGGTTGAATCGTTTTTTGGACATAGCTCGGTAAGTAATTGTCCGATTAATATGAAACCTTGAAAAGGCACATCCTCGGGTCCCCAGCAATATACCTGGCAAGTTTCAAGTATATCGGACCCGTGGTTGTCGAGAAACAGCGGTCACAGACACACAGACACACAGACACACAGACACACAGAGATTGCTGGAATTATAGATAGACTAGGGCATGCCCGTACTATATATAAGCTAGGACGTGCCCGTACGTGGGTGCCCGTTCCTTGCCAAAAAAAAAAAAAAAAAAACATGAATGGTTTGGTCCATTCGCAACGACCACAGAACCCCCCCCTCTATTTACATGCAATGGTTTGGTCCAAAGCGAACGGTTTGGTCCATTCGATGTGATTCGATGATTCGATGTGAATGGTTTGGTCCATTCGCAACGACCACAGAACCCCCCCCTCTATTTACATGAATGGTTTGGTCCATTCGCAAAGCCAAAGCGAACGACCACAGAACCCCCCCCTCTATTTACATGAATGGTTTGGTCCATTCGCAAAGCCAAAGCGAACGACCACAGAACCCCCCCCCCCCCCCCCCCCTCTATTTACATGAATGGTTTGGTCCATTCGCAACGGCAAAGCGAACGGCGAACGGCTAAATCGCCATAGCTCGGTAAGTACTTGTCCGATTAATTTCAAACCTTGAAAAGGCACATCCTCGGGTCCCCAGCAATATACCTGGCAAGTTTCAAGTATATCGGACCGGTAGTTGTCGAGAAACAGCGGTCACAGACAAACAGACAAACGTACAAACGTACAAACGTACAGACAGAGATTACTGGAATTATAGATAGATTAGAAAATATTAAATTAACAAACTACACGTTTATATTCGATTGAATCCGATCTATTAATTTTATTAATTTAACAAGCGAACACAAAATGTCAATCAGGAGTTCCGAAAGAGTTTGCGAATGATAAATAATCGTTAAGTTCGTGATATTAGACGCTCAATAATCTTTCAGAATCGATTCAGAAAGAATATTTAAATAGAATCATTTCTCCAGTGATTAGCAGGAACGTATCAAGTGATTGATTAAAAAGTGAAGGATTTAAAGAATGAATGAGAGAAAGTTGGATCTTTCTGGATATTCCAATTATCTTCATGTGATAAAAAATGTCTTGTAATTTCCCATGAGATCTGATACAAAACTGATGAGAATCTCATGAGAAATGTTTGTTCGGGAAACAACGGATCATGAAGCTTGATAACGACGTCATTTAAAATAAGTAAATTCCTAATTTTTATATTTAACACGATAATTAACGAGAGAGTTAATAGAACACCTTAGTTACCTCAGACAATCTTGGGTTAATATAATAGGCCGTGGGTTAATATAATAAATAAATAAATCTGTCAATATAAAACATCCATTAATTACGTCCTTTTGGAACGTACCTTTTGAACCTTCAGACGTTTTGTTATTAAATACAAGGTCGAAGGCTTTTAATGGAGACGCCACTCACAGACACCTGGACATACTGACGAGACAAACACTCAACACAGCCACTGAGCTTGGGTTGGGGTAATGGCCGTCACTTCCCAGAATACGCTGGGAAACATTGACGTCACAACAATGGCGGCGTTTTCCTCACAACACTCAACGAGGCATTTACGTCAAGTGGATTATCCTCCTCCCCATGGATGCGGACCGATGGGGATTGCCGTGCTCTACCTGTTTAAATGTTGATCCTCAAGCACGAAAGCAGTACATACTTTGTGAAAGGTATCTCGACAAACTACGATCAATTGTCGAACACGTTTATTCACTCTGCCGATACAGGCCCGATTCACCTCAGCGCCATCCGAGCTGGGGCGTAGGGATACAATGCGGTCACGGTGTAGGGATACAACGGTGAACATTTGCACTTCATACATGACACTGAAGGAGCTGTGCTCCCACGTAGTCGGAAGAATGGACGCGACAAAAAGCTGGAATTCGTCCGAGTTTCTTTATTGTCACAAAACAACTCGGGTACTCTGAAAAGCCCGTTTATCGGGCAGCAATATATATACACACATTATCCCGGAGCGTTTGCCCAGGAAAGGCGAGAGGGGGCGTGGCCGGGCGTCCTGGCCGCGGCCTGGCAAGTCGAGGGCGGGCGTGGCCGGGCATGCCCGGGCATGCCCGGGCGTCCCGGCCGAGGCCTGGCAAGTTGGGCGTGGGCCTGCCCGGGCGTCCTGGACGAGCCCGGCATGGTGATCGCTCCGCGTCCTTGGTAGGTGCAAGGCGATTGTGTAAACCCAGCGGTAGCCGCTACACACGTCCCCCCAGAATCGACTTGCACCGGCAGGGTCAATTTGAGGGGGGTCCTGATGACCCGGCCGAAGCGACCCCTGGCGGGTCGTGGGTGGGGGGGGGGGGTCCGGTGTGGTGGTGGGCGGTCGAGTGGGGGGCACCGTGGACGGGGGGCGGCCTCGCCGCGGCGGAAGGGCCAACCGTGGCGGTTGGTCGATGTCCACGTGCGCCGGCTTGAGGCGGTCCAGCGCAATCCGGTCCGACCCGCCGCCGATGTCGATGACGAACGACTTGTCGTCCCGTCGCAGGACCCGCAAGGGCCCGTCGTACAGCGGCCGGAGTGGCCCCCGATGTGCGTCATGACGCACAAAAACGTACTCTGCTGTGCGAAGCGCTGGGGGGACGTAGGACTGGGGGTCACCATGGTGGGATGTTGGCACGGGGGCAAACCGTCGGGCGGCCTCCAGGAGGTCCGAGCGCTGGTGAGCTGCGGACCAGGGACTGGTAGCGTCGGGCACGAATTCGCCCGGGACGCGTAGCGCCTGGCCGTAGACAAGCTCGGCGGTGGATGCCCGGAGGTCCTCCTTGGGGGCCGTGTGGAGGCCCAAAAGGACCCACGGCAGCCGGTCGGCCCAACCGCCGTCTTGAAGGCCAGCCATGAGCGCGGCCTTCAATGAGCGGTGGATCGCTCACACAACCCGTTGGCCTGGGGGTGGTAGGCCGTGGTGCGGTGCAGGGTAATGCCCAACGTGCGGGCGACCGCGCCCCACAGTTCGGACGTGAACTGTGGGCCGCGGTCCGACGAGATGTCCGCCGGTGCGCCGAAACGCATGACCCAGGTGGCGATGAACGCCTGGGCCACGTCGGCGGTGGTGGTGGAGGCGAGGGGCACGGCCTCCGGCCACCTGGTGGTCCTGTCCACCATGGTAAGCAGGTGGGTGAACCCCTGCGATGGGGGCAGGGGACCCACCAGGTCCACGTGGACGTGGTCGAAACGTCGCTCGGGCACGGTGAAAGGAGCCTGCGGAGCCTGGGTGTGACGGTGGACCTTGGCCCGCTGGCAGGGTGTGCAGGCGTTGGCCCAGTCGCGGACGTCCCGTCGAAACCCGTGCCAGATGAAACGTGCCGACACCAGCCTCTGGGACGCCTTTCGGCCCGGGTGAGAGAGGCCGTGGAGCGAAGCAAAAATGCACCGCCACCAGGTGACCGGCACAACGGGGCGAGATCGGCCTTGGGAGACGTCACAAAGCAGGACCGTGTCCGCGAAGTGGACGTCAGCCAAGCAGAGGCCCGTGTCCACCACCCGGAGCGCCTGCACCATGCCGTCAGTGGCCTGGTCCGTCGCCATCAGGGCGAAATCGACGCCGAGTTGGACGGCGTTGGCGCCGGCTCGAGAAAGGCAGTCGGCCACGGTGTTGTCCTTTCCGGCGACGTGCCGGATGTCCGTGGTGTATTCCGACACGGCGGAGAGGTGGCGCTGCTGGTGGGCCGACCACGGCTCCGTGACCTTGGCCATGGCGAAAATCAATGGCTTGTGGTCGACAAAGGCCGTGAACGGGCGGCCCTCCAGGAGGTGGCGAAAATGGCGGACGGCCAGGTACAGCCCGAGGAGCTCGCGGTCGAAAGTGCTGTACTTCAACTCGTTGGGCAGGAGTTGCCGGCTGAAGAACGTGAGCGGCTGCCAGGCCCCGTTTACCCATTGTTCATGAACCGCGCCCACGGCGTAGTCGGAGGCGTCCGTGGTGAGGGCGATGGGAGCATGGGGTACCGGGTGGGCCAGCAGCGTGGCGTTGGCGAGGGCCCGTTTCACGCCGGTGAAAGCAGCGTCCATGTCCGTGGACCAGACGACGTCGCGCTTCGCCGGCTGGCCGTGGAGGGCGGCGTACAAGGGCCGCATGAGTTGCGCAGCTCGGGGCACGAAGCGGTGATAAAAGTTCACCATCCCGAGGAACTCCTGCAGCGCCTTGACGGAGCGGGGGCGTGGGAAAGCGGCGATGGCCTCAACTTTGGTGGGTAGTGGCACGGCGCCGTTCCAGGTGATGCGGTGGCCCAAAAAGGCGATCGTCGCCGCACCAAAGTGACATTTGGCCGGGTTGACGATCAAGCCGTGCTCGCTGAGGCGGCCGAACAGCATCCGGAGGTGGAGGAGGTGCTCGGCTCTGGACGTGCTGGCGACGAGGATGTCGTCCAGGTAGGTAAAGAGGAACGGCAAGTCGCGCAGCACGCCGTCCATCAGGCGCTGGAATGCCTGTGCCGCGTTTTTGAAGCCGAAGGGCATCCGGAGGAATTCGAAGAGGCCGAAAGGTGTAATAACGGCCATCTTCGGGATGTCGGCCGGGCGGACGGGCACCTGGTGGTACCCCCGAATCAGGTCCACTTTTGAAAAAATGGTCCGCCCCGCCAACCGGGCGGAAAAATCCTGGATGTGCGGGACAGGGTACCTGTCGGGGGTAGTGGCGTCGTTGAGGCGGCGGTAGTCGCCGCATGGCCGCCATCTGCCCCCCGGCTTCGGGACGATGTGCAGCGGCGAGGCCCAGGCACTGTCGGAGCGCCGCACGATGCCGAGGCGCTCGAGCGCGGCGAACTCGGCCTTGGCGACGGCGAGTTTGGCTGGGTCGAGACGGCGAGCTCGGACATACACAGGTGGGCCCGTAGTGGGAATATGATGCTCGATGCCGTGACGCACCGCGACGGCCGAAAACGTCGGTCGCGTGAGGGCCGGGAACTCCACGAGGAGACGCGCGAAGTCGTCTGCCAACGGGAGGATGCAGGAAAGCTCGGTGGGCGCGGAACGGCTCAAGGCGCACGCCAGCGAGCTGAAAGTTTCAGCGTTGACGAGACGCCGACGTTTAACGTCGACCAGCAGCCCATGGGCGCAAAGGAAATCGGCCCCGAGCAAAGCCATGGGGACGTCCGCTGTCACGAATTCCCAGCGAAAGAGCTGGCTGCCGAAGCAGAGGGCGACGGTGCGTGGGCCGAAGGTGCGGATGGCGGAGCCGTTGGCCGCGATTAAGGAGGGGCCGCAAATGGCAGCCCGCCTGTCCTCCGCCGAAGCGGGAATGACGCTCAGCTGAGCGCCGGTGTCGCAGAGAAAACGCCGCCCCGACGCTTGGTCCGCGATGAATAGCAGGTTTCCGGAACGGCCGGCACTCATGGCTGGTAGTGAGCGCCGGCCCGACCGTTTCCCGACTTGCCGAACGTGCACGGGGGTCGACATGATCGGGCCCGCCACCCGAACCTGGCGTGGAAATAACACCAGGCCGGGTCTGGCGGGGGCTCCGGTGGACGCGTCGGAACCGGGCGACGTGGCGTCGCCGCTGCCAGTCGCGCCGGCCCGGCGGCCTCCGGGAAGGAAACTGCGTCGCAGGCGTCGGGCGGGTGGGCGGGAAACTGCGCCGCGGGCGCCGACTGGGCGGCGGGCAGGCTCCCGGCAGCCACCTCGACGAGCTGGCTCGCCGCTCCGACGAGCTAGCTTGCCGAATCGACCTTTTCGGCCTCCCTGGCGAGGTCGCGGGGGTTCGCGATGGTCGTGCTGGCCAGGGCGACCCGTACCTGGGCCGGGAGCTGGCGGAGAAAAAGCTCTCGGAAAAGGAAATCCGAGGGGTGCTCGCCGAGCAACGCGAGCATGTAGTCCATACGTTCGGACGGGCGCGTATCGCCGAGCTCAGGAAGGTCGAGCAGGCGTCGTAAGCGTTCAGCCGGGGAGAGGGCGAAAGCGCCCAGAAGAAGTGCTTTGATGGCGTCGTACTTGCCGTCAGCGGGCGGGCTCTGTAGGAGGCTCAGGCAGCGGGCGGCGGTCACGGAGCCGAGCGCGGCGACCACGTAATGGTATTTAGTGGCATCCTCCGTAATGCCACGCAGGGCGAACAGGGAGTCCGCCTGAGCGAACCAGACGGCGGCATGTGCTTCGCAGAAAGTGGGCAGTTTGAGGGACACTGCCGTGTCCATCGCGTGTCGTAAACTCGGGGTCACCAGTGAAGGAGCAGCGCTCCTGCTTGAGACGGACTAAGTGACGGACAAGACACAAACTCGTCCGAGAAGATGTTTATTGTATAATCAACTCGGGAACACTGAAAGCCCATTTATCGGGTTCCCATACATATAATCCAAGCCAAAAAGCATACGTTAGAACCAAAGCCACGCCTCTCAGGCGAGGCACGCTTTGGTGGTCATGTGACCGACAACAACAACAACAACAACAACAACATGCATTTTAAGGCCATTTTCCCTGCTAGAGCGGGGGTTAGCCTTGCGGTCCCCATGACAATCTTCTCCATTTTGCCCTATTTTCTGCATCTCTCCTTGTTAACCCCCTTGCCCGCATTTCTTCTTCCACCATCTTTAGCCAAGTCTTTCTCGGTCTTCCCCGTCCTCTACTTCCTTCTACATTAACTTCCATCACTCTTCTCAACCAGTCACTTTCATCCTTCCTCAATACATGACCAAACCATCTCAACCTGTTCCTCTTCACAGCATCAATCACAGGCAATATTCCCATCATCTTTCGCAATTCATCATTTGTCTTCCTCTCTCTCAACGATACTCCGCACATCCATCGAACCATTCGCATTTCCACCCTTTCCAGCCTTCGTTGCTGCTCTACGTTCATTACCCATGTCTCGCTCCCATAAATCATAACACTTCTGACACATGCAGCATACACCTTTCCCTTCAGCTTAAGCAACACTCTCCTCCTCATCAGCACGCCACTCAGTTGCCGAAACTTCTTCCATGCACATCTCACTCGAGCAACCGTTGCCGAGTCTGATCCACCTTCTCCATTGAGCATGTCTCCGAGGTAGCAAAATGTTTTCACACCTTCCAGCTTCAAGCCGTCTCCAAGATCCAACTCAACATTTCCTCCATCTGCAGCTCCCTCTGTGCACACCTTACATTTGAATGTAGCTGCCACATTGGTAAATGACCCTCTCAGACCACTACATTTTTGATGAACCCACTCAGCACACATTGTACATTGAATGGAGTTCACTCCGACACCCTTCCTGCACACAGCACACGGCCACTTCCCAGTTCTTTCCACCTCACCACATGCTTTACCACTTGCCATCACCTTTGTCTTTCCGATATTCACCTTCAGACCTTTTGTCTCCATACATTCCTTCCACTTGTTCATCTTTTCCTTCAGTCCATCCATTCTTTCTGCAATCAACACCAGATCATCTGCATACAACAACTCCCATGGTAAACCCTCCTTTACGTTCTGAGCCAGCACCTCCATCACAGCTACAAATAGTAGTGGACTTAGTACCGACCCCTGATGCACTCCCACCTTCACCTCAAACTCACCACTGTTCCCGTCCTTTGTCCTTACAGCTGTGCGCGCTCTTTTGTACATTGCCATCACTACTCTGATGGTGCAAGACCTGATGTGACCGACAGGTGCAAGCAATTATAACCTCGGCGCCGCGGTTTGTCCGCCGGTTACGTCACCGGCTTGGGCAAGGAGATTATGTTGCTGGTCTCGAGCTTTGGGGGACCCATGGGTCGCTACAATACCAGAGTCAAGTTTCGACCTCTCATGAAGCAAAGGACACTTTGTTTTGTATGCAGTACTTCGTCTCGGCTCATATGAGAGATAACACAAAGAACATACAATGAAGGGAGACAAGAGGGGGCCAGAGGAGGAAATGCAACAACAGCAGGAAACAGGGACATCTGTGGACGAGAGAGGGCTGGGGTGAGGTACACAGGATCAACAAGATGGACACTACAAGTACAAGGGCTTTCAGGAAAGAAAACAGGGAATTTGAAGGAGGTGGGTCTGTGGTGGATGAATGGGGGTAGAAAAGATCAAGGTTTTGGTTGGGGGAAAATACGGGATGGTGGCGAACAGCTCTTCTGAAGACCTGAAGGGAGGAGTGGGATTGAACAGAATGTGGAAATTAGTTCCACAGGCGGAAAAAAGGAGAAACGAATGAGTGGAGTTGAGCAGTGATCCTGGATTTCGGTAGTTTCACCAGAAGGTGATTAATGGTGGAACATGTTTGCCCCACAGAAACCTCGGGGAGGGGGGTGGGATGGGTGGAGGACAAAGCATGGAAAGAACAGAGGGTGCAAGACGAGAAAGGAGGCGGTAGAAAACAGAGAGACCACCAACCTGTCTGTGATGGCGAAATGATTGGCACAAATATTTAGCATGGGCATTGGAGATTCTAATGTTCTTCAAGGCCTTGGTTTCCATGGCATAAGCTGAGCAAGATGTGAGGCAGTGGAGCCAGCCCAGAGGGAAGAGGAGTGCTCAATCAAGCTGCGGGTGAAGGCCTTGTCGGTGCATGGGAGTTCAGGTGTGCCAAGGAAGGACTTTGTACGGTGGAGGATGCTCAGTCGGTGGCTGGCTTTGGAGGCCAACTTTGAAATGTGGGTTGCTGACAAAAGATCATGGCAAATCTTGTATTTGTATTTGCCATCTTACTATAATTCACCAAATGTCCATCTGTCTGGCTGTCCGTCCGTTCCCAGGTACCGCAAAAACGGCTGAACCGATCGCAACGATATTTTGGGTGGGTAATCCTGGGACCCCCTGGAGTAAAATAGGCTTTCTTGTTTTTCCAAGTTTTCCAATTTTCCAATTTTCCAGTTTTTCCAAACACGATGGAATAATATTTACCGATATGAACAGTGATGTGGCTTTTATTGAAATTCTACAAAGACTGTTTAGATTTTGATGAGAATTATGAACCTGCCGCAAATGCGGAAGTGGACAGATGACGGCAATGCGCGGGTTTGATAATATCCCAATACAACCGTCATTCAATCGTAATGCTAAATCGTTAAACGTTAATCGTGTTAATCGTGTTGTTAAACTATCAATTGATGATTGGAATTGAGTGAATACAATTACGATTTTGAATTCGTAATTGTGTTCACCCAACCGTACAGAACTTCACATCAGGATTTAAATATTTGTTTACGTCACGAATGTTGTTAAAAGTTTATTTTTTATATTAATGTTATATAATTTGTGATTGGAGTTATGCTGTTTGGAATGAAAAAAGAGATATAGAGTTCAAGTGAATGATGAAATTCCGTGATAGTTTCTACTTTCTAAACGTGAAATTCGCGGATCACCATATGCAGATTCGCCATTGACTGGGTATCAAACAAACATATCCGTTTGTTTGCGAACGGGTACGTTTTTCATGGACGTCCTTCACGAACTTGCTGTCCATGTCTGATGTGCGACTGAAGGGGCCACATGAATGTGGAATTTATTGGTTTCATGCTTTACCATTCGCCATTTCTGCATTGTCTGTTTGCTTCTGGCCTCCCACCCGTGCATAGCACGGGAACCTCACAAGTATCAATAATATCATATTATACATCTTTGGATTATTCAGGCATAAAATTTAGATACACAGCAAAATGAATGTACTCATTCCATAGCAGCAGTTTTATTTTGCCATTGCCAAAATAGTTCATGCCGAGGTGGTTTTATTTTGCCTCCGTAGTTCATGGTTGAGACCAACAACAAGTATCAACTGGTCAAATTAACCTGCAATATATGCTTCACTGCTGAGATGCATAATTAGGGAGGATTTTCCCCCTTGATGCCAAGTTTCACGTACGCCACTGCCCAGCATGCACATTGCCTTCAGAAAGTATTCATTTCTAGCCTGGGTTCGGCGAGAAAGCGCCAACGAGTAATGCCTTCGATCGTGTCCCTCCGTGTGTGTGTGTGTGTGTGTGTGTGTGTGTGCGTGTGTGTGTGCCGATGTGTGTTCGTGTGTTCGTGTGTTTGTGAACAAGATATCTGGAAAAGTTATGAACGGATTTTGGATGAAAGTTGGTGGGATGATTGCCCTTGGTATAAGGAAGAATTGATTAGTTTTTGGTGAAGCTCAGGATATTATTCCGGATCCAGGAATTTTTTGAAGGATTTTTTACCATTGGAAGATCGGGCTCAGCAGCGGCCACCCACGGAGGGAGTATGCGCTCGACTGAGTGGTTCTACACTGCACCTCGTTCCCAGTCCAAATGTTCTGTTGAATATGGTTATGTGCCATACATTCATCCCATATACCCTGTAATGGGGTCTCCTTATTTCTGGCCCTTTTAAGACCATCTATATGAGGATATGATCTAAGATAGCTCCTCCATGTGACGCTCAAACGTATTCTCAAAGAATTGAACATTCCGTATAGTGGGAGCGACTCCAAGCACGAAAACAAGAGCAAACAATTCAACATTTACATTAAACTTCATAAACAAGCAAACAGAACATTACAGAAAACCCTCATTGTTATAGGTTCTTACCCTTCTTCTTCTTTGAAACAGCCGCAAAAAGCTTTCTTGAAGTTCTTAAACAATCGCGACATCGTCGTAATTGTCGAACATAAACGAGGTTTAACGCACTCCAACCGGAATGAACACGTTCTGAAAGATTACGATCCTTTGAAATATTCCTTAGAATAGAACGTTGTCCGAATGTGAACGATCGTGTTGTCCTGCTCGATGACGTCACAAAACGTTTGGTCAAAAAATAACAACTCCGCACCGTGAACGCGTCTCCATGGTGAAGCATCACAAAAGATAAACCACACAAATTGTAAATAATTAGAAAATATTAAATTAACAAACTACACGTTTATATTCGATTGAATCCGATGTATTAATTTTATTAATTTAACAAGCGAACACAAAATGTCAATCAGGAGTTCCGAAAGAGTTTGCGAATGATAAATAATCGTTAAGTTCGTGATATTAGACGCTCAATAATATTTCAGAATCGATTCAGAAAGAATATTTAAATAGAATCATTTCTCCAGTGATTAGCAGGAACGTATCAAGTGATTGATTAAAAAGTGAAGGATTTAAAGAATGAATGAGAGAAAGTTGGATCTTTCTGGATATTCCAATTATCTTCATGTGATAAAAAATGTCTTGTAATTTCCCATGAGATCTGATACAAAACTGATGAGAATCTCATGAGAAATGTTTGTTCGGGAAACAACGGATCATGAAGCTTGATAATGACGTCATTTAAAATAAGTGAATTCCTAATTTTGATATTGAACACGATAATTAACGAGAGAGTTAATAGAACACCTTAGTTACCTCAGACAATCTTGGGTTAATATATAAATAGGTCGTGGGTTAATATAATAATGAAGGAGCTGGGCTCCAACGCGAGTTGAAAGAATTGACGCGACCAAAGATGGGAATTCGTCCGAGTCGGTTTAATAAATGTATCACACTCGGGTACTCTGAAAAGCCCGTTTATCGGGCAGCAATATATATACACATTTATGTCGGGAAGTTTGCCCGGCCAAAGCTATACCGGGCATGCCCGGGCATCAAGGGCGAGCCCTGGAAAGGCGAGAGCGGGCGAGCCCTGGAAAGGCGAGACCGGGCATGCCCGGGCATCAAGGGCGAGCCTTGGAAAGGCGAGTCTGGACCTGCCCGGGCGTGTTTGGCTGCGGCCTGGCAAGTCGAGGCTGGGCGTGCCCGGACGCTCTGGGCGAGCCCTGGAAAGACGAGACCGGGCATGCCCGGGAGGTTCGGGCATGCCCGGGAGAGGCGCGTCTGGCCGTGTTCTGGCCGGTGCAAGGCGATTGTGTGCATCCAGCGGTAACCGCTACAATAAATAAATAAATCAGTCAATGTAAAACATCCATTAATTACGTCCTTTTGGAGCGTACCTTTTGAACCTCCAGACGTTTTGTTATTAAATACAAGGTCGTAGGCTTTTAATGGAGACGCCACTCACAGACACCTGGACATACTGACGAGACAAACACTCAACACAGCCACTGAGCTTGGGTTGGGGTAATGGCCGTCACTTCCCAGAATACGCTGGGAAACATTGACGTCACAACAATGGCGGCGTTTTCCTCACAACAATCAGCGAAGCATTTCGTCAAGTGGAATATCCCCCTCTCGACCATGGGCCGAGCCCCAAAATTCCTACTTTCCCTGAGCTGCAAGAGAGTACTTAATTTGACCTTTAATGATCGCAGAGTGTATTTATAAGTATGTCTATTAATGTTCCCATCTTCAAAACATTCGTGTATTTGACAGAAATCTGAAGAAAGGGACGCTAAAATTACTCTTGCAGCCGACGATCTCAGGGAAGTGATGACGTCAGCTTAGTTCTTAATTGGCCAATCATAGTGCTTTTAACAGGGGCTCCACCAAAACAAGCCAATCACAGTCATCGTACAGTGGGTGTCGTTGTAACGCAATGTAACAAAGAGCGAGTAAATCTACGCGTAGTACGACGCGACATGGAGTGCTGCATGCATTTGGTGGACCAATCTGCAGACAAACTTATTAGTTTTTCGGATGTTAGCTGGAGAACATTTCGCGAATGTGTCCATCAGTGGAAGGACTTGAATACCAGAGAAGGAGCCATTGCTTCCAAAGCCATCCAGATTCCAGAGATTCCATTTGGAGCTCGTGTTGGCGGAAGAACAACTCGATGTTGTCCCTGCTGGTCCTGACCACTCCGTCGGATATCATCGTGCATGTTATGTGCGATTTACTGACAAAACCAAAGATCGAGAGAGCCAAGAAAAGACAAGAACGAGAAAATCAAGCTAAAGAGTGTAAGTACTGTTTATTGAGAACGAGAATCCTATTTTGTTTCCCTTTTTTAAATTAAATGATTCGGCCCTTTCATCTTCCCCCCAAGTGTACAATAATGGCGACTATCGTCTCTCACTTATCCCACGTATTACAATTTATGTTAGTTGATAATGATAGTTATGCGATTTGCGGTGACAGTATAATAATTGTCTACAAAAATTATTGTATTGAAGGAGCTGTGCTCCAACGCGAGTCGAAAGAATTGACGCGACCAAAGACGGAAATTCGTCCGAGTTGCTTTATTGCACGTATCAAACTCGGGTACTCTGAAAAGCCCGTTTATTGGGCAGCAATATATATACACATTTATGCCGGAGCGTTTGCCCGGGAAAAGCGAGACCGGGCATGCCCGGGTGTCAAGGGCGAGTCCTGGAAAGGCGAGTCTGGACATGCCCGGGCGTCCTGGACGCGGCCTGGCAAGTCGAGGCTGGGCGTGCCCGGGCGCTCTGGGCGAGCCCTGGAAAGGCGAGAGCGGGCATGCCCGGGAAAGACGAGACCAGGCGTGCCCGGGAGGTTTGGGCGTGCCCGGGAACAGTGAGTCCGGGCATGCCCGGGAGAGGCGCGTCTGGGCCCGTCCGGACGAGCCCGGCATGGCGATTGCGCCCTGGCCACGTCCTGGCAGGTGCAAGGCGATTGTGTACATCCAGCGGGAACCGCTACACACACCCCTCCAGAATCGACCTGCACCGGCAGGGTCAATTTAAGGGGGGTCCGGATGACCCGGCCGAAGCGACCCCTGGAGGGTCGTGGGGGGGGGGGGGGTCCGATGTGGTGGTGGGTGGTCGAGCGGGGGGAACTGTGGACGGGGGGCGGCTTCGCCGCGGAGGAAGGGCCAACCGTGGTGGTCGGTCGACGTACACGTGCGCCGGTTTGAGGCGGTCCACAGAAATCCGGTCCGACCGGCCGCCGAAGTCGACGACGAATGACTTGTCGCCCCGTCGCAGGACCCGGAAGGGCCCGTCGTACGGCGGCCGGAGAGGCCCCCGGTGTGCGTCATGACGCACAAAGACGTACTCCGCTGTGCGAAGCGCCGGGGGGACGTAGGACTGGGGGCCACCGTGGCGGGACGTTGGCACGGGGGCAAATCGTCGGGCGGCCTCCTGGAGGTCCGAGCACTGGTGTGCGGCAGACCAGGGACTGGTAGCGTCGGGCACGAACTCGCCCGGGACGCGGAGCGGCTGGCCGTAGACGAACTCGGCGGCGGACGCCCGGAGGTCCTCCTTGGGGGCCGTGCGGAGGCCCAAAAGGACCCACGGCAGCCGGTCGGCCCAACCGTCGTCCTGAAGGCCGGCCATGAGTGCGGCCTTCATGGAGCGGTGAAACTGCTTGCACAACCCGTTGGCTTGGGGCTGGTAGGCCATGGTGCGGTGCAGCGTGACCCCCAACGAGCGGGCGACCGCGCCCCAAAGTTCGGACGTGAACTGTGGGCCGTGGTCGGACGAGATGTCCGCCGGTGCGCCGAAGCGCACGACCCAGGTGGCGATGAACGCCTGCGCCACGTCGGCGGTGGTGGTGGAGGTGAGGGGCACGGCCTCCGGCCACCTGGTGGTCCTGTCCACCATGGTGAGCAGGTGGGTGAACCCCCGCGATGGGGGCAGGGGACCCACCAGGTCCACGTGGACGTGGTCGAAACGCCGTTCAGGCATGGTGAAAGGTGCCAGCGGGGCCTGGGTGTGGCGGTGGACCTTTGCCCGCTGGCAGGCCGTGCAGGTGTTGGCCCAGTCGCGGACGTCCCGTCGAAGGCCGTGCCAGACGAAACGCGCCGACACCAGCTTCTGAGAAGCTTTCCGGCCCGGGTGAGAAAGGCCGTGGATGGAGGCGAACATGCGGCGCTGCCAGGTAACGGGCACGATGGGGCGAGGCTGGCCCTGGGAGACGTCGCAGAGCAGGACAGTGTCCGCGAAGGGGATGTCGGCCAGGCGGAGGCCCGTGTCCGCCGCCCGGAGGGCTTGCACCGTGGTGTCGGTGGTTTGGTCCGCCACCATGAGTGCGAAGTCCACGCCGAGGTGGACCGCGTTCGCGCTGTCCCGAGAAAGACAGTCGGCCACGGCGTTGTCTTTGCCGGCGACGTGCCGGATGTCCGTGGTGAATTCCGACACGGCGGAGAAGTGGCGCTGCTGGCGGGCCGACCACGGCTCCGTGACCTTAGCCATTGCATAGACCAACGGCTTGTGGTCGACGAAAGCCGTGAATGGGCGGCCCTCCAGGAGGTGTCGGAAATGGCGAACGGCCAGGAATAGACCGAGCAGCTCGCGGTCGAACGTGCTGTATTTGAGCTCGTTCGGCCGGAGTTGCCGGCTGAAAAAAGCGAGTGGCTGCCAAACCCCGTCCACCCATTGTTCATGGACGGCGCCCACCGCGTAGTTGGAGGCGTCCGTAGTGAGGGTGATGGGCGCGTTGAGCATCGGGTGAGCCAGCAGCGTTGCGTCGGCGAGGACCCGCTTTGCGCTCGCGAAGGCCGCGTCCATGGCCGCGGACCAAACGATGTCATGCTTGGCCGGCTTGCCCCGGAGGGCCTCGTAAAGGGGCCGCATGAGCTGAGCAGCACGGGGCACGAATCGGTGATAAAAATTCACCATGCCGAGGAACTCTTGTAGGGCCTTGATGGAGCGGGGACGCGGGAACGTGGTGATGGCCTCGACCTTGGTCGGCAGCGGCAGGGCCCCGGTCTTGGTGATGCGGTGGCCCAAAAAGTCAAAGGTCGTCGTGCCGAAGTGGCATTTGGCCGGGTTGACAATTAAGCCGTGCTCGCTGAGGCGACCGAACAGTGTTCGGAGGTGGAGGAGGTGCTCGGCGTGGGACGTGCTGGCGACGAGGATGTCGTCCAGATACAACAACAACAACAACATGCATTTTAAAAGGCCATTTTCCCTGCTAGAGCGGGGGTTAGCCTTGCGGTCCCCATGACAATCTTCTCCATTTTGCCCTATTTTCTGCATCTCTCCTTGTTAACCCCCTTGCCCGCATTTCTTCTTCCACCATCTTTAGCCAAGTCTTTCTCGGTCTTCCCCGTCTTCTACTTCCTTCTACATTCATTTCCATCACTCTTCTCAACCAGTCACTTTCATCCTTCCTCAACACATGACCAAACCATCTCAACCTGTTCCTCTTCACAGCATCAATCACAGGCTCTATTCCCATCATCTTTCGCAATTCATCATTTGTCTTCCTCTCTCTCAACGATACTCCGCACATCCGTCAAACCATTCGCATTTCCACCCTTTCCAACCTTCGTTGCTGCTCTACGTTCATTACCCATGTCTCGCTCCCATAAATCATAACACTTCTCACACATGCAGCATACACCTTTCCCTTCAGCTTCAATGACACTCCCCTCATCATCAGCACGCCACTCAATTCCCGAAACTTCTTCCATGCACATCTCACTCGAGCAACCGTTGCCGAGTCTGATCCACCTTCTCCATTCAGCATGTCTCCGAGGTAGCAAAATGTTTTCACACCTTCCAGCTTCACACCGTCTCCAAGATCCAACTCAACATTTCCTCCATCTGCAGCTCCCTCTGTGCACACCTTACATTTGAATGTAGCTGCCACACTGGTTAATGACCCTCTCAGACCACTACATTTTTGATGAACCCACTCAGCGCACATTGTACACTGAATGGAGTTCATTCCGACACCCTTCCTACACACAGCACAGGGCCACTTCCCAGTTCTTTCCACCTCACCACATGCTTTACCACTTGCCATCACCTTCGTCTTTCCGATATTCACCTTCAGACCTTTTGTCTCCATACATTCCTTCCACGTGTTCATCTTTTCCTTCAGTCCATCCATACTTTCCGCAATCAACACCAGATCATCTGCATACAACAACTCCCACGGTAAACCCTCCTTTACGTTCTGAGCCAGCACCTCCATCACAGCTACAAATAGTAGTGGACTTAATAACGACCCCTGATGCACTCCCACCTTCACCTCAAATTCACCTCTGTTCCCGTCCTTCGTCCTTACAGCTGTGCGCGCTCTTTTGTACATTGCCATCACTACTCTGATCAACCATTCCTCCACTCCTAACTTCCTCAATGCCCATGTCAATACTTTGCGTGGAACCCGATCGAATGCTTTCTCCAGATCAACAAACCCAAGAAACAACTTCTTCCTCTTCTCCATGTACTTCTCCTGCAACTGCCTCACAATGAAAAGCGCGTCTGTCGTTCCTCTTCCTGGCATAAATCCAAACTGCATTTCGTCGATCTTCACTTTCTTCCTTATCCTCCTCTCCAACACCCTTTCCAATACCTTCATTCCATGCTCCAATAACTTTATCGCTCGGTACGAGCCACACTCCAGAGGGTCACCTTTCCCCTTATATAGAGGGACGAGGGTACTCAGTTCCCAAACCACTGGAATGCGGCCTTCTTTCACCACCAGATTACAGATCTCTGTCATTCTCTTCACACCCCAACTTCCTGCTGCCTTCAACATATCTCCCACAACTCCCGTCGGCCCTCCCGCTTTTCTACCCTTCATTGCTTTTTTTTTTTTTTTTTTTTTTTTGTATACAAGATCGAGGCTCGTGAAAGAGCAAAGAGCAATATCCCCATATCAGGCTTTTATCGCTTCCTCAACTTCCTTCTCAGTTATCTTCTCTGCCGGTCCTAAAACTGGGTTACTCTCTATGTTGCCATCCCATTCATTCTCTGTATTCAACAGCATTTCCATATATCTTTTCCATCTTCCTTTAATTCCATCTGGGTCGACAACGATTTGTCCCACTTCATCCTTCAAGCAACTCACCCCCATCACATCACACCTCTCTTTCGCTATCTGCTCTGCAATCCTGAATACCGCTCTCTGACCCTCTTCCGAATCCAAGCGTTCTCCGAACATTTTCCTACATGCCTCCTGCGCCTTTGCTACCTCTTTCTTTGCAGCCTTCCTGGCTGCCTTATAACTTTCATGCTCTGCTGTTTCTGCTCCCGTACCCTTCGCCTTCTGCCACTCCTTGAACTTCTTCCTCTTCTCGTCAATCCTCTTTCCAACTTCATCATCCCACCACCATGTTTCCGAGTGCCTCGGTGGTCCTTTTGTCCAGATAGACGAAAAGAAATGGCAGGTCGCGCAGCACGCCGTCCATCAAGCGTTGGAACGCCTGGGCCGCGTTATTGAGGCCAAACGGCATCCTCAAAAATTCGAACAGGCCAAACGGCATGATGACGGCCGTTTTAGGGACGTCGGCCGCCCGGACAGGTACCTGGTGGTATCCCCGTATCAGGTCAATTTTTGAAAATATGACCCGTCCCGCCAAACGGGCGGAAAAGTCGTGGATGTGCGGGATCGGGTACCTGTCGGGGGTGGTAGCGTCGTTGAGGCGGCGGTAGTCGCCACATGGGCGCCATCCGCCCCCCGGCTTTGGCACGATGTGCAGTGGTGAGGCCCACGCGCTATCGGAGCGCCGCACGATGCCGAGGCGCTCCAACGCGTCGAACTCGGCCTTTGCCATGGCGAGCTTGGCCGGGTCAAGGCGGCGGGCCCTGGCGTAGACCGGTGGGCCCGTAGTGGGTATGTGGTGCTCGATCCCATGCCGCACTGCGACGGCCGAAAACGTCGGCCGCGTGAGGGCCGGGAATTCCTCGAGCAAGCGAGCGAACTCGTTCGCCGTCGGGAGGGCGCATGCCAGTTCGGTCGGCGCGGAGCTGCTCATCGTACACGCCAGGGAGCTGAAGGTCTCGGCGTTGACAAGGCGACGTCGTTTGACGTCGACCAGCAGCCCGTGCGCGCAGAGGAAGTCGGCGCCCAGCAAAGCCATGGGGACGCTGGCGGTCACAAAGGTCCACTGAAAGCGCTGGCTGCCGAAGCAGAGGGTGACGTCGCGCGGGCCAAAAGTGCGTATGGCCGAGCCATTAGCAGCGACCAAAGAGGGGCCGCAAACGGCGTTCCGCCTGTCCTGCTCGGAGGCGGGTATGACACTCAGTTGGGCGCCGGTGTCACAAAGGAAACGCCGCCCGGACGCTTTGTCCCGAATAAAAAGCAAGTTGCCCGAGTGGCCGGCGCTCATGGCTGGGAATGAACGCCGGCCCGGCCGTTTCCCGACTTGCCGAAAGTGCACGGGGGTCGGCATGTCCGAGCCTTGTGTCCGAACCTGGCATGGTAATAACACCACGCCTGGTCAGGTGGAGGCCCCGGCCGTCGGGTTCGGAAGCTGTCGGCGCGGCGTGGCGGCCGCCAGTTGCACCGGCAGTTCGGCCTCCAACTGCGCAGGGCGCTCGGGCGTCGTGGGCATCGCCTCGGACGGCGGCGGGCTCCAGGTAGCCGCGCCGATGTGCTGGCCCGCCGAGGAGATCTTGTCGGCTTCCCTGGCGAGGGCGCGGGGATCTGTGATCGACGTGCCAGCCAGGGCGAGGCGTACCGGGTGAGGCAGCTGGCGAAGGAACAGCTCGCGGAACAGAAAATCCGGAGAGTGCTCACCGAGCAACAAGAGCATATAGTCCATGCGCTCGGACGGGCGCGTGTCGCCGAGCTCGGGCAGGTCGAGCAGGCGCCGTGCGCGTGCCGCCGGTGAGAGGGCGAAAGCATCGAGGAGGAGCGTCTTCAGCGCGTCATACTTGTCAGCAGCCGGCGGGTGCTCGAGGAGGCTCAGGGCGCGGGCCGCGGTGGCGGAACCGAGCGCTGCCACGACATGGTGGAAGCGGGTGTCGTCCGCGGTGATGCCTCGCAGGGCGAACTGGGAGTCCGCCTGGGCGAACCAAACAGCCGCGTGAGCCTCCCAGAAGGTAGGCAGTTTAAGAGACACTGCCGTGTCCATGTCGGTAGGTCACCAGTGAAGGAGCTGTGCTCCAACGCGAGTCGAAAGAATTGACGCGACCAAAGACGGAAATTCGTCCGAGTTGTTTTATTACACGTATCAAACTCGGGTACTCTGAAAAGCCCGTTTATCGGGCAGCAATATATATACACATTTATGCCGGAGCGTTTGCCCGGGAAAAGCGAGACCGGGCATGCCCGGGTGTCAAGGGCGAGTCCTGGAAAGGCGAGTCTGGACATGCCCGGGCGTCCTGGACGCGGCCTGGCAAGTCGAGGCTGGGCGTGCCCGGGCGCTCTGGGCGAACCCTGGAAAGGCGAGAGCGGGCATGCCCGGGCGTTCTGTGCGAGCCCTGGAAAGGTGAGAGCGGGCATGTCCGGGAAAGACGAGACCGGGCGTGCCCGGGAGGTTCGGGCGTGCCCGGGAACAGCGAGTCCGGGCATGCCCGGGAGAGGCGCGTCTGGGCCCGTCCGGACGAGCCCGGCATGGCGATTGCGCCCTGGCCGTGTCCTGGCAGGTGCAAGGCGATTGTGTACATCCAGCGGGAACCGCTACACAATGAACATTTTTATGAACTTATATCCATCTCCACCTCTCATAGGAATCTTAGGACTCTATACCGTTGTATTGTATGGTATTATATTATAACTATCATTCCAAGCTAAGGCAATGCCATACACATGATACACTTCCACTCTTACTCTTTATCTTATTTCTGAACAGCAACATTTAAATCTAAAAATGCTAAAATTTTAAACTACAGTCTAACTTAGATCTACATCTAAAAACTTAGATCTAGTACTAGTAATAGGGTCTAGTCAACGAGTATACTACTCGTAGCAGTTACAGGTCGAGTAACTTCTAGTCGGAGTCCATAGTGTAATAAATCCGATGTAACTAAAGTAGCTCTCTTTTATCACTTGACGTTGACATTACCCTCCCACAGTACAGGGCGTAAGATTTATACGCATCCCATTGCTGGTGAAGTGCGAACAGCGCTCCAACATTTGTTTGAGTACCCAACGTACATGTAAACAACAGCATCTGGGCTGGGCCTTGCACAAATGCATGATACATCATACATTTTTTAGGGAATCTAACATGTCACATGACGAAATCCCCTCTCAAATGTCTGATATCCACCATGGACGGCAGTAAGGGCCCTGTGTGGAATTTGCAGTAGTGACCAACATACTTTTTTTTATTACATCAGATAAAATCCACACACGACATGTAAGTATTCTGATAATTCTGACATTCTGCATTACTCTTTTATCATTTTCAAGATTTTTTACCACGACCACTACATCACGTATAAATTTTAAAATAAAACCAACAATATCTGAGTTTTTTGTATGATTGATGTGTGTGTGTGTGGGGGAGGGGGGTTGTTTGTGTGTGTTCAATGTAGCAAAATGTAACAGTAACAAGTAAATGGTGATCTTAAAAATGAAAGAACAAGATCTGTGTGTGTTGGACTGTGTACAGTCACGTGAAAAAGTAAGTACACCCCATGTAAAGTTTTGACTTTTTCAACATATTTCAACATACAGCTATTTGATCTTCATTTCAACAATATTGACAGATGAAGGTGATATAATATAACAAATATCATGAAACATTTACATTTTGTAGTCCATTGTATAATTTAAATAGACATAGATGCAAATTTCGCATGTGGAAAAAGTAAGTACACCCTTGGCTCTAACAGGTGGTATTGCCCCTTGGCAGAAATAACCTCAAGTAGGCGTTTCTTATAACTGTCTATCAGTCTCTGACATCGACTGGGAGAAATTTTTGCCCACTCCTCCATGCAGAATTCTTTCAGCTGTGCGATGTTTGAGGGGTTTCTTGCATGCACAGCTCGTTTCAGATCCCCCCACAACATCTCGATGGGATTTAGATCTGGGCTTTGATTTGACCATTCCAGAACCCTCCATTTCTTTATTTTCAGCTATTCCTTGGTGGATTTACTGGTGTGTTTAGGGTCATTGTCATGTTGCAAGGTCCACCTTCGGTTGAGCTTCAACTTTCCAACAGATGGCCTCACATTATCCTCAAGCACCCTCTGGTACAATGAAGAATTCATAGTAGATTCTATGACGGTGAGCTGCCCAGGCCCTGACGCAGCAAAGCTGCCCCAAACCATAATATTTCCACCACCATACTTTTCAGTTGGTATCAGGTTCTTGTGATCAAATGCTGTCTTTTTTTTTTTTTTTTTTTTTTTTTTTTTTTTTTTTTTTTGTATACAATATCGAGGCTCGTGAAAGAGCGAACATTAATCACACAGAAAGACAAACCGACACATAAAACATATAACATAGGGAGCGGTAGACAAGATGGGGAGAGAGGGGGAAGGACACAAACACAACATTTGAGAGCAGGGACCGAGAGACATGGAGACATCGAGAGATCTGAGAGAGGGCGAGGGCTTTGGGGGGGGGGGGGGCGTGGGAAGGGGGCAGTGGGAGAGGTATAAAACATATGGACACTGCCAGGACTTCCAGGAAAGAAGTTGGAATTTCAAACAAGGTGGATCTGGGGTGAATTAGCGGGGGTAGAAAAGATCAAGGTTTTGGATGGGGGAAGATAAGAGATGGTGGTGAACAGCTGTTTTAAAGACCTGGAGGGAGGAGTGGGATTGAAGGGAGTGAGGGAGTTTGTTCCAGAGGCGGGAGAAAAGAGGAATGAAAGAGTGAAGGTGAGCGGAGAGCCGAGATTTCGGCAGTTTAACCATCAGAGGGTTGCTGGCAGATCTTGTGCGACCTGTAGGAATATTTGGGGGACAGAGCACAGAGAGAGCTGGGGGTGCAAGGCCGGAGAGGAGTCGGTAGAAGACAGAAAGACCACCTACCTGCCTGCGGTGAGTGAGTGAAAGGCCCTCAGAGATAGCTTCATCGCGGGAGATTCCAATAATTCTGAAAGCTTTGGTTTCAACAGCGTGAAGCCGAGCTAGGTGTGAGGCAGGAGCACCGGCCCATAGGGGAGAACAGTATTCCATTGAGCTGCGGATGAAAGCCTTGTATGTGGTGAGGAGCTCAGGTGTGCCGAGGAAGGACTTCGCACGACGGAGGATGCCCAGTCGGCGACTGGCTTTGGAGGCCAGCTTGGAAATGTGGTTTTCCCAAGAAAGATCATGGCAGATAGTGAGACCCAAAATCTTGAGCGACAGAACTTCTTGGAGAGGATTGTTGAGAAAGTAGATGGGAGGGTTGTCCAGTCGATCTTTTCGGAGAGACATAGTAAGAGTGTGAGATTTGTCAGGATTGAAAGACATGTTCCACTTGTTTGACCAGTCTGTGATCTTTGGTTTTCGCCAAACATGCCTTCTGATACTGTGGCCAAATAGCTCTACCTTTGACTCATCTGTCCAGAGCACATTGTTCCAGAAGTGCTGGTCTTTGCCTCGGTGTTCATTGGCAAACTTTGGTCTTGCCCTGATGTTCTTTCTGGACAGCAAAGGTTTCCTCCTGGCTCACCTCCCATGTAGATCAAATTTTTGCAGCCTCTTTCTTTCTAATGGTAGACTCGTGCACTTTGACATCAACAGTGGCAAGAGCTACCTGTAGGTCCCGTGATGACATTCTGGGGTTCTTAGAGACTTCTTTCAGCATCTTGCGGTCTGCTCTCGGGCTGAACTTGCTGGGGTGGCCTGGCTTGAACAAGTTGGCAGTTGTTTGGAATCTTCTCCACTTGTAGATGATCTTCCGGACAGTCGAATGATTGATTTCAAATTGTTTGGAGATCTTTTTAATCCCTTCCCAGACTCGTAGGCATCTTTAACCTTCTTTCTGAAGGCCTCAGAGAGCTCTTTTGATCTAGGCATGGTGACGCCGCACACTTCAACAACAAAGAGCAAACCAAACTAAATGTCTGAGGTTTAAATAAGACAGGTTCCTCCAAGATCCTCTCTAACGATGTTCTAATCATTTGCACCTGAGCTGGTGCACCTGATTCTAATTTTACGTATTTGAAGTAGTGATAAATGTAGGGGTGTACTTACTTTTTCCACATGCGAAATTTGCATTTATGTTTATTTAAATTATACAATGGACTACAAAATGTAAATGTTCATGATATTTGTTATATTATATCACCTTTATCTATCAATATTGTTGAAATGAAGATCAAATAGCTGAATGTTGAAATATGTTGAAAAAGTCAAAACTTTACATGTCGTGTGGTATGAAGTGTAACCCCGTGCGATTTGCGTGCTAAAATTGATTTTTTTGCATTGTTGGATTAATTCGAGGTCAAAATATTGAAAAATAATGGGGTTCAAATTTTCCGACCCCCGTACCCCCTTTTATGGGTTGTTTTGTTTCCAGTGACCCCCGGGACTGACCATGCGACTTTCTCCCCTAACAACTGAGAGATTTTATCGATCTCGGGGTCGTTAGAGAGGTTTTCGATGACGCTAAATCCATTTATGATACTTTCGAAGCGACCGGAAGTGGCGATCCCAGATTTCCGTTCACCAAAGATGCTAAGGTCAAGGTCATTTCAATTGTAGCAATAAACTTAGGCATGTAATACCTCTTTTTTTATGGTTTTCAGGCACAGGAAGACGTTTGGTGCAGTTATTTTTGCGATCTAGATGCCCTGTCGCGAGATTTAAAAAAACCACCTTTAGAGGCCATTTTTCCCCGGAAGCAGGGGTTGGCCTTTTTCGGGAACTGTGGTTGTTGTTGTTTTTCGGTCCCCTTTTTGAAGCAATGTTTTACGGCCGGATGCCCTTCCTGACGCCAACCCTTTTTGCCGCCTTTAACGACAAGCAGGGAATTACCAGTGAACTGGTACTCAATTTGCCGACCTCGGAAGGATGACAGGCTGAGTCAACCCCCCTGGCGTTAATTCAGCGATTGACCGGGATTCGAACCCAGGATCCTAGGATCCTAAGCCGGCACCCTAGCCGCTAGCCCAACACCAGGGTTCGTCGCGAGATAAGGACAAAAAAATATTGGTAAAATGCTCAAGGCTTTTTTTGGTTTGTTTTTCAGAAAGAAGGCTGACAGAGACTAGTACAAAACCATCTAGAGGTCATGTCTGAGAAGAACAGCGTGTGCATCATCTGCAATGAGGGAGCTACATCAAAGAAGAGACTGATAAACAATCCTGATATGATTTTGAGCCCCCCTTTCATCATTGCGAAGCCTCGATTGCCAATTACATCCCCTCCAAAACCACCATTGAACATGTGCTCGGGTCGGGGAAGAAAGGCGTGCCCGCCCATCGTCATCAAGGGCGGAGCTAGAGGGCCGTGCCGACCAATCAGGGCCGAGGTGAGCACACCGATGGGCGTGTCCTAAAGGCCGGCGGCTTGATCGCCGGAGGCGCTATAAAAAGCACGCGCGCAAGGTCCTGCCGGAGAGGGGAGATCATCCAGCAGCGATTCTTGTCCAAGGGAGATCATCCAGCAGCGATTCTTGTCCAAGAGAGATCATCCAGCAGCGATTCTTGTCCAAGAGAGATCATCCAAAGAGATCATCCAGAAAGATCATCGAGCAGCGATTCTTGTCCAAAAGAGATCGTCCAGGGAAGCACAAAGCCTGCTATTCGTCGCCTTGCTCGCCAAAGTTGGACCAAGCAAGAGAGTTGGGCAAGAAGCAAGCACGTTGTTCAGTTGTGTGGTTGGACCAGACGAGTCCTGGCAGAGCACGCGACGTCCACCCAGCAGCAGCAGCAGCGGACACAGCAGCAGGAGCAACAGCCACAGCAGCTTCAGATACAGCAGCTTGGGGCCTGGACGGCAGTTTTGAGCGGGGCCGCGAAGGAACGGCGGCTGCCAAACGCGCCGATCGTGCTGCAGTACCGGTGGACCTTCCTTTCCCTCCAGCCATACACCTCCTGCCTTTCCATCCTTCTTGTGTACGTGAGTTTGTTTTGTTTGTTCTGTCCTTGGGTTAATTAAGTTTGTATAAGCTAGGTTGCACTGTGTCTAAAATCTTCTGTAAATTATTTTCTTATCTTTCCTTCTTCCTTGGTTACTTTTGGTTGTAAATAGTAAATAAATTAGATTCGTATTCCTTACCCTGTGTTCTTCTTCTTCTTCTTCTTCACATCCGTGTCGCCTTTGTCTTTTCCCTATTGAATATCTGTGGCGCGATCCGGCCAATGTTCGGGAATCGGGTTAGTCGGGGTAACTGTACGGCCGCGGTGCCATCCGCTCGGCAAACAACATCCTTATCCGCGGTCCGTAACAATATATATATATATATATACAGTGAAACCTTGACTTACGAGTGCACCAACTTACGAGTTTTCCGAGATACGAGCCGTCGCTCGGGCGGTTTATTGCTTTGAGATGCGAGCCGAGATCTGAGTTACGAGCTTACGCCACCCGCCACCAAGTGGGTTCCGGTCACGTGGTTATCTTGCCGTGCAAGCATCTCTGCCGTATATCGCTGCTGCTTTGTTTTCGCATTTTGGTTATTTTGGAGCTTACGCCACCCGCCACCAGGTGGGTTCCGGTCACGTGGTTATCTTGCCGTGCAAGCATCTCTGCCGTATATCGCTGCTGCTTTGTTTTCGCATTTTGGTTATTTTGGAGCTTACGCCACCCGCCACCAGGTGGGTTCCGGTCACGTGGTTATCTTGCCGTGCACGCATCTCTGCCGTATATCGCTGCTGCTTTGTTTTCGCATTTTGGTTATTTTGGAAAATTTCTTAGTTTTAACCATGGGTCCTAAGAAATTGAGTGCCAAGGGCAGTACTGAGAAGAAGAAGAGGATGATGTGCTTGGATATAAAACACGCAATCGTCGAAAAACATGAGCGAGGTGTGCGTGTTGTCGACTTGGCGAGGCAGTACGATCGTAGTACTTCTACGATATGTACGATTTTGAAGCAGAAGGAGTCGATAAAGGCTATAACGCCAGCCAAGGGCGTTACGATTATTTCAAAGCTCCGGACCTCTATCCATGAAGAGATGGAGAAGTTGTTGTTTGTGTGGTTGACGGAGAAGCAGCTCGCAGGAGATACTGTGACCGAGAGCATCATCTGTGAGAAGGCCCGAGACATTTACGGGGATTTGGTGCAGCAGGCGGCGGGAACATCAACGGACAAGGCATCGGAAGTCATTCAAAGCCAGTCGAGGATGGTTTGATAATTTTAAGAAGAGGACCGGCATTCACTCCGTCGTCAGGCATGGTGAGGCAGCAAGCTCGGATGTGAAGGCAGCTGAAGATTTTATTATAACTTTTGCCGAACTGATAGAAGCCGAACGATACATCCCCCAGCAAATCTTCAACTGTGACGAGACAGGGCTCTTCTGGAAAAAGATGCCGAGGACGTATATAACGGCAGAGGAGAAGAGCATGCCAGGCCACAACTTGTTCAGAGTGCCGGCGATAGCTCGCCTTCTCTTTGTGGAAAACACGGTGAGATCGTTAACATCCAACAACTAATGGGACGCAAACGGGGCGCCCAGTTTAGCGGTACACACATTGATGAATCACCCTGCCTGTGATTCACCCATGACAGGTTATAGCTGGGTCGGGATTCAAACCCAGGCTGGACAGTTTAGAGTCAAGTGTGCGTACCTCCAGTCCAGGCCATCCTGCCAACTTGTATGCTGCATACAGGTGAAATATAAAGCGCGAGATATTTTTATATATACTGTATATTAAAAAAAAATTGGTGTGGTTTTTGGCGGGCTGGAACGGATTAATAGCATTTCAATGCATTTTAATGGGGAAATTTAATTTAAGAAACGAGCAAATTGAGTTACGAGCTCGGTCACAGAACGAATTAAACTCGTAAGTCAAGGTTTCACTGTATATATATATATTATATATATATATATATATATATATATATATATATATATATATATATATATATATATATATATATATATATACCGCGGAACCGCGGATATACATATATATATATATATACTGTATATGTATATAGATATATATAGATATATATATATTGTTGCGAATATGGAATTTGGCCTCCATATCCGCTTGTAAATATTCCCCTATTTTCTCCAATACTCCCCAACTTTCCCCAATCCCCCATTCCCTAGTCCCATTGCATGTAAATAACAATCAGTAGAGCCGACCTTCCCCTTATTCCCCCATTAAATGTCGTGCCCAGGTCCACCGCACCACACGTAGACAACTTTCGGACATCTTCCTAGTTATTCTTATTCTATGTCAGTTAAGGCCTCGTCTCCATTAATTATGACTCTTCGTTGCACCAGAATGTGATTATATGGCATCAGTAGTGAGTTTAGGACCTTTCCCATACCTCCTTCCATCTTCTTCCCCAACAATTACAACAACAACAGAGGAGATGGCGGCGGAGCGGGGGAGGATGCGTCCTCACACCGGCTCGATTAGCTCCAGACCATGCGCTCCACGGGGTTACCACGAAGGGGCTCCTTGTCAGCTCCTCGTCAAGGGCGGAGCCTGGTAAACCCCCCGCACGCACCCAATGAGAAGCAACGTGCCGATTCCACGAGGCGGAGCTAACGAGCCGAGGGCGTGTCACTCCCCGCCGGATATACGCGGCCACGCGCCGGATGTGAGGAGAGATGCGCCCCGAGCTGGAGAAAGAAGGACCTGCGAGCGCTGAGAGAGAAAGGCCCGCCTGTGAAAGAACGTCCCCTCCGAGCGCTGTGAAACCTCCCGCATCTCTGGACCGGACCGGGTCGATTCTAACCTTTGAGCACAGGTGCACCTGGAGCCATCGACAACCGCTTTCCTGCCATCAACCCCCGTGTGAGTCAGCTTTGTCCCGTTTATCTGTCGTCTGTTGGGAATAATATAAGATTGTGTCTAAGTGCCTGTCTTCCTATGATGTACCTCTCGTCCTTGTAATCTAACCTTTCCGTACGAATATAATCTCCTCCGGAGGTCTTGAGAATTGAAACATTGGTGTCGTATTGTGTTATTGTAATCCAGCCGGGTGTCTTCTTTTTCTTATTGAGCCAGCATCGCGCGGCTTCGTCAACGTTCGGGCACAATCGGGTAACTTGTGCAGACGTGGTCATACCATAAAACCGCTCGGTAAATAACATCCAAGCCACGTCTGTAACAATTGGTGTCGAGGAGTGGAATTCGAACCCGGGACTAAATTAGTTAGGCCCAAATTTTGGGAGGGAAAATCGAGCCGGAGCGCGTACGGCGCTCGACCGAATCGATTCGGAGCGCGGTCCCGCGGTTACTGCGCTCGACGAAATTATAACGAAAAAAAAAAAATTTGGATTTGTTTTACGAAACTCGAATTTTGCAAGTCGCGCTATGGCGGATCAAGACGGCTGGGGTCCGGTAGGGGAGAGTGAAGCAGGGTCGGTCCAGGACCAAATTGAGGGACATGAGGGACATGAGGAGAGCGAAACAGCGGGGGTAGCAGGCACGCAAAATGGCGCCTCGCAAGAGCGCGCGGTAGCCGAGCCCGCTGTATCAACGGGCTTTAACATGCAGCCGATTGACATACAGGCCCTCATTGCGCAGCTACAGGCAGCTGTACAGATGAGTATGGGGAGCCAAATTGAGCGATTGGGTGAGCGGTTGGGGAACCGGATGGATGCTCAGAGTGAGCAAATGGGGGTAATGAGGGACGAAGCGAGGGGTACCAGTGAGAAGTTAGACAATAATTTTGAGGGGTTAGACAACGGGATAAAAGAAGTGAAAAAGGGGTTAGAGGGGGTAGAAAATAGAATGGCTGCCCAGGAGAATCAGATAGAGGGAGTGAAAAATGGGTTAGAGGGGTTAGAAAACAGTATGGAAGGCAAATTGAGGGACATGAGGGACCAAGCGGAAAGGGAAGTTAAACAAATGGAGCAGCAGATAGAGGGGGTCAGAATGGGGGTAGAAACCAAACTGGATGCTCACAGGGAGGAAATGGAGCAGATGAGGGTGGCATCTGGGCAGGAGATGCAAGTGATGGGAGAGGAGATCAGAAGAGGAGTGAGTGAGGAGGTCGGAGGAGTGCGCGAGGAGGTGAGGCACTGTAAGGAGCGCATGGAGAAAGAGGTGAGAAAGGGGACTGTAAAATTGCAAGGTGGTATAGAGGAGTTGACGCTGGGAGTAGAACAACTGACAGTGGGACAAAAGGAGTTGGGGGACCAGGTAAAGAAGAACACAGCGGTAATAGAGGGTTTAAAATCGACACAGAAGGAGATGAAAAAGGACGTAGGGGTAATTAAAAAAGAGTGTCAGACGGTACATGAGGACCTGACGAGGAAAATGGACAAGGTGGTAGAGGTAATGGAGGTTAAAGAGCGGGAGGTGCGGGAGCACATAGAAAAAAATAAAGTGGAGTTAGAGGAAGAACTTAAAGGGGCGCACGAAGAGATGAAGGAGATGAAGCAAAAATTAGAAGAAGTGGAAGAAGGGGTGAGCGAAATTAAAAAGCGACGGAGAGAGGATAAGAAAGAGATAAAAGAGGAGGTAAAAGAATTGGTCCAGAGTCTGTGTTCGGATCGTGATGATGTGCTCATTAACCGGATGAGGGATTCGCAGGTGATGGAGGAGAAGCGAAGAGAAAGAGGACCCGGTGTAAGTGGTGACCAATATGGTCGTGCGTATGATGCGCCAGGTGATTTAATAAGCTTGGGGGTCGAGATAGACCCGGATGTTCGTGAGAGGCCAAGAGTGAGGTGTATGGCTGGTCCGGAGGGTATGGAACGAGAGGTGCGAGGTGTGGGTGAGCAAGGTTGTGGTGGTGGTGGTATGGAATGGGTAGCGGGTTGCGGAGGTGTGACCCATGCATCGACACCAACAGGGGTAGTTGTTGGAGGGACCGGGGAGGCACGAGAGCCCCTTGGGGGTAGTGTACTGTGGGGGCCCGGCCGGTTCGGCCCCGCGCTGACCCCGCAAGGGGCGACGCACGGGGTCCGGCAGGCGGGCAACGACTCACATACGAGGTGGTCCCACAAGGTCCCACTCGCGCCGTATGACGGCAAGAGTGATCTACGCGCGTACCTGGCGCAGTTCGACTGTGTGTGTAAGGGCAACGGTTGGGGTGAGGACGAAGGTGGAGTACACCTGGTGGCCGCATTGCGCGGCGCGGCGGCGGAGGTGCTGACGGCATTACCAGCGGGTGCTCTCACCCTGCCAGCCCTCCGCGACGCCCTAATTAATCGATTCGGCATAGAACAGCAGAGCGAGCTTGTTAAAGCTCAGCTCGCGCTGCGAAAACGCAAGCCCCAGGAAGCCATCGGGGAACTTGCCCACGACATTCGCCGCGCAGTGGGGATCGCACATGCTAGCATGGCAGCGGATTCCCGGGAAAGCCTGGCGCTGGACCATTTTATCCAGGCCCTCCCGGATATTGAGCTCCGGCAACAGCTCGCCATGTGGCGCCCGCAGACTCTGAGCCAGGCGGCTGACGCTGCGGCCCGTTGGGAAGCAGCGAGGCCCCTAGCCCGAGGGGGCGAGCGTCTCGCAATGGCGGTCCGCCAGGTGGGACCCCCGATGGAGGGCGGACCCCTTAGGGGACCCGCCCCCGACGTGGGTCCTGACCTGGCGGGCATGGTCCGGAGGCTGGTGGACCAGCGCCTGGCGGGACCTGGACCATGGCAGGCGGCCCCGGAGGTGGCCCGCGGTGGACCACGAGCGGGTAATCCAATTCGGACCTACAGGGGGGGGGAATTTGGAATTCCGGAGGCAAGCACCTTATCAGGTGAGGTGCTATACCTGCAACCGCCTGGGTCACCTGGCGCGGCACTGTCGAAACGCGCGCCGGGATGATCCCCGGCAGTTGAGGTCCTCAACTCCGCCCAGGGGGGAGCGGGTTAGCCGACCCCAGACACCCCCCCGCCAGACCCCGGGAAACTAGAAGGTGTCGGGCACGTAGGGCGGTGTTCGGCAGCAGAGGATGGAGGAGAGCCCTCATTGACGCGACAGGTCATTTATTGTGGCCAAATTGGAACCGGTAGCCTGACAATTAGATGCAAAATTGCCGGCGTGGGGGTAGACGCCGTAGTGGACACAGGAGCTAGCGCCACAATCATCAGCCCTGTGGTCCTTGATTCGAGCGCAGGTGGCTGGGATAAGATCCAGCGCCTGCAAAATTATCGTTTGCAGCTTGCTACCGGGGTAACGGCCCCGATCATAGGGCGTGGTTCTGTGACCCTCAAGTTAGGGTCGGTAAGGAGGGAGATAGATGTTTGGGTGGCAGAGGTGTGCGACCCATGTTTAATAGGGTTGGACCTGTTGACTGCCAGCGGTTGTAAAATCGACTTGTGCCGGGGGATCCTGCAGGTGGGAGTAGAAGAGCTGCCGTTAGGGGGAGTGAGCACGGCCGAGAGAGCGGAGCTGGAGGCTTCCGAGGCCGTGACCATCCCCCCAAGGGCCGAGGCGATAGTGCCGGCCCGGTGGGCAGCTCGCCCAACATGGCAGGAGTCCTGCGGCCTGGTCGAACCGGTGGCAGCGCAGTCCATACCGGGTTTAATCGTGGGCCGCACCCTTGTAAAAACGGACGGACCGGTAGTGGCCGTCCGAGTAGTAAATGTGAGTACAGAACCACGCACTATAGTAAGGGGCACGAGGGTAGCTGGCTGCACCCCAGTTGAGGAAGTCGCGACAGTGAGGGGCGAGAACGTCCAGCCGGGCCGACCCCGGGGGGAGCCTTCAATAACAAGTAGGAATTGGCCCGATCCCATTTGCGAGATGGTAAATCGTAGTAGCGTAGAGTTGGGAGGTACCCAGAGGGAGGCCTTACACAAACTGGTTGGGTCCCATTTGGACCTCTTCTCCCTGTCCACCGAGGATATTGGACGTACGGGCCTGGTGAAACATCAGATCCACACCGGTGAGGCCCGGCCTATTCGTCAGGCCGCCCGACGGCTCCCTTGGAGCAAGAGGGCGGAAGCTGACGAGCAGGTTGCAAAAATGCTCGACGCAGGTGTGATCGAGCCCTCGGGAAGTCCTTGGATGTCACCTGTTGTGCTGGTCAAAAAGAAGGATGGGACCACGCGGTTCTGCGTGGACTATCGCCAGCTAAACAACGTGACACTCAAGGACTCATATCCCCTGCCAAGGATTGATGACACCCTCGATGCCGTTGCGGGCTCAAATTGGTTCACAACTTTGGACCTCAAGAGTGGGTATTGGCAGGTGGAGATGGATAGGGCAGGGAAGGAGAAAACGGCATTTTCCACAGGTAAGGGACTGTATCAGTTTACTGTGATGCCGTTTGGTTTGTGTAACGCCCCCGCCACCTTTGAGAGATTGATGGAGCATGTACTAGGCGGCATGCCATGGCAATCATGCCTGGTGTACCTGGATGACGTCCTGGTACATGCCCAAACGTTCCCCCAGGCACTAGCTAATTTGGACCAGGTGTTCGGGTGCCTCAGACAGGCAGGGTTGAAGCTGAACCCGAGTAAGTGCACTTTGTTTGCAAGAGAGGTGGCCTATCTAGGTCACGTGATTGGCCGCGAGGGGGTAAAAACAGACCCAGACAAAATTAAAGCGGTAGAGGAGTGGCCCGCACCACGTACCATCAAAGAGGTGCGGGGATTTTTGGGACTCTGCTCCTACTACCGGCGCTTTGTGGCGAAATTTGCGGAGTTGGCCCGTCCCCTCCACCGGCTTACGGAGAAGGGGACGCGATTTAATTGGACACGGGAGTGCCACGAGGCCTTCCAAAAATTGAAGGGGTGTCTAACATCCGCACCCCTTCTAGCTTACCCCACTGGTGACGGGACATTTACCCTGGACACGGATGCGAGCCAGGAAGGATTGGGCGCAGTTTTGTCTCAGACACAGGAGGGCGTGGAGAGAGTGATTGGTTATTATAGTCGGGCCTTAAGTAGGCCCGAGAGAAATTATTGCGTCACTCGCAAAGAGTTATTGGCTATGCTGGCTGCCATGAACCATTTCCACCCGTACTTGTACGGGCGGAAATTTTTGGTTAGAACTGACCATTCCTCCTTGCAATGGCTCCTTCGGTTCAAGGAACCGGAGGGCCAAATTGCAAGGTGGTTGGAAAAGTTGCAGCAGTACGATTTTGATGTGGCCCATAGGGCCGGGAAGGCCCATGGTAATGCGGACGCACTCTCTCGGCGTCCTTGTCTGGGGGAAAACTGTAAATTTTGTGCGAGACACGAGGAGAGGGAGCAATTGGGCGATTCCGCCCCGATTCTCGTCGTCCGGGCAACCCGGGTGAGAGGGCCAATTTTGCCACTAACCGCGGACGAGGAATTTGGAGAGTTGGCTTGGAGCACGGCCCAGCAGGAGGATCCTGTTCTGGGGCCGGTGTTCCAATGGGTCAAATTGGGGCAAAGACCAAAGGGGGAAGAGGTCACCCCCCTCGGGGCACAAACAAAGGCATATTGGGCTCAGTGGCAGACCCTGGAATTGAAAGGCAACATCTTGTATCGCAAGTGGGTGGAGGTTCCCTCTGATCGAACTTCCTGGCTGGTGATAGTCCCTGACAAATTCAAGAACGTCATATTGCAACAGGTGCATGGTACCCGCTCCGGCGGCCATTTGGGCAGGACAAAGACAATATCTCGGGTCCGCCGGAGGTTCTATTGGGTGAATATGGGGCGCGACATACAGGACTGGTGTCGGAGATGCGACGCCTGTTCTGCCAAAAAGGGACCAGCACGGAGGATGAGGGCCCCCCTTCAATTACATCAGGTGGGGGCCCCCCTTGAGCGGGTGCCTATGGATATTCTAGGACCGCTGCCCCGCACCCGCCAAGGTAATAAGTATATCCTCGTTGTAATGGACTATTTCACCAAGTGGCCGGAGGCCTACACCCTCCCCAACCAAGAAGCAGGGGTGGTAGCGCAGGCCTTCGTGGAAGGATTTGTGTGCCGGCATGGGATTCCACAGGAGTTGCACACCGACCAGGGACGAAATTTTGAGAGCAAATTGCTAAAAGATGTGTGCAGTCTCCTGTCAATTCGGAAAACCAGAACAACGCCTTTAAGACCTCAATCTGACGGGATGGTGGAAAGATTCAATCGAACTCTAATCCAACAACTGGCACTGTTCACCACCACCCGTCAGGATGACTGGGACGAACATCTCCCTTACTTGCTCATGGCCTACCGAACCAGCCAGCACGGGGCCACCGCATGCAGTCCAGCGTTGCTTATGTATGGGCGGGAGTTACGGGCTCCCGCCGACTTGCTATGCGGTCCCGTGCCAGACACAGTGGTTAACCCGCCGAGGGAGGGGTACGCACGTCACCTAGAGGAAGGCATGGAGCTAGTCCATGCCTTCGCCCGCCGCCAACTCCATCTGGCGGGGGAAAAGATGAAGCGCAGGTACGACGACCGGAGCCAGGGGAGTCAATACGCTCCGGGGATGAAGATTTGGTTCTTTAATCCCCGGAGGCGAAAGGGAAGGTGCCCAAAACTCACCTCCCCCTGGCAAGGCCCAGGAGTCGTCCTGTCGCAAATCTGTGACGTGGTCATTAAGATCAAAATGGGGCCACGAGCCCTCCCTCGGATCGTCCACGCCGACTGGATAAGACCTTACACCGGCGAGCAGGCGCCCCCGTGGATTGCCTCGGCTTTAGATGCCGAGGCGGGACCCAGTACCTCTGAATAAGGGGGGCTTATTAGTGCCAGAGGACTGGGGGGATTGAGGAGCGATAGGCCCGGTGGGAAAGGGTGGCATCCCTGCCACCTTTCCCATGGGGGGGCAAAGGAGCACTAGGTTTATGGGGTGTATGGCAGTGAAAACTAGCCCGGGTGGGTTAGGATATATCGTGTGTAGGGATCTAGAGATTGACATTAGGTAACGTTAAGATTAGTTAGTGACTGATACCTGTAGTGGGGACGCAGGTAGATTAGTATGGATGATAATGACGAGGGAGCGCAATAGTTTAAAGGGACGACTGGGAAGCGCAAGTTTCAGAAGGGAGTAGTTAGCTGAGATGATGCCGTGTTTGTGAGAATTGAACAGGTGTGATTGCACAGGTGTGCAACTGGACAGGTGTGTGGAGCAGTGTATGAGTAGTGAGTGTGTGGATCAGCGCGAATGCGCTTGGGGAGAGAAGGGTGCAGGTGGCACCAGGTGTGAGAGCACAGGTGTGCAGGTACAGGTGTGTGGAGAGAGTTGGAGTGAGTGGTACGGAGTGGTGTGCATGGTGCGAAGGTGTGGATGGGGGAAGAGTGGACCCCTTTCACGAGCACCCGGGGCGGGTAGTGTAAGTGTTAGGTAGAGGGTGCAGGTAAATTGTGGTTGGATATTGGCATTTGTGGTGCGGTTGCAGAATGGTGTTGTGAATGGGTGCATTAGTGTTGTGGAAATGGCTGGGCGTGTAGCCTGTTAGTGTGTGTAGTTGGTTGGGCACTCCACCACTGTGAGGATGTCGGCCAGGTGAGGCCGCAGGTGGGCTCTGGGAGCCGGTAGTTGTGAGTGGGTGCCTGAGGATCCCGGGTGTGGATCGGGCAGCCCAGTGCCAGAGAGGGCACGGAGTGGGGAGAGAGCCAGAGGGCCTTCCCCTGGTAGTTAGGTTAGGGTAAGGAGCAGGTAAGCTCAGAGGCAACTGCAGTGGTGGAGGTGTGCAGGTGGGTAGACCCACTGGGAGAGGTACACGTCGCAGCCCAGAAATTGTACGAGGGCACCGGGAGATGAATCGGGGGAGTGAGACCCCAAATTGAAGAGCACCACAGTTTGGCCAATGGGAATTGGTTTTTAGAACCCATAGTGTAAGAGGGCCAATGGTTTGGCCGGAGAAAGACCCCGGGTAGTGTAAAGTTGTTAAAGTCATTTAGGAGATAGTTAGGATTGATGAACCTGTCGCACCATACGCAGCCACTTACCTGTGGTGATGATGATGACTCCACACCTGTGTTTTCTTTGTTTGTGTTGCAGAAATGAGAATTGCTGTTGGATTTGTGAGACGCATCACGACGTGGATGAGACATTGGGGTGATTCCATCTCTCCCTCCCTAGGAGGGACTGATGATGAATTGGTAATGGCAAATTATGATGTTGAGTTGGAGATGGCAAATTTTGATGAGAGTTGAAAATGGCAAATTTGATTGGTTAGGAGGGAGAGAAGACGAATTTGGTTTATGGGAGGAACGGGGAAGACAGTAGGGATGTTTGTTGATTTGTAAAGTAGATGTTTATGGGTAGTGTTGTGTTTTGTGGATACAGTAAGGGGTAAGGGAGGGGCCATGTAGGTTACCTGGTGGGGGGGGGGGCGTACGATAGGAACGTACCTGTCTCACCTGGTTCCCATGTGCCCCCAGTGTGCATCACCTTACATTGCGTGCACTTTTGCGCCCTTACCACCTTACTCACTTGTTTCTTCTTTTGTCTCCCACCTCCGAGGATCTGGCTTTGGGGTAGAGAGAGAGGAGAGAGAGGTGCTGGCTGCGCAGTTGTGGGCCTGCACTTTCGCTGTTTGCTGCCGGGATCGATACACCATATGGACCGCAATGTTTGTGGCCACCCACAATGGACCGCAGTTCGTTTGCGGCCAAGCACCACCCAGGGATGGACCTATGGATCAACGTGGCACCTATGCCATACAGGTGAACCACTAATAGTTAACACCACCAAGTGCACCACAAGAAGAGCAAGAGACACCTGCAGGGTTAGGGGTTGTCGAATTTATTTTTATTCCAATGAACAATGGTGACTGCACCGATTGGTGGTGGGGTGGTGCTTTTGATGCTCGGGAAGGGTGCTCTGCACGTTATTAAAGGCCGTCGGCCACAGAGCACTCGTGGGTTGGTGTATCGATGTTGGCAAGCGCGCTCTCTCTCTCTATGCATAACATCTGCATGTGTTCCTCCAAAAACAGGTCCTGGATCGTAGTGTAAATAGCAGCGTAGTCTTGTAAATAATGCTCCCTACCGGCTGTATGTTTAGTTTGAGGATTCTTTCCGGATTCGGTTATCCTGTGGGTGTGTTTCTGTGAGGAGAAGGGTGCAACGTCGCAGGGGGACATATTTACTCATTTGTGAATATCTGTAAAACTGTCGCACTCAGGGTAGAGTTAATAGTAGAGGGAACTACATTGCGTGCCACACTAAAGTAGGTAAAAATTTATCGGGTCGGGACGCCCCGAGGGTAGAGAAGGGTGCAATGTTGCGAATATGGAATTTGGCCTCCATATCCGCTTGTAAATATTCCCCTATTTTCTCCAATACTCCCCAACTTTCCCCAATCCCCCATTCCCTAGTCCCATTGCATGTAAATAACAATCAGTAGAGCCGACCTTCCCCTTATTCCCCCATTAAATGTCGTGCCCAGGTCCACCGCACCACACGTAGACAACTTTCGGACATCTTCCTAGTTATTCTTATTCTATGTCAGTTAAGGCCTCGTCTCCATTAATTATGACTCTTCGTTGCACCAGAATGTGATTATATGGCATCAGTAGTGAGTTTAGGACCTTTCCCATACCTCCTTCCATCTTCTTCCCCAACAATTACAACAACAACAGAGGAGATGGCGGCGGAGCGGGGGAGGATGCGTCCTCACACCGGCTCGATTAGCTCCAGACCATGCGCTCCACGGGGTTACCACGAAGGGGCTCCTTGTCAGCTCCTCGTCAAGGGCGGAGCCTGGTAAACCCCCCGCACGCACCCAATGAGAAGCAACGTGCCGATTCCACGAGGCGGAGCTAACGAGCCGAGGGCGTGTCACTCCCCGCCGGATATACGCGGCCACGCGCCGGATGTGAGGAGAGATGCGCCCCGAGCTGGAGAAAGAAGGACCTGCGAGCGCTGAGAGAGAAAGGCCCGCCTGTGAAAGAACGTCCCCTCCGAGCGCTGTGAAACCTCCCGCATCTCTGGACCGGACCGGGTCGATTCTAACCTTTGAGCACAGGTGCACCTGGAGCCATCGACAACCGCTTTCCTGCCATCAACCCCCGTGTGAGTCAGCTTTGTCCCGTTTATCTGTCGTCTGTTGGGAATAATATAAGATTGTGTCTAAGTGCCTGTCTTCCTATGATGTACCTCTCGTCCTTGTAATCTAACCTTTCCGTACGAATATAATCTCCTCCGGAGGTCTTGAGAATTGAAACATTGGTGTCGTATTGTGTTATTGTAATCCAGCCGGGTGTCTTCTTTTTCTTATTGAGCCAGCATCGCGCGGCTTCGTCAACGTTCGGGCACAATCGGGTAACTTGTGCAGACGTGGTCATACCATAAAACCGCTCGGTAAATAACATCCAAGCCACGTCTGTAACAATATATATATATAGATATATATATATATATATATAGATATATATATATATAGATATATATATATATATATAGATATATATATATAGATATATATAGATATATATATATAGATAGCTATACAGTGATCCCTCGTTTATCGCGGGGGTTACGTTCCAGAACCCCCCGCGATAGACGAAAATCCGCGAAGTAGCGACCATATTTTTATTTTATTATTTATATATATTTTAAAGCTTTACGACCCTCCCCACACTCTTATTAACCTTTCCCATACTCTTATAAACACTTCCTATACTCTTAAACACTTTTTACACTCTTAAACATACGTAATTTTAACAACATATAAAATTCTAATGGGTACTCACCATTGAAGATACTGTAGCGACGCATGGGTTCCCCAAGCAAGACCAGCATTAGAATCTCCTTGTTCCAGCCGGTGACGTCACCGGCGGGGATCCCCGGTGCCAGAGTGGCTGGTCACGTGACCGCCAAAGCGTGTGGCGCGCGTGCGGGTATAATCAGCTACACCTGTTGATCACGTGACCACCGAAGCGTGGCGTGGCTTTCGGTTTCTGGTTGTGCTTTATAATGCAGCCCGATAAACGGGCGTTTCTGTGTTCCCGAGTTGGTTTTGAGAATAAATATCTTCTCGGACGAGTTTGTGTCTTGCCCGTCATTTCGTCCGTATCAAGCAAGAGCCCCGGCTCTTCAATACTACAACTTGCGTGATGAAGATGATGATGAATTAGCTGTGCAGTACTGATGACGATGAAGGTGATGACGATGATGAATGTACTGCACAGCCAGAAAGAGCATCACAGTTACCCATTACGTGGGTAACTAGCCGCAAGTGGAAGCTGCCGCATCTGCGTTTTCCATACGCACGACTCTGTCTCTCCTTCTACTGTACACTATGTACAGTATTTTATTTCTTGTAATATGTTTTAATAACTGTATTTTTCTTATTTTTTAAAGTTTTTTAATTTTTTAGGCTAGAAAATGCTTATTTTACCACAAAAATATTTAAAATAATAGTATATGAAAATACATTTATACCGAAAAATCTGCAATATAATTTTACATATACTAGCGAGAAAAACCCGCGATGTACCGAAGCCGCGAAAAGTGAACCGCGATATAGCGAGGGATGACTGTATATAGATATATATATATATATATATATATATATATATATATATATATATATATATATATATATATATATATATATATATATATACTGTATATATACAGTATATATATATATATATATATAGATATATATATATATATATATATATATATATATATATATATATATATATATATGTGTGTATATGTAGATATATATATATATATATATATATATATATATATATATATATATATATATATATATATATATATATATTCAGGACGTCGATCTTTAATTTGGCAAGCTTTCGACCAACAAAGGTCTTCTTCTTAGTCGTCCCCAAGTTCAACGGTTCAATTGTTGCGGATCTGGGACGACGGCGCTCCCCTTGCCAAGGGGGGTTAACCCCTTTGCCCGTTATACTGGCCGTTGCCGATCCTGGGGGTCTGTGACGTCACTGGTGGTCAGCCACGACCAGGGTAATCGGGCCAGAGACCCAAAAAAAGACCCCCCGAATACCTGCTTACCGTGACCTCCCAACCAGCGAGGAGACAGCCCCGCCCGAGTCGCGACGGTAATGGACACGCCGAGTGAAGCGAGTCACGACCCAGGCCGTTAACAATGACTAACCCGATTATAGCGGTTTTAATCGTGCCACGTAGACCAATGGAAAGAAAAGACTAAAGCAACTGGATGAAGACGAAACCAAAGCTTGGAGAAGGAACACACATTTATTATAACAACACCAGAGGAAAAGAAAGATCAAAGCTGTACGAAGATATATATATATATATCTTCTTTTTTTTAAGGCATCCACTTATCATGGTGACATTCACACTTTCCACTGGCTATGACTGTGGTGCATCGCCACACGCCTACTGAGTATATAGTACAGCATGCATGCATGCATGCATGCATATATATATATATATATATATATATATATATATATATATATATATATATATATATGTTGTTATAGATCGCGGCTAGATGTTATAGACCGAGCGGTTGGTGACCGCGACCTAACAAACTTACCCGATTCCACCCGAACGTTGACTAATCGCGCTACGCTAGATCAATTGAGGAAAAGGACACAACGGCTGGGATTAAAATGACACGACACCAAGGGTTCAGTTCTCAAGACCTCCGGAGGAGGTTATATTAGGGCGGAAGGTCAGATTACAACTACAAGAGGGACAGCATAGAAAGATAGGCACTTAGACACACTTATCTTATTCCCGACAGACCACAGATAAACAGGACAAAAACTGACTCACACGGGGATTGATGGCAAGGAAAGCGGGTATTCGATGGCCAGCACAAGGTGCACCTTGTGCTCAGGGACAGGATAGCGCGGCCCAAAAGATGCAGGAGGTCTCTCAGCGCTCGGAGGTAGTGACTTCTCTTTCTCCAAGCTGGGGGCGCATCTCACGTCACGTCCGGTAAGTCGCCGCGTATATCCGGCGGGGAGTGACACGCCCTCGGCTCGTTAGCTCCGCCCCAGATGGAATCGGCCCGTTGCTTCTCATTGGGTGCGTGCGGGGGGGTTACCGGCTCCGCCCCTGACGAGGGGCTGACAGGGAGCCCCTTCGTGGTAACCCCGTCGGAGCGCATGGGTAATGGCGGCTAACCGAGCCGGTGTGAGGACGCACACTCCCCCGCGCCGCGCCGTTGTTGTTGTAGTTGTTGTTGTAGTTGTTGTTGTTGTAGTTGTTGTTTGGGGAAGAAGATGGGAGGAGGTATGGGAAGGTCCTAAACTCACTACTGGTGCCATATAATCACATACTGGTGCAACGAAGAGTCAGAATTAATGGAAACGAGTCCTTAACTGACATAGACTAAGAATAACTAGCAAGATGTCCGAAAGTTGTCTACGTGAGATGCGGTGGACCTGGGCACGACATTTAATGGGGGAAAAAGGGGAAGGTCGGTTCTACAGAGTGTTATTTACAGGCAATGGGACTAGGGAATGGGGGATTGGGGATAGTTGGGGAGTATTGGGGAAATAGGGGAATATTTACAAGCGGATATTGAGGCCAAGTCCCATATCCGCAACATTGCACCCTTCTCTACCCTCGGGGCGTCCCGACCCGATAAATTTTTACCTATTTTAGTGTGGCACTCAGATGTAGTTCCCTCTACTATTAACTCTACCCTGAGTGCGACAGTTTTACAGATATTCACAAATGAGTAAATATGTCCCCCTGCGACGTTGCACCCTTCTCCTCTCAGAAACACACCCACAGGATAACCGAATCCGGAAAGAATTCGCAAACTAAACATACAGCCGGTAGGGAGCATTATTTACAAGACTACGCTGATATTTACACTACGATCCAGGACCTGTTTTTGGAGGAACACATGCAGATGTTATGCATAGAGAGAGCACGCATGCCAGCATCGATACACCAACCCACGAGTGCTCTGTGGCCTACGGCCTTTAATAATGTGCAGAGCACCCCTTCCAAGCACCAAAAGCACCACCCCAGCACCAATCGGTGCAGTCACCATTGTTCAATGAATAAAAATAATTCAACAACCCCTAACCCTGCAGGTGTCTCTTGCTCTTCGTGTGGTGCACTTGGCCTTCTGGCTTCTTTCAAAAATAAAGAAAGGCGCCAACCGCGTCCATTTCTGTATTGTGGCCTTCAGTGGTGTCAACTAAAAGTGGTTCACCTGTATGGCATAGGTGCCACGTTGACCCATAGGTCCATCCACGGGTGGTGCTTGGCCGCAAAAGAACTGCGGTCCATTGTGGGTGGCCACATACATTGCGGTCCATATGGTGTATCGATCCCAGCAGCAAGCAGCGAAAGTGCAGGCCCACAACTGCGGAGCCAGCCCCTCTCTCTCCTCTCTCTCTGCCCCAAAGCCAGATCCTCGGAGGTGGGAGACAAAAGAAAAGACAAGTGAGTAAGGTGGTAAGGGCGCAAAAGTGCACGCAATGCAAGGTAATGCACACTGGGGGCACATGGGAACCAGGTGAGACAGGTACGTTACTACCGTACGCCCCCCCCCCCCCCCACCAGGTAACCTACATGGCCCCTCCCTTACCCCTTACTGTATCCACAAAACACAACACTACCCATAAACATCTATTTTACTAATCAACAAACGTCCCTACTGTCTTCCCCGTTCCTCCCATAAACCAAATTCGTCTTCTCTCCCTCCTAACCAATCAAATTTGCCATTTTCAACTCTCATCAAAATTTGCCATCTCCAACTCAACATCAAAATTTGCCATCACCAATTCATCATCAGTCCCTCCTAAGGAGGGAGAGATGGAATCACCCCAATGTCTCATCCACGTCGTGATGCGTCTCACCAATCCACACAGCAATTCTCAGTTCCTGCACACAGAACAAAGAAAACACAGGTGTGGAGTCATCATCATCACCACAGGTAAGTGGCTGCGTATGGTGCGACAGGTTCATCAATCCTAACTATTTCCTAAATGACTTTAACAACTTTACACTACCCGGGGTCTTTCTCCGGCCAAACCATTGGCCCTCTTACACTATGGGTTCTAAAAACCAATTCCCATTGGCCAAACTGTGGTGCTTTTCAATTTGGGGTCTCACTCCCCCGATTCATCTCCCGGTGCCCTCGCACAATTTCTGGGCCGCGACGTGTACCTCTCCCAGCGGGTCTACCCACCTGCACACCCCCACCACTGCAGTTGCCTCCGAGCTTACCTGCTCCTTACCCTAACCTAACTACCTGGGGAAGGCCCTCTGGCGCTCTCCCCACTCGGTGCCCTCTCTGGCACTGGGCTACCCGATCCATACCCGGGATCCTCAGGCACCCACTCACAACTACCGGCTCCCAGAGCCCACCTGCGGCCTCACCTGGCCGACATCCTCACAGTGGTGGAGTGCCCAACCAACTACACACACTAACAGGCTACACGCCCAGCCATTTCCACGACACTAATGCACCCATCCACAACACCATTCTGCAACCGCACCACAAATGCCAATATCCAACCACAATTTACCTATACCCTCTACCTAACACTTACACTACCCGCCCCGGGTACTCGTGAAAGGGGTCCACTCTTCCCCCATCCACACCTTCGCACCATGCACACCACTCCGTACCACTTACTCCAACTCTCTCCACACACCTGTACCTGCACACCTGTGCTCTCACACCTGGTGCCACCTGCACCCTTCTCTCCCCAAGCGCATTCGCGCTGATCCACACACTCACTACTCATCCATTGCTCCACACACCCGTCCAGTTGCACACCTGTGCAATCACACCTGTTCCATCCTCACACACACGGCATCATCTCAGCTAACTACTCCCTTCTGAAACTTGCGCTTCCCAGTCGTCCCTTTAAACTATTGCGCTCCCACGTCATTATCATCCACACTAATCTACCTGCGTCCCCACTACAGGTATCAGTCACTAACTAAACTTAACGTTACCTACTGTCATCTTCGCTAGATCCCTACTAATAACCTAACCCACCCGGGCTAGTTTCCACTGCCATCAACCCCATAAGCTATTGCTCCTTTGCCCCCACCATGGGAAGGGTGGCAGGGATGCCAGCCTTACCCACCGGGCCCATCACTCACTACCAATTTTGCACATCAAATTTCAACAAATTAAAAATTTGGCCAATCACTGCCCATCATCTGCCAATCACTACTGCCAATCCTTTGCCAATCATCAAATTTTGTTTTTCTCTAATTTTGGGTCCAAAACACTAACCTCATCACCCAGTCTACTCACTAATGCCTCTCGGTGCGCCAATTCCTGTCCAAAGCCCGGCTTCGTAAAGCCAAGCCATGAATGCGGGTTGTTCTGTGCCAGCGGCTGGATGCGTCCGGCACTCGGTGCAGAGACGGGGGCTTACCCGGGCCGAGATCCCACGCACCCCCTCGGCGTGGAGCCATCCCATGGCTCGATCTCGACCTGCCGGAATGCCTCAACAAAAAGTGGTCGCCATGACGACCCTTTCTATCGGGCTGCCCGCTCCGCCTAGTGGAGCACGGACGCGGCCGTTCAAAGCGAGGCCCGGCACGCACCGAGGGCCCGCTTCGGCTAAAAGTCGACCTAACCTCTAACCTGGTTACCGTCGATGCTTCACCTGGATGCTTACACCCCGCAGCCCGTTCCTTGCTCACACATCCAGCCGTCTCCATGCTCCTCGTACCTTTCCTTACACACCTCGGTACTCTCATTCCACTCACAGCCTTGGTCACACACCTGACCACCGAACACCTTGGCACACATTCGCCGCTCGCACACCTCACCAACACACCTCTTCGCGCCCCTTCCTCGGTCACCTCCTCTGTGACAATCACAGATGTGCTCTCATTCGCACACCCAACCACGTGCCTCACTACCAACTCCAGCGTGCATTCCCACTCACGCTCTACCATTCCAGGTGTGCATCCTTCCATTCCAGGTGTACATCCTCGCTCACCTGTCACACCCAACTCACGCTCCTCGTCACTCTCACTACTCTCACCACCACTCTTGACAACGCACTCACCCTTACTCTTGACAGCGCACTCTTTCCCCATGCACCTGTCCGTTACACACCTTTCTCACGCACACTCTCCCGTTACACCCTCTGTAACACTCACCACAGGTGTGCATTCTTCCTTACTTTTGACAGCGCACTCTTTCCCCATGCACCTGTCCGTCACACACATTTCTCGCGCACACTCTCCCGTCACACCCTCTGTAACACTTACCACACCGCGCTTCCATGTGCTCCCTCGCACACACGCTACGACCGACTCACTCTCGCCAGCACCCTCACTCCTTGGCACGCACTTTTTCCTCACACACCCCAGAGTCGGACTTTCTCGCACACCTCCTTTTTCGCACACCAGACCTGTCGCACACTTCACCAACGGCCTCTCACGAACACCCGGGTCCATCTCGACCCCCAAGCTTCTTAAATCACCTGGCGCATCATACGCACGACCATATTGGTCACCACTTACACCGGGTCCTCTTCCTCTTCGCTTCTCCTCCATCACCTGCGAATCCCTCATCCGGTTAATGAGCACATCATCACGATCCAAACACAGACTTTGGACCAATTCTTTTACTTCCTCTTTTATCTCTTTGTTATCCCCTCTCCGTCGCTTCTTAATTTCGCTCACCCCTTCTTCCACTTCTTCTAATTTCTGCTTCACCTCTTTTATTCCCCGGTACGTCTCCTCAAGCTCGTCCTCCAAGGCTACCTTGACCGTTTCCATGTGCGTCCTCACCTGCCGGTCCTTCGTCTCCATTACCTCTATCACCTCGTCCAGCCTCATTGTCAGTCCCTCACGTACCATCTGACATTCCCTCTTCGTTGCTATTAAGTCGTTTTTTATGTCGTTTTGTGTCGCTTTTAAACCTCCTAATACCGCAGTGTTCCTTTGAACCTGCTCCGTTAGTCCTTTTTGTCCCTCCGTCAGCTGTTCCACCTCCTGCGTCAGGTCCTCTATGCCCCCTTGTAACTTTACAGTCCCCTTTCTCACCTCCTTCTCCATGTGCTCCTTACAGTGCCTCACCTCCTCGCGCACTCCTCCGACCTCCTCACTCACACCTCTTCTGATCTCCTCTCCCATCACTTGCATCTCCTGCCCAGATGCCACCCTCATCTGCTCCATTTCCTCCCTGTGAGCATCCAGTTTGGTTTCTACCCCCATTCTGACCCCCTCTATCTGCTGCCCCATTTGTTTAACTTCCCTTTCCGCTTGGTCCCTCATGTCCCTCAATTTGCCTTCCATACTGTTTTCTAACCCCTCTAGCCCCTTTTTCATTCCCTCTATCTGATTCTCCTGGGCAGCCATTCTATTTTCTACCCCCGTTAACCCATTCTTTACCTCTTTTATCCCATTGTCTAACCCCTCACCGGTACCCCTCGCTTCGTCCCTCATTACCCCCATTTCGTTTCCCATTACCCCTAATTGGCCCTCCAACCGCTCACTCTGAGCATCCATCCGGTTCCCCATTACCCCCATCATTCTGCTTTCCATTTCTTCGCTATTCTTGTCCATAAGGGCCTTCATTTGTAGAAAAAAAAGGTTCAAATCCACCAGGGGCGCTGCCACGGTCGCGGGCGCGGTCGCCGTGACCAGCGAGGCGCCATTTTGCGCCCCCGCAATGTCGGGCGCAACGACGCTATTTTGTGCGTCTGCTACCCTCGCTGCTTCGCTCTCCTCGCGTCCCTCAATTTGGTCCTGGACCGACCCTGCCTCACTCTCCTCTACCGGAACCCAGCTGTCTTGATCCGCCATAGCGCGACTTTCAAAATTCGGGTTTTTATATTTTGTAAAACACAATCAAATTTCGCTGTTATAATTTCGAGCGCGTAAACGCGCTCCGGGTCCAATCTCACTCCTCGACACCAATTGTTATAGATCGCGGCTAGATGTTATAGACCGAGCGGTTGGTGACCGCGACCTAACAAACTTACCCGATTCCACCCGAACGTTGACTAATCGCGCTACGCTAGATCAATTGAGGAAAAGGACACAACGGCTGGGATTAAAATGACACGACACCAAGGGTTCAGTTCTCAAGACCTCCGGAGGAGGTTATATTAGGGCGGAAGGTCAGATTACAACTACAAGAGGGACAGCATAGAAAGATAGGCACTTAGACACACTTATCTTATTCCCGACAGACCACAGATAAACAGGACAAAAACTGACTCACACGGGGATTGATGGCAAGGAAAGCGGGTATTCGATGGCCAGCACAAGGTGCACCTTGTGCTCAGGGACAGGATAGCGCGGCCCAAAAGATGCAGGAGGTCTCTCAGCGCTCGGAGGTAGTGACTTCTCTTTCTCCAAGCTGGGGGCGCATCTCACGTCACGTCCGGTAAGTCGCCGCATATATCCGGCGGGGAGTGACACGCCCTCGGCTCGTTAGCTCCGCCCCAGATGGAATCGGCCCGTTGCTTCTCATTGGGTGCGTGCGGGGGGGTTACCGGCTCCGCCCCTGACGAGGGGCTGACAGGGAGCCCCTTCGTGGTAACCCCGTCGGAGCGCATGGGTAATGGCGGCTAACCGAGCCGGTGTGAGGACGCACACTCCCCCGCGCCGCGCCGTTGTTGTTGTAGTTGTTGTTGTAGTTGTTGTTGTTGTAGTTGTTGTTTGGGGAAGAAGATGGGAGGAGGTATGGGAAGGTCCTAAACTCACTACTGGTGCCATATAATCACATTCTGGTGCAACGAAGAGTCAGAATTAATGGAAACGAGTCCTTAACTGACATAGACTAAGAATAACTAGCAAGATGTCCGAAAGTTGTCTACGTGAGATGCGGTGGACCTGGGCACGACATTTAATGGGGGAAAAAGGGGAAGGTCGGTTCTACAGAGTGTTATTTACAGGCAATGGGACTAGGGAATGGGGGATTGGGGATAGTTGGGGAGTATTGGGGAAATAGGGGAATATTTACAAGCGGATATTGAGGCCAAGTCCCATATCCGCAACAATATATATATATATATATAGATATATATATATATATATATATGTATATATATATATATATATATATATATATATATATATATATATATATATATATATATATATATATATATATATATAGTAGTAGTAGTGTATATATGTTGCTTCTGGGACACTCATTTTCCCATTGACTTACATGTTAATTTTTCCCCTCCCTCATTGCCCCTAAACACCTCTATTTCTCTCACCCTGTTCTTTACGAACCTTCTAACCTTTTGACATGTTATCCTTATTCATTAGACCACTTAAACAATGGTCCTTCTGTGTGAACCTGTGATCCTTCTGACCTTATGGACCTTTTAACCTTTTACTCTTAATATCATCTGGTGAATCATCTTTGACCCACTCAAACAACGACCCTACAAATATTTGTTTATGCGTGGGAAATAATTTAATTCTCTTGCCACTCCCTTCACCATCTAATATATTAACAAAAAAGATGTTTGAGTTTGGTTCTTTATTAAGATATTTTAACTGAGCTAAGATAAAATGGTAAACCTCCCTCAATGTTCTTGTTTGAGCGCCTCCAGTGCCGCCCACTTTTTGGTCAGCTCCGCGCCACTTTTTGGTAAACCACGCCCACTTTTTACTAAGACCCGCCCACTTTTTGTTAAGCCACGCCCACTTTTTGCTATGCCCCGCCCACTTCTGCTAAGCTCCGCCCGCTTTTGCTAAGTCCCACCCACTTTATAAACTCTTCAGCATTGTATCATTTCCAGGTAATACATTACATCATTTTCAGGGAATTTCCATCACATCATTTCCAGTTCAGACACGCCCAGGTTTGCCCAGGGAATTTCCACAGGAAATGACACACACCCAGCCCTTCTTATAAAAGGCACCGACCACACAGGCTTTTTCAAACACGCTTTCTGCTTCACTTGAGAATGGACTACTATGCCGAAATGGAATGGGATAACTTTGCTATTCCTTGGAGTCCTACTACCTGTGTAGAACTCAACCTTCAGATTGATGAACTGGACTCGAACCTCTTATCAATGGAGGTAAGTTTGTTTATTTATTTATTTATTTTTAATTTTTAATTTTTTTTTTTTTTTTTTTTAGATGAGACTCATGTAAGAGTTAACAAAGTTTATTTTAATATTCATAGAGCTTGATTTATACAAATAAAAATATTGTATTAAATTAATACATTGTTATTTTCTTTCACAGGAAATTGTATCTGAGATACGAAATGAAAATTCTGCTTTTAACACAACTTGGGATGAAGTTATTTTTTTGTTTGAAGACATTTTGAACAACCAAGACCCCCAGAACGAGTTCTACCTTGATGACGCAGCCAAATTGTTATACCTTGGAGATCCACAAAATCCTGAAAAAGAGTTTTACCATGATGATACTTGTTGTGAGTTATCAAAACAAAACCCACTGAACAAGTTCTACCTTGATGAGCCAGAATACAAGTCATACATTGGAGACCCACAAATTTCTGAAAATTGGGAAAGGGGAGTTCTCCCTGATGGTCCGCAGTTATACTATGTGAGACACATCATAGAAACCCTAAAAAATTGTGAAATGGGAATTCTCCCTGATGGTCCGCAGTTATACTATGTGAGACACATCATAGAAACCCTAAAAAATTGGGAAAGGGAAGTTTTGCCTGATGGTCCGCAGTTATACTATGTGAGACTTATCACGGAAACCCCCAATATTTCTGAAAATTGTGGTTCTATCTTGGGGACTTGGAAAGATGGTTATATTTTTGGAGACTCGGAATGGGGGTTTTGTTTTTATGACTCGGAATGTGATACCTATCTTGGAGGCTCAACAGGAATGTGGTTATACCTTGGGAACTTGGAAAGTTGGTTTTATTTTGGAGACTACCTGTGGGGTCCATCTTGGAGACTCTTTGGATTCTAAAGCAATGAACAATGTTCTTTGTTTAATGACGCTTGATTTAAGCAATATCAAGAAAGTTCGAGGAAGAAAATGCTGGAAAATTCTTTCTTCCCATTTCTACTTCTTCAAACTTGAAAGCCTTGAAAGACAGAATTGGAAGAAGAGGAAAAAAAAAGAAAAAAGAAATACATATTTTTAAAAAAGAAGAAAAAAAAGATTATGTTAGGGTTTAGGTGGGATTTTGAATGTGAGGGTTAGGGATGGGGTTGGGTTAGGGATGGGGTTGGGTTAGGGTTGGGATTTTGAATGTGAGGGTTGGGGTTGGGTTAGGGATGGGGTTGGGTTAGGGTTGGGATTTTGAATGCGAGGGTTGGGGTTGGGTTAGGGTTGGGATTTTGAATGTGAGGGTTAGGGATGGGTTGGGGTTGGGTTAGGGATGGGGTTGGGTTAGGGATGGGGTTGGGTTAGGGATGGGGTTGGGTTAGGGATGGGGTTGGGTTAGGGATGGGGTTGGGTTAGGGATGGGGTTGGGATAGGGATGGGGTTGGGTTAGGGATGGGTTGGGTTAGGGATGGGGTTGGGTTAGGGATGGGGTTGGGTTAGGGATGGGTTTGGGTTAGGGATGGGGTTGGGTTAGGGATGGGGTTGGGTTAGGGTTTGTATATTATTATGACTCACTCACACATACACAAAAGTTAAGCCCCAACTGGAAAGTTGAGGGATTCTGTGTTTGGGGTTCACAGATTTAAAAACGTATCCCCATTATACACACACAAAAGTTAAGCCCCAACTGAAAAGTTGTGGGATTCTGTGTTTGGGGTTCACAGATTAAAAAACGTATCCCCATTATACACACACAAAAGTTAAGCCCCAACTGAAAAGTTGTGGGATTCTGTGTTTGGGGTTCACAGATTTAAAAACGTATCCCCATTATGCACACACAAAAGTTAAGCCCCAACTAAAAAGTTGTGTGATTCTGTGTTTGGGGTTCACAGATTTAAAAACGTATCCCCATTACATTTTATTTATTTATTTATTATTTTCAAGGGTATTATCTGCTTACTTGTGTTTTTTGTAATTCTTGTGAGTAAAATGAACCCAAGATTTCTTCTCCATTTAAATCATATAATTTGTAGGTCCAAGGGACTGTATCCATTACATCAATGATTTTAAATAATTCACGAGTCCATTTTTGTGTATAACCTTTCTCAAAATGACTTTTCCATTTGTATATTCTTACAATATCACCAACTTTAAACTTGGGCTTTCTCAAATTAATCTCCTTTTCATATTCTAATTTTGTAAATGTTTCCGATGGTTTTGATTTTGTTGATGAATGAACTGTATTATTGTAATTATCTACAATATCCTGAATTAAATACACCCATTTTTGAGAACCGAGTTGTGTGAATTTTTTATATAGTCTCTCTTTCAAAGTACGATTAAAACGCTCAATAACAACTGCTTTTCCTTCATTAAAGGTGCTGTATAATTTAATACCCTTCCCCTTAAGAAATTTCATGAATATTTTGTTATAGAACTCTGTTCCCTCATCAGTCCATAACTTCTTTGGTTTCCTTTTATCCCGATCAAATATTAGCTTAAAGGCTAACATTAAAGTATCACCCCTTTTATTTTTTAAAGGGACAACCCAGGCAAATCTACTCCTCAAATCAATAACGGTTAAAGCATACCTGTATCCCCTGTCATTATTCAATTCAATTAAATCAGCGGACCATATGTGGTCGGTGTATTTAGAATAAACCTTCCTTCTTTTAAACTTTGTGATTATAGGTTTGTGTAATTCTTCAGCCAAAAGCTCCTCAGTCTTGATGACATCATTAGAGCCTAATAGTTTTTTGAGGAATAACCAAGACCAAGTTTCAATTTAGCATTTATCAAATTTCTCACAATAAACCTATCAACTTTCTCTCTCAACGTTGGATTTTGTATCAAAGACAAATTATACAACATTTCGCTGTCGGCTTTATGTTTTTCAGTCAACGTAGTGGTTTTCCCATAAGCAATATCATGCTTCATACACACTTCGTCAACCCTATTTGTAGGTTTAGACCAAGGTTTAGGATTGTCAGCCTCATCTAATCTTTTATCCAAGTTTGTTCCTGGACCACAGAAAGAATACCCTGGAAGGTGTAATTCCCCTGGAATTCCAGTTGTTGTAAATTTACTTCCTGACAGAAACTTTTGTATGTCTCCTCCTCTTTTAGGAGAGATGAATTGGCACTTTTTAGAGCCACATACTTGACATATTCCTTTTTGATAAACTCTATTATTTTTAGCTTTAACATAAGAGATATTTTTAGATTTAGTTTTCTTTTTACATTTGAGACAATAACTCATATTTATTTATCAGAAAAATTCCGACAGAGTATCAAAACCTTTTTGGTTTTCAACATATACATTTCAATCTTTATTTTTAAAACATAAAGAATCCTAAGGAATGCCTTCACTCTCTCCTCCATTTATTTACAAATAAAAACTAACTAAAGTCAATGACACCAACATCATCAATCACATAATCTTTTCCTTCTTCTTCTTCTTCTTCACCACTTTCTCGTTTAAATCTCCTCCCTGAAATTGAAGACATTGACGTTGTTATTTTTGAAACCATTATCTTCATAAGAGTTGTTAATTCTTTAATTTCCTCTTCGGTGCATTGAGATTGATTTATTTGCTGTAATACACTCAATCTTTTACGAATCTCACTGATTTCCATCTTTTTATATTTTTCCTCCCTCTCTCTTTGCTCCCTTTCCTCCCTCTCCTCCTTCTCCTTTTTCTCCCTCTCCTCCTCCTTTTTCTCCCTTTCCTCCTTCTCCTTTTTCTCTCTTTCCTCCTTCTCTTCTTTAACTCCTTCCTCATTTATCTTAGCAATTTTTGATATCAATATTTTCACAGCATTCATTCTTTCTTTATTTTCCTCTTCGGTGAGTTGAGATTGATCTTCTTGCTGTAATACATCCACTCTTTTTTGAATCGCTCTGATTTCCATCTCCCTCTCCTCCCTCTCTCTTTGTTCCCTCTCCTCCTTCTCTCTTTTCTCTCTTTCCTCCTTCTCTTCTTCAACTCCTTCCTCATTCCTTGCTACCCTTGAGTTTGAACCCCAAAGAATATTATACATATACTCATCTGGATTTTGAGATATTCTTGTATCTATAATTATTTTTCTCATAATAGGATACCAATAAGATTTGTTGACGATTTCTAAAAGAGTTTTATATTTCATAACTTTGAGAAGTTCATTTTTATTTAATATTTTAAACAAGTCTCTATTTGTGGGTTTAACAATATCAGTATAAGGCCAGTTTTTAATGACAAAATTCCCATGTATATGCTCCAAATCATAAGGTATGTAATACCGAGCACCCTTTTCTTGTAGGTATCCTTGAATACAAAAATTATAATTCTCTTGTAGTCTTCTTCCTGCCATTTATGTATCAGAAATATATGTGAGATTAATATTATGACAGGTAATACCACCCCATCTTCCCACTACCAAATTGGTTTGTATTCCTTGGCTTTCTATCCTTATCTCATGACCTTCCTTCTTTGTCATGCTAACCATCGCTATACTATCATATATTTTTCTTTTCTTAAAACCATGTATTTGTTGTTTATTAATTATACTTCCACATAAATCCTTATCCTCACCAAGTGGATAATATTCTTCTTTACGAGACTGATTAAAATCATGTAGGGCTTCTATGTTTATTGAAAAAGACCAATTATACCCTAAATCAGGCATATCATACCCCCATTTATTAATTCGCATATTAACTATATGTCCTTCTTTATAAAATTCAATTGTAAGCAGGTAGTTAAATTCAATGAGGAAAGGTGTATGGTCAGTATAACCAGGTGTTGTGGTTGTAAATTTTACTTGTTTAACAAAACGTGCTGTTTTCTTTAAAAATATATATTGTGATAAATCACTTAATGTAATTAAGTCATTCGCATCTGTAGGGTTTGGATAATTGATTAATTTATAAGTATTCTTCATATTAATATTTTTACTTACACTATATTTTTGTCGTTCAGCCTGTGCCTTTGTATAATAATTTGATAAATCAATATCCTGAGAGGATTTTCCAAAGATAGAACCATCTTTTCCAACATAAGTCATTTATATTAGATTAAAAATGATATCATAAAAATTTTCATTATTGTTGAGTTGAAATAATACATATAAACATAATTGACCACAACATTTAGAATTAATTTCTTGAACTTGAAATGTTTGATAAACACCATTCTGTAAGAATTGTATTACTTCAACAGGTGGTGGCATACCATAACTATCAAAATAATATTTATCCTGACTATTATGAATACAAACCCAATGAGAACCATTCTGTGTGTCTAAATTCATAATAATATTCTTTGTATTCTTATTTATATGTATTAATTCATCATGCCCGTACTATATCTATATCTAAAATTATATCCCCCCCTCTATTTACATGAAATGGTTTGGTTCATGAAATGTTTTGGTTCATTCGCAACGCCAAAGCGAACGGCGAACGCTTTACATGAAATGGTTTGGTGCATGAAATGTTTTGGTCCATTCGCAACGCCAAAGCGAACGGCGAATGGCTTGCGAGTACAGTGACAATCCCCCCGGGGTTTTTATTAGTTTTAAAACATAGTTTAACGCCAACATAGCGCCAACATAGTTTGCAAACGTGAAATAAATGAATACGCTCTCAAATGTGCCATCCGAGGCAGAGTGTGTCCGCCACGTTCGGCACACGCGATAGCTCGCTGCTCTCTGATTGGTTGAATCGTTTTTTGGACATAGCTCGGTAAGTAATTGTCCGATTAATATGAAACCTTGAAAAGGCACATCCTCGGGTCCCCAGCAATATACCTGGCAAGTTTCAAGTATATCGGACCCGTGGTTGTCGAGAAACAGCGGTCACAGACAAACAAACGTACAAACGTACAAACAAACAAACACACAGAGATTACTGGAAAGCGTTCGCCGTTCGCTTTGGCGTTGCGAATGGACCAAAACATTTCATGGACCAAACCATTTCATGTAAATAGAGGGGGGGATATAATTTTAGATATAGATATAGTACGGGCATGCCCTAGTACAAATAACCACATTATCAATTTTTAGTGTTTTACAATACTTAGCTAGTTCTATATTTGACGTTGTATTCTTTCCAAATTGTTTAAACCATTTATCCATTTATTTATGAGAAAGATACAATCCATTACCCCGTTTAGTTAGTTTAACACCCGCTTGAGCGATAGAGGAAAGCATATCTCCAACCAACAATCTAGCTTTATCAGGTAGACTTTCAAGTTTTTGAGCAAAATCTACAATTACACCACTTCCACTAATTTGTTTCTCCAACTCCTTGTTATGTCTTTCCAATTCTTTTTGAGCTTTTAGTTGTGCCTTCCTTTCGTTAGCAGTTTTTACCGCTGCTGAAATACCACCAGTCAATGCTCCCGCCGCACTTAACCCAGCAAATAAAGGAATTAGAAACGGGAGAAATCCTCCTCTTGACTCGTCTATTGAATATTTCTTTAACATAGGTTTCGTCATTTTAATTTTAAGAGATCCAACATCATTTAGTGTTTTTACTTGTGTGTGTGTGTGAGTAAAACATCAATTCTTACAGCTCCTTTTCTTTGAATTGTATTAACATTAATAATACAAGGCTTTTGATTTTGAATACAAGATGTTAATTTATTAAGATTGATTTGATTAACATATACCCCAACCATTTATTTATGAGAAAAAAACCTATGTGATATTAATCATAACACCATTATCTGTATTAATCTGTAATTCTGTTTCCTCCAAAAGCAAACAATATGCATTAACCTCTTCACTCTCCCCTCTTTCAATGTATAGAGAAGTATCCACTCGATTAGACTTTATAGTTTCCTTTTGAGAACTCAGGTCAATTGCATAGATTGTATAAAGTTTTTGAAACGCAACCATATCCAAAATAGGATCATTATTACCATTACTTTCACACACCTTTTGGTAGGACTTGTAGGCTTCCGCATAATCATTTTTTTCCCAATCAATTTCCAATCTATCTCGCGGATAAAATGTGCCATCAAGAGAAACCCGAAGTTGTTTCACCTTAGCATTATCACTCAGCGCATTATTCTTATCAGTGCCTTCATCTCCATCTGGTTTCTTAAAAATGAGCCATAGGTATCGTGGCTTTCCTTGAAGAACACCTAAATTCCAAGTGTAGGTAGTGTGTTCCAGTTTAACATGTTGACATCTTCTTTTAAGGTATGATACATTTAGTGGTTTCTTTGAGTTAAGTCTTCTATTTAACATCTCTTCCGTTTTAAGATTAGGAGTATATTCACTAATATACCAACACAAATCATTAATAACAAATTTATTATTATCACCAAAAGCATTTTGAGCCCCAAAAAGCAATCTATTTACATTATCATTCCTTTGTAGTTGAAATCTAATTTTAAGACCATACAAAACTTTGTCATAATCACAAAATCCAAATATACCTTTCAGAGGTACTGCTACGGTAAAACTATTCTCTGGTTTTGTGTCATCATTATACATTGCCTTCCTTTGACTATAACCGGGGTCAGCATTTGTTCCCGTTGACATATCAGGAATAAAACCTTCAACAGCTCCCTTACCCATTCTATCACTAAACGAATATAGTGTAAATTTCATCATTTCAGATGTAGCAGAGACATAATCAACCGCTTCAACCTCTTGTGTTCCAATATACAGGCGGACACTGTCAAACATTTTCCAGAAGAAATCATTTACGAGTGTAGCATTAGTATTATTCGCAGCCTTAGTGAATTTAAATTTACACAGCAAGAAACTATCAGCTATATTCAAGTAAGTTTGTTGATTTATTTATTTCAAAACTTTTTATTCCGTTTGAATTCCAGTCTGTTCCTGTTATAGCATTTACCTTAAAATAGTCTTCCTTTTTTGTGGAGTTTGAAATGATAATTGTATCATCCAAATCATAGATACTATCAATCGCTTCCATACTTGTATTTATATAGTATTAAAATCGTTGAAACCCTGACCCAAGTATTTTAATGATTTTTTGTCGTTCTTGTGAAGAAAGTTGAGTTTTACCTTTTTTTATTTCTTTGATTGCTTGTAATTTATGAGACTCCTTTTGAGCATCTTTTATACTCTTTATAGCACCCGCAACGGAGCCCACGGCAGAAGCAGTTGAACCAATTAGGTCTTTATGTTTAAGGATGGTTGAACCAATACCCATTAGAGTATCAATTATCCCATCTCCTTTATTTCGAAATTGATGACCTACACCTCATTGTCTCTTAGGTTTATAGTATCCTTTACCCACATACCTTGTATATATAGTATGGTGAAAGGTACATGCCCTCCCCTGTAATTATTTTATATTTTCCCAACTCATGTTTTCTCACAATAACCATTATTTATTTATTGAAAAACTTCACGTAGGTGAATTCTGATGGATATAATTTCATCATTAAAGGATATCATACGATTATCTTGGTCGGTTATCCTAAAATTTACTCTGTATATGGTTTTTCCTGACACAGGTAAATAGACAAGATTTTTTGGTTCCATATTAAATTTATAACCAATCGGGGTTGAGTATGCACTGAATGAAAATATTGTATTTGTTCTTATTCCATCGTTATAAGCACCATCAATCAAATCACAATGAATTAATACTGAATTTATACCGGAGGATATTTGGATAACATTATCACTGTAAAACGTCCCGTTATTTTCAATCTTTTTTGAAGAGAAACCCAATAGCTCTCTAAACGAATTTTCAATCGTGAAATCAACTTTATAATTATTTTTAAGTTTAATAGTTGATTTTGAAGTGTGTTTTTGAATATCTATTACAATATTTTTTGGTTCATCACCTTTTTCTTTCATAAGGCGAGAGACTTCTGAAGATATTTGAGAAATCTCGTAAGCTCCAGGTGAAACGGTTATAGTTTTATATCCACTTCCTGGATTATAACTAAACTTGTTGTTTTTCTCTGTGATATTAAAAAGGGTATTGTAAGTTTCCATTGACAACAAAGATGCCTCATATGAGGTAAGGGGGTCAAGTTGTAGTGGGTAAGGGAATGAAGCTGTGTAATCGCTCGTTGTGAAATTAAAACTAAGAATTGTGCTTCTCATCTTATTTAATATCTAATAAAATATCTTTGTATTGACATTTATTAATTATTTTCATGTTCATCAACTGATCTAAAATGGCTGAGGATTCATTAAAAACAATTGTTGTTTCCAGCCTTCTTACTACCTAACAACAATAATAGCCTATTAACTAATTGTGATGGGTCATTTGGAAGAAAACTAACACCCGAACCAAGCTTACTTAAAGCATCAATAATATGTTTCTCCTTCTCATTCTTCTTACTTTTACCAGCAACAGAAACTCCATAATCAAGTGCATTTAGCAACTCAATATATACCCTATCTTCCTCTCTTTCAATATCAAGTGGTTCCTCAAAATATTTTGAACCGCTGAATCCGGGGTTTGTTAGAAGAAACATTAATCTTGGAGTTAATTTAACATTTGGTTGAGTAGAACTCAAGAACATCAATTCATCATTAAATATCAATACCTTTTCTTCCACAAGATGAAACACTGCTGGTTCTTCTGTTGGAATGAGACCTGCTCTGGTTTTTGAATCTGCCAAATATTCATTGTTTTGAAGAGCTTCCACTACATAATTAGGGGGTTGATTTACCTCCTCAAGTTTCTGAAATAATTCTTCATCATTATATTCTAATTTTCCAAGTTCTTGTTTTGTTATCTGACTAAAATCTTTGAGCATTTGAAGTTTTTTCGGAGTAAATTCTACCGTGGGAACTGGTAGGGTGTTGAGTTTTTAAAAGCGGTTTAAAAAATTTCTCTTGTTTTCTTTCAAAGGTTCTTCACCAGTTAGTTTCTGTCTCCGTTTCTTCTTTATCTCTTCCTGTTGCTTTACAACTTTTGAAACCAACTCTTGATGTTCTTTAAACTTTCTTGATCTTTCTTCGGTATTCATTTTCTGTATTTATTTATTGAAAAATATCATTTAATGAATTGTAAAGGTCAATGGGAAAATTTTCCTTTTCTTTGTCATTATAGTAAATGTGTTGAAATAAATCCTTTTCTTTAAATATTTCATCAAATTCTTTATTGGTATTAATACGAGTTGTTATTTCTTCTTCACTAATACTTGTATCTCTGCTTTTCATACGTTTGCGTTGAGTCTCCTCATCGATATCAAAACCGAATGATAAAATCTTAACTCCATCACCACACAATTGTTTAATAATTTGTCTCATTCCTTCAGGATTAGTTTCTAAAATCCCAAGACCATTAGATTTTACTTTATTTAACTCACTCTTACAATGTGAATATTTTGTAGAACCAAGAGAGACCTCCTCAAATATTTGACCTTCGTTCCTCAATCGCATATGTTCCTCCATTGAAATGTAGTAATAATCTTTCCCTTCTACTTCTCCTGGTCGCTTTGCTCTGGTTGTAGTACTCACAAAACGAATCATAGGGTGTTTTTAAAAAAAACTTACAATCTTTTCATTTTTACTATTCAAGAGTTTAGATTTATGAAAGTTCTTTCCAGAAGCAGATTTACCCACAAGGTTAATAATAATTGTTGTCATTTATATATGTAATTATGTTTAAAATAATAATACATCCTTTAATATCTCATCTTGTTTCACAACAATATATTTATATTTTTCAATCGTGTGTTTCATATAATTTTCAAATTCTTTTTTACTACATAACGTAGAGCAATTATCTCTCCAAAAATTATTTACATCTATTGAATTTAACTTAAATAAAATAAAACCACCCACCGCCCCCTTCCCATGCCCCTCCCCCCCCCAAAGCCCTCGCCCTCCCACAGATCTCTCGATGTCTCCATGTCTCTCGGTCCCTGCTCTCAAATGTTGTGTTTGTGTCCTTCCCCCTCTCTCCCCATCTTGTCTACCGCTCCCGATGTTATTTGTTTTATGTGTTTGTTTGTCTTTCTGTGTGATTAATGTTCGCTCTTTCACGAGCCTCGATGTTGTATACAAAAAAAAACAAAAACACATTTTACCATGATTTGTAAACAAAAGCAGAAATAAGTAAATAACACACACTCAATTTCACAATGAAGAAGAACCCCCTTTTAGTAAACACACATATCAGTTCGTGTCAAACCAACGTTTTTCATCAAAAAAAAGATATTTTTTCAAAACTAAAAAAGTTTTTTTTTCTATTTAGTATCTGTCACGTATGGATGTCCAAAATGTTCTCCGTGTTCAAATGGGTCTTTTTCAGTTTCCGGTAGTGACGTGAGAGTGCAGATGGTGCGGACGTGAAATGTCTATGTGTGACGAGAGTTTTATCAATATACGAGAATTGATCGTTGTTTGTCGATTCAGTCGAGTTACATTACATGGAGATGAAGGTAAACACCCAGAGCATGACTGCCTTCGGCCATATCGACCAATTCGACCCTCATGGGGAGATTTTGACACGTATTCTGAACAGTTGTGCTGACGTTGCTTCCAGAGGCAGTTTGGAACATAAGTTTGTCAGCTCACATCACCAGGCTTCGAATGGCTTGGTCGAACGTTTGGCGGGAATCAACAAATCTGGATTACAGAAACTTCGGAAGGGAAACTTTGAGACAAAGCTGTCCCGTCTCCTGCTCAAATATCACAACAGGTGCAACTCCGTCTGAGTTGTTGATGAAACGACACCTGAAATCGGCGCTTGACAATCTCAAAGCAGACATGTTGTCAAATGTCCATCAGAGTCAGCTTTAATCAAAAGTTGGTGCACAATAAGTCGTCCAACAGTCGCTGTGTCAACATTGCAGATCCAGTGTTTGCCCACAACTTTGACGCGGGTGAGACGTGTTACCTGGGGACATCATCAAGAAGCCAGGTCCACTGTCCTATGAGATTCTCCTGCACAACGGCCGCAAAATTTGTCGACACCAGGATCATGTGACCGACCGTCACTGTCAGTCAATCGAGCCTGCAGCTTTATCACAGCCAGAACAACAGTTTGACCCGCCACCACCAGAGATTGTCGTGGCCGCTCCGGGTGGCTCGGATTCCTAGAAAACTTGCGTGAACGCTCCGCTCGTCTTGGAGACTGAAAGAATCACCTGGGACTCTGTATCCACCGTTCCTCCACAACGCTCAATGCGCCAGAGAAGAGTACCCTCCCGTTTGAATCTGTGAAGTTGTGTGTTTTTGTGTTTCATTTTCGCGTTGACTCATTCAGGGGCAAAATAATCCCCTTGTCCGCTTCCTGACTGGGGCAGTCTACCCTCGGACACATATTGCTACTTTTTTTTATTTTTTATTTTTTATATTGCTCTTCGTAATTGTGGACATGAAGGGGAGGATGTCATGTGTAGATGTACAAAATGTTCTCCATGTTCAAACGGGTCTCTTTCAATTTCCGGCGAGTTATGTCAGAGTGCAGATGGCACGGGCGTGAAACGACCCTGTGTGCTGAGAGTTAATAAATGTACAACAATTGATCATTGTTTGTCGATTCAGTCGAGTTTTATTTTTTCTTCTCCATTTTTTATTTATTTAATTTTATTCAATCTTCTCCATTTTGCCCTATTTTCTGCATCTCCCCCTGTTAACCCCCTTGCCCCCATTTCTTCTTCCACCATCTTTAGCCAAGTCTTTCTCGGTCTTCCCCGTCCTCTACTTCCTTCTACATTCATTTCCATCATTCTTCTCAACCAGCCACTTTCATCCTTCCTCAACACATGACCAAACCATCTCAACCTGTTTCTCTTCACAGCATCAATCACAGGCTCTATTCCCATCATCTTTCGCAATTCATCATTTGTCTTCCTCTCTCTCAACGATACTCCGCACATCCACCGAACCATTCGCATTTCCACCCTTTCCAGCCTTCGTTGCTGCTCTACGTTCATTACCCATGTCTCGCTCCCATAAATCATAACACTTCTCACACATGCAGCATACACCTTTCCCTTCAGCTTCAACGACACTCCCCTCCTCATCAGAACGCCACTCAGTTCCCGAAACTTCTTCCATCCACATCTCACTCCAGCAACCGTTGCCGAGTCTGATCCACCTTCTCCATTCAGCATGTCTCCGAGGTAGCAAAATGTTTCCACACCTTCCAGCTTCACGCCATCTCCAAGATCCAACTCAACATTTCCTCCATCTGCACCTCCCTCTGTGCGCACCTTACATTTGAATGTAGCTGCCACACTGGTTAATGACCCTCTCAGACCACTACATTTTTGATGAACCCACTCAGCGCACATTGTACATTGAATGGAGTTCACTCCGACACCCTTCCTGCACACAGCACACGACCACTTCCCAGTTCTTTCCACCTCACCACATGCTTTACCACTTGCCATCACCTTCGTCTTTCCGATATTCACCTTCAGACCATTTGTCTCCTTACATTCCTTCCACTTGTTCATCTTCTCCTTCAGTCCATCCATACTTTCTGCAATCAACACCAGAGCATCTGCATACAACAACTCCCACGGTAAACCCTCCTTTACGTTCTGAGCCAGCACCTCCATCACAGCTACAAATAGTCTTGGACTTAGTACCGACCCCTGATGCACTCCCACCTTCACCTCAAACTCACCACTGTTCCCGTCCTTCGTCCTTACAGCTGTGCGCGCTCTTTTGTACATTGCCATCACTACTCTGCTCAACCATTCCTCCACTCCTAACTTCCTCAATGCCCATGTCAATACTTCGCGTGGAACCCTATCGAATGCTTTCTCCAGATCAACAAACCCAAGAAACAACTTCTTCCTCTTCTCCATGTACTTCTCCTGCAACTGCCTCACAATAAAGAGCACGTCTGTCGTTCCTCTTCCTGGCATAAATCCAAACTGCATTTCGTCGATCTTCACTTTCTTCCTTATCCACTTCTCCATCACCCTTTCCAATACCTTCATTCCATGCTCCAATAGCTTTATCGCTCGATACGAGCCAAACTTCAGAGGGTCACCTTTCCCCTTGTGTAGAGGGACGAGGGTACTCAGTTCCCAACCCACTGGAATGCGGCCTTCTTTCACCACCAGATTACAGATCTCTGTCATTCTCTTCACACCCCAACTTCCTGCTGCCTTCAACATATCTCCCACAACTCCGCTCTCCCACAACTTAACGTCCATCCCTCAGATGGACGTTAAGCCGGGAGTCCCGTCTCCTGGTGTTAGTTATTTGTTTGCCTTTCACATTAGTTTGGGTCTTTCTAGGAGTTGACGAAAGAGGAAAAAGCTTTGATGCCGGTTAAACATCCGAGAGTATTGAAGGACATGGCAGAACAGATATGAATCCTTACTATAATTCACGGACCGGTGTGTGTGTGTGTGTGTGTGTGTGTGTGTGTGTGTGTGTGTGTGTGTGTGTGTGTGTGTGTTAGTTAGTGCGTTTGTCGTGTTACTCCTCCAACAGTTCTACATCCACATTTGCTACATAGGATCAACATGACCCCAACCTGTCTGTCAACAACGTACAAACTCCTGAAGGGAATCATCACAGAAATGATCTACAATCACCTAATACAATAATAGTCTACTTGCCAGCAATGTGAACCCGGAAATGTTGAGTACCCCAAAGTTTTAAGTTAGAAATGTACAGTATGGGTCCCCAGCACTTAGAAACTGCCGGATGCTAACTTGCATATTTTGGGCAATTAGCAAAATTAGCATTAATAGCATTAATAGCATTAACCCTATAAAACATAGGCCTGGGACACTGAAATTTCTGTTTCGCTCTATTGCTCCACTTTTATTCACAGGTATTAGAGGTAACAAAGGCAAGTACCATTCCAAACTAGAATAATATGACTATGGGTAAATAATATCCTCAAAATTAAAACACAAGTATACCCAAAATTATCAGAGCTGAAAAAGATGTGCACTAGTTACACAACATAAAACTTCCATCAAGAAAGAGCGTCTTGCACTTCTACTACTCTGCACTGTTATAAAGCATATCCTCATCATAAAACTCATCCTCATCGTCTTCAACTTCTTCTCCTGACTCGACATTCTTGTCATATTGCTCTTCTTGCTGTGAGTGTGTGAGTGTGTTGCAACATGTACTATCAGAGCCTTTGCAGAAGCAGTAGCTGGTACAGGCCAGGCCTGCAGCTACGCAGCTACACTTTGCTGTTAAACAGGGCTTTAACCCAGCTTTGCAGCTACAGCTGATCATTTCCAACACGGCAGGAGGAGCAACGGGGCTTGCATCCAGGATGGGCATGATGACTCCCTCTCCCTTCTCGCCTTCCTTCTTATTCCATCCAAACTCTGTTATGTCCACAGCTGGTGGGTCAGGGCAGTCTGCTGCTTTCCAAAGCAGCACCTGTAGATGGGCACGCCGGCCATGGAGGAGAGCGTTGCGCTCTGTAGGAGGCAGTGTCTTCAGTGCTGGGGGGGTTTTGCACTTTCGGTAGATGTCATATCTGGCGACGTTCAGAGATGCCGACTCCCTCTCGTTGTACAGAGCCAGGAAGAAACCACTCACTGCCTCTGTAATCTGTAAATCAGTAGCTCCCTCCTCTCCGATGAAGTGAAGCAGGTCACCAGGTACTACTCTCATGGCCTTGAGTGCGGACACCTTCCCTTTCCCCGCGGGATAGGAGGTGGTGTCGCATCCGGAGAGAGCATGCATAGCCAGGATGGAGCGACACTGATCACCGAGATTCTCTACTGTCGAATTGATGTTGAGAATAGTGCCATCCCATCTCTCCATCTGCAGGTTACATGTGATATCCACCTTCCAGCACCAATAGATCATGAGTACGAAAACATCAGTGTCGTCGCTGAGAATGCGGACAGTTTCAGCTCCGCGACTGGCTGCATCCAACATGTATGAGATGAGGGAGACGTCAGCCTCGTCATGAGTGACAATACTGTCTGCTTTGCTGACCATCTTGATGTGATCCCCTATGCTGTGTGTGCACAGGAGCTCACCCAGTCTCCGTTTGTTTGTCTTGTTCTTCATCACTTTGTCGCGGCTAGGTAGAGGGGTTGGCAGTGAGAGTCGGTACTCTGTTGAGCTCTCCCCAGCTCTTCTCTGCCTCTCGTGGTCTTTGGCAGAGAATTGCTCATACCGGTCAAAGATGACAAATGTTTCGGTGATGGAGCGATTAAGCCGGCGCCCCATGCTGGCTGCGAGGTCAGCCACAGTGCCTGACGATGGCCACACCACGTGGTAGATAAGCTGCGATGCATCAACGAGTACAACATGTGGTGGGTGGGGATTGGGGGCAAGGATTCCAAGACGCTGGACGATCACAGACTTGTTACCCTTCCTGAGGCATCCATACTCATCGATGATGGATGCAGGGACCGGGCCGATCTCGTAGTCAAAGAGGGCAGAGAGCTCCATTCTTCTCTTGCTCCCCACCACCAGCAGCCGAGCAAACAACGCCTCAAGGTCACATATGATCTTCGCATTGACCTTCACTCTTTTTTTGGTGAATGTCATTGTCACCACCTTATTTGAGATGGGCGCATGAAATCTCTCAGGAAGTGATGAAGAGAACAGTGTGCTTATGTACTGTCCGATCTTCAATGCATCTTGCACATTCACCTTTTCATCTGCCACCTGGCCATTTATGATATGGTGGAGGGTCGCGGTCTCTATGGTGAATGGATGGGAGTTTTCCTGTAGCACTCTCAGGATTTTAGCCCGGTCCTCCGCGTCCAATTCCCGCCGTCCTTTACCCTCTTCTTTGTGTCTGTTGGGCTTCATTGTCTTATCCGGTGCTTCAGCATCGTCGTAAATCTCATCCAATGTTGGAGAGATAGGAGCAGATGCCGAAAGATTGGATCCACACGGCGACCTGCTCAGGGTTGGTGGAGATGCCCTTCATGCCTCCTACTCCCTTCCCTTGCTTGATGCATGTCTGCTCCCCAAACATGTCTCCACTCACTGTAGCTGCACCATCAGAGTGGCGGCACACATGGCTTCCAGCGTAAAGGTCATCCTTGGCAGTAGCAGGAAGGTACTGCATGTCGCGCAGATGCCATGTGATCCATCTTGCGTAGTGGTGATGACCGGCAGCAAAGAAATAGGGCAGCATCTCTTCAAGGCAGTGTTGTTGCAGCATCCAATCACCCTCTCTTTCTGCTCGCCAGAACCTGTGAGCTATTAGGGTAGGGGTGATGAAACAATCCACCCATAGCCGGCCTGTGGGGTGCTCTCTGGCTTTCTCCAGGAATGCCGTTATCTGCTCGTGAGTCTTCTCTCCCTCCTCTAAGAAGTCATGAAGAAGAGCAGACACACCCATACGGAAGGCTCGCATAGCCTTGGGCCAGGCCTTCCCGTTGAAGATGGATTTCAGGCCTCCAAATGATGCACCGACAAGCTCCTCCACACCTGTTGAATTCATCAGTTGTCCGATTGAGCAGATGAATGACATGAGAGTGTGCATCATCCCAGGTCTGAGAACCACTGATGACCATCGCTGCAGATCACTCCACTTGATCAGGCAAGCGATCACGTACAGCTGCATGTCAAACGTGATATGACTGTGGCTCATGCCAAGCTGCCTCAGTGATGTGTCTAAGTAGGCAATGGTACTGAGCACTGTATCAGGGTGGGCAGGGGGCGAGTCAAGCAGTGGTCCAAAGACACTTATCGTCTTCAGCTTTGGAGCACTGTCATCAGATCTTGCACAACATTGTAGGCTGCCCAGTCCAGGGGAAGAGGGAAGAGTGGAGCTGCGAGAGCCAAGCAGCATCCTTCTTCTGTGCTCTTGAAACACTCTGTTTGATGGCATCTTGGAAAGCATCAGTTCTTGGGACTTCTTTCAGAGCTGGTGGAGTCATGTTGGGTGAAAAAAAATCCACGGCTTTTACATCCCTTTTTTCACATGAAATTTTGATCGCAGGAAATTTTTTATAAGAACACTCACGGAAAGCATATCTGTCTAAGTGTATTATGTCCAAATTTCATACAGATCCTTCAAATAGTTTGCTCACATGAAGCATTCAAACGGAGCAACAGAGCGAAACAGAAATTTCAGTGTCCCAGGCCTATCTTTGATAGGGTTAATGCTATTAATGCGAATTTTGCTAATTGCCCAACATATGCAAGTTAGCATCCGGCAGTTTCTAAGTGCTGGGGACCCATACTGTACATTTCTAACTTAAAACGTTGGGGTACTCAACATTTCCGGGTTCACAAGAGGGCTCTATAGGCTTGGCAAGTAGACTATAAGGAGGCCAAGACGAAGAACAGAAGGGATGCAATAGGATGCTATGGAATGATAGACCACCTGTTATTAAACAAGACCATACTTGAAGTTGCAATACAAGAAGAACTAAATTATCTTCAGCATGGATAGACGACAAAAAAGCTTTTCAGAGTGCCCCACATCCATGCATAATGAAATGCCATCATTTGTACAAGATCAACCCCCAAATAATCAAACTGATAAAGAAAGCAATGGAGCTTTGGAATACCACATTGATATTACAGCATTCGGTTGGAAAGATCACAATACGAGGAGTTAAGATACATCGAGGAATCTTACAGGTAAACAGCCTCTCACCCCTCCTGTTTTGCCTGGCCTTGGACCCACTGAACAACCTCATGAATGAGCAAGGATATGGATACACCCTGGCATCAAATAAGAGAACGTCCAAAGAGATTTTATAAAGGTGAAACATCTGCAGTACTTTACAATTTGCTTGGATGATTTCAAACTCTGAGAAATTTTTTTTTTTTATTATTTGCTTTTAATCCAAGATGGCTGCCACACCACGTGACCTATGACGTCACAATTATCATAAAACCATTCTGCATGTTTGTCACTCCTACCCTGAAAGTTTGGTCTCAATCCGACACATGGTTGCTGAGAAAAACGAGGTTTAACACGGACAGACAGACGTACTGACGGACAACCCGAAAACATAATGCCTCCGGCAACTCTGTCGGCGAAGGCATAAAAATCAATGCATCCCGAGAATGTACCTGCCGAGACGAGAGGGAGATAGCGACCTAATGGAGCTCAACCAAGTGCACAGACTGAGTGGACCCGCAGGCAATGTTGTATGACATGCGTACATGCAGGCAATGTTGCTAAACAAGTGGACCCGCAGGCAATGTTGCTTGGCAAGTGGACCCGCAGGCAATGTTGCTAGACAAATGGACCCACAGGCAATGTTGCTAGACAAATGGACCCACAGGCAATGTTGCTAGACAAGCGGACCCGCAGGCAATGTTGCTAGACAAGTGGACATGTAGGCAATGTTGCTAGACAAGTGGACCTGCATGCAATATTGCTGGACAAGTGGACCCGCAGGCAATGTTGCCAGACAAGTGGACCCGCAGGCAATGTTGCCAGACAAGTGGACCCGCAGGCAATGCTGCTGGACAAGTAGACCCGCAGGCAATGTTGCCAGACAAGTGGACCCGCAGGCAATGTTGCTAGACAAGTGGACCCGCAGGCAATGTTGCTGGACAAGTGGAATCGCAGGCAATGTTGCAAGACAAGTGGGCCGGCAGGCAATGTTGCTGGACAAGTGGACCCGCAGGCAATGTTGCTAGACAAGTGGACCCGCAGGCAATGTTGCTAGACAAGTGGACAGGCAGGCAATGTTGCTCAACAAGTGGACCCGCAGGCAATGTTGCTGGACAAGTGGACCCGCAGGCAATGTTGCTGGACAAGTGGACCCGCAGGCAATGTTGCCAGACAAGTGGACCCACAGGCAATGTTGCTAGACAAGTGGACCCGCAGGCAATGTTGCTAGACAAGCGGACATGTTGGCAATGTTGTTAGACAAGTGGACCCGCAGGCAATGTTGCTGGACAAGTGGACCCGCAGGCAATGTTGCTAGACAAGCGGACATGGAGGCAATGTTGCGAGACAAGTGGACCCGTAGGCAATGTTGCTAGACAAGTGGACCCACAGGCAATGTTGCTAGACAAGTGGACCCGCAGGCAATGTTGCTGGACAAGTGGACCCGCAGGCAATGTTGCGTGACAATCGGACCCGCATGCAATGTTTCTGGACAAGTGGACACACAGGCAATGTTGCTAGACAAGCGGACATGAAGGCAATGTTGCTGGACAAGTGGACCCGCAGGCAATGTTGCATGATAAGCGGACCCGCAGGCAATGTTGCTAGACAAGTGGACCCGCAGGCAATGTTGCTGGACAAGTGGACCCGCAGGCAATGTTGCGAGACAATTGGACCCGCAGGCAATGTTGCATGACAAGCGGACATGAAGGCAATGTTGCTGGACAAGTGGACCCGAAGGCAATGTTGCATGACAATCAGACCCGCATGCAATGTTGCTAGACAAGTGGACCCGCAGGCAATGTTGCTGGACAAGTGGACCCGCAGGCAATGTTGCTAGACAAGTGGACCCACAGGCAATGTTGCTAGATAAGTGGACCCGAAGGCAATGTTGCATGACAAGCGGACCTGCAGGCAATGTTGCTAGATAAGTGGACCCGAAGGCAATGTTGCATGACAATCGGACCCGCATGCAATGTTTCTGGACAAGTGGACCCACAGGCAATGTTGCTAGACAAGCGGACATGAAGGCAATGTTGCTGGACAAGTGGACCCGCAGGCAATGTTGCATGACAAGCGGACCCGCAGGCAATGTTGCTAGACAAGTGGACCCGCAGGCAATGTTGCTGGACAAGTGGACCCGCAGGCAATGTTGCATGACAATCGGACCCGCATGCAATGTTTCTGGACAAGTGGACCCACAGGCAATGTTGCTAGACAAGCGGACATGAAGGCAATGTTGCTGGACAAGTGGACCCACAGGCAATGTTGCATGACAAGCGGACCCGCAGGCAATGTTGCAAGACAAGTGGACCCGCAGGCAATGTTGCTGGACAAGTGGACCCGCAGGCAATGTTGCGAGACAATTGGACCCGCAGGCAATGTTGCATGACAAACGGACATGAAGGCAATGTTGCTGGACAAGTGGACCCGAAGGCAATGTTGCATGACAAGCAGACCTGCAGGTAATGTTGCGTGAAAGTTCTCATCGGATATGGTGAAATTATTTTTTATTATACAAGTGTAAATATTATCAAAAAGAAACACGTCGTGCAGAGCACAAAACTTGCAAAATCCACCCCCACCCACCTCCAAAAAAATGTTGCCATGGATACATCAAATTGGCCATTTCGTTAAGATTTAAATTGACAATCTTAATCAAACCTTGGTTCAATCGGATGAAGATTGATAATTTGTCCAGATGAAAATTGATGATTTTAGAAGTTTGATGTTAAGTTGACCTTTAGACCTCAAAAATAGTTGTTTTTCCAATTTTGTGACTCAATATCCAAATGCTGTTCAACTTTCAAGTCAATTGGATGAAAAATGGCAATTTTAGAAATTTGACCTCAAAATCAAAAAGCTTCTCAGTTGTGACGACCTCTGCAACTTGATAAAGTTTCATGAAGATCGGTTCCGCGATTGACAGACAAACACAGAATAATGCACAAGACCAATCAATATACCAGAAGAATTTTCGATTTTGCAAGTAATAACAGGAAAGAGCAATCAGAGATTGCAAAACCCTCGCCAGGATGTGTTTTCAGTGGTTTTTCAGGCTTTCGTGTTAAAACAAATATAGCGGCCGAACCACGTGACTGATGACGTCATCGTTATTATTTTTTCTCCACCAATTTTTTCCGAGATTATGCTCAAGAAATTTCACCTTGATCGGATGAAGTTTTGTACTTGTCGAATTATGACGTCATAATGGAGGCACCTAAAACATCATCATTAACATATTTTATTCTCCATTGAGAGTTCTTTACAATGAGCCATGTCTCAATTTTTTATACTAGGGCATGCCCGTACTATATATATAGGACGTGCCCGTAAGTGCGTGATGTTACCGTACAATGAATGTATCGTCCCGACGCCGCAGCTCGGATGGCGCTGCAGTTAATCGGGCCCCCAAATTCCTCATCGACGATAACTAAACAATATATTATATGAATCGCACCGTACATACCTCCTTCTAGATCTTGTTCTTGTCTTGATATGCTCACTCTATCACGACTGAGTCCTCCCAGCTCCTCCAAATGGCGCCCGCTAGCCGCTACCCGCTACGTAAGTCCGGAAGTGACGTCCTCATTTGACTGTCCGGAAGGTCGCAAATCGCAGTTACGATGAATCGCAAATTAGTTTTAATTAGTTTTAAAACATAGTTTAACGGCAACATAGTTTGCCGACGGGAAATAAATGAATACGCTCTCAAATGTGCCATCCGAGGCAGAGTCTGTTCGCCACGTTCGGCACACGTGATAGCTCGCTGCTCTCTGATTGGTTGAATCGTTTTTTGGACATAGCTCGGTAACTACTTCTGCGATTAATTTAAAACCTTGAAAAGGCACATCCTCGGGTCCCCAGCAATATACCTGGCAAGTTTAAAGTATATCGGACCGGTAGTTGTCGAGAAACAGCGGTCACAGACATACAAACATACAAACAAACATACACACAGAGATTAGTGGAATTATAGATAGATTCAGCACTTTCGGAGATACAGTATAGAGGTGCAAAGTTTTTCGGTTTTTCCAAGATGGCGGCCGAACCACGTGACCTATGACGTCATAAGTATCATAAATTATACAGGTGGAGTTGCACCTGTGGTGACAATTTCCTGTCAATCGGACCAACGGTTGAAGAGAAAATCATATTTATTCTGTGTGGACAGACAGACAGACAGACAGACAGACAGACAGACAGACAGACAGACAAACAGACAGACAGACAAACAGACAGACAAACGTACTCAAATACAAAACCCTCTCCTCAGGCAAGGGTAGACATTTAATAAGGTTTACATGTGCCATTTCTATATTGCTTACATTGCATTGCACACCCAAGCCATTGGTAAACATAAATATAACGTTTTATAGAATTGTATGGGGGTCACAACACATCTGGACCACCGTGTTCAGCAGTCTCTTTCAAATGCAGCCAGGTGATACAAGCCACAACCTGTTACCTGCTTGGCACACAGTATGCACGGTGTACACCACAATCACACCCCGTTTAAATCACCCAATTCCACACATGGTGGGAATAAAGGAAGTGAAAAGAATGTTAAAATCTCCGCCATATTTGCATGAATAACACCGTTTTAAAATGATGAAGATATCAAGTCGCAGGTAGAAGGCAAACGTTTAATATGAGGATGTATACGGGGTGGGTGGGTGGGGGAGGGGTGGATGTATACGGGGTGGGTGGGGGAGGGGTGGATGTATACGGGGTGGGTGGGGGAGGGGTGGATGTATACGGGGTGGGTGGGGGAGGGGTGCATGTATACGGGGTGGATGTATACGGGGTGGATGTATACGGGGTGGATGTATACGGGGTGGGTGGGGGAGGTGTGGATGTATACGGGGTGGGTGGGGGAGGAGTGGATGTATACGGGGTGGGTGGGGGAGGGGTGGATGTATACGGGGTGGGTGGGGGAGGGGTGGATGTATACGGGGTGGGTGGGGGAGGGGTGGATGTGTACAGGGTGGGTGGGCGAGGGGTGGATGTATACGGGATGGGTGGGGGAGGGGTGGATGTATGCGGGGTGGATGTATACGGGGTGGATGTATACGGGGTGGGTGGGGGAGGGGTGGATGCATACGGGGTGGGTGGGGGAGGGGTGGGTGTATACGGGGTGGGTGGGGGAGGGGTGGGTGGTGGAAGGGTGGATGTATACGGGATGGGTGGGGGAGGGGTGGATGTATGCAGGGTGGATGTATACGGGGTGGATGTATACGGGGTGGGTGGGGGGAGGGGTGGATGTATACGGTGTGTGTGGGGGAGGGGTGGATGTATACGGGGTGGGTGGGGGAGAGGTGGATGTATATGGGATGGGTGGATGTATACGGGATGGGTGGGGGAGGGGTGGATGTATACGGGAGGGGTGGATGTATACGGGGTGGATGTATACAGGGTGGGTGGGGGAGGGGTGGATGTATACAGGGTGGGTGGGGGAGGGGTGGATGTATACGGGATGGGTGGGGGAGGGGTGGATGTATACGGGGTGGGTGGGGGAGGGGTGGATGTATACGGGATGGGTGGGGGAGGGGTGGATGTATACGGGGTGGGTGGGGGAGGTGTGGATGTATACGGGGTGGGTGGGAGAGGGGTGGGTGGGGGCATTGCCGCTATGTTTATTTTTTCGCAGGATGATGAACTTGCATGTTTTGGCGAATCCGGAATTCAGAAAAAGGAGATTGCGCCCCTTCGCGGCAGACGTGAAGCGTCGTGGAGGAGTTTTGACTTTACGGCCAAGGTGTGTTTTTCGACTTACTTGGTACGTTGGTTTGTTGGTTCGATATATATTCTCGGCGTTGAACACAAACACAATCTGTGTGTAATCGAATATAATGTAAAACCGTGATAATGTCACCGTCTCCACGAGCTCATGGGAGTCTTGAACATTTTTTTTTTGTTCTTCAGACTTCAGTGTTTATTACAAGATGAGGCGCGACGATGTTAACGTTGATTCACGAAGGGTCTGCATTAATATAATGTTTTGTTCACGTCGCTTTGCCTCTTAATGTGGAGAATGTTAATTTATAAAACATTTCCTCGATCACGATGGAATCCTGATGAACGTTTTCAACACTAAACGCCCGAGGAACCAGCGCTCCTGGTTTGTTCTTTCCACACACCTCAAGGTTTCACCCACAGAGTGCTGCTTTTACTGGTTAGTCGGTCAGAAATGCTTTTTTGGCATCGCCTTTTCTCCACCAATTTAAGTAAAGCTTTCGTAAGTTACCCCGATTATTATACATTATAAGGCTTATGATTCGTTATTTGGGTGACGTCAGTTGAAATTGATTTACATACAAATGTCCCGGTCGTGGTTTGACACCCTTTATTACGGGTGTGGGGTCGTTTCAGCAGGGAGGGTCCGACACCCTTTATTGATTAAACACTTGAGGTAAATCCTCCATTCTCCCTCAAAAGGGCCCATCTATTTATTATGTACGCGTGTCCGGGGGAACGGTGTTGGGGTCGTTCCGGTGCAGGCAATGGGGGTGCATGTGAACAAATACACTTGGGGGTGGGGGTCATTTCACCAGGGAGGGGCTGGCCCCTTCCCTGAAATTGGGGGTGGGGTCGTTTCAGCAGGGAGGGGCTGTCCCAATCCCATAAAGTGTGTTTGTGGTTGTTTCAACAGGGAGGGGCTGTCCCCGTCCCATAAAGTGGAGAGGAGGGAGGGAGGGGGGTGTTATTTTGAATTTCTACTCTTTGAGAATTTTTGACGTATTTTCTTACCATACACACATCCCATAAAGATGGGCCTGTTAGTTTCAAGGATGATAATTGTTTTCCGCAAGATATGAAAAATATTCAAGATTTTGAAATAAGGATTTTTTTTGGTTTTTACAGTGAGCCCAACATGCTTATTATTTCCATAAGAAATTGTTTTTTAGGGGGTTCTCTCTGCGTTACCTGTTGCATTCATTCCTGGTTCTGCAGTGCCTGCTGGAGAGTACCGTTGAAGTCGGTTTCCCCACACTCACCACCAGCAAGCTATAGGTCTTAACGCAGGTGCAGTGCCCTGGGAGATTCTCTCATCACCTGGCGCAGTATCGTGGGTCCCCTTCTCTGTGAGTTCACGACTGGAGCAGCACTGAACACGGGATTCCGGGAGGCCTTTCGAAGGTCACTCGTTTGCACTGTCCATGCCACTGGGAACGCTCCTTGTTTGCAAATTTCCCTGAAGCCCCTCACCTCCTCTTTTCTGTTACTGTGGGCCACAGTCATTCATCTGGGGCACTCCCATCTGACAACATTTTCCCACTTGTTTTTGCTTTTTCACCCAGGGGGGCCCTCGTCGTTTTTTGGCGCTACCCTTCCGACTTGGTGTTCATAAAACATTCCACACTTAGTCAAGGCTGGTGTAAGAGCTAACACATAGAACATATCATAAAGGGGGTGTTTGTGTGTGTGTGTGTGAGAGAGAGAGATAGTGACAGAGACAGACACCAGCAGATAACAGGAACATCGGGAGATGTGTGGAATGGAGAGGCTTGGGGCGGGCTATACGGGATAAACAAATGGACACGACAGGAACTTTAAGGAAAGAAAACGGAATTTGACGAAGGTGGATTTGGGGTGTATTAACTGGGCAGAAAAAGATCAAGGATTTGGATGGGGGAAGATAGGAGATGGTGGTAAACAGCTGTTTTGAAGACTTGGAGGAAGGAGAGGGATTGAAGAGAGTGTGGGAGTTTGTTCCAGAGGCAGGAGTAAAGAGGAATGAAGGAGTGAAGGTGAGCAGAGAGTCTTGATTTTGGCAGTTTAACCATCAGAGGGTTTCTGGCAGATCTTGTGCGACCTGTAGGAATATTTGAGGGACAGAGCCCAGAGAGAGCTGGGGGAGCAAGGCCAGAGAGGAGTCGGTAGAAGACAGAAAGACCACCAACCTGCCTGCGGTGAGTAAGTGAACGGCCCTCGGAGTTAGCTTCATCGAGGGAGATTCCAATGATTCTGAATGCTTTGGTTTCAACAGCATGAAGCCGAGCGAGATGTGAGGCAGGTGCACCAGCGCAGAGGGGAGAGCAGTATTCCATTGAGCTGCGGATGAAAGCTTTGTTTGTGGTGAAGAGCTCTGAAGTGCCCAGAAAGGACTTCACATGATGAAGGATGTCCAGACAGCGACTGGCTTTGGAGGCCAGCTTGGAAATGTGGTTTTCCCAGGAAAGAGCATGGCAGATAGTGAGACCCAAAAGCTTGAGTTACAGAATTTCTTCAAGAGGATTATTGAGAAAGTAGATGGGAGGGTTGTCCAGACGTTCTTTTTGGAGATACAAAGTGAAAGTGTGAGGTTTGTCAGGATTGAAAGACATGCTCCACGTGGTTGACCAGTTTGTGATTTTGTCCAGGTCTGCAGAGATTGAAGAGGCTGCTGCCTGCCGATCTGAGGGATGAGGCATGGAGCGGCAGAGAGTGGAGTCATCAGCAAAGAGATATAGAGGATTTTCCAGCGTCAGAAAGATCATCAATGAAGACCAAAAAAAGCCCAGGGCCCAGAACACTGCCTTGATTTGTCACATGGTCACAGATTGATTAACTGCAATATGTTCAAAAATTACATAACACAATCTTTTTCGGAATTTGTGTTGCATAACGCTTGATTATATAACATAACATTTGATGATATAACATACTGCTTGATTATATAACATAACCCTTGGTTACCGTGCATGCTGATGTACTGTGCGTTCTGATGGGCTTGATTAAAGCTTATTATTATTCGACATGTGAAAGTCAATAAAAAAAATTATGCTAAATTAAAAAGGCAATGTTGGAATGACAAACTACAGTCTAATAAATGTCCTAAACAAGATGGGGATGATGTTGGTTTGGAGAGTAGCTCACAGTATTGCCATCGCATAACAATCCCAACATTACTGCCTCATTTATACTTCATCAGTTATTGCTTCAAGCTTCTACAAACACTCCACTGGTTACACCAGTACTTGATTACTCCTGTAGTGCAGCCACACACTGACAACAACAACAACAACCACCTGGACTCTACAAATTAGCAGATGAGTACAATGTTATAATATCAGTACATGATCAGCAACTTCTTACAAATGCATGAACATCTCCAATAACAGCATTCTATAATTATCTCCATTTGTGATTGGTTACTCCAAGTTGATAAAAAAGAAAAGTAGGAAAGACAACTGAAGCTGCAAGAAGTCCCTGAAATTATATAGGAGCTTCTTATACTTTTGCAGAAATGAACTATAGGAGCTTCTAATACTCTTAGCTCGGCCTATCTCGAGACAATAGTCTTGAGGCAGTGATGGAGGGATTGTTATGTGATGGCAATACTGTTAGCTACTCTCTAAGTCTAAACCAACATCATCCCTATCTTGTTTAGGACCTTTTTTTAGACTGTAGTTTGTCATCCCTACATTGCCTTTTTAATTTAGCATAAATTTTTTTATTCACTTGTTTCTGTAATTTTATATAATGTGGAATAACACAATGGAATATGGTACTCAGAGGATACCCAATCTTGGAGCAAAAGTGCCAAGATATCTTATTCAGCAAAGTCAAACACTGCACATGTTCCTATATTGTTTTACGTAACCCTGACTGTATCTTGCAGCTCTGTCTTATTGCTCGTTTCTCAAAGAGTAATGTCTTCATCCAGCCTCAACCCACACAATGACCTGCACTCAGAAATGCTCAAAATAACTGATGTGGTTTCCCTTTAACCAATAGGGCTGGGACAGAGGGTAGGGACGGAGCCTATGTAAATTAATTGACCATAGACCATTCCAGGCGATGCAGTATGCCAAAACAAAGATGAAAGGAACACTAAATGTCAGTTCAAATATTTATTACACTCGGGGGCCTGTTCGTCCATTGGACCAAATTTTAATTGGGGACTTTTGGATCTTCTGGGACTTTTAGGTCTTTGGGGACTTTTGAGTCATCAGGGTCATCTGGGTCTTTTTGGTCCTTGGGGACTTTTGGGTGAACTGGGTATTTTGGGTCATCAAGGACTTTTGGGTCATCTGGGTGTTTTTGGTCCTCAAGGGTCTTTTGGGTCCTCGGGGACATATGATTAGATTTTTCGGGGTCTGTCATCGTGAATAACAATCGAGCCAACCCAATGGAAATCTTATGCCACAAACCCGGGCAGTGTATGATCAGTGGAGGCTTACAGGCCTAATGTGTTTGGACCACCAAAACACCAAGATGGCGTCCATATAATTTTAACTTGTGCTATAGAGGGTGGAGTCAAGCGACAGATGTGGGTGTGGTCTGGCAGCTGTTTGACCAATGGTTGCACATTTCAGAAATCGATCCTTAACAAGAACCCCAACAACAACAGCAATGGGAAGCTCTTGTAGACCTGCAACATGTTGCAGGTAAAAATGTAGACAATGTTCTTCGGCCAAAAAGAACAACACATTGAGTGAGCTCAGGTATTTCAAGTTACAGTTTGGTGAGGGTGGATATTTTGTGATGATGCAAGCATGTAAACGGCGGTAAAACAATGATAATAAAGTAAAAATAACAATAATCCAAAGACAAAGCTGCATTGTGATGTTGCTTATGTGATTGTTTGTCCACCAGAACTGGACAGACGTAGAGCCATGGCCTCCAAAAATCTCCGCCGAGCTGGTTTGCCCGCTGAACTGTGTTCACGACTGGCAAAGCAACAGGTTGTGACCTGCCAGGTGTGACTTGCTTATCTCCCTTCACCCTCCAATTTCTTCCTTCTATTATGGACCTTCTGATGGTATTTTATTTGATACTGAAAAAGGAACTGGGGTTAGGGTTAGATAGTAACTGATAAGTTGAATTTGTGTTGTGGGCACATGTGGATCAATGCAATTGCCCAGGGCCCCATGCTGGGGGGGGGGGGGGGGAGGGGGGGGTTGAAGGAGGGAGAATTAGGGTGCAAACTTGAATGTTTGCTTAAGGCACCCTGGCTGGTGGCGGTGATATACTGTATGATTCCCTCAAAAGTAAATCCGAAAATGAAGCAGCAGTGTCGGCAGCAGTAGCGGTAACGTTCGGGCTAACAGGTAAGAACATTTCGACCGCATTGTTTCCGAGTTATAGGTAGAGTATGTTGTTTTTTGAGACCATCACAATGCACTCACACTGAGATGCCAAATTAATGTAGAGTTATTACATTCCGATTGTAATATTAATTTCCTTTTTTTATTGTGATAGCTCCATGTTTTCTGCATTGTTTTGGTGAATATTGGAGAATAGAGTAAAGTTAAAATCACAATCTGCGGTGCATTATTGGAGGAACATGCATTGTGAAAATTGGGCGTTTTATCCTTGTTCAGAATGGGTTGGGTAGGGATAAAGGAGGTGTGGGGACCTATTTTTAACTTTTGACAGGGCCCCAAAATCACTAAGACCACCCCTGCTGACCTGACCGGTTGATGACTCTTCAACAGAGACCGAATTGCAGGAGCAAACTGATTTTTGTCGAAAGACTCGGCATGTACATGGAATTGTTTCCAACAGCTATGATTTGTTTATTTGTAATCAAATATTGAACTTGAAGTATGAATGTTTCTGAAAATAAGGTGGCGTAAAAGAGACAGCGGGAAGCTTCCGGAAAAAATTCTTTTTTACAACTTTTAAAATCTTCATTTTATTTCAATTGAATTATAGACTTGAACACTGTAGAACACAAATCGCCTTTTAGTGCTTTCAAAAAAACCTTCCATTTAGCAGTACTTGCACAAAATATTATGGCATTTTACATCACGACCAATCAAATTTTCCGCTCGTCAACCCCGTCCATGTCCTTGTTTCTCAAGACTACGCGAGGTAAGGTGTTCTGTGAACTCTGTATTTGTTTTGTTTTTTCTTGAATCGTGGTTTCAGTCGCATCAGTATGGCAAATTTCAATTTTCTCACCTCCCACAGAAAGCACTAAATATGTATTTATACCGGTGACTGGTTAGAAAGAGCTTTAAATATTTGATATTGTGGAATTCATTGTTGGAATTTTTTTTTTCTTATTCAATTCTCCCCACCCTCCTCGAGGATTTTCTAACATTGTCTCCACTGGATCTACTGAGGATGACTGGGAGGAGTTATGAGGATTTATCACAGCTGATGATGACTATCAGCAAGCACTGTTGTCCGAAAACTACCACTGTAAGTTTTTTAAAATATTCTTTATGAAATTTCACGCGCCACAAAGTAAAAGCCACTCAAAGGTGGGGGCGACACAAAGGAGAGTATTTATATTAAAGAGACATTTACACAAAAACACCCGCTCCCTTCGGCTGGGAAGGGGTAAAGGGTGGGGAAATAATGGGGAAGGAGGGGCAAATATAATTTGTGCCCTGATTAATAACCCCCCCTTTCACTATGTGGGTGTGCAGGCAAACTTCATGTCCTCCCTCCCCCCCCCCCCCCTCACAAAGAACGGGGGGGGGGGGAAGAGGGGAGGGAGGATTGGGCCTGTGCCCATGAGCTGACCCTGGTACTATCAACGTGCAAATTTTGGTGGAAATCAGCCCAGCCATGTTTTCTTCTATAATTTTAGACAAACACACATGCATACATAGAATTGCCTTATTTAATATAGTAGGATTCCTCTTGAACTGAGGTATGTTAGGATTGAGGGGGAAGCAGGATGCCTGTGAAGAGTTCCAAAGGGGTGCAGTACGGGGAAATAAATTAGAAGAGTGGCTGTCTGGTTTGTGGATTGTCTTCGTCCTCGAGACAGATACTACAGTGAGAGCAGAGATGGGAAGAAGCTGCCAAACGTGTAGAGTAACTAAAAGTACGCTCAGGTGGAACAACCTGTGATTCGACCCTCAAGATCACATTCCGTAAAATTATCTGGGGAAAAGGCTCAAATAACATACAGAGCAGTGGATTGAAAGGTTCCAGGGACGATGTAACTCCTGTCCCACCAGATTGGCAGCACGTCGCTGGATTATATAAAGGAGAGAGGTGAGAGGCATCAGCCCAAATATGGCAACAACACTCCATGACGGGTCGTATGGTGGCCTTGTATGGATAGGGCATGGCAGCTGGAGGATTGAATCGCCGAGCACGGAATAAGCCGCCAAGGCAATGAGAGGCTCCTTTAGTTATACCAGAGATGCATTTTTCCCATCTGAAGTTTGAGCTGATGTCCAATCCACGAAGACGGATACATACCAAGGAGTTCCTGCAAAGGTGAATAATCCATAGACATGGTTGGAAAATTGGGTGATCTCGAGCTGCACACAGACAGCAAGTGAATCTTATTTTGGTTGAAAGTAATGAGCCAATCATTTCCCCAGTTAATCACACTCTCTCGTTCCTGATTAAGGGTGGCACTGGCCTGAACACGGGATGGAGGAGACATGCATGGTTCCTGGATATGTAGTATACTCGTACAGTGTTGAATCATCTGTGTAAATGGCTAACTGTGCAAGAATACAACCAGGCAGGTCATTCATAGACAACAAGAACAATGGAGGACACAACCCAGAACCGGGGATGACTGTCACTCGTGTACCACAGAGATCTTTTTGATTTACAAGGAAGTCAGAAATTGTCGGAAGAAATTTTCCAGAGATGACACACGATTTTAGCTTATAGATCAGTTGTCCAGAAATGCCCTTGTGCCACGCTTTGTCAAAAGCTGTCAAGATGTCGAGAGCATCAACCCTAACATCACCACGATGATCCAAAGCCCGATTCACATGTTCATTAATTAGGGATAGAACATCACCAGTAGATATTGAATGTCGGAAGCCACGCCGGGCATCACTTGAGAGGTTGTGGGTTTCCAGATGACTTGTGAGTTGCAGTTTCATCTGGGATTCAAACAAATTGCTCATAATGCGTAAAAGGCGAATATGTCGATAGTTGGAAGGAGCCGATTTCTCATCGGAGCCTTTAAAGATAGGGACTACAAAAGCCTGCTTTTAGCTGGGTGGAAGCACAGATAAGCGATACAATTTTGAGAGAACAGAAGACAGTTCAGGTGAACACATCTTCAAAGCAATTTCAGAGATTCCATCTGGTCCAGCAGCTTTTGAGATGTCAAGCCCTTGAATAATCTTCGCAACTTTCCTGGGTGTGATGATAATAGTGGACAAACTGGTGTGAACACGGGAAGGACAAGCAGGCAATGGGTGTCCGTGGTCTGCATATGTGGAGTTTGCAGCAGAATGCTCAGAAAAGATGTTGACTTCATCAATAGGAGAGGTTAGCACTTCAGGGCCATTGAAGAGGGCAAGAATCAATGATCGATTATGGATGAGAATGCTGTTCACAATTCTCCAAAAATCTCTGGATCTTACCTGTTGAATTGAGGTAGAATCACACACAGATTCTGCATACTGTTGCTTAGGCCTCAGTCACACTGGATCGTACGATTTCTGGATCGTGCGATTGATGGCAATCTGGCCGAGGTACGACCAATCGTCAATGTTTGCTACGCTCTCCATTTGCGATCGCAAACAGCGATTGCTCTTAGGACTTATGGTAGGTCATCGTACGATTAGTGGTACGCGTGGTCGTGCGATCACCAACGATTGGAGAAGATCGATCGCAAGATCAATCATAGGTAATCGTGCGACGAGTGGTGGCGACCTGCGACCGCTCACACGATCGATCGCAGCCAGTCGCAGCCAGTCGCAGCCAGTCACAGCCAGTCGTGAGTTCGATTCCCAACGCAGCTATAAAATGTCACAAATGTGTTTACGATCCCTCAGATGGACGTTAAACGGACGTGCCGTCTGCCGACGTTCGTTTGTGGACGTTAAAGACCCCAAGATGTTCTTCGCGAAGAGTCGGCGAGCTATCGCAGGCACCCTCAACAAATTACAAATCCTTGCCCTGACTAGTGGAACGTCAGGCCTGGCCAATCGGTTCGTGACAAACTCAGACCAAGCTTTCCCCGGCCGACCCCTCAAGAAAGGTGGGCTAATGAAGAAGAAGTCACAGGAAGAAGATCGTGTTGAAGAATAGAATGACATCCTGTATTAAATATTTATTTATATCATGTTAAAGTTAAAAGATTCTGATGTGCAGTCCCATACTCCATACTGTATGACAAAGACTCCGTCCTACCGAAACAGTTTCTTGACAATCGTCACACTGTACTGGTGGTTTGCCATTGCATTCCCAGAAGTATTTCGGACAGGAATTTGTACTTTATTCAGGATTCCGGTGATGGCTCGCCTCCTCTTCGTGAAGGACACCGTGGCGTGGGGTCTACCAACTAACGCCAGCAGACGGGATTCCCGTTTAACGTCGATCCTGGAAATGATGATTCACACTGCCTATGAATCACCACGATGCCACTTTATAGCTTGGTTGGGATTCGAACCCAGGGTAGACAGCTTGGAGCCGAGTTTGTGTACCTGCCAGCCCTTGTTTAAGAATTAAGCGATTTAAATCAAAACATCGGACCGAATTTACTAAAGTCGTTTAGTGAGCGTCTTGTCAACACACGTCGAACCATTAAACACTGACAAAAACATTGTTGTACACGCACAGCAAAACACGCCGAACACACGCGAATGGTATAAAATAATATAATATCACATAATAATATAATATTATAGTATAATGGTCCAAATATACTGGTCTGCGAGCTAAAGACTGGTGTTACCACCAATCGTAAGGTCGTGCAACCAGTCAGGACAGGCCGTGACTGGTCGCACTACCGATCGTGAGGTCGTACGACAGGTGGCACCACCAATCGTCGGGTGGCAGGACCAGTAGCACGACCAATCGTGCGACTACTTGACCCTTAATCATGCACGACTGGTGGTGCGTCCATGTGCGACTGGTGGTACGACCATGTAAGACCTGTCTACGACCTCTTACGATTTGGAATCGCAGGTCAGAAGTTTTGAACATGACCATCGACCTTGCTGCGACTGATTTTGCTCTGGCGATCACCCACGACCTCTGCGACCAGTCGCGCGCTCTTTCTACGATTTGCCCGCGATTCACAAAATTTTCGGTCGCAGCTAGGTCATAACCTGGTCGCAGGCCCAGTGTGACTGGGGCTTTAACATTCTCTAAGACTCATTTACAGTGTTTACTTGCAAGACGAAACAAGTGACGCGCCTCAATTGAGGCAACGCAATGATACTGATTGAACAAGGAGCTGATACTCCAGGCCCCCTGCCTTTTTTGTGATAGGCCGAATAGGTCTGTGTAAAATGAAAGCTAAATGTTGAACGGTTTTTGAAATAATGCATACACAAGCCAAGTTACTTCTCTCCTGATAAGGTGGAGAAGTTTTTGTCAAACCTCGACTCTGATTCTGCAACTGGACCAGACAGCATCAGCCCACGGGTCCTAAAATCCTGCTCTGCCGCTCTATCTCACCCTCTGTCTGTTCTCTTCACCCTCTCTTTTGCTCAAGGTCATCTGCTATCAACTGGGAAATCAGCAAACATTACCACTTTACACAAAAAAGGTGCAAAAACAGATCCTTGCAACTACAGACCAATCGGCCTGATCCCAATTATCAGCAAGGTCATGGAATCAATCATCACTTCTGACATCAAATTCTTCCTCTTCTCCAATGGCTTGATCTCTGATCATCAATTTGGATTCTGACCAGGTCATTCTACTTTGGACGTGATCCTTCTGCTGTCTCAACAATGGATGGAGGTCCTTAATGCCAAACAGGAAATCAGAGCTGTCTTCCTTGACATATCACTTGCCTTCGATACGGTTTGGCACCCCACTCTGCTCTCCAAACTCTCCTCCTATGGTATCCATGGAAATCTCCACACATGGCTTGCGGACTTCCTCTCTGGTCGTAGTCAACGTGTGGCCCTGAATGGATTTCTCTTATCTCCCCTTCTTGTTCAGGCTGGAGTTCCCCAAGGCAGTGTTCTGGGTCCTGTGCTTTTTCTGGTCTTCATCAATGATCTCTCCGACTCTCTGGAAAATCCTCTCTATCTCTTTGCTGATGACGACTCCACTCTCTGCCGCTCCATACCTCATCCCTCAGATCGGCAGTCTGCAGCCTCCTCACTCTCTGCAGACCTGGACAAAAATCACAGACTGGTCAAACAAGTGGAACATGTCTTTCAATCCTGACAAATCTCACACTCTCACTATGTCTCTCCGAAAAGACCGACTGGACAACCCTCCCATCTACTTTCTCAACAATCCTCTCCAAGAAGTTCTGTAACTCAAGCTTTTGGGTCTCACTATCTGCCATGATCTTTCCTGGGGAAACCACATTTCCAAGCTGGCCTCCAAAGCCAGTCGCCGACTGGGCATCATCCGTCGTGCGAAGTCCTTCCTTGGCACACTTGAGCTCCTCACCACATACAAGGCATTCATCCGCAGCTCAATGGAATACTGTTCTCCCCTCTGGGCTGGTGCTCCTTCCTCACACCTCGCTCGGCTTCACGCTGTTGAAACCAAAGCTTTCAGAATCATTGGAATCTCCCGCGATGAAGCTGGAACGAATTCAGGGGAGTTTATGCAATGGCGCGTCATCCGTCAGCCTGTCCGTCCGTCCATAAACACTTGCAACTTCTTCTCCGAAACCGCTGAAGGGATTTTGACCAAACTTGGCACAAATTATATTTGTTGGGTTGTAACTAAAGTTTGTTCACGGCATTAACAAAATCGGGGTCTAAGGCGGTTCCCCGGGGTCAAAGTGGATCCAGGTTTGACCCTCTAAAATAGGAATTTGCTTTTCCTCTGAAACTACACACACTATTTCGATGAAACTTGACCACAACCTTCATCACCCGTGATGTATCAAAGTTTGTTTCTGGCACAAAAAAAAAATCTCAGTCTAAGGGTATCTACGGAGGGTCAAAGTGGGTCCATGTTTGAACCCCCAAAATAGGTATTTGCTTTCTTCTCTGAAACTACACACACAATTTCGATGAAACCTGACCACAACCTTCACCACCTGTGCTGTCCCAAAGTTTATTCGCGGCATTAAAAAAAATCTGCCTTTAGGGGCTTAAGGGGGGGTTGCCCCCCAAAATAAGTGTTTGCTTTCTTCTCAGAAACTACACACGCAATTTCGATGAAACTTCACCACAACCTTAATCACCCATGATGTACCAATTTTGTTCAAGGCATTAGAAAAATTGGGGTCTTCGGAGGTATATGGGGTTGGAGGAGGGGCGTGGGGTTTGCCCCCTAAAATAGGTTTTTTATTGTACATGTTGCCCTGTCTTCTAGCAACCATTGAAATTCGTTTAAAATGCCTTCAGTCGGTGCAGTATACTGTTTATTCTACCAGGTGAGTGCCAGGGGTATTGCCCCAATGTTTTTGTATACAGAGTCGAGGTTCGTGTAAGAGCTAACGCATTAAGCAGGAAAACGTGCATGGACATATAAAACATACGTACAATTAAGGGAGCGGAAGACAGGAGGGGGAGGGAGAGGAAAGCATACAAGCACAACAACAGTAGAGACCCAGGGACGTCAAAGGTTGAGCATGTGGTTTCACTTGGTCGATCGGTGAAAGGGTAAAGAAGCCCATGCCAACGTGGATCCACTCAGTAACTTCCTCTTCAGCTTCAGGTGGGTTGTGTCAAAGAATTGAGTTCCAGCGAACATCAGCAAGAAAATAACGTAAGCCATCCCTGTCAGCCTTGCTATATTGGAAGATGGTTCGATGGGCAGGATGAACAAAAGTTGATGGTGAGGAGTAAGAAGTGACATGTTCAGAGTTTCCGAGAGGGGGGGGGGGTGGGAGGACGATTTTTTTTACAGGACAATCCCTGGCTTTTGAGTACAAAAATAGATCGAGAAGATACCATGTTTACATCAAAAATTAGAGTCGGAGCTGAAATTCTGTGAGTAAGGTCCTGGGACATTGCAAAGTTAAAAGCACTGACACCAGGGGTATCTGTGCTGCAAGAGTGGACGAAATATTATTTGGTTACATCAAGAGCCCAAATGAGCCCCCAGCCAGAGCAGAGGCACACTGATGGCATCAAAATCAACCAGGAAGTAGATGCCTGGATCACTGTCAATGTATGACCATGGCAGTACAGGTACCCTGGCATTTTACACCCACTGATAGATCAGCCTCTCAATGCATTACCGTCGACTTTGGAATCCTGCCCTATCAGACACTCCTCGATAGAAAGATCACGACTGATCAATTACACTTCCTGTGTAATAAATAACTTTACCAGCTAAAGTGCATGTTGCTTACATTTCCCTATGTTATTAAAGCTTTTGTCATCGAATTTGACATACGAATGAAGATCATTGATTTTTGGACCTCACCGAAATTGGCAAGCCTGGTGTTGGCTTAGCGGTTAGGGTGCCGGCTTGGGATCCTAGGATCCTGAGTTTGAATCCCGGTCGATCGCTGAATTAACGCCAGGGGGGTTGACTCAGCCTGTCATCCTTCCGAGGTGGCAAATTGAGTACCAGCTTTCTGGGATGAATGATCCCGGTGTGTACCCCAATTTAGAATAGGTACACCGTATCCCTGCTCATCGTAAGAGGTGACTAGGGGTTGGCGTCAGGAAGGGCATCCGGCCATAAAAACTGCCTCAAAAAGGGATCCCTGAGGTCATGGGGCCTGCAAGGCTAACCCCCGCTTTAGCGGGGAAAATGGCCTTAAAACGATCATTCATTCATTTCTTTCAGCTTGTTAAAATTGGGTTGTTCTGTTTATCAAAGTAATTTGAACCCAGGATGGCTCATTATGTGGGGAACCCAGGTTGAAATCCCACACGCCATGTGCGTTTTTCCGTTGTCTACTCATGTCCTTTTCATCCACGTGAAAGTACACTCATGATATTTACCTCCTCTGTCGAAGGTGACCGGAGGTTATGTTTTCACCCTTGTCCGTTTGTTTTTTTGTTTGTCTGTCTGTGAGCCGGTTATCCCAAAAAGTTATGGACAAGAAAAAAATTGATTCTTCACCATTGAGAGATCGGGCGAAAACCGATATACCCTCAGACCCCACTATTCGTGGGGGGTACGTTCCTGGAAAATCCGCGAATAGCGAAACCTGCGAATAGCGGGGCATTGCTTCAATGGAAAAAGGGGGGATAGGTTCCCGAGTCACAAAAATCCGCGAATAGAGAGAACCAAACGGTGAATATAAATAATATAATAACCACCTTTAGAGGCCATTTTTCCCCGCAAAGCGGGGGTTGGCCTTTTTCGGGAATCCGTGGTTGTTGTTGTTTTTCGGTCCCCTTTTTGAAGCAATGTTTTACGGCCGGATGCCCTTCCTGACGCCAACCCTTTTTGCCACCTTTAACGACAAACAGGGAATTACCAGTGAACTGGTACTCAATTAGCCGACCTCGGAAGGATGACAGGCTGAGTCAACCTGAGCTGAGTCAACGGGGGTGAATGGAGAGACAAAATCCGTGAATGGCGAGGTAAATCCCTCAATATCAACGATAATCCACGAAGGTTTTATAAATACCGTATGTGAAGCTAATGGCTCATGGTTTTTTTTTTAACCACTGAAAAACCACAAATTCGAGGAACACGGCCGCGAATAGGAAAACAACCGCGAATTTGCTGGGCACTTTTCCGTGTAGAGAGAAACAGGTCACATTTTATCACACGAATAGCGGAACCATGAATAGCGGGGTCCGACAGTATCGCACGATATCTCAAAAAGTTATGGACGAGTTATGACAAAACTTTGTGGACGAGTAGATTAGATGACAAAAACAAGCCGATTCGATTTTGGTTGAGGTCCGGATCCAGATCTGACCTATCAGTGGATACAAAACATGGAGTGTTCAGTGTTCAGCCTGGCGGAGGTATGCGCTCTACCGAGTGCCATTCTCGTTGCTGATATATTTGTCTGACTTGTGATTTCTGTGCAAGTTATTTTTGTTTTTATTGCAAAGGGAGTGCCGTTATTGACATTACATGTTTGTCCAAGGAAGTTTACTGATCAACTGTTTATATTTGTATTGTACATTACTTTTTAAAAACATGTTTTCAATGTCATCAGGCACTTGAAATAAAACAACAACACAAGCAGCAGTCTGCTTTTTTACCCACATCATTGGCGTCTCTGGATAATGCTCTGTGTGGAGGTCTTGCCTGCGGTTCAGTCACAGAGGTATGTAGTATGTCTTTGTCTAGCTGGAAAAATGAAGCCTGAATAATTTGGTTGATTTTCACCGATGACACTTAATATCGTAACTTCCAAACAGGTTTATTGTTGTTCACCCACATAGGTGTCAGGGCCACCGGGCTGTGGTAAGACGCAGCTCTGCATGATGCTGAGTGTACTGGCCACTCTTCCTATGAGAATGGGTGGCTTGGACAGCCCCGTCATATATATTGACACGGAAGGAGCCTTTTCACCATTGAGGTGAGCACGTTGTGGGATAACCATTCACTTCAGTTTTAATCGACTTTAGACCAAACCTTCTTGGTGTTTCCATATGCTTTGCCTTTATTGATCACTTCCTCTTGCAAGCAATCTTATCACCGCCACAGGTACGCATGCCCTCATTGCACAGCACTCTCCTTGAAATTAATCAATTTAAAAATATATATATTTCAAAAGCAAGAAAATTAACCCTTCCCCAGCCCACCTCTTTGAGTTTTCAGTGATTCCTTCCACCTCTGTGATTGCCAGTTAGTGGCTGTGGGTAACCGCCAACACATATGCAAAATTTGTTGGGCATTGGGCCCGCCGTTTTTATCTTCGCCACCTAAGGTGGACAGAGGTTACGTTTGTCATCCCTGTCTCTCTGTCTATTTATCTGTCAGTGAGCAGGATATCTCAGGAAGTTGTGCACGAATTCGGATGAAACTTACTGGACAGGTTTGTTTGTGTAACAACAAGGTCGAGTTGATTAGATTTTGGTGCAGATCTGGATTCGGATACGATAATTTCAAAAGTCATTCTTCACGATTGAGAGAGAAAGTGGCAAAAACTATATAGAGCACGACACTGCATTTCAAAATGGTATGGATGGGTTCGGACGAAACTTGGTGGACAGGTTGGGTGTGTGATGAGGACAAACTGATTCAATTTTGGTGAATATCCGGATTCTAGAATTGAAAAGTGATTCTTCACCATTGAGAGATAGGGGCAAAAATTATATGGAGCACGATACTTCAAAACGTCATTGATGGGTTATGACAAAACTTGGTGGATGAGTAGAGTCGGTGACAAGGGAGAAGCTGAATGGATTCTCGTTCAGGTCCGGATGCAGATCCGGCATATCGGTGGGATTTAAAAAGTAAACTGTTCATTTTGAGTGCCTACACACATGCACACAGATAATTTCCTTTTGGGATGTGTGGGGGGAGGGAGGAGGGAGGTTTGATGCCCATGACCTGACCCTGGGTACCCCCAGCACTCGTGAAAAATTTGGTGGAGATTGGTCAAGGGGTGTGGAGTTGTATAGAAGTCAAAGAAAAGTCTTCTCATATGCACACAGACTCATACTCACACAGACACTCGTACGCACACAGACACTCGTATGCACACAGACACTCGTACGCACACAGACACTCGTATGCACACAGACACTCGGAAGCACACAGACTCATACGCTCACAGACACGTATGCTTACAGACACTCGTACGCACACAGACACTCGTACGCACACAGACACTCGTACGCACACAGACACTCGTACGCACACAGACACTCGTACGCACACAGACACTCGTACGCACACAGACACTCGTACGCACACAGACACTCGTACGCACACAGACACTCGTACGCACACAGACACTCGTACGCACACAGACACTCGTACCCACGAAGACATTCAAACGCATACAGACACTCGTACGCACACAGACACTCGTACGCACACAGACGCATACGCACACAGACTCGTACGCACACAGACACTCGTACGCACACAGACACTAGTACGCACACAGACACTCGTACGCACACAGACACTCGTACGCACACAGACACTCGTACGAACACAGACACTCGTACGCACATAGACACTCGTACGCACACAGACACTCGTACGCACACAGACACTCGTACGCACACAGACACTCGTACGCACACAGACACTCGTACGCACACAGACACTCGTACGCACACAGACACTCGTACGCACACAGACACTCGTACGCACACAGACACTCGTACGCACACAGACACTCGTACGCACACAGACACTCGTACGCACACAGACACTCGTACGCACACAGACACTCGTACGCACACAGACACTCGTACGCACACAGACACTCGTACGCACACAGACACTCGTACGCACACAGACACTCGTACGCACACAGACACTCGTACGCACACAGACACTCGTACGCACACAGACACTCGTACACACACAGACACTCGTACGCACACAGACACTCGTACGCACACAGACACTCGTACGCACACAGACACTCGTACGCACACAGACACTCGTACGCACACAGACACTCGTACGCACACAGACACTCATACGCACACAGACACTCGTACGCACACAGACACTCGTACGCACACAGACACTCGTACGCACACAGACTCGTACGCACACAGACACTCGTACGCACACAGACACTCGTACACACACAGACACTCGTACACACACAGACACTCGAACACACACACACTCGTACACACAACTCACTCTTATACAGTCATGGCTAAAAATATTGGCACCCTTGCACTTCTTTCAAATAACTCACAATTTTCTCTTAAAATAAGATGAAATTGACAAAATTATTTGGTCTCCACAAATCTTTATTTCACTGTTAATATTACAGACCCTTTGTTTTTGATTCAGAACTTAATATATCCTTTTAAATAAGAAAATTCAAAAGAAATGGCATTGACAAAATTATTTATACCCTCGACTTAATATTTGCTAGCACAGACTTTGGACAAAATAACTGCAGTCAAGCACTTCCTATAGCCATGAATGAGCTTCCTCCACCTCCCTACTGGCAGTTTGGCCCACTTTTCGTGTGCAAACTGCTCCAGCTCTCCCAGATTTGAAGGGTGCCTTCTCCCAACTGCTGTTTTCAGATCTCCCACAGGTGTTCAATGGGATTTCGATCTGGACTCATTGCTGGCCACTTCAGTACAGTCCAGCGTTTTGTCTTGAACCATTCCTGGGTGCTTTTTGAAGTGTGTTTGGGGTCATTGTCCTGCTGCAAGACCCTTGACCTTTGACGGAGACCCAGCTTTCCGCCACTGGGTTGAACATTGCCCTCCAAAATGCCTTGCGGATGGTGCGAGTTGAAACTGTCATACCTTGTGTATGAAGGTCAGCTTCAATCTGTTTGACAGTTGATCCAGGTGCATTCTACACCAGTCGAACAATCCTTCGCTGCAATCTTCGATCAAGTTTTCTCTTGCGGCCACGTCCAAGGAGGTTATGAAATGTAATTATTTCTAACAACTTCTAAAAGGTTGTATAATATTGTCCGGGCCATTTTAGGATTTCTGTGTGGAATAATGTAAGATTTAGTAATGTGTTCAGCTTTTTTTTGTTTTGTTCCACTGCAAACATTGGGCATGCGGGTGTCTTCTGATACCTCAGGGAGATGGATGCCCCTGCCTTGCATAATCCTAGGTCACCTGTGGGCAAGGTGTAGTACCTGTCAGCCCCCCTTCCCAGGGTAACGGTCCATAGTCATGTGGCTCAAATGGCAGATGGCTCTGCACATCTGGTGGATGAGAGTCCAGTTGACTCCAACAGCACGGGCAGAAGAGGGTGAATTCCCCAACGGTCAGCAGAGAGACAGAGAGGAGTGGCGACCTCCTGTTTATACCACACACTTAATTATTTCTAACAACTTCTAAAAGGTGCCAATAATATTGTCCGGGCCATTTTAGGATTTCTGTGTGGAATAATCTAAGATTTAACAAATTTTTCAGCTTTTTTTTGTTCCGCTGCAAACCATAGAAATACATTTGCGAATACCAAAAGATTTTTTAAATTTCAATAATTTTCTGGAAGAAATGGTGCATTCTTTGAGCAAAGTGCAAGGGTTCCAATATTTTTGGCCATGGCTGTATGATGATGATGGAAGTCACGTCGAGTCCGACGAAGACTGTTGGATTATCATGTCCTGTGGTAAGCACGAGAATGCGCAGCGAGGCCACAGCCGCAGTTGCGCACGGTCTCCCTCACATGTCGCACTGGAATCTGGTTGATGCCGCTTGGTCTGGATTCTTTCTCCTCAAGCGAGCCTGGTGGATACGCTCACATCTCACTTTCTCAAAATTTCTGATGCCTTTGTTGACAATCCTTCTCCAAAACGAGCGATCTGTGGTCTGATGTTCCCACTTGGCCGGGTCAATATCGCAGCTTTTTCGTGTCGCGTTTGGACAATCCTTGGCGTGCTTTCTAGGTTTCCCAATGCCACGTTTTCCCACAGGCAGTTCCCCATAAAATAACTGTTTCGGGATCCTTAAATCGCTCATTCTTAAGAGGTAATCAGCCCATTGCAGTTGTTGTTTTTTGATGATGCTCTCCACCGATGGATTCAGACGACTCCACGACTGTATACAGTGTCATACATAGATATTTCCTTTTTTTCTCGCCTTGTTTTTTTCTTATCAATCCTTAATACTGACGTGTCTGATTTGGTAAATTGTCACCCAGAGATTTGCTTGCGTTTTGCCTTTAAACACACAGGTTTTACCTTTTTATGTCATAGGTTGATGGAGATTGCTCAGAAACGCTATTCCGAGTACTTTGCCTGTCAGGAAAGACTCCTTGAAATGACAGGCAGAGTACATTTGTACAGGGAGTTCAGCACACAACATATAATGGACAGGTAAAACATTGTGATATTTCGATCTGTGATGTTGCCCCATACCTAACTAATGCTATATACCATATCCTATTGAAACTTAAGGTTGGCCTGTTGGTGTTATTTATGATATTTTATTATTTATCTTTAAGCTTAAGGATAAGGATTTAAACTTAAGGATTTAAACTTAAGGATATTTATCTTTCTTGGGAAAACCACATTTCCAAGCTGGCCTCCAAAGCCAGTCGCCGACTGGGCATCCTCCGTCGTGCGAAGTCCTTCCTCGGCACACCTGAGCTCCTCACCACATACAAGGCTTTCATCCGCAGCTCAATGGAATACTGTTCTCCCCTATGGGCCGGTGCTCCTGCCTCACACCTAGCTCGGCTTCACGCTGTAGAAACCAAAGCTTTCAGAATTATTGGAATCTCCCGCGATGAAGCTATCTCTGAGGGCCTTTCACTCACTCACCGCAGGCAGGTAGGTGGTCTTTCTGTCTTCTACCGTCTCCTCTCCGGCCTTGCACCCCCAGCTCTCTCTGTGCTCTGTCCCCCAAATATTCCTACAGGTCGCACAAGATCTGCCAGCAACCCTCTGATGGTTAAACTGCCGAAATCTCGGCTCTCTGCTCACCTTCACTCTTTCATTCCTCTTTTCTCCCGCCTCTGGAACAAACTCCCTCACTCCCTTCAATCCCACTCCTCCCTCCAGGTCTTTAAAACAGCTGTTCATCACCATCTCTTATCTTCCCCCATCCAAAACCTTGATCTTTTCTACCCCCGCTAATTCACCCCAGATCCACCTTGTTTGAAATTCCAACTTCTTTCCTGGAAGTCCAGGCAGTGTCCATATGTTTTATACCTCTCCCACCGCCCCCTTCCCATGCCTCCCCCCAAAGCCCTCGCCCTCTCTCAGATCTCTCGATGTCTCCATGTCTCTCGGTCCCTGCTCTCAAATGTTGTGTTTGTGTCCTTCCCCCTCTCTCCCCATCTTGTCTACCGCCCCCGATGTTATATGTTTTATGTGTCGGTTTGTCTTTCTGTGTGATTAATGTTCGCCCTTTCACGAGCCTCGATCTTGTATACAAAAAAAAAAATTTCATTGTCTATTTTTTTTTTTTTTTTTTAATCTTGTTTTATTTTATGTTATACAGTCGAGGCTTGTGTAAGACTTAGCACACTGAAGGGATCAGGATGCAAAACGCATGTATGGAGAAGGAAACTCCAAGGAGTTAAAACTGGAAACTTAGGAGGAGGGATTGGGGTGTGGTTAACGAAGGAAGAAAAGATCATGGTTTTAGATGGGGGACGATCTGAGATGGTGGTGAACAGCTGTCTTGAAGATTTAGAGGGAACAATGAGATTGCAGAGGATGTGGAAGTTGATTCCTCAGGTGGGAAAAAAGAGGAACAAATAAGTGAAGGTGAGCAGTGATCCTGGTTTTAGGTAGTTTCACCAGAAGGGGATTGATGGCGGACCATGTGTGCCCTGGAGAAATCTGTGGGTAGAGGGGGGTGGAAAAAGTATGAAAAGAGTAGGGGGTGCAAGACCAGAAAGGAAGCAGACAGCTGTTTTGTCTGGGTGTGATTTGTGGCCGGACTATAAAATTGTCAGTTGCAGAACTTGATGTCAGAAACAGAAATGTGGAAAAAATAATGAATTATCCCTGGAAATCGATTAAGGTTGGTACGAGGTAGTTTATCAAAGGAGTTCAATGTTTGAGCAAAAGGTACCTCGTCCGGCCAATGCAACGTAGCTCCTGGAGTTCGACGATAGGGAGGGATATCGTGATTTCTCTCGCATAGAGTGGAGATATTGGTTCCTATCACTCAAAAAAATTCAAGCTTAACCATCAATCTAGTTGTTTCGGGCAATATATCGCGTGTCAGGACCTCAATAGTTAAAATCATGCAGGAAAGACTCCGTGAACGTGGTAAAACGGCCATTGATTAGCTCCATGGTGAAATGGGATGGTCAGTGGTATACTGTCTCGGTATGTAATGTTATTGCCATGATAATGCTTTGTCTCACACAGTAAATGTGTACAATGCTATACTGTACGAGAGATGGGTTGGGCAGTTTGGAATCACCCTCCATCTAGTCAAGTCTTGTCACAGAGTGATTTACATCTCTTTGGGTCCACTCACTCAAATAACACCTTCGTGGCTTTGAGTGTATGAATGATGAGGATTTCAAAGGATGGGGTGGGGGTTGTCAAGGAAAAACCTTTAGCTCCACCCTTGGACCCCCTTCCCCACCCTCCTCGACACCTTGGTGGATTACTATACGCTGTAGATATAGATTGATCTTTTTGTCATCAATCTTGGAAATGTGCTCATTTATTTGTTTTTATTTATTTTACTTGTAATCTTTACTTCTTTTTTTTTTTTGTATACAGAATCGAGGCTCGTGTAAGAGCTAACACATTGAACATGAAAACATGCACAGACACATAAAACATACAATGAAGGGAGCGGGAGACAAGAGGTGGAGAGAGAGAGAGAGAAGAACACAAGCACAACAACAGTAGGGAACAGGGACGTCGGTAGATCTGTGCAAGGGGGAGGGCTGGGGGGTGTGGGGGGGAGGAGTACATGGTATAAAGCAAATGAACACGACTAGGAATTTCAGGAAAGAAGTTGGGATTGAAAGAGGTGGATTTGGGGTGTTTTAACGGGGGAAGAAAAGATCAAGGTTTTGGATCGGGGAAGATAAGAGATGGTGGTGAACAGCTGTTTTAAAGACCTGGAGGGAGGAGAGGGATTGAAGCGAGTGTGGGAGATTGTTCCAGAGGTGGTAGAAAAGAGGAATGAAAGAGTGAAGGTGAGGAATGAAAAAGGCAAAATCAAGACAAAGAGTTGATTTTGGCAGTTTCACCAGAAGAGAGTTGACGGCAGATCTTGTGCGTCCTGCAGGAATATTTGGGGGGCAGGGCACAGACAGAGCAGGGGGAGCTCGGCCGGAGAGGAGTCGGTTGAAGCCAGAAAGACCAATACCAAAGAAAGAAAGACCAATGCTTAACAATACATCAGTGGTTTGTTTGTTTTTATAGACTTTTGTATGCCGTTGCCTAATACATGAAATTTTAATCTTCTTTTTTCTTATTTTAGATCTTGCTGACGAATCAGATCGCAGTAAGATTTAACGATCGCCCGAAATCTGCTTTGGAGATAACAGGTGAGCAACACCGGATATCTTCCTTTATCAGAAGAAATTAAATGCTTAATGTTCTGGGTTTGTTTCTCCGATTGTAAAACTTGTTACATGGACACATCATTATCTTTAGTGAGATCAGTGTGCAACACAATGATCGAAATTAATCTTCCTCTCCCAAAAAAAGTCGGATAAATAAATGTGCCACACTTCCAGTAATTATTGCACTTCTGCTATTTTTCATCACAATTAGTCAATATTGATATGAATGGAACCAAATTGCCCATCTTCATCTTTCTTGTCTTGTGGTATATTGGTGTGAGGCAGGGGTTTGAGTACATTAACATTGACATAAAAGATACGTGGTTTCCTTGACAGTATGGTGAAGATCAAACTGGTGCACATTTCCAAAGTTCATTACTGTCGGAGCAAATTTGGCAACATCCTTTTTCTTCTCGATGAGCACTGATTGTCACAAATGCCTTTTCTCCTCCACCTGATAATGGATTCTTTCTCCATGCTGGGCTGAGCCACACAGGTTCCACATTTGCAACATCTAGAAACTAGAGAGTTCACAGTACATCTTACCCCACGCCGTCTTGAGGAACCAGCATATAAGCGGGGTCTACAAGCGGCAAATTTGATTGGCCGAGATGATCGAAAATGCCGTAAAATTTTGTCCAAGTACTGCTAAATGGGAGGGTTTTGAAAGTGGAAAAGGGCAATTTGTGTTTTGCATTGTTGAAGTATTTAATTCAATTGAAATAAAATAAAGATTTAAAGGTTGTAATAAAAAATAAAAATCCGAAAGATTACCACCATTGATGCAGTGTCTTATACACCACCTTATCTAACACTTTACATTAGTTCTTCGTGCCTGTTGTTTCCTTTGAGATCCTTAAACACAAAATTTTCTGTTTGCAATGATTTTCAATTTTGTTTGACTGCCAGACAGGCAGACAATGCTAAAAAAAAAGAAAAAAAATATCGCACCCGTGTCCGAAGGAAGCGGTTCAGTTTGCCATTTTTAATGTGGAATAGGCAAAGCCGAGAAACGAACAAAACCCATAAGAATGACCCTCTGAACCCTTTATAATTACCCTTTAGGACACTTTCGAATTACCCTTTAGAATTACTATATCAAACCCTTTAGAATTTACCTTTGTAATTGACCTTTAGAATTACCCTTTAGAACCCTTTAGAATTACCCTTTAGAATTACACTTTAGAATTAACCTTTATAATTGCCCTTTAGAATTACACCTTAGAATTAACCTTTAGAATTACCCTTTAGAATTACACTTTAGAATTACACTTTAGAATTACACTTTAGAATTACACTTTGAAATTAACCTTTAGAATTACTCTTTAGAATAACCCTTTCGAATAACCCTTAAGAATTACTATATTGAACCCTTTAGAATTACCCTTTAGAATTATTATACTTTAGAATTACACTTTAGAATTACCCTTTAGAATTACACTTTAGAATTACATTTGAGAATTACACTTTAGAATTACACTGTAGAATGAACCTTTAGAATTACTCTTTAGAATTACCCTTTGGAATTAACCTTTATAATTGCCCTTTAGAATTACACCTTAGAATTACCCTTTGATCCCTGGTGTTGGGCTCGCGGTTAGGGTGCCGGCTTAGGATCCTAGGATCCTGGGTTCGAATCCCGGTCGATCGCTGAATTAACGCCAGGGGGGTTGACTTAGCCTGTCATCCTTCCGAGGTCGGCTAATTGAGTACCAGTTCACTGGTAATTCCCTGTTTGTCGTAAAAGGCGACAAAAAGGGTTGGCGGCAGGAAGGGCATCCGGCCGTAAAACATTGCTTCAAAAAGGGGACCGAAAAACAACAACAACCACGGTCCCCGAAAAAGGCCAACCCCCGCTTTGCGGGGAAAAATGGCCTCTAAAGGTGGTTATTTTTAAAAATATATAATTACCCTTTAGAATTACCCTTTAGAATTACCCTTTAGAATTACCCTTTTGAATTACAATTTAGAATTACACTTTAGAATTACCCTTTGTAATTAACCTTCAGAATTACCCTTTAGAATTACCCTTTAGAATTACTATATCGAACCCTTCATAATTACCCTTTAGAATTACCCTTTAGAATTACCCTTTGGGAGTTACCCTTTAGAATTACACTTTAGAATTACACTTTAGAATTACACTTTGGAATTACACTTTAGAATCAGCCTTCATAATTACTCTAGAATTGACCTTTAGAATTAACCTTTAGAATTAACCTTTAGAATTACCCTTTAGAATTACCCTTTAGAATTAACCTTAAGAATTACCCTTGAGCATTAACCTTTATAATTACACTTTAGAATTAACCTTTATAATTACCCTTTGGAACAAGCGTTACGCCTTGGTCCCCCGTCGTTGAAGTGATGCGAGTTGACAAAGTGGAAGACGCAAGGCGGCCATCTTGGATTTTGACGTGGCGACCCAATTTTCAATAGCGTTCCTCTTGTTGGCGTCAGGAAGGGCATCCGGCCATAGAAACATTGCCTCAAACAGGGAACCATGATTGTCATGGGGCCGCAAGGCTAACCCCCACTCAAGCGGGGAAAAATGGCCTTAAAACGATCATTCATTCATTCATTCTTATGCGTAGATACACCCACACACCAGATTAGAAGTTAGTAGTTCGTTTACTTTTCAAGATGTTTCACTCACAAGGTTCAGACAAATATGGTGGCGGCCATCTTGGATTTTGACGTGGCTACCCAATTTTCAATAGCGTTCTTCCTTATGCCTGGATACACCCACACACCAGATTAGAAGTTGGTACTTCGCTTATTTTTCAAGATATTCCGCTCACAATGTTCAGACATACATGGCGGCGGCCATCTTGGATTTTGATGTGGCGACCCAATTTTCAATAGCGTTCTTCCTTATGCGTAGATACACCCACACACCAGATTAGAAGTTAGTAGTTCGTTTATTTTTCAACACATTTCGCTCACAAGTTTCAGACATATATATGGTGGCGGCCATCTTGGATTTTGACGTGGTGACCCAATTTTCAATAGTGTACTTCCATATACCTAGACACACCCACACACCAGAGGAGAAGTTGGTACTTCGCTTATTTTTCAAGATAATCCGCTTTACAATCATCTATATAATAATAGCGTAAGGACTCGACTTTGTTATCCCTTTTACGCCGCACCCAGTGACCCGATGCCCACGGCACTAATGGATTTACGATCTACGAACCGCACTCTTTGTTTGTCACCTGCAGCCAAACTCGAAAAATCTGAATTAGCCGACGTTGGGGCCCAAAAGCATCCGATTAACTGCCGATACGACGCCATCTTACGACGCCATCGTATTGGCGTCTGCTGGGCGAAGGCGAAGCAAGCCGTCCGCTGATTGGACAGGCGAAGGCGAAAGCAAGCCATCCACTGAGTGGACAATCCAGAGCATGCATTTGTGCCGATGTCGGCGAGCGTTGTTCATATATGCACTCTTCATTCTCATCTTTCTTCCTCACTCTTACTCGGACAAGCAAATCCCCTATGCCACCCATAATGGTACACTCTATCCATACACCACATCCTCCCTTCCGTGGATGTTCCACGGGTTTCGGCTCGTTATACATTATCACTCGACCTCCCAAACCCGCTTGCCAAAACGCCCAAACATGTAATACACCACGTGGGGACAAACACGCCAAGGCTTGACCTCAAGTGCGCATCCGGCCCTGCATGTTTCAGAACACCTCAAGTCAGTTACAGTTCTTTTGCTGAGTTAACAACACGTTTTATTGCTATTTAATTTGTGCCGCACTTTTTGTGCTTCAAAGTAATTTTATTATTTTCTTCCAATTTCGACCTGTACAACAGCAATTCAAACCGCAGTGCCAAGCCTGGACTGATCACCACTGGGTGGTTAAAATGACGGAGATGCACCTTCTAATTTGAATTTAGGTGTCGCCTGCACAATAATGCCATCATACTCCTCGTTTGTTTTCCCACGATTTGGTATGGACTGAATAATTCAGTAGGAACCGTGTTTCTGTTTGAAGAAGAGTCGGCATAACATGTACCATGAAATAGGAAGAAATAATACAAGAAAGTAACGCAAAATTCGAACCCGTTCACAAAAAGGTTACTTCTGTGCTTCATTCAACGTGTTAACGTTAGGGTTTTGCTAGTCGCTAATTCCAGTGTGAACATTTTTTTTCTGGCAGTTTTATGAAATAGGACATGAAAATAACAATGGAATCTAGTTTCTGTGAAGACACGTTGGTCTGCAACGGCAGACAAGTTAAACGATTAATTTGATCAACAAAGCTGAGAAGAGTAAGTTGAGACAAGTGAGAAGTGAGGTGAAGCTAGCGTTGTTGATGTTAATCCTTATTTAGAGCAAAAGAGGGAAGGAATTGTGGTTGGCGGTGAGTGGGGATTATGTTGTGGAATGAATGGGCCCAGAGTTGAATCAGCAGGATCAAGCATCGGAAGTCAAAGAACGAAGGGGAGGATGGAAAAAAAGACGTGGGTCAATTATCCTCGAGAACTGAACCGTTTTTACAGGAAAGAAGAGAAGAAACACAAAGAGAGTAACAGGTGTAAATAAAACAGGCACTCAGAGTGCATACATGTGCCAGGCTGAACGGTTTACCTTTTGTATTCCTCTGATAGGCCAGATCTGCATCCGCAGCTTAACCAAAATCTAATCACCTTGTTCTTGTCACCCAACCAACTCATCCGCCTAGTTTCGCCCAAATCCGTCACAAACTTTTTGGGATATTGTGCTACGTTCGTTTTTGGCCCTATCTCACAATGGAGTAGAATCACTAGAAATTCTAATATCCGGATGCAGGTCTGGATCTTCACCAAAATCTAAGCACTTCATCATTGTCACACACCCAACCTGTCCAAGTTACATCCGAATCCATCCATAACCTTTTGAGATATTTTGTTAGGGTTGCTCACAACTATATCCTGCTCACAGACAAACAGACAGGGGTGAAAACATGACCTCCTTCCACCTTCGGTGTTGGATGTAAATATAACAATGAAATCTCGTTTTTCAAGCCATATCTCATCATTGGGGCCCGCTTCCGGTCCGGTCTGGAGAGGACGCTGGCGTTACTTGTTCGCCGCTTCTCCGACTGGGTCATTGTACATAGTCTGCTTTTCTGGTGGTCGTGGCGGCTTTTTGGCCGTTGGGTCTGCTTCCTGCTCGGTCCCGGCTCTGCTCCTGGCTTCGCCTGCCCGGCTCTTCCACTGTTGCCTCAGGCCCGCTCCCGGACTGTCCTGCGCCTTGTCTGCCGCTCCGGCCTTTACTGTCTTGCTCGCCGCTTCTCCGACTGGGTCATTGTACATAGTCTGCTTTTCTGGTGGTCGTGGCGGCTTTTTGGCCGTTGGTCTGCTCTCTGCTCGGTCCCGGCTCTGCTCCTGGCTTCGCCTGCCCGGCTCTTCCACCGTTGCCTCAGGCCCGCTCCCGAACTGTCCTGCGCTCGTCTGCCGCTTCGGCCTTTACTGTCTTGCTCGCCGCTTCTGGCAAGCCGCTCCCACTGGCAAGGCGTACTCGTCCTCCTCGACCTTGGCCTTGTCCTCGTCCCCTTTGCTCCTGCCTGACATGGCTCTAAGGTACTCCGCTGCAAGGCTACTTCTGCTCAACACTTACTCCACTCCATCATGCAGCTCTGCAATCAAATACCACGGACTCCTGCGACGACCCAGATATATTCATAGAGGCTCTGGTCGTAAGTTTGTTTACTTACAAACAGGTCACTTCATTCCCGTACTCTGGTCGGCTCAGCGCACTCCCACTCATCGTCCCAGCGCACCTGGTCACAGCAACGCACACGATCGCACCTCCTGTCTGCAAACCCTGGCTAAATCACCTGAGTTCATCCCCACCGTACAAACAAACATGAAGCTCACTCTGTTCAATACCCGGTCCCTCAACAACAAAAGCCTCATCCTGAACGACTACATTCTGGATAATAAACTGGACTTTCTCTGTCTCACTGAAACCTGGCAACAACCTCTGGATTACTTCTCACTCAACCTCACTACACCCAATGGATATTCATACATCAATAAACCACGCTCGGAGGGACGAGGTGGTGAAATTGCCGTAATACACCGACAGGACATCAAGACCAGCCTCATCTCCATCTCATCTGCTCCACCATTTGAACACCTGGCTTTTAAACTCTCTGGTCACACGCAGTCAGTCATGGCTGTCGTCTACCGCCCTCCTAAACCACACCCATCATTCCTGTCTGACTTCTACTTTCTGACCCAGCTCTGTTCCCTCTCCCCCTCAATCCTCCTCCTCGGTGATTTCAATATCCACATGGACTCCACTGACTCCACAATAACCACTGACTTCACTGATTTACTCACCTGCTTTAACCTCACTCAACATGTCAACTTTCCTACCCATAACCGTGGGCACATTCTGGACCTTGTCTGCTCTACTGGATTAATTTTGCACCATCTCTCTGGCTCCGACCTCACCCTCTCTGACCATTTAGCCATCACTATGACCATCAACATCCCCACCCCAGCACCAAGGCATTATCGCACTATCAACTTCCGTAAGCTAAACGCTCTTTCACCAACCTCATTCTCATCCACCTGAAAAAATGAAAAAATGTCCAATTCTCCCTTCGTTGACCTCCACACCCCTTCTGACCTCACTGACTACTACAACCACACTCTCTCCTCTTGCCTTGACCAGCTTGCGCCTATAAAAACCAAAACAGTTTCTTTCACCCATTCTGCTCCCTGGTTTACCCCTGAACTCCGCCTGATGAAAACTCGTGCTCGCCAACTTGAAAGACTCCGCAATAAAACAGGTCTCACAATTCACTCCCAAGCCTACAAGGACCACCTACAGCACTACAAAGATGCCCTCTCCCACGCCTGCTCCGCCTACTACTCTCAAATTATCCACTCTGGCTCTGGAAACCAAAAAGCACTCTTCTCTTCAATAACCAAACTCCTCAGCCCCCTGAACACCACCACCCAGTCATTCACAGGAGAAAACTGCATCTCCTTCCTTTCATTCTTCCAAAGCAAAATTGACAACATCTACAACAGCTTAACCACCACCGCACCCGCTCCCCCTCCAACCACCTGCCCCCCCTTATCCTGCCAACCCCTGTCTCAGTTCTACCCAGTCTCCCCTACTGACCTCTCTGAACTCCTCATAGGAATGAAAACTGCCACCTGCACTCTTGACCCCATCCCCTCCAGCTTTGTCAAGGCCCTCTGCAGTCTGAGTAAGATGAGTCAGAAATTCAGGCAAAGCAAACAAGAAGTTTCTTTGGTACCGATTTGGATCGCTTTCTGATGGCCTTGTTGCCGTGTGTTCCCCTTTCCTTTTCGCCTGTTCTTTATGTACTCTCTTCTCTAATTTTGGTGTGTATTTTGTGCAGAAGAACCATCAGTGGAGGAGTCCTTTGTGACCGCAGCCTTGGGCGCATCATGGGGCCACAGTGCTAATACGAGACTTGTTCTCCAGTTTCTGAATACCCAGCAGCGGCAGGTAGGAATAGAAGTTGCATCAATTCGGAAAATAATAATAATGGGTTGGCTCTCTCGTAAGTCTGCAGATGACTACATAGCTTCTACTTCAGTAACGATGAATGAACTTTTCCTAATTGGTCTGCTACAGTTATTGTTGCAGTGCTTTCTGTCAACACGACATTCCTTAAGGTTGAATGAATGAATATGAATGAATGAATGATCGTTTTAAGGCCATTTTCCCCGCAAGAGCGGGGGTTAGCCTTGCGGGCCCCATGACAATCATGGTTCCCTGTTTGAGGCAATGTTTTTATGGCCGGATGCCCTTCCTGACGCCAACCCTTGGTCACGCTCTTACGATGCGCAGGGATACCAGTGTACCTGTTCTAAATCGGGGTACACACCGTGATCATTCATCCAAGCAAGCTGGTACTCAATTTGCCGACCTCGGAAGGATGACAGGCTGAGTCAACCCCCCTGGCGTTAATTCAGCAATCGACCGGGATTCGAACCCAGGATCCTCGGATCCCAAGCCGGCACCCTAACCGCTAAGCCAACACCAGGGTTAAGGGCTAAGCCAACACCAGGGCTAAGCCAACTTAAGGTTATTGTGAATTATTTATCTTTCTGAAAACGAAATACCATCTCATTGTGCATCAGTAGCCTAATTGTGATTGCTTTGCTTTTGTTCTCACAAAGAACAAGGGCCTCTTGTCCACTTTCCTCTGGCAATTTGCACAGAATGCAAAATTTCATTATGAAGATGTCACCAACTTGACACCACAGCAGAATGTATTTGTGGAAATTATTTCAACGCCCGGCGGGCGGGGAATGGATGAGAGGTCTCCACGTCCACCCATTCATTTGCATACTAATCGGCGTCTCATGAATCAACCTGTCAGGAGTGGCTGAGCAGACCGTTACAGACCACGGTGAATCAGCCTGTCAGGAGTGGCTGGGAAGACCGTTACAGACCACGGTGAATCAGCCTGTCAGGAGTGGCTGGGAAGACCGTTACAGACCACGGTGAATCAGCCTGTCAGGAGTGGCTGGGCAGACCGTTACAGACCACGGTGAATCAGCCTGTCAGGAGTGGCTGGGAAGACCGTTATAGACCAAGGTGAATCAGCCTGTCAGGAGTGGCTGAGCAGATCGTTACAGACCACGGTGAATCAGCCTGTCAGGAGTGGCTGGGAAGACCGTTATAGACCAAGGTGAATCAGCCTGTCAGGAGTGGCTGAGCAGAACGTTACAGACCACGGTGAATCAGCCTGTCAGGAGTGGCTGAGCAGATCGTTACAGACCACGGTGAATCAGCCTGTCAGGAGTGGCTGAGCAGACCGTTAGACGATTCACTGTTTATAGTGCCTTAATTGCGCGAATCTCAAACAGCCCGACTTAACGGATTTATTCCAAATTCCTGACGTGCTTTGGAGTTTCGTTCCCCAGTATCCACACAAGTACTCAATTACAAATTATTCACAAAATGTGTTTGGGAAGAAGAAGAAGAAGAAGAAGAAGAAGCAGAAGAAGACGAACACGACCACACGGTAAAACCAACAGCAACAGGTTAATATTAAAACGAGAAAGAACAATCCAATCAGAGATTGCAGACCCTCACCAGGACGCATGTGGTTTTGTCCTTTGGGTCCTCTACGTTTTGTGGGTCTTTTGGGTCCTTGGGGTCTTTTGGGTCTTCTGGGTCTTTGGGGTATTAATGGGTCTTTTTGGTCTTCTGGGTCTTTAAGGGTATTTTGGGTCCTCTGCGTCTTTTGGGTCTTAAAGGATTTTAAAGGGTGTAGCGTTATAGAGAGTCTTAAGAGTTTGAATGGGTCTTAGGGGTCTGAAATGGTCTTAGGGTTAAAAGGGGGTCGACAGGGTCTCAGGGTTCTAAAGGCTCTAAAGTGTTTTAAGTGTTTTGGAGGGAATTAGGGGTCTAAAGAGTTTTAAAGGTCCTTATGGTTCTTCATGGCACTTAGGATCTTGATGGATCTCAGGATTATAAAGGTTCAGAAGGATCTTGGGGGTTGTAAAGGGTCTTGAGGTTCCAAAGGGTCGAATGAAATGAATACACACCCTCGCGTTCTGTGCGGCCAAACAAACAAACAAATGGATCCAAATGCAACACCCTCTCCTTTGGTGGGGGTAAATAGTAAACCTTTCTGGAAAAGATTTTTGAAGGTTTTCATTTTCAATCAAATATGGCTGCTGAACCACATGAACAATGACATCATCAACTTAATTCTCCCATACAATTTGTGTAGAACATGTTCAATAAATTTCAAACTGATCGGATCAAGTGTTCTACTTGTCTAATTATGATGTCATAATGAAGGCACTGATGACATCATCATTAATACAAGGGCCAGTCAAGAAGTAACTATAAAATACAACAACAACAACATGCATTTTAAGGCCATTTTACCTGCAAGAGCGGGGGTTAGCCTTGCGGTCACCATGACAATCTTCTCCATTTTGCCCCATTTTCTGCATCTCCCCTTGTTAACCCCCTTGCCCACATTTCCGGTGTGTACCCCGGTGTGTACCCCGGTTTAGAATAGGTACACCGTATCCCTGCGTGTCGTAAGAGGCGACTGAGGGTTGGCGTCAGGAAGGGCATCCGGCCATAAAAACATTGCCTCAAACAGGGAACCATGATTGTCATGGGAACCGCAAGGCTACCCCTCGCTCCAGCGGGGAAAATGGCCTTAAAACGATCATTCATTCATTTGCATGTTAGGTCACTGAATCCAACCCCCAATTATTTTTAAGGCCATATTTGTTTTAGGGATTTCGCAAGTATTTTTGCAAGCTCTTCACAACATCTTCCTTGTTTATTTATTGTCTTCACATGCCAAATATCCATTCTCTCCTTTATTGAACTTTTTGACCCTTGGATAAAATGAAATTCTTCCCCAAACTCCCACTCCCACCAACGTGTCAGTGTTCCATACCGGTCTTGTGGCCTTGTGGACCCCAACAACAAGGAAACTAGAAAGAGCAATCAGAGATTGCAGACCCTCGCAAGGATGTGTTTTCAGTGTCTTTTTTTCTTTAAGGCTTTTGTGTTAAAACAAATATGGCGGCGAAACCACATGACCGATGATGTCATCAAATTTTTTTCTCCACCAATTTATCCCTAGATGACGCTCAATAAATTTCATCTTGAGCGGATGAAGTTTTGTACTTGTCGAATTATGACGTCATAATGGAGGCACCTATGATATCATCATCAACATATTTTATTCCCCATGGAGATTTCTTTACAATGAGCCATGTCTCAATTTTTCTATGTAGCGCTTTCGGATATATAGAGGAGCAAAGTTTTTCGGTTTTTCCAAGATGGCGCCCATACCAAGTGACCTATGACGTCATAATTATCTATATAAATAAAACAGTTCGTGTGTGTGTGTGTGTGTGTGTGTGTGTGTGTGTGTGTGTGTGTGTGTGTGTGTGTGTGTGTGTGTGTGTGTGTGTGTGTGTGTGTATGTATATATATATATATATATATATGTTACCTGTAGACTCCTAAACGGAGAGGCTCACGTACTTGATTTTTGGCATAGACATGGCAATTGGGCCTGGGAAGGACATGGCCTATGGAAAAATGACCTCCGATGACGAGATCTATATTTTTTATTCATATATATATCTTAGCGCATTTCAGCGAGGAACATTATAATCACAGATAAAGCATCGGATAAACAGATAAAACACATAAAACAATAAAACAAAAACAAAACAATAAATAAATAAACATAAAACATCAGATATACACAGATAAACAGATAAAACAGAACAGATAAAACATCAGATATACACAGATAAACAGATAAAACCTCAGATAAACACAGATACACAGATACACAGATAAACAGATAAAACAGAACAGATAAAACATCTCATCCTGTGCCAGAGCAGCTCGCTGATTCGCTCAGAGCGATCACGTGATGTTCCATCCTCGCCGCCAGACTCCACGCTGCCTGCTATACTATAGATCAGTGGCTATACTCCCAGGCAGGCTGCATTGGGATTATGTGGGGATTATCAGCGGCAGCCTCGTCACCAGCGTCAATGAAGTTTGGGCGTACGAGCCAGGCCAGGCTGCCAAGTTCAAGTTGCCTGATACCCTGCCCGTTTACACTCTCTGCGAATGTACGGGGGTCGAGGCTCCTGTGTGTGTGGGGGTTGTCTAGTTTCTAGTTGGCAGTTCTAGTTTATTTTAAAACGGACTTTTGTTTATTTTCGTAGGACCAGAAGTCTCAACATGAGTCGGTCAATGGAAAAGTCTGAAATCAGATCAATAATCAATCATTGTAACTCCATACGAAAGGTCCAAAGGAAATCCATGAGGACATGGTGGCAACATTGACAGATGATGCCCCTTCCTTCATTTGCCGCTGTAAAACAACAACTGGGCAGCTGAATATATTTGAGAGAGAAACAGCACTGAGTCTGAGCCAAGATCTTGATGTCCCAACGAAGCCGCCACACCAGAAGAGGTTGACCTGGTCCACAAGCTTTTGACCAATGACTGAAGATGAGCAGATACGTTGGTGAGACTCAGTAATGGATCAGTGCATCCTCACCGAGAATCGGATCCGGATACTAGAATTTTATCTGGCATGAGAAAGTTCTCAGTGAGATGGGTACCCAGGATATTGACTGCTGATTAGAAGGGAGCTGGACTTGACCTCCAGGAAATATTTTGAGCAGTTTCAAGCAAACGTAGAACAGGATTGTGATTCAGGAAGAGTTGAAATGAAAACCAAGGTGAGAGAAACATGAAAGATGCTTATGGATGGATCCCCAATTTTTTTGAATGAACCTGCGTGTTTTTTTTTGTTTGTTTTTTTTAGTCCTGGTGCACTTGTTCGGTGGAGTGATGAGAGAGAGACCCATTGCCAAACATTGCATCTTCCTCTCCATTGGGTAATTCCTATGACTTTTTCCTCTGCAACACATGAACAAAAGCAAGTGAAAACCACTCAATAGCATTGTCATCATCATCTCCATCATACGACAGTAGTAACGAAGTCACGCCTCATTTAGATTAATGAAGTGATGCACGATGTACAGTAATTAAAACACACAACTAAAGCAATGAAGTCACACATAATGTACAGTACGGTAATAAAGTCGTCGATGAAATACAGTAACAGTCACATGTGATGTACAGTAACAAAGTCACAAAAAGGACGCGAGTGATTAAGTCGAGTCCATCGTGTGTTTATCGTACCTTAGTTCTGGAGATTGATGTTCAATTAAAAAATTTTGAATTCGCCATCATCATCAACCTGGCATTTCTTTTTGTATTCTTGGAGCGCTTGCACGGCGGAAAGATGACAGAGTCACTGCCAAGCATTTCATCTTCGTCTCCAGCGGCCATTACGATGACTGGTTTCGCTGCACACACATCAGCAAAAGCAGTCAACAGCATCGTCACCATAATCTCCATCATTCTGCTGCCTCCCAACACAATCCTGGAATGAATATCTATCGATCTCTTTTTCTGTGCCTCTCCTCTCCCTCGTTTTGTGTATTTGAGTTCATGTTTTATTTCACTTTTCTCTGCAGTTTCACATTTGTATTTTCTTAATCAACAACTCCCACGGGACGAGGAAGAATGTTTACGTTCTGTCACTTTACAAGGGAATTTAAGCGACTTGATCCATCATTCCTGTGCCTCATGCCGAGCCCACACATCCCCACTTACTGTACGAATTTTAAAATATTAAAACCTCATCTGATGGCCGAGAAGCGAACCCTGATGAACTCCTCCGGAGAAGGCAGCTCGAGTCACCTGTCACTGATTGAAAGTGGAATTGTGAAAAAATAATTTTAATGATCATCCAGGTGCACACTTGGCTTCTGTATGGATACATTAACACTCATGCCAGACTTCCACCACATTGGAAGATTTGTTTGGTGCTTGGATGGCTTTGAGCGCAGCAAAATATTCGTTTGTTTTCAACACTTCTGAGGCACAGAGAAAATGGGACACGATGGAGGTGAAGAACGTGCAGCGTCGACAAAGTTTGGGATAATTGGTAATGTAAGGCAAGATTCTTGGCGACTTACGTTCTAACTTGTACGATGGTTTCATGTAGGAGGGTGGTGGAGGAGGGAACGGGCGCCTCTTCTGGGGGGCCTTTGGAAAAACAAAATATGAATGATTAAATACATTGATGTCTTCATCAGTTTGATAACTTGTTCAGGAAAGGACACATCAGAAAATGCACTGATGGAACATGTAATCGAGAAAAGCTTGAATTAGCTGATCCAATCCAATCGAGGGGAGTTAAAATGCTTGGGAATGATCCTTCATGGGGAATGACTGAACCAATAAGTTAGACTTTCCCAGCAAAATTATAATTACAATTATTTCCACAATTAAGGATATTCCTCTTCATCAAAGCAAGAATTAACAGCAATGTCTGTCAAAGACGAAGTGCCAAATTTATTTCAACTTATCATGTTCATCTTCGGTTGGCTGTGTTTATCACCTGTATGTTCACTCCAACTTCTCCAAAGTCCTGAAGAATGCTTACCTGTTGAAGGTCATGAATATGGTAGGGCACCTCAACACCATGCTGCTGCTCTTCATGTTGTTCACGGTATTGCTGTTGCTGCCAGGAATCACGGCGAGGCTTCTGTTCCTGCTGCAGCCCTTCAACAACATGTTGTTTTGGTTGTGTTTGCTGCCAATAATCATGGTGAGGCTTCCATTCCTGCTGTTTTAGTTGCTGCTGTTGCAGCCCATCTTCATGGTGAGGCTTCCGTTCCTGCTGTTTTGGTTGCTGCTGTTGCAGCCCATCTTCACGGTGAGGCTTCTGTTGTGGTTGATGAGTCCTGCCAACACCGTGGGGTTTCTGTTCAATTCCCACACTTTTCTTTGCTGCGTCCCTTTGCTTCTTTCTTTGTTTTTTCAACAAGAGTTTTTCCTTTGTTTTCACCAACTGTTCTTCTTCCTGCTTCAGCCGTTGACTCTCATCCCAATTCCGCAACAACTCTTTGGCATTCTCATCCCGTAGTTGCTGCCGACGCAGTTTCCATTCACCAACATTTTGCACAATCATTGCTTCTTCCTCCTCTACCCCAACATTTGATTCCTCCTCCTCCACACAAACACTTGCTTCTTCCTCCTTTACACCAACACTTGATTCGGCCTCCTCTCCACCAACAATTGCTTCTTCCTCCTCCACACCAACAATTGCTTCGGCCTCCTCTCCACCAACAATTGCTTCTTCCTCCTCCACACCAACACTTGATTCGGCCTCCTCTCCACCAACAATTGCTTCTTCCTCCTCTACACCAACAATTGCTTTGGCCTCCTCTCCACCAACAATTGCTTCTTCCTCCTCTACACCAACAATTGCTTTGGCCTCCTCTCCACCAACAATTGCTTCTGCCTCCTCCACACTAACAATTGCTTCTTCCTCCTCCACACCAACAATTGCTTCTTCCTCCTCCACATCAACAATTGCTTCTTCCTCCTCCACACCAACACTTGGTTCCACCTCCTCTACACCAACACTTGCTTCCACCTCCTCCACACCAACAATTGCTTCTTCCTCTACCCCCTCTACCTCCTCTTCCGCTATCTCTACCTCCTCCACACCAACACTTGCTTCTACCTCCTCCACACCAACACTTGCTTCTACCTCCTCTACACCAACACTTGCTTCTGCCTCTGCACTCACACTTGCTTCCTCCTCCTCTACACCAACACTTGCTTCTACCTCCTCTACACCAACACTTGCTTCTGCCTCTGCACTCACACTTGCTTCCACCTCCTCTACACCAACACTTGCTTCTTTCTCCTCCACACCAACACTTGCTTCCACCTCCTCTACACCAACACTTGCTTCCACCTCCTCTACACTAACACTTGCTTCCACCTCCTCTACACCAACACTTGCTTCCACCTCCTCTCCACCAACACTTGCTTCTACCTCCTCTTTCATCTCATTAAATTTCTCAAACGGATCTTTTATTCCCTGATCCGTCACCCTGTGTTTTTCCTGTTCTCTTCGCTTTTGCTCACTTTGCCAAACCTCGTGTTCCCGTGCAAGCGCATCGTTTTCCATTTTACAAATCTCTTGCTCCAGTCGATGTGCCTCTTGTTCTCTGCACAACAATTCTTCCTCTTTTCTTGTCTTTGTCTCTACAAATTGTTCTTGTCGCACACGATCCTCTTCCACTCTTCGGTGTACCGCTTTCTCCCTTCTCTCAACTTCCCGTTCTCGTTCGCTGACCTCTTCCTCTTGTCGGCGTGTCTCAAGCTCTCTATGCTTTATCTCCGGTTCTTTTAACGCCTTCATTTTTTCGAATTGAGCCTGCAGTTGTTCGCACTCCATTCCCTTTTTCCAAATCTGTTTCTCTAATTCCTCCACCATGCACTCACTCTTTCGAACTTCTTGCTCTTTTTGTCGGATCTCAAGCATTCTTCGTGTATGCTCCTGACATACCGATTCCTTCCATTGTACAAATTCCGCATGTTCTTTCTGATCTTCCAGTTGGATTTGCCTCCACTCTGCCACCTTTCTTTCCTTTAGCTTTTCATCATGCCTTTTCATCTGCTCTTCCTCATCTGTTTTCCTCATTTCCTCTTCCTTGCTTTTCATTTGCTGTTCTTCCTCTGTTTTCTTCTGCTTTTCTTTCTCTTTCATCCATACCTCTTCCTCATAGCTATGTTGCACCTCCTTTTCCTGCACCTCTTGCTCTCTGAGCTGAACTAATCGCTTTCTTTCTTTCAGCTCTTCTTTTTTTCGTGACAACTTTTCACGCCTTTCCTGCACTTTTTCTTTCTCTCTCAGCCACAACTTTTTTCGCTCTAATTGTTGTTCCTGCAATTCTTGTTTAACTAACAATGCATTTCTTTCTTTTATTATTCGATCCAGCTGTTTCTTTACTTCCTGCATCTCCATTACTTCCTTTTCTTGAACCTCCTCAGGCAATGGCTGCTCTTTCTTCCCCATTTTTTTCTGCAAATGTCTCCGGCCACATCGAAAACTGCAAGAAACAAAGACGGTACTTGTCAGTTTGAGCTAAAATCAAGTGCGGTATCTATTAATATTAATATAATGTGAAGTGTGGCGTCTGCCCATGTATTTATATGGTCGCACATTCAACTGTCCCCCGTTTCCGGCGGGAGCTTTCCACGCTGCGTTTGAAAAGCTCCGCATGCAGGCAAAGTTCAACATTCAACCAGACGAAATGCATGATACCAAACGAGATACATTACCTTCAGAAAGTATTCACACCCTTTGACTTTTTTCACATTTTATGTTACAGCCTGAATTCAAAATGGATTAAATAGAGATTTTTTTTGTCACTGATCTGCACATAATACCCCATAATATCAAAGTGTCTTTTTTTTAAATTGTCGACAAAATAATTTAAAAGGAAATACAGAAATATCAAATTTACATCGCGTGAGTCACTACTTCGTAGAAGCTCCTTTGGCAGTGATTACAGCTTCGAGTCTTCTTGGGTATGAATGTATCAGCTTTGTATATCTGGATTTGTGGAGTTTCTTCCATTTTTCCTTGAAGATTTGCTCAAGCTCTGCCAAGTTCGATGGGGAGCGTCGGTGAAGAACAATCTTCAAATCTTTCCACAGATTCTCAATGGGATTCATGTCTGGGCTTTGGCTGGGCCACTCAATAACTTTCACATTATTGTTCTAAAGCCATTCCAGTGTTGCTTTGGCTCTATGTTTGGGGTCATTGTCCTGTTGGAACGGAAATCAGGTTTCGGTCAGGTCAGTCTTTTGGGACTGCCACTGGTAATATGAAAGCCAGTGCTTCCTGCCGCATGGTCAGGTTATCGGTGACGAAACGGACACCCATCACTGGCTTTGTTAGTGGGGAGGGTGACTGTGACACCGAGACAGGACCAAAAACAACACCTGGCAAAGAGCGGATGAGCTCCCATAGGGAGCCAATGGAAATCCAGTAAGGAGATGGTGTCTCCAAAAAATACCCATCTGGTTTGGACCGGTTCAAGTCACACCAAAGACTTTTAAAATGGTACGTGCTGCTTCCTTGCTTGAAAAGGATAGGGCACTGATAATGCCCACCGGTTTGCATCGATGAGGAGGAGGAAATTCCTCAAGGAAAGGCACTGTTGAGTACAGTGAGAAAAACAGCGCCATTGTTATGACGTCGCTGGTATCCAGAGTATCCCGGCAAGTGACGGTGGCTGTTTTAAGTGTTTGTTTCGTGTGTGTGTGTGTGTGTGTGTGTGTGTGTGTGTGTGTGTGTGTGTGTGTGTGTGTGTGTGTGTGTGTAACAACAGCAGAATTAAGATCAATACCTTAATAATAAAAAAACTGAAAGAAGTTTGGCAAATCGTGAACAGATAAATGGAAGAGGACGATCAAGAGGAACTCCCAATCCAACACATGGAAGCAATTCTGGACATGATTGATCATAAAATGTACAAAGAGAAACCTAAAAAAAGTGAATCGTAGAAAAGACAATGATGTCATCAAAATTATGTTTGATAACAAAGGGATGGAAATGATAAATATAGAGAAAATACTTCAACATAAGGAAGTGTGGACTAAACTTCCAGAAACAATACAACACGACCAAGAGTTGTGTACATTTTGGTAAATTCAATTCGGGGAAAGATCTTCAACTACAAGGACACTGTACAATCTATAGATGTGGAGGAATGGTTAAATAACACACGTCATTGTAATTGTGAACATTCCGCATTCAAAGATCCACATCATAAACACGTCATCACAGGTGATCTCAGAATAGTAAAAGATAAAAGATTACGTGCATTACTTACAAAAGGACTAAATTATAGAGAAAATAAAAGAATAAACTGTAATAAAGCAATGGAACTTACAATGATGGGACTGGGTGAATGGATGAAACAACAAATTGATGAACACAAAGTACCAAACACACAAATGGCTTTATGGTTGGAGGAGGTAGAGAAACATGTGAAAAGGAGAGTTGTTGATTTGAAAAAAAAAGTTCGAATCGATAATCCAAAGGCAATTTTAAACAATCCAGAGGCACCTGATTGCTTTAGGCAGCTTCAAACACAATATGTTATTGTTCCAATTGACAAAGCAAATAATAATATTGCATTTGTATGTAAAACATTCTACATTCAAACACTTTTGGAAGAATTGTGCTTCGACACGGGAATTTCAAAGACCTACAAAATAAGTAACGACAACAAAGCAGACTTGATACAACACCATACAAATCACTCAACGGTGAGAAGACTGCTAGTTCCGGATAAACACCATAAATTACCATTCATTTACTGGATCCCAAAAATGCACAAACACCCTTGTAAGATGACGTTCATCATCGCAAGTAGAGAATGTAGCTTGAAACCTTTGTCGGGCAGTATTACAGCGGCAATGAAACGAATCTATAAATGCTTAAAAAACTACCATGAAAAAGTGAAGTTTTATTCTGGTATTAACAAATTCTGGATCGTTGACAATTCCAAACCGGTAATCGACAGTGTCCACAACATTAATAACAAGGGTAAAGCAAAATGTCTTTCAACCTTTGATTTTCCACATTGTACACAAACATTCCACATGACAAGCTAGTAACCGCATTGCACAGAGCAATAGATAAAGCATTTGCAGGAGGTAATATGGTATACATTAATGTATATCAAAACAGAGCACACTGGTCTGTAAAGGATAATAATCAATATTCATGCAGTTAAAAAAAAAGTAAACTCAAAGAAAGTATTCGATTTCTGCTAAGCAACAGTTTCTTTACATTTGGCAACAAGATACTCCGGCAGACAGCCGTGGGTTCAGATCCCAAGATACTCCAGCAGACAGTGGGCATACCCATGGGTTCAGATCCCAAGATACTCCAGCAGACAGTGGGCATACCCATGGGTACAGATCCCAAGATACTCCAGCAGACATTGGGCATACCCATGGGTTCAGATCCCAAGATACTCCAGCAGACAGTGGGCATACCCATGGGTTCAGATCCCAAGATACTCCAGCAGACAGTGGGCATACCCATTGGTTCAGATCCCAAGATACTCCAGCAGACATTGGGCATACCCATCGGTTCAGATCCCAAGATACTCCAGCAGACAGTGGGCATACGCAGGGGTTCAGATCCCAAGATACTCCAGCAGACAGTGGGCATACCCATGGGTTCAGATCCCAAGATACTCCAGCAGACAGTGGGGATACCCATGGGTTCAGATCCCAAGATACTCTAACAGACAGTGGGCATACCCATGGGTTCAGATCTCAAGATACTCCAGCAGACAGTGGGCATACCCATGGGTTCAGATCCCAAGATACTCCAGCAGACAGTAGGCATACCCATGGGTTCAGATCCCAAGATACTCCAGCAGACAGTGGGCATACCCATGGGTTCAGATCCCAAGATACTCTAGCAGACAGTGGGCATACGCAGGGGTTCAGATCCCAAGATACTCCAGCAGGCAGTGGGCATACCCATGGGTTCAGATCCCAAGATACTCCAGCAGACAGTGGGCATACCCATGGGTTCAGATCCCAAGATACTCCAGCAGACAGTGGGCATACCCATGGGTTCAGATCCCAAGATACTCCAGCAGACAGTGGGCATACCCATGGGTTCAGATCCCAAGATACTCTAGCAGACAGTGGGCATACGCAGGGGTTCAGATCCCAAGATACTCCAGCAGACTGTGGGCATACCCATGGGTTCAGATCCCAAGATACTCCAGCAGACAGTCGGGATACCCATGGGTTCAGATCCCAAGATACTCTAGCAGACAGTGGGCATACCCATGGGTTCAGATCCCAAGATACTCTAGCAGACAGTGGGCATACCCATGGGTTCAGATCCGGCCGCTTTGTTTGCAAATTTGGTTCTGCACATGTACAAGTTTGAAGATGGAAGAGATATGTGGAAATGCTGATGAATGCAGAGAATGAATGGGATGGCAACATAGAGAGTAACCCAGTTTTAGGACCGGCAGAGAAGATAACTGAGAAGGAAGTTGAGGAAGCGATAAAAGCAATGAAGAGTAGAAAAGCGGGAGGGCCGACGGGAGTTGTGGGAGATATGTTGAAGGCAGCAGGAAGTTGGGGTGTGAAGAGAATGACAGAGATCTGTAATCTGGTGGTGAAAGAAGGCCGCATTCCAGTGGATTGGGAACTGAGTACCCTCGTCCCTCTATACAAGGGGAAAGGGGACCCTCTGGACTGTGGCTCGTATCGAGCGATAAAGTTATTGGAGCATGGAATGAAGGTATTGGAAAGGGTGTTGGAGAGGAGGATAAGGAAGAAAGTGAAGATCGACGAAATGCAGTTTGGATTTATGCCAGGAAGAGAAACGACAGACGCGCTTTTTATTGTGAGGCAGTTGCAGGAGAAGTACATGAAGAGGAAGACGTTGTTTCTTAGGTTTGTTGATCTGGAGAAAGCATTCGATAGGGTTCCACGCGAAGTAGTGACATGGGCATTGAGGAAGTTAGGAGTGGAGGAATGGTTGATCAGAGTAGTGATGGCAATGTACAAAAGAGCGCGCACAGCTGTTAGGACGAAGGACGGAAACAGTGGTGAGTTTGAGGTGAAGGTGGGAGTGCATCAGGGGTCTGCACTCAGTCCACTACTATTTGTAGCTGTGATGGAGGTGCTGGCTCAGAACGTAAAGGAGGGTTTACCATGGGAGTTGTATGCAGATGATCTGGTGTTGATGGCGGAAAGTATGGATGGACTGAAGGAAAAGATGAACAAGTGGAAGGAATGTATGGAGACAAAAGGTCTGAAGGTGAATATCGGAAAGACGAAGGTGATGGCAAGTGGTAAAGCATGTGGTGAGGTGGAAAGAACTGGGAAGTGGCCACGTGCTGTGTGCAGGAAGGGTGTCGGAGTGAACTCCATTCAATGTACAATGTGCGCTGAGTGGGTTCATCAAAAATGTAGTGGTCTGAGAGGATCATTAACCAGTGTGGCAACTACATTCAAATGTAAGGTGTGCACAGAGGGAGCTGCACATGGAGGAAATGTTGAGTTGGATCTTGGAGACGGCGTGAAGCTGGAAGGTGTGAAAACATTTTGCTGCCTCGGAGACATGCTGAATGGAGAAGGTGGATCAGACGCGGCAACGGTTGCTAGAGTGAGATGTGCATGGAAGACGTTTCGGGAACTGAGTGGCGTGCTGATGAGGAGGGGAGTGTCGTTGAAGCTGAAGGGAAAGGTGTATGCTGCATGTGTGAGAAGTGTTATGATTTATGGGAGCGAGACATGGGTCATGAACGTAGAGCAGCAACGAAGGCTGGAAAGGGTGGAAATGCAAATGGTTCGGTGGGTGTGCGGAGTATCGTTGAGAGAGAGAGAGAGGAAGACAAATGATGAATTGCGAAAGATGATGGGAATAGAGCCTGTGATTGATGCTTCGAAGAGGAACAGGTTGAGATGGTTTGGTCATGTGTTAAGGAAGGATGAAAGCGACTGGTTGAGAAGAGTGATGGAAATGAATGTAGAAGGAAGTAGAGGACGGGGAAGACCGAGAAAGACTTGGCTGAAGATGGTGGAAGAAGAAATGCGAGCAAGGGGGTTAACAAGGAGAGATGCAGAAAATAGGGCAAAATGGAGAAGATTGTCATGGGGACCGCAAGGCTAACCCCCGCTCTGGCAGGGAAAATGGCCTTAAAATGCATGTTGTTGTTGTTTTGGACCCCTTGGACCTCTTTCGATTTGCACCCCTGAAGACCCTTTGGAACCCAAAACCCTTTCAGAACATTGACGACCCAAAAGACCATTTAGAACTCCTGCAACCCTGACACACTTAAGACCCTTAACCCTTTTGAAGTCCCATAAAACAGACCACACAAACAGCTCTATAGTTTTCTTGGAAAACACCGACTGTTCTTTTTCAGCAAGTAATGTGCAAACTCGACCCACCAGAGGGTCGATCCTTTGCTAGTTATTTGTAAAAATTCAACGTCAATTCATTTTAAATTCCTGAGCTATCTTGTCCCCTTGGATGAAAATATTGATAGAAAGTAAAACATTGATTTAAACGTCACTTGTGTTCCTCACCACTGAGTGCGGGGCTTTGTTTTGTGGCTCTTCCTCTTGAACCAGGAAGATGGTTCAAATGATTTAACTCCGGCAAACAATAACATCGCAATTGCGACCACCAGGACATCCCAAACTCGGGACATCATTGCTCCCTCCACAGCATCGTTCTGGAACATCCATGGACATGGACAAGGGCAGGGACAGGAGAAACGTTTATTACATTTTAAATTAAACTAAACAATATTTTTACAATTCGCTTACAAAATCGAAAACTTGGTGACATAAAAAACAAGATGTTTGTGAATTTTTTTTTCCGGGGAAACTTTATCATCCGTTTTAGAAAAGGGTTTAGACCCAACTTTTCAAGATGCATTTCATCACCATCATCAATCATCCATCATCCATCAGCCCGTTTTCAATCCACTGGACACAGGATGAAGCCCCCATTGAACTCCTACTGGTCATATTGTTTTGGTGACCAAGGGCAGTTTTGCAAGAGGGTTTGGGAAGCAATTTGTGATTTGTTCAGAATGCTGGTGATAACTCGCCTCCTCTTTGTGAGAAACGAGTGCTGGCAGACGGGTCCTCTGGCTTAACGTTCCTCCGATGGTTGGTACACACACTGATGTACCACTCTGCACGTGAAACACCAGGGTGGCAGTTTATGCATGGATCAAGATTCAAACCCAGGTAGGACAGCTCAAGGTGAGTGCGCAACCTCCTAAGCCTTGGCAAGCCTGAGTTGTATGTTATCGGTTCTCAATTTGCACCTTACAAACGAGTGCAATGTGTGGTACTAGACCGGGAGCTAAATCTCATAGGGGCCTAGATTAAGGAGTTTGTTCAACACACACTACATAAAAGATTTGACACCATAGGTAGTTCGTTCGTTTCTCTCAGGCCCAGATTACCGGCTCCGTGACAGGAGATGTCATTTGCATTTTCGTTGTCTCCATAGTTACCGGTTTAAACAGCAAAAGTATTTCACAAACTACAACTACGTATCTCCTGTCGTGTGGTGTACCTTCCCCGAGTACATTATCTCTTACAAACCCGTTACCTGCTGTGTTGGTCGTGATGTTACAAAACTTCGGCTAAGAGCGAGTATCAACACCGCGATGAGAAACCACATCTTCTCTGCTGCTCGTCGATCACCAAGTGAGGTCAACAATGTACGTCTCTATCTATCATTGTGACCATGCCCAACCGTCGTGACGTCATAATGGCTGAGTGTGTGTCGAGGACGAATCCGGAGAAATTTTAAATTTTTCATTGATTTTTCACCATTGAGAGATGGCCGGCTCAAAAACGTTACATGGCACGATATCCCAAACTTTATGGACGGATTATGACTTGTGGTGGGACGCCAAATGTTGAAATACCGGATCCTGAAAAAATGTTGACGTCATCATCAGATTTACCGTCACATCAAGTTTTAACATGACGATTACCATTTGAGTCCCAAAACGAGTGATAAATGAAACACATTTTACCATGATTTGTAAACAAAAGCAGAAATAAGTAAATAACACACACTCAATTTCACAATGAAGAAGAACCCCCTTTTAGTAAACACACATATCAGTTCGTGTCAAACCAACGTTTTTCATCAAAAAAAAGATATTTTTTCAAAACTAAAAAAGTTTTTTTTTCTATTTAGTATCTGTCACGTATGGATGTCCAAAATGTTCTCCGTGTTCAAATGGGTCTTTTTCAGTTTCCGGTAGTGACGTGAGAGTGCAGATGGTGCGGACGTGAAATGTCTATGTGTGACGAGAGTTTTATCAATATACGAGAATTGATCGTTGTTTGTCGATTCAGTCGAGTTACATTACATGGAGATGAAGGTAAACACCCAGAGCATGACTGCCTTCGGCCATATCGACCAATTCGACCCTCATGGGGAGATTTTGACACGTATTCTGAACAGTTGTGCTGACGTTGCTTCCAGAGGCAGTTTGGAACATAAGTTTGTCAGCTCACATCACCAGGCTTCGAATGGCTTGGTCGAACGTTTGGCGGGAATCAACAAATCTGGATTACAGAAACTTCGGAAGGGAAACTTTGAGACAAAGCTGTCCCGTCTCCTGCTCAAATATCACAACAACAGGTGCAACTCCGTCTGAGTTGTTGATGAAACGACACCTGAAATCGGCGCTTGACAATCTCAAAGCAGACATGTTGTCAAATGTCCATCAGAGTCAGCTTTAATCAAAAGTTGGTGGACAATAAGTCGTCCAACAGTCGCTGTGTCAACATTGCAGATCCAGTGTTTGCCCACAACTTTGACGCGGGTGAGACGTGTTACCTGGGGACATCATCAAGAAGCCAGGTCCACTGTCCTATGAGATTCTCCTGCACAACGGCCGCAAAATTTGTCGACACCAGGATCATGTGACCGACCGTCACTGTCAGTCAATCGAGCCTGCAGCTTTATCACAGCCAGAACAACAGTTTGACCCGCCACCACCAGAGATTGTCGTGGCCGCTCCGGGTGGCTCGGATTCCTCGAAAACTTTCGCGAACGCTCCGCTCGTCTTGGAGACTGAAAGAATCACCTGGGACTCTGTATCCACCGTTCCTCCACAACGCTCAATGCGCCAGAGAAGAGTACCCTCCCGTTTGAATCTGTGAAGTTGTGTGTTTTTGTGTTTCATTTTCGCGTTGACTCATTCAGGGGCAAAATAATCCCCTTGTCCGCTTCCTGACTGGGGCAGTCTACCCTCGGACACATATTGCTACTTTTTTTTATTTTTTATTTTTTATATTGCTCTTCGTAATTGTGGACATGAAGGGGAGGATGTCATGTGTAGATGTACAAAATGTTCTCCATGTTCAAACGGGTCTCTTTCAATTTCCGGCGAGTTATGTCAGAGTGCAGATGGCACGGGCGTGAAACGACCCTGTGTGCTGAGAGTTAATAAATGTACAACAATTGATCATTGTTTGTCGATTCAGTCGAGTTTTATTTTTTCTTCTCCATTTTTTATTTATTTAATTTTATTCAATCTTCTCCATTTTGCCCTATTTTCTGCATCTCCCCCTGTTAACCCCCTTGCCCGCATTTCTTCTTCCACCATCTTTAGCCAAGTCTTTCTCGGTCTTCCCCGTCCTCTACTTCCTTCTACATTCATTTCCATCATTCTTCTCAACCAGTCACTTTCATCCTTCCTCAACACATGACCAAACCATCTCAACCTGTTTCTCTTCACAGCATCAATCACAGGCTCTATTCCCATCATCTTTCGCAATTCATCATTTGTCTTCCTCTCTCTCAACGATACTCCGCACATCCACCGAACCATTCGCATTTCCACCCTTTCCAGCCTTCGTTGCTGCTCTACGTTCATTACCCATGTCTCGCTCCCATAAATCATAACACTTCTCACACATGCAGCATACACCTTTCCCTTCAGCTTCAACGACACTCCCCTCCTCATCAGAACGCCACTCAGTTCCCGAAACTTCTTCCATCCACATCTCACTCCAGCAACCGTTGCCGAGTCTGATCCACCTTCTCCATTCAGCATGTCTCCGAGGTAGCAAAATGTTTCCACACCTTCCAGCTTCACGCCATCTCCAAGATCCAACTCAACATTTCCTCCATCTGCACCTCCCTCTGTGCACACCTTACATTTGAATGTAGCTGCCACACTGGTTAATGACCCTCTCAGACCACTACATTTTTGATGAACCCACTCAGCGCACATTGTACATTGAATGGAGTTCACTCCGACACCCTTCCTGCACACAGCACACGACCACTTCCCAGTTCTTTCCACCTCACCACATGCTTTACCACTTGCCATCACCTTCGTCTTTCCGATATTCACCTTCAGACCTTTTGTCTCCTTACATTCCTTCCACTTGTTCATCTTCTCCTTCAGTCCATCCATACTTTCTGCAATCAACACCAGAGCATCTGCATACAACAACTCCCACGGTAAACCCTCATTTACGTTCTGAGCCAGCACCTCCATCACAGCTACAAATAGTCTTGGACTTAGTACCGACCCCTGATGCACTCCCACCTTCACCTCAAACTCACCACTGTTCCCGTCCTTCGTCCTTACAGCTGTGCGTGCTCTTTTGTACATTGCCATCACTACTCTGCTCAACCATTCCTCCACTCCTAACTTCCTCAATGCCCATGTCAATACTTCGCGTGGAACCCTATCGAATGCTTTCTCCAGATCAACAAACCCAAGAAACAACTTCTTCCTCTTCTCCATGTACTTCTCCTGCAACTGCCTCACAATAAAGAGCACGTCTGTCGTTCCTCTTCCTGGCATAAATCCAAACTGCATTTCGTCGATCTTCACTTTCTTCCTTATCCACTTCTCCATCACCCTTTCCAATACCTTCATTCCATGCTCCAATAGCTTTATCGCTCGATACGAGCCAAACTCCAGAGGGTCACCTTTCCCCTTGTGTAGAGGGACGAGGGTACTCAGTTCCCAACCCACTGGAATGCGGCCTTCTTTCACCACCAGATTACAGATCTCTGTCATTCTCTTCACACCCCAACTTCCTGCTGCCTTCAACATATCTCCCACAACTCCGCTCTCCCACAACTTAACGTCCATCCCTCAGATGGACGTTAAGCCGGGAGTCCCGTCTCCTGGTGTTAGTTATTTGTTTGCCTTTCACATTAGTTTGGGTCTTTCTAGGAGTTGACGAAAGAGGAAAAAGCTTTGATGCCGGTTAAACATCCGAGAGTATTGAAGGACATGGCAGAACAGATATGAATCCTTACTATAATTCACGGACCGGTGTGTGTGTGTGTGTGTGTGTGTGTGTGTGTGTTAGTTAGTGCGTTTGTCGTGTTACTCCTCCAACAATTCTACATCCACATTTGCTACATAGGATCAACATGACCCCAACCTGTCTGTCAACAACGTACAAACTCCTGAAGGGAATCATCACAGAAATGATCTACAATCACCTAATACAATAATAGTCTACTTGCCAGCAATGTGAACCCGGAAATGTTGAGTACCCCAAAGTTTTAAGTTAGAAATGTACAGTATGGGTCCCCAGCACTTAGAAACTGCCGGATGCTAACTTGCATATTTTGGGCAATTAGCAAAATTAGCATTAATAGCATTAATAGCATTAACCCTATAAAACATAGGCCTGGGACACTGAAATTTCTGTTTCGCTCTATTGCTCCACTTTTATTCACAGGTATTAGAGGTAACAAAGGCAAGTACCATACCAAACTAGAATAATATGACTATGGGTAAATAATATCCTCAAAATTAAAACACAAGTATACCCAAAATTATCAGAGCTGAAAAAGATGTGCACTAGTTACACAACATAAAACTTCCATCAAGAAAGAGCGTCTTGCACTTCTACTACTCTGCACTGTTATAAAGCATATCCTCATCATAAAACTCATCCTCATCGTCTTCATCTTCTTCTCCTGACTCTACATTCTTGTCATATTGCTCTACTTGCTGTGAGTGTGTGAGTGTGTTGCAACATGTACTATCAGAGCCTTTGCAGAAGCAGTAGCTGGTACAGGCCAGGCCTGCAGCTACGCAGCTGCACTTTGCTGTTAAACAGGGCTTTAACCCAGCTTTGCAGCTACAGCTGATCATTTCCAACACGGCAGGAGGAGCAACGGTGCTTGCATCCAGGATGGGCATGATGACTTCCTCTCCCTTCTCGCCTTCCTTCTTATTCCATCCAAACTCTGTTATGTCCACAGCTGGTGGGTCAGGGCAGTCTGCTGCTTTCCAAAGCAGCACCTGTAGATGGGCACGCCGGCCATGGAGGAGAGCGTTGCGCTCTGTAGGAGGCAGTGTCTTCAGTGCTGGGGGGGGTTTTGCACTTTCGGTAGATGTCATATCTGGCGACGTTCAGAGATGCCGACTCCCTCTCGTTGTACAGAGCCAGGAAGAAACCACTCACTGCCTCTGTAATCTGTAAATCAGTAGCTCCCTCCTCTCCGATGAAGTGAAGCAGGTCACCAGGTACTACTCTCATGGCCTTGAGTGCGGACACCTTCCCTTTCCCCGCGGGATAGGAGGTGGTGTCGCATCCGGAGAGAGCATGCATAGCCAGGATGGAGCGACACTGCTCACCGAGATTCTCTACTGTCGAATTGATGTTGAGAATAGTGCCATCCCATCTCTCCATCTGCAGGTTACATGTGATATCCACCTTCCAGCACCAATAGATCATGAGTACGAAAACATCAGTGTCGTCGCTGAGAATGCGGACAGTTTCAGCTCCGCGACTGGCTGCATCCAACATGTATGAGATGAGGGAGACGTCAGCCTCGTCATGAGTGACAATACTGTCTGCTTTGCTGACCATCTTGATGTGATCCCCTATGCTGTGTGTGCACAGGAGCTCACCCAGTCTCCGTTTGTTTGTCTTGTTCTTCATCACTTTGTCGCGGCTAGGTAGAGGGGTTGGCAGTGAGAGTCGGTACTCTGTTGAGCTCTCCCCAGCTCTTCTCTGCCTCTCGTGGTCTTTGGCAGAGAATTGCTCATACCGGTCAAAGATGACAAATGTTTCGGTGATGGAGCGATTAAGCCGGCGCCCCATGCTGGCTGCGAGGTCAGCCACAGTGCCTGACGATGGCCACACCACGTGGTAGATAAGCTGCGATGCATCAACGAGTACAACATGTGGGTGGGGATTGGGGGCAAGGATTCCAAGACGCTGGACGATCACAGACTTGTTACCCTTCCTGAGGCATCCATACTCATCGATGATGGATGCAGGGACCGGGCCGATCTCGTAGTCAAAGAGGGCAGAGAGCTCCATTCTTCTCTTGCTCCCCACCACCAGCAGCCGAGCAAACAACGCCTCAAGGTCACATATGATCTTCGCATTGACCTTCACTCTTTTTTTGGTGAATGTCATTGTCACCACCTTATTTGAGATGGGCGCATGAAATCTCTCAGGAAGTGATGAAGAGAACAGTGTGCTTATGTCCTGTCCGATCTTCAATGCATCTTGCACATTCACCTTTTCATCTGCCACCTGGCCATTTATGATATGGTGGAGGGTCGCGGTCTCTATGGTGAGTGGATGGGAGTTTTCCTGTAGCACTCTCAGGATTTTAGCCCGGTCCTCCGCGTCCAATTCCCGCCGTCCTTTACCCTCTTCTTTGTGTCTGTTGGGCTTCATTGTCTTATCCGGTGCTTCAGCATCGTCGTAAATCTCATCCAATGACTTGGAGAGATAGGAGCAGATGCCGAAAGATTGGATCCACACGGCGACCTGCTCAGGGTTGGTGGAGATGCCCTTCATGCCTCCTACTCCCTTCCCTTGCTTGATGCATGTCTGCTCCCCAAACATGTGTCCACTCACTGTAGCTGCACCATCAGAGTGGCGGCACACATGGCTTCCAGCGTAAAGGTCATCCTTGGCAGTAGCAGGAAGGTACTGCATGTCGCGCAGATGCCATGTGATCCATCTTGCGTAGTGGTGATGACCGGCAGCAAAGAAATAGGGCAGCATCTCTTCAAGGCAGTGTTGTTGCAGCATCCAATCACCCTCTCTTTCTGCTCGCCAGAACTTGTGAGCTATTAGGGTAGGGGTGATGAAACAATCCACCCATAGCCAGCCTGTGGGGTGCTCTCTGGCTTTCTCCAGGAATGCCGTTATCTGCTCGTGAGTCTTCTCTCCCTCCTCTAAGAAGTCATGAAGAAGAGCAGACACACCCATACGGAAGGCTCGCATAGCCTTGGGCCAGGCCTTCCCGTTGAAGATGGATTTCAGGCCTCAAAATGATGCACCGACTAGCTCCTCCACACCTGTTGAATTCATCAGTTGTCCGATTGAGCCGATGAATGACATGAGAGTGTGCATCATCCCAGGTCTGAGAACCACTGATGACCATCGCTGCAGATCACTCCACTTGATCAGGCAAGCGATCACGTACAGCTGCATGTCAAACGTGATATGACTGTGGCTCATGCCAAGCTGCCTCAGTGATGTGTCTAAGTAGGCAATGGTACTGAGCACTGTATCAGGGTGGGCAGGGGGCGAGTCAAGCAGTGGTCCAAAGACACTTATCGTCTTCAGCTTTGGAGCACTGTCATCAGATCTTGCACAACATTGTAGGCTACCCAGTCCAGGGGAAGAGGGAAGAGTGGAGCTGCGAGAGCCAAGCAGCATCCTTCTTCTGTGCTCTTGAAACACTCTGTTTGATGGCATCTTGGAAAGCATCAGTTCTTGGGACTTCTTTCAGAGCTGGTGGAGTCATGTTGGGTGAAAAAAAATCCACGGCTTTTACATCCCTTTTTTCACATGAAATTTTGATCGCAGGAAATTTTTTATAAGAACACTCACGGAAAGCATATCTGTCTAAGTGTATTATGTCCAAATTTCATACAGATCCTTCAAATAGTTTGCTCACATGAAGCATTCAAACGGAGCAACAGAGCGAAACAGAAATTTCAGTGCCCCAGGCCTATGTTTGATAGGGTTAATGCTATTAATGCGAATTTTGCTAATTGCCCAACATATGCAAGTTAGCATCCGGCAGTTTCTAAGTGCTGGGGACCCATATTGTACATTTCTAACTTAAAACGTTGGGGTACTCAACATTTCCGGGTTCACAAGAGGGCTCTATAGGCTTGGCAAGTAGACTATAAGGAGGCCAATACGAAGAACAGAAGGGATGCAATAGGATGCTATGGAATGATAGACCACCTGTTATTAAACAAGACCATACTTGAAGTTGCAATACAAGAAGAACTAAATTATCTTCAGCATGGATAGACGACAAAAAAGCTTTTCAGAGTGCCCCACATCCATGCATAATGAAATGCCATCATTTGTACAAGATCAACCCCCAAATAATCAAACTGATAAAGAAAGCAATGGAGCTTTGGAATACCACATTGATATTACAGCATTCGGTTGGAAAGATCACAATACGAGGAGTTAAGATACATCGAGGAATCTTACAGGGAAACAGCCTCTCACCCCTCCTGTTTTGCCTGGCCTTGGACCCACTGAACAACCTCATGAATGAGCAAGGATATGGATACACCCTGGCATCAAATAAGAGAACGTCCAAAGAGATTTTATAAAGGTGAAACATCTGCAGTACTTTACAATTTACTTGGATGATTTCAAACTCTGAGAAATATTTTTTTTTTATTATTTGCTTTTAATCCAAGATGGCTGCCACACCACGTGACCTATGACGTCACAATTATCATAAAACCATTCTGCATGTTTGTCACTCCTACCCTGAAAGTTTGGTCTCAATCCGACACATGGTTGCTGAGAAAAACGAGGTTTAACACGGACAGACAGACGTACTGACAGACAACCCGAAAACATAATGCCTCCGGCAACTCTGTCGGCGAAGGCATAAAAATCAATGCATCCCGAGAATGTACCTGCCGAGACGAGAAGGAGATAGCGACCTAATGGAGCTCAGCCAAGTGCACAGACTGAGTGGACCCGCAGGCAATGTTGTATGACATGCGTACATGCAGGCAATGTTGCTAAACAAGTGGACCCGCAGGCAATGTTGCTTGGCAAGTGGACCCGCAGGCAATGTTGCTAGACAAATGGACCCACAGGCAATGTTGCTAGACAAATGGACCCACAGGCAATGTTGCTAGACAAGCGGACCCGCAGGCAATGTTGCTAGACAAGTGGACATGTAGGCAATGTTGCTAGACAAGTGGACCTGCATGCAATATTGCTGGACAAGTGGACCCGCAGGCAATGTTGCCAGACAAGTGGACCCGCAGGCAATGCTGCCAGACAAGTGGACCCGCAGGCAATGTTGCTGGACAAGTAGACCCGCAGGCAATGTTGCCAGACAAGTGGACCCGCAGGCAATGTTGCTAGACAAGTGGACCCGCAGGCAATGTTGCTGGACAAGTGGAATCGCAGGCAATGTTGCAAGACAAGTGGGCCGGCAGGCAATGTTGCTGGACAAGTGGACCCGCAGGCAATGTTGCTAGACAAGTGGACCCGCAGGCAATGTTGCTCAACAAGTGGACCCGCAGGCAATGTTGCTAGACAAGTGGACAGGCAGGCAATGTTGCTCAACAAGTGGACCCGCAGGCAATGTTGCTGGACAAGTGGACCCGCAGGCAATGTTGCTGGACAAGTGGACCCGCAGGCAATGTTGCCAGACAAGTGGACCCACAGGCAATGTTGCTAGACAAGTGGACCCGCAGGCAATGTTGCTAGACAAGCGGACATGTTGGCAATGTTGTTAGACAAGTGGACCCGCAGGCAATGTTGCTGGACAAGTGGACCCGCAGGCAATGTTGCTAGACAAGCGGACATGGAGGCAATGTTGCGAGACAAGTGGACCCGTAGGCAATGTTGCTAGACAAGTGGACCCACAGGCAATGTTGCTAGACAAGTGGACCCGCAGGCAATGTTGCTGGACAAGTGGACCCGCAGGCAATGTTGCGTGACAATCGGACCCGCATGCAATGTTTCTGGACAAGTGGACCCACAGGCAATGTTGCTAGACAAGCGGACATGAAGGCAATGTTGCTGGACAAGTGGACCCGCAGGCAATGTTGCATGACAAGCGGACCCGCAGGCAATGTTGCTAGACAAGTGGACCCGCAGGCAATGTTGCTGGACAAGTGGACCCGCAGGCAATGTTGCGAGACAATTGGACCCGCCGGCAATGTTGCATGACAAGCGGACATGAAGGCAATGTTGCTGGACAAGTGGACCCGAAGGCAATGTTGCATGACAATCAGACCCGCATGCAATGTTGCTAGACAAGTGGACCCGCAGGCAATGTTGCTGGACAAGTGGACCCGCAGGCAATGTTGCTAGACAAGTGGACCCACAGGCAATGTTGCTAGATAAGTGGACCCGAAGGCAATGTTGCATGACATGCGGACCTGCAGGCAATGTTGCTAGATAAGTGGACCCGAAGGCAATGTTGCATGACAATCGGACCCGCATGCAATGTTTCTGGACAAGTGGACCCACAGGCAATGTTGCTAGACAAGCGGACATGAAGGCAATGTTGCTGGACAAGTGGACCCGCAGGCAATGTTGCATGACAAGCGGACCCGCAGGCAATGTTGCTAGACAAGTGGACCCGCAGGCAATGTTGCTGGACAAGTGGACCCGCAGGCAATGTTGCATGACAATCGGACCCGCATGCAATGTTTCTGGACAAGTGGACCCACAGGCAATGTTGCTAGACAAGCGGACATGAAGGCAATGTTGCTGGACAAGTGGACCCGCAGGCAATGTTGCATGACAAGCGGACCCGCAGGCAATGTTACTAGACAAGTGGACCCGCAGGCAATGTTGCTGGACAAGTGGACCCGCAGGCAATGTTGCGAGACAATTGGACCCGCAGGCAATGTTGCATGACAAGCGGACATGAAGGCAATGTTGCTGGACAAGTGGACCCGAAGGCAATGTTGCATGACAAGCGGACCTGCAGGTAATGTTGCGTGAAAGTTCTCATCGGATATGGTGAAATTATTTTTTATTATACAAGTGTAAATATTATCAAAAAGAAACACGTCGTGCAGAGCACAAAACTTGCAAAATCCACCCCCACCCACCTCCAAAAAAATGTTGCCATGGATACATCAAATTGGCCATTTCGTTAAGATTTAAATTGACAATCTTAATCAAACCTTGGTTCAATCGGATGAAGATTGATAATTTGTCCAGATGAAAATTGATGATTTTAGAAGTTTGATGTTAAGTTGACCTTTAGACCTCAAAAATAGTTGTTTTTCCAATTTTGTGACTCAATATCCAAATGATGTTCAACTTTCAAGTCAATTGGATGAAAAATGGCAATTTTAGAAATTTGACCTCAAAATCAAAAAGCTTCTCAGTTGTGACTACCTCTGCAACTTGATAAAGTTTCATGAAGATCGGTTCCGCGATTGACAGACAAACACAGAATAATGCACAAGACCAATCAATATACCAGAAGAATTTTCGATTTTGCAAATAATAACAGGAAAGAGCAATCAGAGATTGCAAACCCTCGCCAGGATGTGTTTTCAGTGGTTTTTCAGGCTTTCGTGTTAAAACAAATATGGCGGCCGAACCACGTGACTGATGACGTCATCGTTATTATTTTTTCTCCACCAATTTTTTCCGAGATTATGCTCAAGAAATTTCACCTTGATCGGATGAAGTTTTGTACTTGTCGAATTATGACGTCATAATGGAGGCACCTAAAACATCATCATTAACATATTTTATTCTCCATTGAGAGTTCTTTACAATGAGCCATGTCTCAATTTTTTATATTCAGCACTTTCGGAGATATAGAGGTGCAAAGTTTTTCGGTTTTTCCAAGATGGCGGCCGAACCACGTGACCTATGACGTCATAAGTATCATAAATTATACAGGTGGAGTTGCACCTGTGGTGACAATTTCCTGTCAATCGGACCAACGGTTGAAGAGAAAATCATATTTATTCTGTGTGGACAGACAGACAGACAGACAGACAGACAGACAAACAGACAGACAGACAAACAGACAGACAAACGTACTCAAATACAAAACCCTCTCCTCAGGCAAGGGTAGACATTTAATAAGGTTTACATGTGCCATTTCTATATTGCTTACATTGCATTGCACACCCAAGCCATTGGTAAACATAAATATAACGTTTTATAGAATTGTATGGGGGTCACAACACATCTGGACCACCGTGTTCAGCAGTCTCTTTCAAATGCAGCCAGGTGATACAAGCCACAACCTGTTACCTGCTTGGCACACAGTATGCACGGTGTACACCACAATCACACCCCGTTTAAATCACCCAATTCCACACATGGTGGGAATAAAGGAAGTGAAAAGAATGTTAAAATCTCCGCCATATTTGCATGAATAACACCGTTTTAAAATGATGAAGATATCAAGTCGCAGGTAGAAGGCAATCGTTTCATATGAGGATGTATACGGGGTGGGTGGGTGGGGGAGGGGTGGATGTATACGGGGTGGGTGGGGGAGGGGTGGATGTATACGGGGTGGGTGGGGGAGGGGTGGATGTATACGGGGTGGGTGGGGGAGGGGTGGATGTATACGGGGTGGGTGGGCGAGGGGTGGATGTGTACGGGGTGGGTGGGGGAGGGGTGGATGTGTACAGGGTGGGTGGGCGAGGGGTGGATGTATACGGGGTGGGTGGGGGAGGGGTGGATGTATACGGGGTGGGTGGGGGAGGGGTGGATGTGTACGGGGTGGGTGGGGGAGGGGTGGATGTGTACAGGGTGGGTGGGCGAGGGGTGGATGTATACGGGATGGGTGGGGGAGGGGTGGATGTATGCGGGGTGGATGTATACGGGGTGGATGTATACGGGGTGGGTGGGGGAGGGGTGGATGTATACGGGGTGGGTGGGGGAGGAGTGGATGTATACGGGGTGGGTGGGGGGGGGGGTGGATGTATACGGGGTGGGTGGGGGAGGGGTGGATGTGTACAGGGTGGGTGGGCGAGGGGTGGATGTATACGGGATGGGTGGGGGAGGGGTGGATGTATGCGGGGTGGATGTATACGGGGTGGATGTATACGGGGTGGGTGGGGGAGGGGTGGATGTATACGGGGTGGGTGGGGGAGGGGTGGGTGTATACGGGGTGGGTGGGGGAGGGGTGGGTGGTGGAAGGGTGGATGTATACGGGATGGGTGGGGGAGGGGTGGATGTATGCAGGGTGGATGTATACGGGGTGGATGTATACGGGGTGGGTGGGGGGAGGGGTGGATGTATACGGTGTGTGTGGGGGAGGGGTGGATGTATACGGGGTGGGTGGGGGAGAGGTGGATGTATATGGGATGGGTGGGGGAGGGGTGGATGTATACGGGATGGGTGGGGGAGGGGTGGATGTATACGGGAGGGGTGGATGTATACGGGGTGGATGTATACAGGGTGGGTGGGGGAGGGGTGGATGTATACAGGGTGGGTGGGGGAGGGGTGGATGTATACGGGATGGGTGGGGGAGGGGTGGATGTATACGGGGTGGGTGGGGGAGGGGTGGATGTATACGGGGTGGGTGGGGGAGGGGTGGATGTATACGGGGTGGGTGGGGGAGGGGTGGATGTATACGGGGTGGGTGGGGGAGGGGTGGATGTATACGGGGTGGGTGGGAGAGGGGTGGATGTATACGGGGTGGGTGGGGGCATTGCCGCTATGTTTATTTTTTCGCAGGATGATGAACTTGCATGTTTTGGCGAATCCGGAATTCAGAAAAAGGAGATTGCGCCCCTTCGCGGCAGACGTGAAGCGTCGTGGAGGAGTTTTGACTTTACGGCCAAGGTGTGTTTTTCGACTTACTTGGTACGTTGGTTTGTTGGTTCGATATATATTCTCGGCGTTGAACACAAACACAATCTGTGTGTAATCGAATATAATGTAAAACCGTGATAATGTCACCGTCTCCACGAGCTCATGGGAGTCTTGAACATTTTTTTTTTGTTCTTCAGACTTCAGTGTTTATTACAAGATTAGGCGCGACGATGTTATACGTTGATTCACGAAGGGTCTGCATTAATATAATGTTTTGTTCACGTCGCTTTGTCTATTAATGTGGAGAATGTTAATTTATAAAACATTTCCTCGATCACGATGGAATCCTGATGAACGTTTTCAACACTAAACGCCCGAGGAACCAGCGCTCCTGGTTTGTTCTTTCCACACACCTCAAGGTTTCACCCATAGAGTGCTGCTTTTACTGGTTCGTCGGTCAGAAATGCTTTTTTGGCATCGCCTTTTCTCCACCAATTTAAGTAAAGCTTTCGTAAGTTACCCCGATTATTATACACTCGGGCATGCCCGTACTATATATAAGCTAGGACGTGCCCGTACGTGGGTGCCCGTTCCTTGCCAAAAAAAAAAAAAAAAAAAATTTGTGTAGGGGTGTGTGTGTGTAAACATCCTAGGGCGTGCCCGTACGTGGGTGCAAAAAAACATGCGTGCAAACAACAACAACAAAAAAAAACTTTGAAACCACGTGGCAGTAACGACCACAGAACCCCCCCCCCCCCTCTATTTACATGAATGGTTTGGTCCATTCGCAACGACCACAGAACCCCCCCCCCCTCTATTTACATGAATGGTTTGGTCCATTCGCAAAGCCAAAGCGAACGACCACAGAACCCCCCCCTCTATTTACATGAATGGTTTGGTCCATTCGCAAAGCCAAAGCGAACGACCACAGAACCCCCCCCCCCCCTCTATTTACATGAATGGTTTGGTCCATTCGCAAAGCCAAAGCGAACGGCGAACGGCTAAATCGCCATAGCTCGGTAACTACTTGTCCGATTAATTTCAAACCTTGAAAAGGCACATCCTCGGGTCCCCAGCAATATACCTGGCAAGTTTCAAGTATATCGGACCGGTAGTTGTCGAGAAACAGCGGTCACAGACAAACATACACACATACACACATACACACATACACACATACAAACACACATACACACAGAGATTAATGGAATTATAGATAGATTATAAGGCTTATGATTCGTTATTTGGGTGACGTCAGTTGAAATTGATTTACATACAAATGTCCCGGTCGTGGTTTGACACCCTTTATTACGGGTGTGGGGTCGTTTCAGCAGGGAGGGTCCGACACCCTTTATTGATTAAACACTTGAGGTAAATCCTCCATTCTCCCTCAAAAGGGCCCATCTATTTATTATGTACGCGTGTCCGGGGGAACGGTGTTGGGGTCGTTCCGGTGCAGGCAATGGGGGTGCATGTGAACAAATACACTTGGGGGTGGGGGTCATTTCACCAGGGAGGGGCTGGCCCCTTCCCTGAAATTGGGGGTGGGGTCGTTTCAGCAGGGAGGGGCTGTCCCAATCCCATAAAGTGTTTGTGGTTGTTTCAACAGGGAGGGGCTGTCCCCGTCCCATAAAGTGGAGAGGAGGGGGGGGGGGGTTATTTTGAATTTCTACTCTTTGAGAATTTTTGACGTATTTTCTTACCATACACACATCCCATAAAGATGGGCCTGTTAGTTTCAAGGATGATAATTGTTTTCCCCAAGATATGAAAAATATTCAAGATTTTGAAATAAGGATTTTTTTTGGTTTTTACAGTGAGCCCAACATGCTTATTATTTCCATAAGAAATTGTTTTTTAGGGGGTTCTCTCTGCGTTACCTGTTGCATTCATTCCTGGTTCTGCAGTGCCTGCTGGAGAGTACCGTTTAAGTCGGTTTCCCCACACTCACCACCAGCAAGCTATAGGTCTTAACGCAGGTGCAGTGCCCTGGGAGATTCTCTCATCACCTGGCGCAGTATCGTGGGTCCCCTTCTCTGTGAGTTCACGACTGGAGCAGCACTGAACACGGGATTCCGGGAGGCCTTTCGAAGGTCACTCGTTTGCACTGTCCATGCCACTGGGAACGCTCCTTGTTTGCAAATTTCCCTGAAGCCCCTCACCTCCTCTTTTCTGTTACTGTGGGCCACAGTCATTCATCTGGGGCACTCCCATCTGACAACATTTTCCCACTTGTTTTTGCTTTTTCACCCAGGGGGGCCCTCGTCGTTTTTTGGCGCTACCCTTCCGACTTGGTGTTCATAAAACATTCCACACTTAGTCAAGGCTGGTGTAAGAGCTAACACATAGAACATATCATAAAGGGGGTGTTTGTGTGTGTGTGTGTGAGAGAGAGAGATAGTGACAGAGACAGACACCAGCAGATAACAGGAACATCGGGAGATGTGTGGAATGGAGAGGCTTGGGGCGGGCTATACGGGATAAACAAATGGACACGACAGGAACTTTAAGGAAAGAAAACGGAATTTGACGAAGGTGGATTTGGGGTGTATTAACTGGGCAGAAAAAGATCAAGGATTTGGATGGGGGAAGATAGGAGATGGTGGTAAACAGCTGTTTTGAAGACTTGGAGGGAGGAGAGGGATTGAAGAGAGTGTGGGAGTTTGTTCCAGAGGCAGGAGTAAAGAGGAATGAAGGAGTGAAGGTGAGCAGAGAGTCTTGATTTTGGCAGTTTAACCATCAGAGGGTTTCTGGCAGATCTTGTGCGACCTGTAGGAATATTTGAGGGACAGAGCCCAGAGAGAGCTGGGGGAGCAAGGCCAGAGAGGAGTCGGTAGAAGACAGAAAGACCACCAACCTGCCTGCGGTGAGTAAGTGAACGGCCCTCGGAGTTAGCTTCATCGAGGGAGATTCCAATGATTCTGAATGCTTTGGTTTCAACAGCATGAAGCCGAGCGAGATGTGAGGCAGGTGCACCAGCGCAGAGGGGAGAGCAGTATTCCATTGAGCTGCGGATGAAAGCTTTGTTTGTGGTGAAGAGCTCTGAAGTGCCCAGAAAGGACTTCACATGATGAAGGATGTCCAGACAGCGACTGGCTTTGGAGGCCAGCTTGGAAATGTGGTTTTCCCAGGAAAGAGCATGGCAGATAGTGAGACCCAAAAGCTTGAGTTACAGAATTTCTTCAAGAGGATTATTGAGAAAGTAGATGGGAGGGTTGTCCAGACGTTCTTTTTGGAGATACAAAGTGAAAGTGTGAGGTTTGTCAGGATTGAAAGACATGCTCCACGTGGTTGACCAGTTTGTGATTTTGTCCAGGTCTGCAGAGATTGAAGAGGCTGCTGCCTGCCGATCTGAGGGATGAGGCATGGAGCGGCAGAGAGTGGAGTCATCAGCAAAGAGATATAGAGGATTTTCCAGCGTCAGAAAGATCATCAATGAAGACCAAAAAAAGCCCAGGGCCCAGAACACTGCCTTGATTTGTCACATGGTCACAGATTGATTAACTGCAATATGTTCAAAAATTACATAACACAATCTTTTTCGGAATTTGTGTTGCATAACGCTTGATTATATAACATAACATTTGATGATATAACATACTGCTTGATTATATAACATAACCCTTGGTTACCGTGCATGCTGATGTACTGTGCGTTCTGATGGGCTTGATTAAAGCTTATTATTATTCGACATGTGAAAGTCAATAAAAAAAATTATGCTAAATTAAAAAGGCAATGTTGGAATGACAAACTACAGTCTAATAAATGTCCTAAACAAGATGGGGATGATGTTGGTTTGGAGAGTAGCTCACAGTATTGCCATCGCATAACAATCCCAACATTACTGCCTCATTTATACTTCATCAGTTATTGCTTCAAGCTTCTACAAACACTCCACTGGTTACACCAGTACTTGATTACTCCTGTTGTGCAGCCACACACTGACAACAACAACAACAACAACCACCTGGACTCTACAAATTAGCAGATGAGTACAATGTTATAATATCAGTACATGATCAGCAACTTCTTACAAATGCATGAACATCTCCAATAACAGCATTCTATAATTATCTCCATTTGTGATTGGTTACTCCAAGTTGATAAAAAAGAAAAGTAGGAAAGACAACTGAAGCTGCAAGAAGTCCCTGAAATTATATAGGAGCTTCTTATACTTTTGCAGAAATGAACTATAGGAGCTTCTAATACTTTTAGCTCGGCCTATCTCGAGACAATAGTCTTGAGGCAGTGATGGAGGGATTGTTATGTGATGGCAATACTGTTAGCTACTCTCTAAGTCTAAACCAACATCATCCCTATCTTGTTTAGGACATTTTTTTAGACTGTAGTTTGTCATCCCTACATTGCCTTTTTAATTTAGCATAAATTTTTTTATTCACTTGTTTCTGTAATTTTATATAATGTGGAATAACACAATGGAATATGGTACTCAGAGGATACCCAATCTTGGAGCAAAAGTGCCAAGATATCTTATTCAGCAAAGTCAAACACTGCACATGTTCCTATATTGTTTTACGTAACCCTGACTGTATCTTGCAGCTCTGTCTTATTGCTCGTTTCTCAAAGAGTAATGTCTTCATACAGCCTCAACCCACACAATGACCTGCACTCAGAAATGCTCAAAATAACTGATGTGGTTTCCCTTTAACCAATAGGGCTGGGACAGAGGGTAGGGGCGGAGCCTATGTAAATTAATTGACCATAGACCACTCCAGGCGATGCAGTATGCCAAAACAAAGATGAAAGGAACACTAAATGTCAGTTCAAATATTTATTACACTCGGGGGCCTGTTCGTCCATTGGACCAAATTTTAATTGGGGACTTTTGGATCTTCTGGGACTTTTAGGTCTTTGGGGACTTTTGAGTCATCAGGGTCATCTGGGTCTTTTTGGTCCTTGGGGACTTTTGGGTGAACTGGGTATTTTGGGTCATCAAGGACTTTTGGGTCATCTGGGTGTTTTTGGTCCTCAAGGGTCTTTTGGGTCCTCGGGGACATATGATTAGATTTTTCGGGGTCTGTCATCGTGAATAACAATCGAGCCAACCCAATGGAAATCTTATGCCACAAACCCGGGCAGTGTATGATCAGTGGAGGCTTACAGGCCTAATGTGTTTGGACCACCAAAACACCAAGATGGCGTCCATATAATTTTAACTTGTGCTATAGAGGGTGGAGTCAAGCGACAGATGTGGGTGTGGTCTGGCAGCTGTTTGACCAATGGTTGCACATTTCAGAAATCGATCCTTAACAAGAACCCCAACAACAACAGCAATGGGAAGCTCTTGTAGACCTGCAACATGTTGCAGGTAAAAATGTAGACAATGTTCTTCGGCCAAAAAGAACAACACATTGAGTGAGCTCAGGTATTTCAAGTTACAGTTTGGTGAGGGTGGATATTTTGTGATGATGCAAGCATGTAAACGGCGGTAAAACAATGATAATAAAGTAAAAATAACAATAATCCAAAGACAAAGCTGCATTGTGATGTTGCTTATGTGATTGTTTGTCCACCAGAACTGGACAGACGTAGAGCCATGGCCTCCAAAAATCTCCGCCGAGCTGGTTTGCCCGCTGAACTGTGTTCACAACTGGCAAAGCAACAGGTTGTGACCTGCCAGGTGTGACTTGCTTATCTCCCTTCACCCTCCAATTTCTTCCTTCTATTATGGACCTTCTGATGGTATTTTATTACCTTCGCAAAAGCGGAAGGTTATGTTTTGATCGCTGTGTATTTATTTGTATGTCTGTGTGTGTGTATGTTATTCGCATAACTCAAAAAGTATTCAACCGAATTGCATGAAATTTGGTGGGATGATTGGTTATTATACGGGACACATTTGATTAGATTTTGGGAGCAATCGGGTCAAAGGTCAAGGTCAAGGTCACGAAAAGGTCAAAATCGTATTTTTGTTGGTCTGTTCCCTACACTCCCATGCCAAGTACAGAACAGTAGCTGCGGCGAAGGTATGCGCTCTACCGAGTGCCCGTTCTAGTTTGATACTGAAAAAGGAACTCGGGTTAGGGTTAGATAGTAACTGATAAGTTGAATTTGTGTTGTGGGCACATGTGGATCAATGCAATTGCCCAGGGCCCCATGGTGGGGGGGGGGGGGGGGGGGGTTGAAGGAGGGAGAATTAGGGTGCAAACTTGAAGGTTTGCTTAAGGCACCCTGGCTGGTGGGGGTGATATACTGTATGATTCCCTCAAAAGTAAATCCGAGAATGAAGCGGCAGTGTCGGCAGCAGTAGCGGTAACGTTCGGGCTAACAGGTAAGAACATTTCGACCGCATTGTTTCCGAGTTATAGGTGGAGTATGTTGTTTTTTGAGACCATCACAATGCACTCACACTGAGATGCCAAATTAATGTAGAGTTATTACATTCCGATTGTAATATTAATTTCCTTTTTTTATTGTGATAGCTCGATGGTTTCTGCATTGTTTTGGTGAATATTGGAGAATAGAGTAAAGTTAAAATCACAATCTGCGGTGCATTATTGGAGGAACATGCATTGTGAAAATTGGGCGTTTTATCCTTGTTCAGAATGGGTTGGGTAGAGATAAAGGAGGTGTGGGGACCTATTTTTAACTTTTGACAGGGCCCCAAAATCACTAAGACCACCCCTGCTGACCTGACCGGTTGATGACTCTTCAACAGAGACCGAATTGCAGGAGCAAACTGATTTTTGTCGAAAGACTCGGCGTGTACATGGAATTGTTTCCAACAGCTATGATTTGTTTATTTGTAATCAAATATTGAACTTGAAGTATGAATGTTTCTGAAAATAAGGTGGCGTAAAAGAGACAGCGGGAAGCTTCCGGAAAAAATTCTTTTTTACAACTTTTAAAATCTTCATTTTATTTCAATTGAATTATAGACTTGAACACTGTAGAACACAAATCGCCTTTTAGCGCTTTCAAAAAAAACCTTCCGTTTAGCAGTACTTGCACAAAATATTATGGCATTTTACATCATCACGACCAATCAAATTTTCCGCTCGTCAACCCCGTCCATGTCCTTGTTTCTCAAGACTACGCGAGGTAAGGTGTTCTGTGAACTCTGTATTTGTTTTTTATTTTTCTTGAATCGTGGTTTCAGTCGCATCAGTATGGCAAATTTCAATTTTCTCACCTCCCACAGAAAGCACTAAATATGTATTTATACCGGTGACTATTTATAAATATGTATTTACACTCCATGACGGGTCGTATGGTGGCCTTGTATGGATAGGGCATGGCAGCTGGAGGATTGAATCGCCGAGCACGGAATAAGCCGCCAAGGCAATGAGAGGCTCCTTTAGTTATACCATAGATGCATTTTTCCCATCTGAAGTTTGAGCTGATGTCCAATCCACGAAGATGGATACATACCAAGGAGTTCCTGCAAAGGTGAATAATCCATAGACATGGTTGGAAAATTGGGTGATCTCGAGCTGCACACAGACAGCAAGTGAGTCTTATTTTGGTTGAAAGTAATGAGCTAATCATTTCCCCAGTTAATCACACTCTCTCGTTCCTGATTAAGGGTGGCACTGGCCTGAACACGGGATGGAGGAGACATGCATGGTTCCTGGATATGTAGTATACTCGTACAGTGTTGAATCATCTGTGTAAATGGCTAACTGTGCAAGAATACAACCAGGCAGGTCATTCATAAACAACAAGAACAATGGAGGGCACAACCCAGAACCGGGGATGACTGTCACTCGTGTACCACAGAGATCTTTTTGATTTACAAGGAAGTCAGAAATTGTCGGAAGAAATTTTCCAGAGATGACACACGATTTTAGCTTATAGATCAGTTGTCCAGAAATGCCCTTGTGCCACGCTTTGTCAAAAGCTGTCAAGATGTCGAGAGCATCAACCCTAACATCACCACGATGATCCAAAGCCCGATTCACATGTTCATTAATTAGGGATAGAACATCACCAGTAGATATTGAATGTCGGAAGCCACGCCGGGCATCACTTGAGAGGTTGTGGGTTTCCAGATGACTTGTGAGTTGCAGTTTCAGCTGGGATTCAAACAAATTGCTCATAATGCGTAAAAGGCGAATATGTCGATAGTTGGAAGGAGCCGATTTCTCATCGGAGCCTTTAAAGATAGGGACTACAAAAGCCTGCTTTTAGCTGGGTAGAAGCACAGATAAGCGATACAATTTTGAGAGAACAGAAGACAGTTCAGGTGAACACATCTTCAAAGCAATTTCAGAGATTCCATCTGGTCCAGCAGCTTTTGAGATGTCAAGCCCTTGAATAATCTTCGCAACTTTCCTGGGTGTGATGATAATAGTGGACAAACTGGTGTGAACACGGGAAGGACAAGCAGGCAATGGGTGTCCGTGGTCTGCATATGTGGAGTTTGCAGCAGAATGCTCAGAAAAGATGTTGACTTCATCAATAGGAGAGGTTAGCACTTCAGGGCCATTGAAGAGGACAAGAATCGATGATCGATTATGGATGAGAATGCTGTTAACAATTCTCCAAAAATCTCTGGATCTTACCTGTTGAATTGAGGTAGAATCACACACAGATTCTGCATACTGTTGCTTAGGCCTCAGTCACACTGGATCGTACGATTTCTGGATCGTGCGATTGATGGCAATCTGGCCGAGGTACGACCAATCGTCAATGTTTGCTACGCTCTCCATTTGCGATCGCAAACAGCGATTGCTCTTAGGACTTATGGTAGGTCATCGTACGATTAGTGGTACGCGTGGTCGTGCGATCACCAACGATTGGAGAAGATCGATCGCAAGATCAATCGTAGGTAATCGTGCGACGAGTGGTGGCGACCTGCGACCGCTCACACGATCGATCGCAGCCAGTCGCAGCCAGTCACAGCCAGTCGTGAGTTCGATTCCCGACGCAGCTATAAAATGTCATAAATGTGTTTACGATCCCTCAGATGGACGTTAAACGGACGTGCCGTCTGCCGACGTTCGTTTGTGGACGTTAAAGACCCCAAGATGTCCTTCGCGAAGAGTCGGCGAGCTATCGCAGGCACCCTCAACAAATTACAAATCCTTGCCCTGACTAGTGGAACGTCAGGCCTGGCCAACCGGTTCGTGACAAACTCAGACCAAGCTTCCCCCGGCCGACCCCTCAAGAAAGGTGGGCTAATGAAGAAGAAGTCACAGGAAGAAGATCGTGTTGAAGAATAGAATGACATCCTGTATTAAATATTTATTTATATCATGTTAAAGTTAAAGGATTCTGATGTGCAGTCCCATACTCCATACTGTATGACAAAGACTCCGTCCTACCGAAACAGTTTCTTGTCAATCGTCACACTGTACTGGTGGTTTGCCATTGCATTCCCAGAAGTATTTCGGACAGGAATTTGTACTTTATTCAGGATTCCGGTGATGGCTCGCCTCCTCTTCGTGAAGGACACCGTGGCGTGGGGTCTACCAACTAACGCCAGCAGACGGGATTCCCGTTTAACGTCGATCCTGGAAATGATGATTCACACTGCCTATGAATCACCACGATGCCACTTTATAGCTTGGTTGGGATTCGAACCCAGGGTAGACAGCTTGGAGCCGAGTTTGTGTACCTGCCAGCCCTTGTTTAAGAATTAAGCGATTTAAATCAAAACATCGGACCGAATTTACTAAAGTCGTTTAGCGAGCGTCTTGTCAACACACGTCGAACCATTAAACACTGACAAAAACATTGTTGTACACGCACAGCAAAACACGCCGAACACACGCGAATGGTATAAAATAATATAATATCATATAATAATATAATATTATAGTATAATGGTCCAAATATACTGGTCTGCGAGCTAAAGACTGGTGGTACCACCAATCGTAAGGTCGTGCAACCAGTCGGGACAGGCCGTGACTGGTCGCACTACCGATCGTGAGGTCGTACGACAGGTGGCACCACCAATCGTCAGGTGGCAGGACCAGTAGCACGACCAATCGTGCGACTACTTGACCCGCAATCATGCACGACTGGTGGTGCGTCCATGTGCGACTGGTGGTACGACCATGTAAGACCTGTCTACGACCTCTTACGATTTGGAATCGCAGGTCAGAAGTTTTGAACATGACCATCGACCTTGCTGCGACTGATTTTGCTCTGGCGATCACCCACGACCTCTGCGACCAGTCGCGCGCTCTTTCTACGATTTGCCCGCGATTCACAAAATTTTCGGTCGCAGCTAGGTCATAACCTGGTCGCAGGCCCGGTGTGACTGGGGCTTTAACATTCTCTAAGACTCATTTACAGTGTTTACTTGCAAGACGAAACAAGTGACGCGCCTCAATTGAGGCAACGCAATGATACTGATTGAACAAGGAGCTGATACTCCAGGCCCCCTGCCTTTTTTGTGATAGGCCGAATAGGTCTGTGTAATATGAAAGCTAAATGTTGAACGGTTTTTGAAATAATGCATACACAAGCCAAGTTACTTCTCTCCTGATAAGGTGGAGAAGTTTTTGTCAAACCTCGACTCTGATTCTTCAACTGGACCAGACAGCATCAGCCCACGGGTCCTAAAATCCTGCTCTGCCGCTCTATCTCACCCTCTGTCTGTTCTCTTCACCCTCTCTTTTGCTCAAGGTCATCTGCTATCAACTGCGAAATCAGCAAACATTACCACTTTACACAAAAAAGGTGCAAAAACAGATCCTTGCAACTACAGACCAATCAGCCTGATCCCAATTATCAGCAAGGTCATGGAATCAATCATCACTTCTGACATCAAATTCTTCCTCTTCTCCAATGGCTTGATCTCTGATCATCAATTTGGATTCTGACCAGGTCATTCTACTTTGGACGTGATCCTTCTGCTGTCTCAACAATGGATGGAGGTCCTTAATGCCAAACAGGAAATCAGAGCTGTCTTCCTTGACATATCACTTGCCTTCGATACGATTTGGCACCCCACTCTGCTCTCCAAACTCTCCTCCTGTGGTATCCATGGAAATCTCCACACATGGCTTGCGGACCTCCTCTCTGGTCGTAGTCAACGTGTGGCCCTGAATGGATTTCTCTTATCTCCCCTTCTTGTTCAGGCTGGAGTTCCCCAAGGCAGTGTTCTGGGCCCTGTGCTTTTTCTGGTCTTCATCAATGATCTCTCCGACTCTCTGGAAAATCCTCTCTATCTCTTTGCTGATGACTCCACTCTCTGCCGCTCCATACCTCATCCCTCAGATCGGCAGTCTGCAGCCTCCTCACTCTCTGCAGACCTGGACAAAATCACAGACTGGTCAAACAAGTGGAACATGTCTTTCAATCCTGACAAATCTCACACTCTCACTATGTCTCTCCGAAAAGACCGACTGGACAACCCTCCCATCTACTTTCTCAACAACCCTCTCCAAGAAGTTCTGTAACTCAAGCTTTTGGGTCTCACTATCTGCCATGATCTTTCCTGGGGAAACCACATTTCCAAGCTGGCCTCCAAAGCCAGTCGCCGACTGGGCATCATCCGTCGTGCGAAGTCCTTCCTTGGCACACTTGAGCTCCTCACCACATACAAGGCATTCATCTGCAGCTCAATGGAATACTGTTCTCCCCTCTGGGCTGGTGCTCCTTCCTCACATCTCGCTCGGCTTCACGCTGTTGAAACCAAAGCTTTCAGAATCATTGGAATCTACCGCGATGAAGCTGGAACGAATTCAGGGGAGTTTATGCAATGGCGCGTCATCCGTCAGCCTGTCCTTCTGTCCATAAACACTTGCAACTTCTTCTCCGAAACCGCTGAAGGGATTTTGACCAAACTTGGCACAAATTATATTTGTTGGGTTGTAACTAACGTTTGTTCACGGCATTAACAAAATCGGGGTCGAAGGCGGTTCCCCAGGGTCAAAGTGGATCCAGGTTTGACCCTCTAAAATAGGAATTTGCTTTTCCTCTGAAACTACACACACTATTTCGATGAAACTTGACCACAACCTTCATCACCCGTGATGTATCAAAGTTTGTTTCTGGCACAAAAAAAATCTAAGTCTAAGGGGATCTACGGAGGGTCAAAGTGGGTCCATGTTTGAACCCCCAAAATAGGTATTTGCTTTCTTCTCTGAAACTACACACACAATTTCGATGAAACCTGACCACAACCTTCACCACCTGTGCTGTCCCAAAGTTTATTCGTGGCATTAAAAAAAATCTGCCCCTTTAGGGGCTTAAGGGGGGGTTGCCCCCCAAAATAAGTGTTTACTTTCTTCTCAGAAACTACACACGCAATTTCGATGAAACTTCACCACAACCTTAATCACCCATGATGTACCAATTTTGTTCAAGGCATTAGAAATATTGGGGTCTTCGGAGGTATATGGGGTTGGAGGAGGGGCGTGGGGTTTGCCCCCTAAAATAGGTTTTTTATTGTACATGTTGCCCTGTCTTCTAGCAACCATTGAAATTCGTTTAAAATGCCTTCAGTCGGTGCAGTATACTGTTTATTCTACCAGGTGAGTGCCAGGGGTATTGCCCCAATGTTTTTGTATACAGAGTCGAGGTTCGTGTAAGAGCTAACGCATTAAACAGGAAAACGTGCACGGACATATAAAACACGTACAATTAAGGGAGCGGAAGACAGGAGGGGGAGGGAGAGGAAAGCATACAAGCACAACAACAGTAGAGACCCAGGGACGTCAAAGGTTGAGCATGTGGTTTCACTTGGTCGATCGGTGAAAGGGTAAAGAAGCCCATGCCAACGTGGATCCACTCAGTAACTTCCTCTTCAGCTTCAGGTGGGTTGTGTCAAAGAATTGAGTTCCAGCGAACATCAGCAAGAAAATAACGTAAGCCATCCCTGTCAGCCTTGCTATATTGGAAGATGGTTCGATGGGCAGGATGAACAAAAGTTGATGGTGAGGAGTAAGAAGTGACATGTTCAGAGTTTCCAAAGGGGGGGGGGGGGGGGGGACGATTTTTTTTACAGTACAATCCCTGGCTTTTGAGTACAAAAATAGATCGAGAAGATACCATGTTTACATCAAAAATTAGAGTCGGAGCTGAAATTCTGTGAGTAAGGTCCTCGGACATTGCAAAGTTAAAAGCACTGACACCAGGGGTATCTGTGCTGCAAGAGTGGACGAAATATTATTTGGTTACATCAAGAGCCCAAATGAGCCCCCAGCCAGAGCAGAGGCACACTGATGGCATCAAAATCAACCAGGAAGTAGATGCCTGGATCACTGTCAATGCATGACCATGGCAGTGCAGGTACCCCGGCATTTTACACCCACTGATAGATCAGCCTCTCAATGCATTACCGTCGACTTTGGAATCCTGCCCTATCAGACACTCCTCGATAGAAAGATCACGACTGATCAATTACACTTCCTGTGTAATAAATAACTTTACCAGCTAAAGTGCATGTTGCTTACATTTCCCTATGTTATTAAAGCTTTTGTCATCGAATTTGACATACGAATGAAGATCATTGATTTTTGTACCTCACCGAAATTGGCAAGCCTGGTGTTGGCTTAGCGGTTAGGGTGCCGGCTTGGGATCCTAGGATCCTGAGTTTGAATCCCGGTTGATCGCTGAATTAACGCCAGGGGGGTTGACTCAGCCTGTCATCCTTCCGAGGTCGGCAAATTGAGTACCAGCTTTCTGGGATGAATGATCCCGGTGTGTACCCCAATTTAGAATAGGTACACCGTATCCCTGCTCATCGTAAGAGGTGACTAGGGGTTGGCGTCAGGAAGGGCATCCGGCCATAAAAACTGCCTCAAAAAGGGATCCCTGAGGTCATGGGGCCCGCAAGGCTAACCCCCGCTTTAGCGGGGAAAATGGCCTTAAAACGATCATTCATTCATTTCTTTCAGCTTGTTAAAATTGGGTTGTTCTGTTTATCAAAGTAATTTGAACCCAGGATGGCTCATTATGTGGGGAACCCAGGTTGAAATCCCACACGCCATGTGCGTTTTTCCGTTGTCTACTCATGTCCTTTTCATCCACGTGAAAGTACACGATATTTACCTCCTCTGTCGAAGGTGACCGGAGGTTATGTTTTCACCCTTGTCTGTTTGTTTTTTTGTTTGTCTGTCTGTGAGCCGGTTATCCCAAAAAGTTATGGACAAGAAAAAAATTGATTCTTCACCATTGAGAGATCGGGCGAAAACCGATATACCCTCAGACCCCACTATTCGTGGGGGGTACGTTCCTGGAAAATCCGCGAATCGCGAAACCTGCGAATAGCGGGGCATTGCTTCAATGGAAAAAGGGGGGATAGGTTCCCGAGTCACAAAAATCCGCGAATAGAGAGGACCAAACGGTGAATGGAGACAAAATCTGTGAATGGCGAGGTAAATCCCTCAATATCAACGATAATCCACGAAGGTTTTATAAATACCGTATGTGAAGCTAATGGCTCATGGTTTTTTTTTTTAACCACTGAAAAACCACAAATTCGAGGAACACGGCCGCGAATAGGAAAACAATCGCGAATTTGCCGGGCACTTTTCCGTGTATAGAGAAACAGGTCACATTTTATCACACGAATAGCGGAACCATGAATAGCGGGGTCCGACAGTATCGCACGATATCTCAAAAAGTTATGGACGAGTTATGACAAAACTTTGTGGACGAGTATGTTAGATGACAAAAACAAGCCGATTCGATTTTGGTTGAGGTCCGGATCCAGATCTGACCTATCGGTGGATACAAAACATGGAGTGTTCAGTGTTCAGCCTGGCGGAGGTATGCGCTCTACCGAGTGCCATTCTAGTTACTGATATATTTGTCTGACTTGTGATTTCTGTGCAAGTTATTTTTGTTTTTATTGCAAATTGAGTGCCGTTATTGACATTACATGTTTGTCCGAGGAAGTTTACTGATCAACTGTTTATATTTGTATTGCACATTACTTTTTTAAAACATGTTTTCAATGTCATCAGGCACTTGAAATAAAACAACAACACAAGCAGCAGTCTGCTTTTTTACCCACATCATTGGCGTCTCTGGATAATGCTCTGTGTGAAGGTCTTGCCTGCGGTTCAGTCACAGAGGTATGTAGTATGTCTTTGTCTAGCTGGAAAAATGAAGCTTGAATAATTTGGTTGATTTTTACCGATGACACTTAATATCGTAACTTCCAAACAGGTTTATTGTTGTTCACCCACATAGGTGTCAGGGCCACCGGGCTGTGGTAAGACGCAGCTCTGCATGATGCTGAGTGTACTGGCCACTCTTCCTATGAGAATGGGTGGCTTGGACAGCCCCGTCATATATATTGACACGGAAGGAGCCTTTTCACCATTGAGGTGAGCACGTTGTGGGATAACCATTCACTTCAGTTTTAATCGACTTTAGACCAAACCTTCTTGGTGTTTCCATATGCTTTGCTTTTATTGATCACTTCCTCTTGCAAGCAATCTTATCACCGCCACAGGTACGCATGCCCTCATTGCACAGCACTCTCCTTGAAATTAATCAATTAAAAAATATATCTATCTATAATTCCAGTAATCTCTGTCTGTGTGGCGGACACAAAAGCCCACTGGCGTGGTGACATCATTCCACGCACCAAGTGGGCGGTGGCCACGCCCGAGGGGTAGGCGTGGCCTCATGATATACCCCGGGCGACCAGCCAGGAGGAGTACAGTGTTACAGTGTAGTCTTACAATAAAGACGTTTATATGTTACCGCTTGTCCGCTTCCTCCTTGCTCACAAGCAGCGCGCGTAACGCCGCGCTTTACTGGTGACCCTCGACGTTGGATCTGCCGGAGCGATCCTTCCACACGCGACGCCATCGCCATGGCCGCCTTCGTCAAACTTCCGGAATTTTGGGAGGCTCAGGCCGAAGTCTGGTTCGTCCAGGCCGAAGCCCAATTTCAGCTTCGGCACCTCACCGGCGATGACACGCGCTACTGCCACGTCGTCGCCTCCCTCGGGCCCGGCACGGCCGCTCGAGTTGTGTCCGTCCTTCGCCACCCACCGGACGGCCACAAGTACGAGGCACTCAAGCGGCTACTCCTAGCCACGTTCAGCCTCACGGACGACGCACGGGCCGACCGCCTCCTGGATCTCCCCGAGCTCGGTGAGACGCGCCCGTCGGTCCGAATGGACCATATGCTGTCACTGTTGGGCGACGAAGCCCCCGGTTCGCTATTCCGGGCGCTTTTCCGTCGCCAACTTCCAGCGCAGGTTCGCCTCGCGTTGGCCGGGACCGGGCTAACGGAACCCCGAGCATTGGCGGCCGAGGCGGACAAGTACTTCGCCGCTTCGGACACGCGGGCGAGCGTTGGCGTGGCCGTCACGGCCTTCGACGCTGCTGTTCCACAGCATCATCTTCTACAGCACGCTGAGTTTCAGCAGCATGCTGATACGCACCTCGTGAACGCCGCCACGCCCCGCCCACCGCCGCGGCGAAAACCGCCACCGCGGGGAAACCCGTCGACTCCACCGGCCTGGCGGAGCCAGCCGCGCTCCTCCAGCTCCACCACCTGGTGCTGGTTCCACGCCAAGTTCGGCCACGAAGCTCGGCGGTGTCATCCGCCGTGCTCCTTCAACGGGTCGGGAAACGCCCGGGCCGGCGCTCAATTGTGGCGATGAGCGCCGGCCGTTCGAGCAGCCTGCTGTTCATAACGGACACCTTCTCCGGGCGCCGTTACCTGTGCGACACGGGAGCACAGGTGAGTGTCATTCCCGCCGGCACGTCAGACAAGCACGCCGCGGGTGGGGGCCCCGCGCTGCTTGCCGCGAACGGGACGCCCATCCGTACGTACGGAAAACGCTGCCTCTCTCTGCGGTTTGGAGGGCAGGTTTTCCGATGGACGTTCGTCACCGCCGACGTGCCCATGGCACTGCTTGGCGCGGACTTCCTGTGCGCTAATGGGCTCCTGGTCGACGTCAAGCGCAGACGGCTTGTCCAGGCCGAGACGTTCAGCTCGCTCGCATGTGCGTTGCCCAGTTCAACGAGCGGCTTGCCAAGCGGCTTGCCGAACGATTCGGTTCCGGCCACGTTGGTCTGTACGCTTCCGGCAGCGGACGCATTCACCCGCCTCCTCGCCGGCTTCCCGGCCCTCACGCGGCCCACCTTCTCGGCGGGGGCCGTCAAGCACGGGGTGGCCCATCACATCCCCACCGTCGGGCCACCGGTCTACGCCCGGGCACGCCGCCTCGAGCCGACGAAGCTGGCGGTGGCAAAAGCGGAGTTCGCTACCCTGGAGCGACTCGGCATCGTTCGGCGCTCAGAGAGCGCTTGGGCGTCGCCGCTGCACATCGTGCCGAAGCCCGGCGGGGGATGGCGACCGTGCGGGGACTATCGCCGTCTCAATGACGCCACGACTCCCGACCGCTACCCCGTCCCCCACATTCAGGACTTTTCCGCCCGTTTGGCGGGCAGGTCCTTCTTCTCGAAGGTGGACCTCATACGCGGCTACCATCAGGTCCCCGTCAGGCCGGAGGACGTCCCGAAGACGGCGGTCATCACGCCATTCGGACTCTTCGAGTTCCTGCGCATGCCCTTCGGTCTGAAGAATGCGGCTCAGGCGTTCCAGCGACTGATGGACAGCGTCCTGCGCGACTTGGATTTTGTCTACGTCTACCTGGACGATATCCTCGTCGCCAGCGCGTCCCGCGAAGAGCACCTACGCCACCTCCGCACGCTCTTCGAACGCCTGGGCCAGCATGGCCTGATTGTGAACCCCGCAAAGTGCCGGTTCGGCGCCGCCACAATCGATTTTCTGGGGCACCGTGTCACCAGGCACGGAGCCGTCCCCCTGCCGGCCAAGGTGGAGGCGGTGAAGGGGTTTCCGCGCCCCCGCACGATCAGAGGGCTGCAGGAGTTCCTGGGCATGGTGAACTTTTACCATCGGTTCCTGCCCCGTATCGCCCAGCTCCTGCGCCCCCTGCACGAAGCTCTCCGAGGTAAGCCGGGCAAAGGCGACGTTACCTGGACCGAGCAGATGGACACGGCGTTCACGGGCGCGAAGCTCGCCTTGGCTAACGCCACCATGCTCGCACACCCGGCGCCCGATGCACCGATCGCCCTCACCACCGATGCCTCGGACTACGCGGTGGGCGCGGTGCACGAGCAATGGGTGCGTGGAGCTTGGCAACCGCTGGCGTTCTTTAGCCGGCAGCTTCGCCCGCCCGAACGCCGTTACAGTACCTTCGACCGCGAGTTGCTCGGACTTCACTTGGCGGTCAGGCACTTCCGCCATCTGCTCGAGGGCCGGGCGTTCACTGCCTTCGTCGACCACAAGCCGCTGATCTTCGCGATGGGCAAGGTCACCGAGCCGTGGTCGGCCCGGCAGCAGCGTCACCTCTCGGCCGTGTCCGAGTACACGACGGACATCCAGCACGTCGCGGGGAAGGACAACCCGGTGGCGGATTGCCTTTCCCGGGCCGTCGCCCACGCAGTCCACCTCGGCATCGACTATGCCCGGATGGCAGCGGACCAGGCCGCTGACCCCGACGTCCAGGCCTTGCGGACCGCCGTCACGGGCCTCCGCGTCACCGAGGTTCCGTTCGACGGCGCGGGCGCGGCCCTCTTGTGCGACGTCTCCCTCGGGCGTCCTCGCCCCATTGTGCCCGCGGGCTGGCAGCGCCAGGTGTTTGACGCCATCCACGGCCTGTCCCACCCGGGCGCGAGGGCCTCCCAAAGGCTGATCGCCGACAAGTTCGTCTGGCATGGCCTCCGGAAGGCCGTCCGCGGCTGGGCCAGGACATGCCTCGCGTGCCAGCGCGCCAAGGTGCACCGGCACACCCAGGCCCCGTTGGCCCCGTTCACGGTGCCGGAACGCCGGTTTGACCACGTCCACGTGGACCTGGTGGGACCTCTGCCCCCCTCGCGGGGTTTCACCCACGTCCTCACCATGGTGGACCGCACCACCCGGTGGCCGGAGGCCGTGCCCTTGGCGTCGACAACGGCGGCCGATGTCGCGCAGGCTTTCATCGCCACCTGGGTCGCCCGGTTCGGCGCCCCCTCAGACATCTCATCCGACCGCGGCCCCCAGTTCACCTCGGAGCTTTGGGGGGCGGTTGCGCAGGGGCTCGGGGTCCGGCTGCACCGAACCACGGCCTACCACCCCCAGGCTAACGGCCTGTGTGAGCGATTTCACCGCTCATTGAAGGCCGCGCTCCGGGCCACCCTCCGCGACGGCGGCTGGGTCGACAGGCTCTCCTGGGTCCTGCTGGGCCTCCGGACGGCGCCCAAGGAGGACCTGCGCGCATCCGCGGCGGAGTTGGTCTTCGGGCAACCGCTGCGGGTGCCGGGCGAGTTCCTCCCCGACTCCACGGCACCATGGTCCGCGGCACAGCAGCGCTCCGCTCTGCAAGAGACCGCCCAGAGGTTCGCCCCGGTGCCAACGGCATGCCACGGGCACCCACCGACGCACGTCGCCCCGGAGCTTCGCACGGCGGAGTACGTCTTCGTCCGCCACGATGCCCATCGGACACCACTGCGGCCCCCGTACGACGGGCCTTTCCGCGTGCTGGAGACCGGGGCGAAGCACTTCACCCTGGACATCGGCGGTACTCCTGACCGCGTTTCGGTAGACCGCCTTAAGCCGGCCCACCTCGATGTGGACCATCCACCGCCAGTGGCCCGACCCCCACGTCGGGGCCGCCCTCCTGCGGGCGGACCCCCGGCACCGCCCAGCCCCGCCGCCACGCCGCCCCCCGGTCCTGCACCCATCCCAGGGGCAGCCAGGGGCATCCCACCTGGCATCCCTGCACCCCGGACGCCGCCGATCGCCAGGGGGCGCTTCGGCCGGGTCATTCGTCTGCCCCGCAAACTGGCCCTCCAGGTGCGCGGGAATTCTGGGGGGGCGCGTGTGGCGGACACAAAAGCCCACTGGCGTGGTGACATCATTCCACGCACCAAGTGGGCGGTGGCCACGCCCGAGGGGTAGGCGTGGCCTCATGATATACCCCGGGCGACCAGCCAGGAGGAGTACAGTGTTACAGTGTAGTCTTACAATAAAGACGTTTATATGTTACCGCTTGTCCGCTTCCTCCTTGCTCACAAGCAGCGCGCGTAACGCCGCGCTTTATCTGTACGTTTGTTTGTCTGTGACCGCTGTTTCTCGACAACCACGGGTCCGATATACTTTTAACTTGCCAGGTATATTGCTGGGGACCCGAGGATGTGCCTTTTCAAGGTTTCATATTAATCGGACAATTACTTACCGAGCTATGTCCAAAAAACGATTCAACCAATCAGAGAGCAGCGAACGATCGCGTGTGCCGGCGTTGCGAATGGACCAAACCATTCCATGTAAATAGAGGGGGGGGGTTCTGTGGTCGTTGCGAATGGACGAAACCATTTCATGTAAATAGAGGGGGGGGATTGTCACTGTACTCGCAAGCCGTTCGCCGTTCGCTTTGGCGTTGCGAATGGACCAAACCATTTCATGTAAATAGAGGGGGGGGATATAATTTTAGATAGATATATAGTACGGGCATATATATAGTACGGGCATGCCCTAGTATATTTCAAAAGCAAGAAAATTAACCCTTCCCCAGCCCACCTCTTTGAGTTTTCAGTGATTCCTTCCACCTCTGTGATTGCCAGTTAGTGGCTGTGGGTAACCGCCAACACATATGCAAAATTTGTTGGGCATTGGGCCCGCCGTTTTTATCTCCGCCACCTAAGGTGGACAGAGGTTACGTTTGTCATCCCTGTCTCTCTGTCTATTTATCTGTCAGTGAGCAGGATATCTCAGGAAGTTGTGCACGAATTCGGATGAAACTTACTGGACAGGTTTGTTTGTGTAACAACAAGGTCGAGTTGATTAGATTTTGGTGCAGATCTGGATTCGGATACGATAATTTCAAAAGTCATTCTTCACGATTGAGAGAGAAAGTGGCAAAAACTATATAGAGCACGACACTGCATTTCAAAATGGTATGGATGGGTTCGGACGAAACTTGGTGGACAGGTTGGGTGTGTGATGAGGACAAACTGATTCAATTTTGGTGAATATCCGGATTCTAGAATTGAAAAGTGATTCTTCACCATTGAGAGATAGGGGCAAAAATTTTATGGAGCACGATACTTCAAAACGTCATTGATGGGTTATGACAAAACTTGGTGGATGAGTAGAGTCGGTGACAAGGGAGAAGCTGAATGGATTCTCGTTCAGGTCCGGATGCAGATCCGGCATATCGGTGGAATTAAAAAAGTAAACTGTTCATTTTGAGTGCCTACACACATGCACACAGATAATTTCCTTTTGGGATGTGTGGGGGGAGGGAGGAGGGAGGTTTGATGCCCCTGACTTGACCCTGGGTACCCCCAGCACTCGTGAAAAATTTGGTGGAGATTGGTCCAAGGGGTGTGGAGTTGTATAGAAGTCAAAGAAAAGTCTTCTCATATGCACACAGACTCATACTCACACAGACACTTGTACACACACAGACTCATACGCTCACATACACGTACGCACACAGACACTCGTACGCACACAGACACTCGTACGCACACAGACTCATACGCTCACAGACACTCGTACGCACACAGACACTCGTACGCACACAGACACTCGTACGCACACAGACACTCGTACGCACACAGACACTCGTACGCACACAGACACTCGTACGCACACAGACACTCGTACGCACACAGACACTCGTACGCACACAGACACTCGTACACACGAAGACATTAGAACGCACACAGACACTCGTACGCACACAGACACTCGTACGCACACAGACACTCGTACGCACACAGACACTCGTACGCACACAGACACTCGTACGCACACAGACACTCGTACACACAACTCACTCTTATACAGTCATGGCTAAAAATATTGGCACCCTTGCACTTCTTTCAAATAACTCACAATTTTCTCTAAAAATAAGTTGAAATTGACAAAATTATTTGGTCTCCACAAATCTTTATTTCACTGTTAATATTACAGACCCTTTGTTTTTGATTCAGAACTTAATATATCCTTTTAAATAAGAAAATTAAAAAGAAATGGCATTGACAAAATTATTTATGCCCTCGACTTAATATTTGCTAGCACAGACTTTGGACAAAATAACTGCAGTCAAGCACTTCCTATAGCCATGAATGAGCTTCCTCCACCTCCCTACTGGCAGTTTGGCCCACTCTTCGTGTGCAAACTGCTCCAGCTCTCCCAGATTTGAAGGGTGCCTTCTCCCAACTGCTGTTTTCAGATCTCCCACAGGTGTTCAATGGGATTTCGATCTGGACTCATTGCTGGCCACTTCAGAACAGTCCAGCGTTTTGTCTTGAACCATTCCTGGGTGCTTTTTGAAGTGTGTTTGGGGTCATTGTCCTGCTGCAAGACCCTTGACCTTTGACGGAGACCCAGCTTTCCGCCACTGGGTTGAACATTGCCCTCCAAAATGCCTTGCGGATGGTGCGAGTTGAAACTGTCATACCTTGTGTCTGAAGGTCAGCTTCAATCTGTTTGACAGTTGATCCAGGTGCATTCTCCACCAGTCGAACAATCCTTCGCTGCAATCTTCGATCAAGTTTTCTCTTGCGGCCACGTCCAAGGAGGTTATGAAATGTAATTATTTCTAACAACTTCTAAAAGGTTGTATAATATTGTCCGGGCCATTTTAGGATTTCTGTGTGGAATAATGTAAGATTTAGTAATGTGGTCAGCTTTTTTTTGTTTTGTTCCACTGCAAACATTGGGCATGCGGGTGTCTTCTGATACCTCAGGGAGATGGATGCCCCTGCCTTGCATAATCCTAGGTCACCTGTGGGCAATGTGTAGTACCTGTCAGCCCCCTTTACCAGGGTAACGGTCCACAGTCATGCGGCTCAAATGGCAGATGGCTCTGCACATCTGGTGGATGAGAGTCCAGTTGACTCCAACAGCACGAGCAGAAGAGGGTGAATTCCCCAACGGTCAGCAGAGAGACAGAGAGGAGTGGCGACCTCCTGTTTATACCACACACTTAATTATTTCTAACAACTTCTAAAAGGTGCCAATAATATTGTCCGGGCCATTTTAGGATTTCTGTGTGGAATAATCTAAGATTTAACAAATTTTTCAGCTTTTTTTTGTTCCGCTGCAAACCATAGAAATACATTTGCGAATACCAAAAGATTTTTTAAATTTCAATAATTTTCTGGAAGAAATGGTGCATTCTTTGAGCAAAGTGCAAGGGTTCCAATATTTTTGGCCATGGCTGTATGATGATGATGGAAGTCACGTCGAGTCCGACGAAGACTGTTGGATTATCATGTCCTGTGGTAAGCACGAGAATGCGCAGCGAGGCCACAGCCGCAGTTGCGCACGGTCTCCCTCACATGTCGCACTGGAATCTGGTTGATGCCGCTTGGTCTGGATTCTTTCTCCTCAAGCGAGCCTGGTGGATACGCTCACATCTCACCTTCTCAAAATTTCTGATGCCTTTGTTGACAATCCTTCTCCAAAACGAGCGATCTGTGGTCTGATGTTCCCACTTGGCCGGGTCAATATCGCAGCTTTTTCGTGTCGCGTTTGGACAATCCTTGGCGTGCTTTCTAGGTTTCCCAATGCCACGTTTTCCCACAGGCAGTTCCCCATAAAATAACTGTTTCGGGATCCTTAAATCGCTCATTCTTAAGAGGTAATCAGCCCATTGCAGTTGTTGTTTTTTGATGATGCTCTCCACCGATGGATTCAGACGACTCCACGACTGTATACAGTGTCATACATAGATATTTCCTTTTTTTCTCGCCTTGTTTTTTTCTTATCAATCCTTAATACTGACATGTCTGATTTGGTAAATTGTCACCCAGAGATTTGCTTGCGTTTTGCCTTTAAACACACAGGTTTTACCTTTTTATGTCATAGGTTGATGGAGATTGCTCAGAAACGCTATTCCGAGTACTTTGCCTGTCAGGAAAGACTCCTTGAAATGACAGGCAGAGTACATTTGTACAGGGAGTTCAGCACACAACATATAATGGACAGGTAAAACATTGTGATATTTCGATCTGTGATGTTGCCCCATACCTAACTAATGCTATATACCATATCCTATTGAAACTTAAGGTTGGCCTGTTGGTGTTATTTATGTTATTTCATTGTCTATTTTTTCTTTTTTTTTTAATCTTTATTTATTTTATGTTATACAGTCGAGGCTTGTGTAAGACTTAGCACACTGAAGGGATCCGGATGCAAAACGCATGTATGGAGAAGGAAACTCCAAGGAGTTAAAACTGGAAACTTAGGAGGAGGGATTGGGGTGTGGTTAACGAGGGAAGAAAAGATCATGGTTTTAGATGGGGGACGATCTGAGATGGTGGTGAACAGCTGTCTTGAAGATTTAGAGGGAACAATGAGATTGCAGAGGATGTGGAAGTTGATTCCTCAGGTGGGAAAAAAGAGGAACAAATAAGTGAAGGTGAGCAGTGATCCTGGTTTTAGGTAGTTTCACCAGAAGGGGATTGATGGCGGACCATGTGTGCCCTGGAGAAACCTGTGGGTAGAGGGGGGTGGAAAAAGTATGAAAAGAGTAGGGGGTGCAAGACCAGAAAGGAAGCAGACAGCTGTTTTGTCTGGGTGTGATTTGTGGCCGGACTATAAAATTGTCAGTTGCAGAACTTGATGTCAGAAACAGAAATGTGGAAAAAATAATGAATTATCCCTGGAAATCGATTAAGGTTGGTACGAGGTAGTTTATCAAAGGAGTTCAATGTTTGAGCAAAAGGTACCTCGTCCGGCCAATGCAACGTAGCTCCTGGAGTTCGACGATAGGGAGGGATATCGTGATTTCTCTCGCATAGAGTGGAGATATTGGTTCCTATCACTCAAAAAAATTCAAGCTTAACCATCAGTCTAGTTGTTTCGGGCAATATATCGCGTGTCAGGACCTCAATAGTTAAAATCATGCAGGAAAGACTCCGTGAACGTGGTAAAACGGCCATTGATTAGCTCCATGGTGAAATGGGATGGTCAGTTGTATACTGTCTCGGTATGTAATATTATTGCCATGATAATGCTTTGTCTCACACAGTAAATGTGTACAATGCTATACTGTACGAGAGATGGGTTGGGCAGTTTGGTATCACCCTCCATCTAGTCAAGTCTTGTCACAGAGTGATTTACATCTCTTTGGGTCCACTCACTCAAATAACACCTTCGTGGCTTTGAGTGTATGAACGATGAGGATTTCAAAGGATGGGGTGGGGGTTGTCAAGGAAAAACCTTTAGCTCCACCCTTGGACCCCCTTCCCCACCCTCCTCGACACCTTGGCGGATTACTATACGCTGTAGATATAGATTGATCTTTTTGTCATCAATCTTGGAAATGTGCTCATTTATTTGTTTTTATTTATTTTACTTGTAATCTTTGCTTCTTTTTTTTTTTTGTAGACAGAATCGAGGCTCGTGTAAGAGCTAACACATTGAACATGAAAACATGCACAGACACATAAAACATACAATGAAGGGAGCGGGAGACAAGAGGTGGAGAGAGAGAGAGAGAAGAACACAAGCACAACAACAGTAGGGAACAGGGACGTCGGTAGATCTGTGCAAGGGGGAGGGCTGGGGGGGGGGGGGGGGGAGGAGTACATGGTATAAAGCAAATGAACACTACTAGGAATTTCAGGAAAGAAGTTGGGGATTGAAAGAGGTGGATTTGGGGTGTTTTAACGGGGGAAGAAAAGATCAAGGTTTTGGATCGGGGAAGATAAGAGATGGTGGTGAACAGCTGTTTTAAAGACCTGGAGGGAGGAGAGGGATTGAAGCGAGTGTGGGAGATTGTTCCAGAGGTGGTAGAAAAGAGGAATGAAAGAGTGAAGGTGAGAGTGAAGGTGAGGAATGAAAAAGGCAAAATCAAGACAAAGAGTTGATTTTGGCAGTTTCACCAGAAGAGAGTTGACGGCAGATCTTGTGCGTCCTGCAGGAATATTTGGGGGGCAGGGCACAGACAGAGCAGGGGGAGCTCGGCCGGAGAGGAGTAGGTTGAAGCCAGAAAGACCAATACCAAAGAAAGAAAGACCAATGCTTGACAATACATCAGTGGTTTGTTTGTTTTTATAGACTTTTGTATGCCGTTGCCTAATACATGAAATTTTTATCTTCTTTTTTCTTATTTTAGATCTTGCTGACGAATCAGATCACAGTAAGATTTAACGATCGCCCGAAATCTGCTTTGGAGATAACAGGTGAGCAACACCGGATATCTTCCTTTATCAGAAGAAATTAAATGCTTAATGTTCTGGGTTTGTTTCTCCGATTGTAAAACTTGTTACATGGACACATCATTATCTTTAGTGAGATCAGTGTGCAACACAATGATCGAAATTAATCTTCCTCTCCCCAAAAAAGTCGGATAAATAAATGTGCCACACTTCCAGTAATTATTGCACTTCTGCTATTTTTCATCACAACTTCTCAATATTGATATGAATGGAACCAAATTGCCCATCTTCATCTTTCTTGTCTTGTGGTATATTGGTGTGAGGCAGGGGTTTGAGTACATTAACATTGACATAAAAGATACGTGGTTTCCTTGACAGTATGGTGAAGATCAAACTGGCGCACATTTCCAAAGTTCATTACTGTCGGAGCAAATTTGGCAACATCCTTTTTCTTCTCGATGAGCATTGATTGTCACAAATGCCTTTTCTCCTCCACCTGATAATGGATTCTTTCTCCATGCTAGGCTGAGCCACACAGGTTCCACATTTGCAACATCTAGAAACTAGAGAGTTCACAGTACATCTTACCCCACGCCGTCTTGAGGAACCAGCATATAAGCGGGGTCTACAAGCGGCAAATTTGATTGGCCGAGATTATCGAAAATGCCGTAAAATTTTGTCCAAGTACTGCTAAATGGAAGGGTTTTGAAAGTGGAAAAGGGCAATTTGTGTTTTGCATTGTTGAAGTATTTAATTCAATTGAAATAAAATAAAGATTTAAAGGTTGTAATAAAAAAAAAAAATCCGAAAGATTACCACCATTGATGCAGGGTCTTATACACCACCTTATCTAACACTTTACATTAGTTCTTCGTGCCTGTTGTTTCCTTTGAGATCCTTAAACACAAAATTTTCTGTTTGCAATGATTTTCAATTTTGTTTGACTGCCAGACAGGCAGACAATGCTAAAAAAAAAGAAAAAAAATATCGCACCCGTGTCCGAAGGAAGCGGTTCAGTTTGCCATTTTTAATGTGGAATAGGCAAAGCCGAGAAACGAACAAAACCCATAAGAATGACCCTCTGAACCCTTTATAATTACCCTTTAGGACACTTTCGAATTACCCTTTAGAATTACTATATCAAACCCTTTAGAATTTACCTTTGTAATTGACCTTTAGAATTACCCTTTAGAACCCTTTAGAATTACCCTTTAGAATTACACTTTAGAATTAACCTTTATAATTACCCTTTAGAATTACACTTTAGAATTACACTTTAGAATTACACTTTAGAATTACACTTTAGAATTACACTTTGAAATTAACCTTTAGAATTACTCTTTAGAATAAACCTTTAGAATAACCCTTAAGAATTACTATATTGAACCGTTTAGAATTACCCTTTAGAATTACACTTTAGAATTACACTTTAGAATTACATTTTAGAATTACACTTTAGAATTACACTGTAGAATGAACCTTTAGAATTACTCTTTAGAATTACCCTTTGGAATTAACCTTTATAATTGCCCTTTAGAATTACACCTTAGAATTACCCTTTGATCCCTGGTGTTGGGCTCGCGGTTAGGGTGCCGGCTTAGGATCCTAGGATCCTGGGTTCGAATCCCGGTCGATCGCTGAATTAACGCCAGGGGGGTTGACTTAGCCTGTCATCCTTCCGAGGTCGGCTAATTGAGTACCAGTTCACTGGTAATTCCCTGTTTGTCGTAAAAGGCGACAAAAAGGGTTGGCGGCAGGAAGGGCATCCGGCCGTAAAACATTGCTTCAAAAAGGGGACCGAAAAACAACAACAACCACGGTCCCCAAAAAAGGCCAACCCCCGCTTTGCGGGGGAAAATGGCCTCTGAAGGTGGTTATTTTTTTTTAAATATAATTACCCTTTAGAATTACCCTTTAGAATTACCCTTTAGAATTACCCTTTTGAATTACAATTTAGAATTACACTTTAGAATTACCCTTTGTAATTAACCTTTAGAATTACCCTTTAGAATTACCCTTTGGGAGTTACCCTTTAGAATTACACTTTAGAATTACACTTTAGAATTACACTTTAGAATTACACTTTAGAATTACACTTTAGAATTACACTTTAGAATCAGCCTTCATAATTACTTTAGAATTGACCTTTAGAATTAACCTTTAGAATTACCCTTTAGAATTACCCTTTAGAATTACCCTTTAGAATTACTATATCAAACCCTTTAGAATTACACTTTAGAATTAACCTTTAGAATTAACCTTAAGAATTACCCTTGAGAATTAACCTTTATAATTACACTTTAGAATTAACCTTTATAATTACCCTTTGGAACAAGCGTTACGCCTTGGTCCCCCGTCGTTGAAGTGATGTGAGTTGACAAAGTGGTAGACGCAAGGCGGCCATCTTGGATTTTGACGTGGCGACCCAATTTTCAATAGCGTTCCTCTTGTTGGCGTCAGGAAGGGCATCCGGCCAGAGAAACATTGCCTCGAACAGGGAACCATGATTGTCATGGGGCCGCAAGGCTAACCCCCACTCAAGCGGGGAAAAATGGCCTTAAAACGATCATTCATTCATTCATTATTATGCGTAGATACACCCACACACCAGATTAGAAGTTAGTAGTTCGTTTATTTTTCAACACATTTCGCTCACAAGTTTCAGACATATATATGGTGGCGGCCATCTTGGATTTTGACGTGGTGACCCAATTTTCAATAATGTACCTCCTTATGCCTAGACACACCCACACACCAGAGGAGAAGTTGGTACTTCGCTTATTTTTCAAGATATTCCGCTCACAAGGTTCAGACATACATGGCGGCGGCCATCTTGGATTTTGACGTGGCGACCCAATTTTCAACAGCATTCTTCCTTATGCGTAGATACACCCACACACCAGATTAGACGTTAGTAGTTCGTTTCGTTTTCATGATATTTCGCTCACAAGGTTCAGAAATATATATGATTGCGGCCATCTTGGGTTTTGATGTGGCGAACCAATTTTCAATAGCGTTCTTCCTTATTCCTAGATACACCTACACACCAGATTAGAAGTTGGTACTTCGCTTATTTTTCAAGATATTCCGCTCACAAGGTTCAGACATAAATGGCGGCGGCCATCTTGGATTTTGACATGGCGACCCAATTTTCAATAGCGTTCTTCCTTATGCGTAGATACACCCACACACCAGATTAGACGTTAGTAGTTCGTTTATTTTTCACGATATTTCGCTCACAAGGTTCAGAAATATATATGATGGCGGCCATCTTGGATTATGACGCGGCAATCAAATTTTCAATAGCGTTCTTCCTTATGCCTAGATACACCCACACACCAGATTAGAAGTTGGTACTTCGCTTATTTTTCAAGATATTCCGCTCACAAGGTTCAGACATACGTGGTGTCAGACATACATGGTGGCGGCCATCTTGGATTTTAACGTGGGTTGCACCTGCACACCAAATTAGAATTCGGTCCTTCGCTTACGCACGCACGGACGCACGCACGGACGCACGCACGCACGGACGGAGGGGAAAACCATAGTCCCCCTTTCGCTCCGCGGTGCGACGGGGGACAATTAACCTTCATAAATACCCTTTAGAATTAACCTTTAGAATTACACTGTAGAATTAACCTTTAGAAGAACCCTTTAGAATTACACTTAAGAACCCTCAAAAATTAACACCATGGGGTAGAAAGGTTCTTCTTCTTCATTTATGATGGGATGGATGGACAGACAGAGCCAAATATTGAAGAGGCTTCACCACTTAAAATTTATCTCACTCCTCTCTGCGCACGTGCGATCGGGACCATTCTGAGCCAAAGTACTACGAAACAATAGGTTCATTTTCCGATTCATGTTCTGATTCATGTTCAACATATAATTTTTTCAATTGAAATTAAGTTGTTCCTCAATCATAAATTTACATTTGTGGACAAATGGACACACAGAACTGAACCAATCGCTTAACCCCGCTTTTCACTTCCTGTGAGTGGGGTAGTAACCATGAGGCGGATGTAATTGCACAGTACACCAATACCTCGCCACACACTATTTTTCGACACGATCGTTTCAGTTTTACAATCATCTATATAATAATTGCGTAAGGACTCGACTTTGTTATCCCTTTTACGCCGCACCCAGTGACCCGATGCCCACGGCACTAATGGATTTACGATCTACGAACCGCGCTCTTTGTTTATCACGTACAGCCAAACTCGAAAAATCTGAATTAGCCGACGTTGGGGCCCAAAAGCATCCGATTAACTGCCGATACGACGCCATCTTACGACGCCATCGTATTGGCGTCTGCTGGGCGAAGGCGAAGCAAGCCGTCCGCTGATTGGACAGGCGAAGGCGAAAGCAAGCCATCCACTGAGTGGACAATCCAGAGCATGCATTTGTGCCGGTGTCGGCGAGCGTTGTTCATATATGCACTCTTCATTCTCATCTTTCTTCCTAACTCTTACTCGGACAAGCAAATCCCCTATGCCATCCATATATACGCACTCTTCATTCTCATCTTTCTTCCTCACTCTTACTCGGACAAGCAAATCCCCTATGCCACCCATAATGGTACACTCTATCCATACACCACATCCTCCCTTCCGTGGATGTTCCACGGGTTTCGGCTCGTTATACATTATCACTCGACCTCCCAAAGCCGCTTGCCAAAACGCCCAAACATGTAATACACCACGTGGGAACAAACACGCCAAGGCTTGACCTCAAGTGCGCATCCGGCCCTGCATGTTTCAGAACACCTCAAGTCAGTTACAGTTCTTTTGCTGAGTTAACAACACGTTTTATTGCTATTTAATTTGTGCCGCACTTTTTGTGCTTCAAAGTAATTTTCTTATTTTCTTCCAATTTCG